>NC_138778.1:22572474-23209974 GCF_965119305.1 Pelophylax lessonae
TATATATATTTTAGAATTGTAATATATATATATATTATATAAAATATTATATATTATTATATATTATATTATATATTTTATTATATATATTTTAGAATTCTAAATTCTAAAGATTCAGTTCCAAGAAAGATTGTTCCCTTTGTACAGACAATCCTGTTGACAATCCACACAGGATTGTCAACACTACATTGTGGGTGGGCAGTCCTTGGATAAAACCCTCGCCATTCTTGTCTTAACTATAAGATTTTCCGACAATGGTCCTCAGTGATGACCATGTTACTTTCTTGCAGTGAGATGAACTGATTTATTCTACAGGCAGGGAATTAGATGATGCTCAGGGCAGGATTCTGGCAATCCAATGTTCCCACTGCTATGGATAAAATAAGTTGGCACACTTTTCACATTCTAAAGTAGTAAAAAAATAAATAAATAAATAAATAAAAAAAATACAAAATCAAAAGGGTTATTTTTTTCTCAATATCCAAGCTGAAAACTTTACCTCTCGAAATAATGCTCCATAGAAGGTGACAGTGAAGTGACAATCAACTGTGCGCATTGAGATATCGAGGTCCATCAGGAGTCTCTTCTGTTCCTGGCTGTTCACAGTGGCTCGAATACGCTGAGGAGAGGAGAAGCCATCATTAGACAGAGGACGGGTGACAACTGCCATGCAACGAAGTCTGAACACCTCAATACTTTCAGCCGCTTCCTGCCCAGGCTAATTTTCAGCTTTCAGCGCAGTTGCACTTTGAATGACAATTGTGCGGTCATGCTCCTGTGTACCCAAACTACATTTTTTGTTAAATGTTTTGAGGCAGATAGAGCTTTCTTTTGGTAGTAATCTTTATTGGGTTTTTAACTTTTTGCTAAAGTGACAAAAGAACTAAATGTATGGGAAAAAAAAAAAAAGGTATTTCTTAGATTATAAAATTTTGCAAATAATGGGATTTTTGTACTTACCGTAAAATCCATTTCTCTGAGTTTATCAACGGACACAGCGCTCCATAAAACATAACTACTGGGTTATATTGCCTCCTCCAGGAGTAGGACTAGGCAGAACAAAAAAAAAAAAAAAAACCTGGCTACGCCCATGGGCCGTCCTCAGCTCGGTATATAACCCCCCCCCCCCCCCCTCTAGGTAATCAGTTTAGTAGCAAGCAGTATTAGAAGTATCACAACTCCATAGAGCAGTGATGGCAAACCTTGGCACCCCAGATATTTTGGAACTACATTTCCCATGATACTTATGCACTCTGCAGTGTAGTTGAGCATCATGGGAAATGTAGTTCCAAAACATCTGGGGTGCCAAGGTTCGCCATCACTGCCATAGAGGGTTGGGTGCTGTGTCCGTCAAACTCCGAGAAATGGATTTTACAATAAGTCAAAAATGCCATTTTCTCTTTCATTCATTGACAGACACTGCGCTCCATAAATTATAACTACTGGGATGTCCAAAAGCAGCGCCAAAAGGAAAATGAGGGGTGAGGAAAATAACCCAAGGTTAGACACAAGTGTCCTTAACTGGGTCACAGGAGCCCCGTCCGAAAAAATTGGATTTTTGTCTTACCGTAAAATCCTTTTCTCTGATGTTCATTGACGGACGCAGTCTCTGATCTTCATATCAGTAGGGTTATGCTGCCCCCTACAGGAGTAGGACACTAGGCAGAAAAAAGTTCTGGCTATGCCTATGGGCAGTCCAAGGGGGTATACCCTCTCCCTGCTATAGGAGGTCAGTTTTGTATCAAAGCAGTGCAAGAGAAAATACCACCAACCCAACTCAAATAGAGGGGCGGGTACTGCGTCCATCAATGAACATCAGAGAAAAGGATTTTACGGTAAGACAAAAATTCAATTTTCTCTATCGTGCATTGATGGACGCAGTCTGATCTTCAGATCAGTAGAAGTCCCAAAGCAGTGCCATTAAAAATAAGGGGTGAGAAAAGCAGAAAAATAATTCCCCAAGGCTAAACCATAGCCAACCAGGCAATATAGGACTCATCAGAACAAGATGAGACCCACCTGAAAAAACATTCAATACCCTCAAGGGAGACTAAAACACCCTTAAACGGTATCCTGCAAAACATTGCGGTCAAAAGAGGCATCTGCAGATGCCAGCACATCCACCTTGTAAAATTTTGTGAAAGTGTGAACAGTTGACCAGGTAGCCACCTTGCAAACCTGAAGCACAGATGCCTGATGGCGAAAAGCCCAGGAAGCACTAAGTGGCCGAGTAGAGTGGGCCTCAACAGGGAAAGGAGGAACCTGACCCTTAATTGAATAAGCCTGTACAACTGTGTCTGATCCATCTCAAAATAGTTGCAGCAGACACAGGCAGCCCTTTCCTTGGACCATCCGTGAGTAAAAAGAGCGAATCCGACTTCGGAAAAGACTCAGTAGTCGCAGAGTACACCCTGAGTGCCCGAACCTCATCCAAAGTATGAAGTGCAATTTCCTTATGACATGACAACGCCGTCCGTTCCGTCACCCTGCGCGCAGATGTAATAGCCACCAAGAATGCCACCTTCTGGGATAAGGTAAGCAGAGGAATCTGCCGAATACTTTCAAAAGGGGTTTTCTGGAGAACCAACAGCACCAAATTAAGTTCCCGAGGTGGCAACGGAGGATGCATCGGAGGTGCCAAGTGCTGCACCCCCTGGATAAAGCTACGCACCAGGGAATAGGCGGCTAGTTGCCTTTGGAAGAAAATTGCCAAAGCCAAAACCTGACCCTTGATAGTACTCAAGGCTAACTTTTGATCAACTCCCCGTTGAAGGAAAGCCAATATCTGAGCCACCGAGTAAGAGTGAGGGGGAACAGCAAGAGACTCAATCACGCAATATACGACTTCCATGTACGATGAAAGATCTTCCTAGAAGTCGCTTTCCTCGCTTTAAGAAGAGTAGGAATCACTGTAGCAAAAAAAAAACCCCTGTCCTTCAGCACCTGGCTTTCACAACAGCCAAGCCGTCAAAGCAGGATGAAGATTGGCCCTTGAGACAGTAGATCCTCCTTGAGAGGAAGTCTCCAAGGAGCATCTGCAACTAGCCTGACCAGGTCGGCGTACCAAGCTCGGAGAGCCCAGTCCGGAGCCACAAGAATGACCGGAATCCTTTCCACCTCGATCCTGCAAAGAAGTCTTGGCAGCAACTTGAGAGGAGGAAAGGCATATATCAGCTGATACTGCCCCCACAGGGCGACCAGCGTGTCCATGGCATCTGCCAGAGGGTCCCAGGAGCGGGCCACAAATCTTTGCACTTTTTGGTTTATCAGCGATGCCAACAGATCTACATCTGGAGTGCCCCAATGAAGACAACTACTGGAACACCGCCGGATGGAGAGACCATTCCCCTTTATTCAAGGTCTGTGGACTGAGGAAATCCGCCTGCCAATTTTCCACTCCTGGAATGTGAACAGCGGAGAGAGCTGGAACAAAACGTTCCGCCCATCAGAGGATGCCGGCCACTTCCGAGGCTGCAAGGACACTTTTGGTGCCCCCTTGGTGATTGACATAAGCCACGGCCGTGGCATTGTCAGAAAGGATGCACACTGGACAGCCCCGAAGGTACTCCCTCCAGTGGACTAGGCTCCAGAACATTGATCTGTAACCTGGATTCTTCCAGGGACCAAACTCCTTGAGCAGACAACCTGCCAAGAACCCCTCCCCATCTGGTCAGACTGGCATCCTTGGTGACAATTGTCCAATATATAGGAAGGAAGGATTTACCTTGTTTGAGCATCGGGGACTGAAGCCACCAGATCAGGGGACTCCCTGGTCACCTGACTCAGCTGGATCTGATTGTCCAAGTTGGACTTTTGTTTCATTTGAGAAGGATTTCCTTGTGAACAGTTCTTGTGTGGAATTGAGCGATGGGGACTGCCTCGAAGGACGACACCATCAGTCCCAGAACTCTCATACAGGTCCAAAAGGACGACCATTTGCTGGACAGCAACAGCTGAATCGCAGTCTGGAGTTTTCAGAGTTTTTCTGGAGGAAGAAACACCCTGGCTGAGGATGAGTCCAAAGTCAGGCCCAGATAGTCAAGTCTCATGGAAGGGACCAAGGACGACTTCTGGACGTTCAGAATCCACCCTAACTCTTCCAGAGTTCTCATGGTGATCTCCAAATTTGTCACCAGCACCGTGGGAGCTTCCGCACGGAGAAGCAGATCGTCCAGGTAACCCAGGACCGATATCCCCCCCGCTGATAACAGCGCCAGGACCGAAGCCAACACCTTTGTGAAAACCTGAGGAGCAGAGGCGAGACCAAAGGGTCAGCCACAAACTGATAATGACCCTCTCCCATGGCAAAATGCAGAAACTGTTGATGTCCTGCACATATTGGAATATAAAGGTAGGCATCTTTTATGTCTATGGAGGCCAGGAAATCCCCCCCCCCGATGTAGGGAAGCCACCACCGTGCGAATGGATTCCATCTTGAATTTTTGAACTTGCACGAAGCAATTCAGTCTTCAGGTCCAGGATTGGACGCACCTAGCCTTCCTTCCTGGGAACCATAAACAGGTTTGAATAAAAGCCCTGAAAACGTTCTGAAGACGGAACCGGAACCATTACTCCCTGTTGTACCAGGTCCTGTACCGCCCCCAAAGAGAGCCTTGTAAGCGATCTGGGGACAGTCTCAAATCGGAAGGGAAGAACCTCACCAGTGGGACGGATTGAAACTCGATCTTGTACCCGGACCAAATGACCTCGTGAACCCATTTGGCTTGTATCCGGGATAGCCACGGGTCCGGGAACCGGCAAAGCCGTCAACCCACCTCAGATACAGGTGAGGGTGCACCTTCAGGCTGAAGGGGCCTTTTCCTGAGGTCTAGAGAAACTCAATTTTTGTTTTTCCAGACCAGGGTCACTTGGAACCACCCGAGAGGGCCTTGAAGGACTGCCTTATCAACTGACCCTAAAGGATGAAAAAACTTTATGTGCTGAAAAGGAGGTGCCCCCTCTGAGATGCGGGTCCTTTCCCTTGTTAGCCTGTTGGAGAAAGGTACTCTTACCCCCTGTGAGACCTTTGATAATGTCATCCAGGGTAGCCCCAAAAAGGCAATTTCCTTGAAAGGGCAGATCAATGAGAGCTTTCTTGGAGGCTAGGTCTGCGGACCAATTCTAAACCTCTCAGGCGGTATTCCCGAGTGTGGCTCAGGGTGGAATTCCAGTGCCATTAGCGGTAACCCCGAGCCACACTCGGGGTACCGCCAGGGAGCATCGCTGGATCCTGGAAGAGGTTACTTACCTAGTCCCCAGGATCCCGCAATGTATTCCAGCAGTGTACGGCGGCCGGATCTTCCGTCTGATGCTGTGTGCCCCGGCTTCCGTTCCCTGCGAGCGTCGCGTCGCAGGGGGGGTGGAACCGGCGGCAAATTCAAAAAGTAAAACACACTGATATATTGTAATCCTATTGGATTACATTACTAAATAAAATAAATTGACCTTAGTTTGCCCCCCAGTGCCCTTGCCTGCAGTTTTACTGTACTATATATATATATATATATATATATACATATATATATATATACACACACACACACGTGTATTTGTATACACGTGTGTATATATAAATAAGCGTGTGTGTGTGTGTGTGTATATCTATATATATATATATAGATATACACACACACACTTTAACTTATTTATAGTTATTTATTATAATTTATGATTTTGGGTTTCAAACTTTATCATACCTGAGATGTTATAAAGAACGCACAGCAAAAAAAAATCATATGTAAATAGTTGGTTTGGGCTGCTTGTCCTAAAGAATTACATGCAAAATAATTGTACCGTTTTCAGCACCTAAAATCGGAAACAATCATACCGCCAGGGAGGTTAAGCCACAACATGCGCCTAATCACCACCGCTGAAACAAAGTTTGGACAGCGCAGGAGCGGTATCCAAAGCTGCATCACAAACTGCAGCCTATGGACCAACAGGTTCGCTAAATCAACATAAGCAGCGGGGACCTGCTCACCCTCCCCCAGGCGCAAAAGCTTGGTCCATTCAGTTAAGGTCTGAGACATGAATCATCTGCCCTCACTCAAGATGGCCGCGGCTAGAAATGCTAGGGGGGTGTTTTTCAAACAAAGCATAAAGACATGGATTGATGTAAAAGGGAGCAGGGGTTGCTTTGAATATTTAAAAAAAAGAATGAAATCGCATTTTCGATTTGTGGTGCTTAGAGTCAGTTTAGTTGCACTTTAAATGCCAAAAGTCACTCACCTTCACTGCCATGATCTGTTCGCTGGGCACGTGGCGCATTTTCTCCACCACGCCGTAGGCCCCGCGGCCCAGTTCTTCGATCGGCAACAGGTCATCTGCTTTTACTTCAAAGTTCTGAGAGCAAAGAAAACAAGAGTCACTCTGACAGCTCTGGATTAATAACACCTCATTCAGAATCAGAGATCAGAGGGCTGATCGGTGTACACCTGCAACATGCAATTCATATTTTCAATCAAATACCTTTGTGTTCAAGGAATGCATCTCGTGACCCAGTCATCACCCTGCCTGCTGGTCTCTGCTCCAAGTTTGGTGGGAGGCAACCGGCAACTTTATAGGAAAGAACACATTGCTAGCATCCCTTTAAACATGCATGCTTCTCCTTCCTGCTGGGCACTGGGTGCTGCAGGCTTCAGCCGTGCAATCTGCTGATGGGTTGCTTAATTTGTAATCATGCAGATACCAACAGACTGCAAAGCTAAAGTATGCGCCACCCAAGGAGCGTACACATGCAAAGAGTTCCAGGGTTGTGTTCTTTCTTTAAAGCCAGAGCTCAGCTTTAACCACTTCAGCTCGGGAAGGTTTTACCCCTTTCATGACCAGGCCATTTCTTTTCTATTCAGCACTGCGCTTCTTTACTGGTAATTGGGCGGTCATACAATGCTGTACCCAAATGACATTTATATAATTTTTTCTCAAAGAGCTTTCTTTTTGTGGTATTTGATCTCCACTGGGGTTTTTTTTTTTTTGTTTTTTGCCATATAAACTAAAGAAAAATATGAGGTTCCTTGCCCTTAGCAGCCTGTGGAAGAAAAGTACTCTTTCCCCCTGTGAGATTTTTAATGAGGTCATCCAGGGTAGCCCCAAACAGGCGATCTCCTTGAAAGGAGAGATCAGTCAAGGCCTTTTTTGAAGTCTGGTCCGTAGACCAGAATTTGAGCCAAAAGACACCCTGAAGGACCACTGCCAAAACAGAGAGCCGAGCCACTAGGGGAGCCGCATCCAAAGAGGCATCACAGATAAACTGCAGCCCCTGGACCAGCTGGTCCGCCAGCTCAGCAAAGGCAGGGGGGAGCTGTTCTCCCTCCTGGTCACGGCGTGAAAGCTTAGCCCACTCAGTCAGATTTTGCAATGGTGAATACCGGCTTCAGTGCCAAACCAGCCAGAGTGAACATATTGTGGGCCACAGCCTCCACCTTCCTGTCAGCGGGATCCTTAAAGGCCGGGGACTATTCAACTGGAATCATGGTTACCTTGTTTAATCTGGAAACCAGAGGGTCCCCCCCACTGGTGGAACAGTCCACTTCTTAATAAGGGACTCCTCATGGGGGTAAAGCCTAGTAAAGTGCTTAGGAACCCCATGGGGATGCTTTGGTCGCCCCCACTCTTTAGCGACAATTCTGTCAAAATAGGCAGTAAAAGGAAACACCTTTGCCGCTCTGGATGGCTTGTGAGTATCAAAGGGTACCTGCCCCTCCGTCGCAGCTGCATCCTCCATATCGTCAAGGTTTCACGCACAGATACAATCAGTGCTTGCACCAGCGCCTTTTCTTGCGCAGTTGCAGATGTGGAGGAACCCTCCTCACTGAGGATTCCGGGCGTGTGGTCGCAGACCCAGCAGAGGATGTCCACGCCGAGGTGAACAAGACGAAGGCGAATATCCACGTCAGACAATTACCCTACTCTTTACACCATATTTACCTTCTGCCATGAATATAATGTACTTTACAGAGTGATATTTTGGGATTCGTTTGAGTGACATTATTACCTCAAGTTACTTGGACCAGTTACGGATCACTGCGGTGCCCTCGATCCGGTCAGCTTCCGCCAACATTGGCCTATCCTGTTGCTATCTTTCCAATGAATATTGTTCTTGTAGCCCCTGACATCCTCTCATCGGTTGACACCGATTTTAATCGACAGCCCAGTTGTCCATACTAAGAAGTTCCCCTTGTGGTTGACATTGTGTACTGAACTCTGGTTGACCCCTGATGAAGGGTTTGTAACCCGAAACGCGTAGGGTCTTGTCCGGTTCATCCTACCAATGACACCCAAGGGTCTTCTGTACGGATACTGGTCTGTCAACACTTGCAAGGTTTTTTAATTGTGTGTCTATCCTTTTTAGACATATACGTTGTATAATTTTTGTGTTTTGTGTAATAAAATTGTTTTGTACCCATACAATTTTCGTATTCTTGTTTAGTGTGCATGTGGCATATAAAGTCCCACACCATTGGGGGATTTTCCTTTTCCTACTAATCGGGATGATGGCCACTCACACTGGGTATTGAGTGATAGGTTCTACCTAATCCAGACCCAGCAGGGTGACCTACATCCACAGCAGCCAAATCAGATTCAGGATCTGATGAGACAGATGAGGCAGGGGAAGGCGGGCGCTTTTTGCTAGCTCGTCGCTCAAAAGCCACCTCCACCCGGGACACAAAGGATTCTAGGACCGCCGTCAGTGCATCGATGGATGGTTGGGACCCGGAGGGCCCCGCAGCCTCAGAGGGGATCAGGTGGGGAGATGTACTTCAAGACTCCATGAGTCACCAGGGGGGGCCTAACAAAAAGTGTACAATGCTGCAAAGGGACAACCCCTACCCCGCTGGCAGCACCACCCGGTCGCCAGACACAAGCACCAAGCAATTCTCAGCAGAGAAGCAGAGGACCCCACCAGAAACAGGCACCTGTAGCCACCAGGATAATCTGCACTCCACGTGCGTCAATCAGGAAGTGAAAAGATCCAGGAGTCAGCACCAGGGGATGAGGAGGGGCTCCCACTGACGAAATCGCCGCCCACAGGGCTCCACTGTCATGGCCGTCGCTATTTTCAATAGCAAACCACTGCAAAATGGCCGCAGGACTACACAAACATGGCGGCTGTGCATAGAAGACACAGGTTACAGCAAAATAGCAGCCCTGCGTGGCACCACGAGGCTCCCAGGGGCCTAGGAGGGATCCCTAGGCCTCAAGGACAGGTCAGCCCAGATCCTCTTCTCGGGGTCCCTCTTCAGTGCTCCTGGCCCCTTCCTCCTGGTGAATGCCCCCACAGCAAGCAGCTTGCTATGGGGGCACCCAAGCCAAGCCACAGTTCCCCATGTCTATTCAGATACAGAGCAGCAGCCCTGCCCCGCCCCCTCTCCCCCCTCATTTGGCTCACTGAATTTGATTGAAAGCAGCGGAAGCCAATGGCGCCGCGCTGCCGTCTCAGCCAATGAGGAGGGAGAGTCCCTAGCCAGCAAAGACACACCTGCAACATCGCTGGATCTAGAGCAGGGATCCTCAAACTATGGCCCTCCAGGTGTTGCGGAACTACATATCCCATGAGGTATTGTAAAACTCTGACATTCACAGACAGGACTAGGCATGATGGGAATTGTAGTTCCTAAACAACTGGAGGGCCATAGTTTGAAGAACCCTGATCTAGAGGGACCTCAGGCAAGTATTAAGGGAGCTATGGGGGGGGGGGGCTGCTGCATACAGAAGGCTTTTATGTTAATACATTGAATGCACCTTCTGCCTTTAGAACCACTTTAATAGCATGCAATGCAAAGCTGCAGTTTCCAAAGCCAGCAAAACCTTTTCTTGTATTAAGAGAATTATGGATTGCAGAGAGATATTTTACCCCTGTACAAATCATTTCATCACATCGGGGGTGTCGATCTCAATTTCATTGTGGGCCATATCAATATTATAGTTGTTGTATCTGTACGACCAGATGTCCAGAGCAACCCCCCCCCCCCCCCCCCATCAGAAGTCCTCAACCTCCCTTACATCAAAGTGCACCCCCCATACCTTGTGCAGCTGCCCGGAAGAAGCTGGGGGCAGAGCTGGGAAGCAGAAAGTGCAGGGTCAGGAGGAGGATCAGAGGAGAGCTGGAGACTGCTGAATGCAGAGACAAGGGGAGGCAGAGAGGAGGGGGTGCTGCAGATGCACAGAGAGGTGCAGAATTTATAGGAGATCTGTCCACCTCACTGCTGCCGACTGCTGAGACAGGTGGTGAGGGTCAGAAATGAGGAGGGTGCCACAGCTGCAGGAAAGGTGCGAGGCCACAAGAAATGGCCCGGGGGGGGGGGATTTTACCCCCCAGGCCTTGTGTTTGACATGTGATGTAGATCAGTTGTCCTCAGGACCCACTAACAGGCCAGGTTTGCAAGATAACTAAATTACATTACAGGTGATCTCATTTGCTGCTCAGTGATTGCAGTATTCTAGTCTGCATCTCCCCAAGGTAATACTTAAAATTTGGCCTGTTAATGGGCCCCGAGGACCGGAGTTGAGCACCACTGATGGAGATAATCTGAGATTTTCTTGATTTTTAGAAACCGGCCCTTTGGGCGCTTTTCTTTAAATTCCATTTTGCATTTGAAGGTCAATTTAGGTGCTAACCGCGCTCAGCGGAGTTTACCTGTAAGTGCGCCATGTGGGGGCACAATTACTCTTGCAGCCGCTTTGACATTTTTCAGGTTGGATGACTGCCAAGAGGGTCGCTATGCCCCCTCCTTCGATCGGCCAGCTGAGAATGTGCTGCGTCATTAGATCTGACATGAAGCGTCATAGCGAGCGGCTCTTCGAAGGCTTCTGATTAACTGGTTGCAGGGGAGCTTAGAGAAAAAGTGGGTGGGTGGGTGTTCACCTTTACTATTTACCTTTGTTATCAGTTCTAGGGCCGAGGTACTAAACTGACTGCGCCTAACACCCCCAACCCCCTCCGGCAGCGCATGGTGCAAATCCCCCCTTTTTCTTTCACCAGCTGCTGCTGGGATTTCACAGGTCTGGCAGCCGACACTCCGGCAGGAACACAATGTTCTGTTCTCCGCTCGCAGGGAATATCCGAACTGACAGGTAGGCAGGCTTCAGAGAACACTCTGCACGTTTCATGTTAGGAAGTTTCCATGCGGCACAGCGGTCTGGCTCCTGTGTCAGATCGGCAACAGGCACCCTATTCAGCAAACATTCCTGTTCTGGGTCGGCACCTACCAGCCAAATTCAATTGTCAGCTTCTCGTCTTCTGCAAAAATTGTCCCGTGGTAGGTTAAAGAGACCCAGTCACCAACTTAAAGCAGCTGTAAACCACAGGGGATTGAAAAAAAATAAATGCCCTGCAAGGCAATGTCATAATGTGCTAGCATGCATCGCATACTAGCATGTTATGAGAGAGTTACCTGAGAATGAAGCTCTCCAGGGCTGCAATGTCAACACTGAGACAGCCAACATCTTCACCCGGTCTTCCTTCTGGGTTCGTGGCC
Organism: Pelophylax lessonae; assembly: GCF_965119305.1. Classification (NCBI taxonomy): domain Eukaryota; kingdom Metazoa; phylum Chordata; class Amphibia; order Anura; family Ranidae; genus Pelophylax; species Pelophylax lessonae. The sequence goes on from NC_138778.1 coordinate 22,583,952, forward strand.
TCCGGCTACATGAGAAGCCCAGGGGCGCGATGACGTCACTCCCGTGTGTGCACGCGGGAGCGGTTTCCGGCACGTGCTCCAAAGGTCCGACACTGGAAACCGGACCTTCAGAGTGCATACGCCAGTGGTGTCTGCACTCTGAATATCTCCTAAACTGTGCAAGTTTAGGAGATATTCACAGTACCTACAGGTAAGCCTTGTTATAGGCTTGCCCGTAGATACAAGTGGTAGTACAGAGTTTACTACCACTTTAAATGCTGGTAAAAGCAGGAAAAATACAGAGAATGATCTTCATGAAAGGCGAGGCAGGGCTGACCACACAAGGGAGGCACTAGAGCCAGGCCAGGTAGGAGAGTAGAGATGCAAGGAAGCTTTAAGATTGGGTTTGCACAATGTGCAACCCTAAACTATGTACGTTGCACGCTTCTAGACCCTGCACACTCTGCACGCTTCTAGACCCTGCACACTCTGCACGCTTCTAGACCCTGCACGCTTCTAGACCCTGCACACCCTGCACGCTTCTAGACCCTGCACACCCTGCACGCTTCTAGACCCTGCACACCCTGCATGCTTCTAGACCCTGCACGCTTCTAGACCCTGCACGCTTCTAGACCCTGCACGCTTCTAGACCCTGCACGCTTCTAGACCCTGCACGCTTCTAGACCCTGCACGCTTCTAGACCCTGCACGCTTCTAGACCCTGCACGCTTCTAGACCCTGCACACCCTGCACGCTTCTAGACCCTGCACACCCTGCACGCTTCTAGACTCTGCACGCTTCTAGACCCTGCACACTCTGCACGCTTCTAGACCCTGCACACTCTGCACGCTTCTAGACCCTGCACGCTTCTAAACCCTGCACACCCTGCACGCTTCTAGACCCTGCACGCTTCTAGACCCTGCACACACTGCACGCTTCTAGACCCTGCACACACTGCACGCTTCTAGACCCTGCACACACTGCACGCTTCTAGACCCTGCACGCTTCTAGACCCTGCACACCCCGCACGCTTCTAGACCCTGCACACCTCACACACCCCCAAAACCCTGCACACCCCCAAAGCCCTGCACACCCCCAAAACCCTGCACACCCCCAAAACCCTGCACACTCTGCACACCCCCAAAACCCTGCACTCTACATAGCACACCCCTGAACTATGCATTCTACATATTACACTCCTGAAATATGCCCTTTGTACGCAACACGCACCAGATACAACTAGCCCTTTGAGGGCAACCATACTGTATGATCAAATAGAGTTTGGACACCCCTGCTATAGAGCTTCACTTTTCAGTTTACTGGGGCTGCTGACATCACACCCAGCATCCAGCAGCAGCAGTGCATTAGTGGCCAGTGGTAGTGTTTATTAACCCATTTATGCTGCATTAAAGGGCTTAATTCACACTTACTGGCCTGTGCAACCTCTATAGGGTCCAGGTATCGCCTTTGCTACCAGTAGTGACACTGACCCTAGCCGAATGCAAAACTAGTGGAAAACAGTCAGAAAAGAGGAGGGGGGGGGGGTTAGGTCAGTGGCATCCACCTGTAAAACCATTCCTGTTTTGGAGGTTGTCTCATTGTTGCCCATCTAGTGCAGCTATTAATTTCAATAACATCAAACCAGCTGAAACTGGACAACCCCCTCTGCTACTTAACTGACCAGATCAATATTCCAGAAGTTAACTTGAATTGATGCTATACTCTGATTAAAAAATGTTCCTTTAATTTTTAGGAGCAGTGTACATTTGGAAACTGGTGTTGTGCCGCAAAGTCGGCATCGAACCGATTGGGACGGTGCCTTTGCCGACAATAGGCTGCGATTTGACATGTCAAACAATGCCAATGTGAACTGGGGCAAAATTAAATTTTTGTTGCAGGGGATGCCTAAAATCTGACTATCTTCGTGATCACACAAGCAGGAAATTACATTTCTGGGGGGGGGCGCTCTGTATACCATCTGTGTACAGAACGATTCCAGGATGCCATATAGCAATTCAATTACAATATGACTTGTGCCGTAATTGTATACACTATATTTTTTTATTTGCATTTTTTTCTTCCCCCCCCCCACAAAAAGTGGAGTTGCCCTTTAACCAGTTCTGGACAGGAAGGATTTTCTCTCTTAATGACCAGGCCTTTTTTTGTGATTCGGCACTGCGTTATTTTAACGGAAAATTGTGTGGTCATGCAATGCTGTACCAAATATAAATGTATGTCCTTATTTCCCCCCACAAACAGAGCTTTCTTTTGGTGGTATTTAATCACCTGTGCGATTTTTATTTTTTGCGCTATAAAACAAAAATATAGCAACAATGAACAAAAAATATATATATATTTTTCACATTCTGCTATATACCATTCTCAAAAAAATGTTTTCCAAATTTTTCATCCTTTTAGGCCAATTTGTATTCTGCTACATATTCTTGGTAAAGATAAAAAAAATCGCAACAAGCGTATTTTAATCGCTTTGCGTAAAAGTTATCGCGTTTACAAACTAGGGGAAATATTTATGTCATTTTTATTTATTTATTTTTTTAATAGTAATGATGGCGATCGGCGACATTGCGGCGGACGGATCGCACCCCTAACTGACATTTTTGACACTTTTGGGGTTACCAGTGACATTACTACAGTAATCAGTGCTAAAAATATGTGCCGTCACTGTACTAATGACACTGGCAGGGAAGGGGTTAACCTAGGGGTGATCAAAGGGTTAAGTGTGAGCCCAGGGGCGTTTTTACTAACTGTATGGGGGGGATGGGCTTGTGAAATGACCATAGGAGACCTGTGATCCTAAATATGAGGATCACAAGCGCTCTGTGATCATTTCAGAGATGACGGTCAGTTGTGTTTTACAACAGCTGACCGTCGTTCTCTCTCAGCGGGGAACGATCGCAGGTGCCTGGCAGCAATCACGGCTGCCGGTCCCGTGGATGAGCATTCCCCCCCCCCCCCCCCCAAGCACCACACACACGACCGACGTAGGGCTACGTCGTTTCGTGCAGCTATAGGTGTGTGAAGCCAATTGCATTAGGGTGTGCACCCCAAATCTCAAAACACACATGGCTTTCTCTGCAGCTTCTGCTGCACTGGACAATAAATGAATGTGAAGTGCTGTGCTGAGCGGCTTCCTGTTTGTTCACAAATTGAAGCATAGTAAACACAGTTTACTACGCCTCAGCTATGAATGAATGTGTAGTGAGTGAGTAGGTTCACGGTGTTCATTTATAAAAGGAAGGCACTGGTAAATTACATATTGAATAGCCTCTTTCCCTGCTCTCCATCCTAAAACTTTCCCCCGCAGCAACCTGGGGGAAAGGAGGGAAGCCAGCAGCACTGCAGGTGGGGAGGGAGGGGGGGGGGCGTAATACGGGGGAATCCTGGGCAGTAGGGGGAATCGTCATGGCATAGTGAATAGGGTGTGCCCAGGCACACCCCCCTGCGCACGCCTATGCGTGCAGCCAAGCCAGCCAGCCGCAGTAAGGGCTCTTTCACACGGTCCGCCTCCGTAGGCGGATCCGTGCTGCTCAGCAGGGATTGATCCGCCGATCCCCGCTGAGCCGGCGGATGACAGCTCCGTCTCCGCTTGCAGTGCGGAGAGGGAGGTGTCACAGCCCCCGCTGCTCTCTATGGGGGATTAGATGAGAGCGGACCGCTTGTCCGCTCTCATCCGATCCCTGAACGGATGGAAAAATAGGGTTTCCATCCATCCGGATTTCACGGACAGGATCGGATGCGGATGGCAGCGGGTGTCAGCGGAGGTGTCTCCGCTGACATCTGCTGCCCCATAGAGCTGCATGGAGGATCAGATCCGCCTAAAGAACTGACAGGCGGATCTGATCGGAACGCCCGGGTGAAAGAGCCCTAAAAGTGCAGCAGGCGGTGGGCAAGTGGTGGGCTGACCACCCCCCCAATAATGAAATGTAATTTTTAATTCGATTTCCAGGACACTTCAGCATTCCACCCCCGTTATTTCTCTGGAATTCTGGGTGGAGATGACCTCTAATGTTCTGTGCGAATCACACGCCATGTGCTCTGGGGGTGACAGTTTGCATTGCATCACACAGATTAGCAAAGGTAAACGGATGACTCGGCCCCTTTCAAGGAACACAAGCGGCAGCTGCTCTAATCCTGGTCAGCTATCACGCAGGGTGTGACATCAGTGTGAGGTGGGAAGGGAGTGGCGTTCAAGTCACAGCAATGTATTTGCACTGTGTGGGCGACTGAACAGCCGAGACAGAACCAGCCAGAGACGAGAGTCACCAAAACTTTCTAAAAGCCGAAGTAACAAAAATAACCGCATTCACTAGAGTTCTGATCCTTAACCACTTAAGCCCCGGAGGATTTTCCTGCTGAAAGACCAGGGCCTATTTTGCGATTCGGCACTGCGTGACTTTGACAATCGCGCTGTCATGCAACTTTGTACCCAAATGAAATTTACATCTTTTTTCCCCACAAACAGCTTTCTTTTGGTGGTATTTGATCACCTGTGCGATTATGTGGGTTTCTCCATATCCAATTCGCATGACAGGAGAGTGTGATCGGCTTTCAATGGAGCCAGTTCACACGTCTGGGGCCAGCCGCGGTCTGCACTTAAAAAGGGTCCTGTGCGTCTTTGGCTCTGAATCAGGTGCGAATTTAGGCAAAAAAAAAAAAAGGTCGGCCCTGATTCGCACCTGAACCTGTGTACAGGGATGCACTGGACCCCCTGCTGTGAGCCGCAGCAATTGTGAACCCAGCCTTAACAAAAATTGCACGGTCATGCAACATTGTATCCATATGACATTTTTATAATTTTCTTCACACAAATAGAGCTTTCTTTTAGTGGCATTTATTCAGCACTGGGTTTTTATTTTTTACTAAACAAAAAAAGACTGAAAGGTTTGCCAAAACTTTTCTTCGTTTGTTAAAATGATGCAAATAAATAATCTTCCTTCGTAAATTTAGGCTAAAATGTATTCTGCTACATTTCTTTTTTTTTTTACATACTGTCATCAGTGCAGTACAGCATTATCATATAATGGGCGTGGTGGCAATCAGGGACACTGACTGGTGACAGTATGTAAAACAAAAAATAAAAAAATAAAAGTTAATTTTTTTAATTCTTAAAAAAAAAAAAAAAAAAAAAAAAATTTGATTGCATTTTTTTTCTTTTTTGCAAACACACAGTGACCAGGGCAATACAGTGTTACCATAGTAACACTACTATTCTGGGGAAGTGATCGGGATTTTCTCTCTCTTTTTTTTTAACCCCACTGGTTGCTTATGCCAGTGAATTCGACTCATATAAGCAACCATTTTTACTTATCAAATTGAATAAGTTAGTGCGTATTGGAATTAGCCGTGATTGGCTATGTGATCACTGTGTGACTAATCACCGCTAGCAACAAAATTGTACACAGTGGATGGCATGAATCAAAGCCATTCATTGTTTACAATGGTCACGTGATCTGCTGCGATTGGTCACAGCGATCACATGGTACCGTCAGCGGGCCGGTATGATTTTTCATCCACTGGACACAGTCAGTGACAGATCGCGCCGCATCATGGCCCCATGGGCCACATGTGAGGCCCATTCCAGGAGGATGTTATACGATGTTCACCCAGAAAAAAAAATGTCCTGACTGGCGGTCATTTGACTATAGGCCGGGAAGGAACTGGTTCAAGTGGTAGTAAACCCTTAGTATAGGTTTATCTGTCTGTACAAGTTTATACTAAGTTTCCTGTAGGTACTATGAATATCTTCTAAACTTGTTCCGTTTAGACCAGATTCACATCAGCTTCACCCAATGACATCTTCAGTGCATGCACAGTAACTCTGAATGTGCCCCGAGTACCACTGAGCCGCCTGCCGATTGAAGGGAGCACTGTGCCGCAATGGTGACTATTGTGCCCATGTGTGGGAAGGACATCAAGCTAGCCCAGCCATTCAGGCAGCCAGAGAGCGCGATACTGGAAGGAAGACAAGGCAAAGATGGAAGCACTGGGAGTGGAGGGCTCCATTTCAAAAGGGCTTTCACAATGTGCTTAACTCGGAAAAGGCAGCTGGCTTTCGATGACTGCAGACCGACTGAGGACCAACATGGTAGCCAGAACCTGGGCTGTAGCACCTGGTCAGCACATCACAGAAGGAAAACGCTTGATCTTTTAGGCAGGCGAGTATCTGAATCCAGGACAATGCAGGATCTGTAGGGCATGCGAGTATCTGAATCCAGGACAATGCTGGATCTGTAGGGCAGGCGAGTATCTGAATCCAGGACAATGCTGGATCTGTAGGGCAGGCAAATACCTGAATCAAGGACAATGCAGGATCTGTAGGGCAGGAGAGTACCTGAATCCAGGACAATGCTGGCTCTGTAGGGCAGGCGAGTATCTGAATCCAGGACAATGCTGGATCTCTGTAGGGCAGGCGAGTACCTGAATCCAGGACAATGCTGGATCTGTATGGCAGACGAGTACCTGAATCCAGGACAATGCTGGATCTCTGTAGGGCAGGCGAGTACCTGAATCCAGGACAATGCTGACTCTGTAGGGCAGGCGAGTACCTGAATCCAGGACAATGCTGGCTCTGTAGGGCAGGCGAGTACCTGAATCCAGGACAATGCTGACTCTGTAGGGCAGGCGAGTACCTGAATCCAGGACAATGCTGGATCTGTATGGCAGACGAGTATCTGAATCCAGGACAATGCTGGATCTGTAGGGCAGGCGAGTATCTGAATCCAGGACAACGCTGGATCTGTAGGGCAGGCGAGTATCTGAATCCAGGACAATGCTGACTCTGTAGGGCAGGCGAGTATCTGAATCCAGGACAATGCTGGATCTCTGTAGGGCAGGCGAGTACCTGAATCCAGGACAATGCTGGATCTGTATGGCAGGCGAGTATCTGAATCCAGGACAATGCTGGAACTGTAGGGCAGACGAGTATCTGAATCCAGGACAATGCTGGCTCTGTAGGGAAGGCGAGTATCTGAATCCAGGACAATGCTGGCTCTGTAGGGCAGGCGAGTATCTGAATCCAGGACAATGCTGGATCTGTAGGGCAGGTGAGTATCTGAATCCAGGACAATGCAGGATCTGTAGGGCATGCGAGTATCTGAATCCAGGACAATGCTGGATCTGTAGGGCAGGCGAGTATCTGAATCCAGGACAATGCTGGATCTGTAGGGCAGGCGAGTATCTGAACCCAGGACAACGCTGGATCTGTAGGGCAGGCGAGTATCTGAATCCAGGACAATGCTGGATCTGTAGGGCAGGTAAGTAACGGGTTAAGAAAATAATGAGGAGCAACTGAAGCTCCTCTTTAACTAGCTCTGCACTCTGTCCCTGTGTGGAGGCAGCCATCTTGGCAGAGGCAGGGCTTTGCTTCCTCAAGTCAGATCTGCGCCAACCCCCCTCACACGACTAGTGATCTGATCAATGGACTGGTAATGATAGAAGTGGATGCAGTACAGAGCCCAAACATTCATAAAGCAGAAGCAGGAAGATCCTAGTACTGCAGGTCCTCAGGTACAGCTTTCTCTCCAGCAAGGAGAACAGTGATCAAAAATCCACAGAAGGGATAAAGACGCTGGGAGATGATTGCACTGCATGTCCTCAGTTACAGCTTCCTCTTCAGCGAGGAGAACAGAGACATCACCAAATCTCACCAAACTAACAGTCAGAGGCAGGCATGTCTTTGATGATCTCACACTGCAGATATACAACTGAGGATTGCTTAGGCATGGGAATTGCAGTTCTTTTTCCAGCGGAACTCAAGACAAAATGTAATGGCTAGTGACAAACAACATTTTTAGATGCTCCCTGTTAAATAGCAAACCTTCACTTTTTGAGTTTAAGCCCACTTTAGCAGCAAGTACGTTTGACCCGCAGTGGACTTGCTTCAAGCTGCTTTTGTATTTGCATAGACCTGTATTACAATAAATGCAATCGGAAACGTTCGGCACAAGCCTTTAACCATATGCTGAGAGCGACCTGTATAGGCCAGAGCTACACAGGAGATTTTAGCAGCTCAGTTCTGACATTAAACAAATGGAACAAACGTTCCCCCACATAATTCAAAGCAGGAATCATTTGTGGACGATCGCACGATGCTCCATTCTACAAGCCACTTGCTGCAACATGCTACTAAGTGAAGCTTACTACATAGGCAGCCATTTGTTCCATATTTTTGGGGATCATTTACTTTTACTATCAGTTAAGCACCAAATTCTGGTAGCAGAACCAAACTACTAAACTCTGGCCTGAAAAAAATGAATTTTTGTAAAATCTTACCGTAAAATTCCATTCTCTGAGTCCTCCGACAGTCGCCCCCCACTCATACAGTCTTCACCAATGGTTATTGACCTCTTATCCACAGGAGCAATCTAGGCATAAGACTTGTTAAAAACAAAGTAATTTACATAGACACACCTATGGGGGCTGTCCCACTGGTCCAATACCCACCTGCTATCAGCATTCCCAACTCAGTTCGGTAGCAAGCTGTTAAAAGTCCAAAAAACCCCAAAAGAGGGGCGGGGGCGGCGACTGTCAGAAGACTCAGAGAAAGGAATTTTACGGTAAGATTTTACAAAAATTCAGTTTTCTCTTACGTCCTCTGACAGTCGCCGCCCACTCATACAGTCTTCACCAAAGGGATGTCCCAAAGCAGTGTAGACATGAGGGGTGGGAAGCGCAACCATCACAAAGGCAACGCAGCACCCACTAGTAGTGCAAAGAAAAACACATTGCAGAAAATAAAAGTAAAAAAAGTAATAAAATAGAAGAAAGGCTGAGACATGTAGCCCCAGCACAGGGATAGCCTAGCTTACTCCTTAACTAGGCAGAAGACAAACTGAGTTGAGAATGCTGATAGCAGGGGGGTATTGGACCAGTGGGACAGCCCCCTACAGGTGTGTCTATGTAAATTACTTTGTTTTTAACAAGTCTTATGCCTAGCTTGCTCCTGTGATAAGAGGTCAATACCCAAGACTGTATGAGTGGGCGGCGACTGTCAGAGGACGTAAGAGAAATCTGCATTTTTTAAAGCAGTAGTAAAGCCCACTTTGTGATTTTCACCTTCAAGCAAGCCTATAATAAAGCTTACCTAGGTAAATGAATATCTCATAAACCTGCCCAGTTTAGGAACTCATTCACCCTGGATGCAGCCGGTGACGTCACTGGAGCATGAGCTCTGTAAGTCCGGCATACCTTGCCGGGACGTAAGAGCTTTGTGCCGGAACCGAGGGCTCCAACGTGCATGCGCAGGAGTGATGTCATCGTGGCTTCAGCCAATCACACAAACCTGGAAGAAAGACCGGGGGAAGAGGTCGGCCCTCTCAGCAATGACAGCGCACTACTGGAGGGCTTCGTTCTAAGGTATGCATTTCATAATGTGCTGGTAAAGCATACTAGCACATTATGCAATTGTTTTACAGGTGTTTTTCTTTTTTTGACCAGCAACGGTTTACAACCGCTTTAACAAAGGTAGTTAACATTCCATTGATGTAGATGAAAAAAAAAAATGGGGAGGGTACCTTTTCTCCTATTAGAATGCATGCCTTTGAGTCCAAGTCCCGAGGTGGCCTGGGGAGAAAAACAAAAGGAAAAACATTCAGGAGGTGTGAAAGATATTGGCAGTCTGTTCATGTCATGTGATGATGGCTTATATATATATATATATATATATATATATATATATATATATATATATATATATATATATATATATATATATATACAGCCCATATACTGCTCACTGGAAACCTGTAGTGGCCCCAGTAACCTTTATTTTAAAAGCTTAACTGAAAAAAAAAAAAAATTAAGATTAAAAAAAAAAAAAAGATATATATATATATATATATATATATAAGGTAAAAGAAAACCTCCCTCGTAATGGGGCTTCCAACAGACTACGAGGGTTAAAATGGATCTACACAGCATCTGAGCACCAAAAACCTGGATTTTTTTTTCAACCTAACCATGTAAGAATGGCAACTGCCAGAAATGCCAGGGGGTTGTTTTTCAAAGTGATTTCTCAAAAAAATAAAGCATTGATAGATTTGGGGGGGGATGCGCTTTAAAAATTAAATAGTATTTCTCTTAGGTTCATTGACGGACGCGGTCCTCTGATGATATCAGTAGGGTAATACTGCCCCCTACAGGAGTAGGACACTAGACAGAAAGAATTTCTGGCTACGCCTATGGGCAGTCCCTGGGGGTACACCCTCTCTCTTCCTGCATAGGATGTCCGTTTAGTATCAAAGCAGTGTCAGAGAAAAGCACACCAACCCACTCAAGAATTAGAGGGGTGGGTACTGCGTCCGTCAATGAACCCAAGAGAAAAGGATTTTAAGTTAAGTCAATAATCCAGTTTTCTCTATCGTTCATTGACTAACGCAGTCCTCTGATGATATCAGTAGGGACGTCCCAAAGCAGTACCAAAATGAGGGGTGGGAACAGCAGAACAAAGAAACAAACAGTCCCCAAGGTCAACATGGCCAACCAGTCAACACAGGACTCAACAGAACAACCAGATGAGGTCCACCTGTCTAGGCAGATTAAAACGGACATCCTATGCAGAAGGCGAGAGGGTATAACCCCAGGGACTGCCCATAGGCGTAGCCAGAAATTCTTTCTGATTAGTGTCCTACTCCTGTAGGGGGCGGTATTACCCTCCTCATATCATCAGAGGACTGCGTCTGTCAATGAACGATAGAGAAATACTATTTAATTTGTAATACTCAAAGTGCACCCCCCCCCCCCCCCCAAATCTATCAATGCTTTATTTTTTGAGAAATCAATCCCCCCCCCCAAATCTATAAATGCTTTATTTATTTATTTTTTTTTTTTTTGAGAAATCACTTTGAAAAACAACCCCCTGGCATTTCTGGCAGTTTCCATTCTTGCATAGTTAGGTTGAAAAAGAGACACAAGTCCATCTAGTTCAACCAATAATAAAAAAAAGGGCAAATGATTAATGTAGGGTTTATTTCCTGGAATCCATCTGCCCTTAGCTCAGGCATACATGAGGATGAGCTTAGCTGAGTAAACCCCTCCTCCTCTTCTAAAGACTCATGGGACGTAGGACATGATTTGCCTAGGCAAGAAACCAGGAAGTAACTGAAGAAATGTAAAAATTGTTTAAGTACATAGGATATACTTTCCCATCTATTTACTGCTAGCAGCATGACTGGGAGAGTGAAGTGCCACTTTGAATGCTCACTTTTGCTTAGGGTATTGGGGGGGGGCTCCACTGGCAAGTTAGTTCATGCCTGGTTCACACCAATCTCTTGTGACAGCAATAGGCATGTGACAGCAATAGGCATGTGACAGCAATAGGCATGTGACAGCAATAGGCATGTGACAGCAATAGGCATGTGACAGCTACTCTTTACGGGGGAGATCTGGGGACCCCACATCCCTCCTCTGCCCTTAAAAGTATTCAACACACCAAGATCGGTGTTCTCAAATGCTTTTGATTTTTAAAAATGGCGCCGTTCACAGCCGGGGAAAACCGTGATGCGACCTCATTGCTTCCGGATTATATCAGAGCCAGACAAAGCTGATTGTTGGGCTCTATGATCAGCCGATGGAAGCGCCGGCTGGTCGATTGGGACTACCGGTGGGACAGGAGATTCTGGTAAAGCCGTGGAAGGGGGCAGGAGGAAGGGGGGGGGGTCATACTCTCTTGCTGCTTGTAAAAGCAATCCAGTGGCTAGTTCGCTACTAGGATGCCTTTTACAAGACAGCCAACTGCTGGCTCTAAAAAAATGGTACTGGGATAATGCCTGCAGCTGCATATCATCCCGGAATAGCTACATACGGGTATGGCCTCTTTCACACGGGCGATCCGATCTGCCTGTCAGTTTTTCAGGCGGACCTGATCGGATCCTCCATGCATCCCTATGGGGCAGCGGATGTCAGCAGAGACATCTCCGCTGACACCCACTGATATCCGATTCCGATCCGGTCCATGAAATCCAGACAAATAGAAACTATTTTCCATCCGTCTGGAGGATCGGATGAGAATGGACAGGCGGTCCGTTCTCATCCGATCTTCCCATAGAGGACAGCGGGGATCTGTGTCTCTGCACACAGTGGAGACGGAGCCGTCATCTGCCTGCTCAGCGGTTGTCGGCGGATCGATCCCTGCTGAGCAGAACGGACTCCGTCGGGCGCCACGCCTGTGTGAAAGAGGCCTATGTCTCTGTAGCTGAAGTGGGTAACCCCCCCCCCCCCCCCCCCAAAAGGCATTCAGCAAAGACTGTATATTAGTAAGGTGGACTAGTCCTTTAGAGGTAGCAGAAAACAGCCAGCAGGGGGCAGTCACAGGTCACCGGCAGACGCAAGTCGTCAGCTCACCTCGGCCTCATCAGCAGCTGGAATGCCAGGAATGTAACAGCTGGGGATTCTTTGTGCAGCGACTCAATCATGATGTCAGCTCGGTGGCAGCTCACATATCCCCTAGGAAGTTCTAAGGGCCACTATCAGAGCCAGCCCACCATGAGAGCGATCAAAGAGGCCCTGTCTACTCTCAGAGGAAAGGGGGGGGGGGGCAAACTGCGCCAAATGCAGGTCTACAAGAAAAGGATTCCCTTCGGGTCAGACCTATAGGCTGTTAGGACCTGATTCTAACGTGTATGGACTTACCCCGGCCTGTGACTGGACAGGGAAAGGAGAAGCAGCGCACCAATGAGCTCTTTTCTCTGCTCTCTCCTCCAAACAGTATGCTCTGTTCACTGCAGGACAACGGACTGGCTACTAGCACTGCTTCTCCCTCTCCCAGTCTGACCTCTGCTGTACAGGGACTGCAGGAGGACAAAACTCAAGTCAAGCTAAAGCCTCGTACACACGCAACGATTATCGGCCGACCGATCGTCTGACTTTTGTCCAGAGTGGCGTTTTGTTGGTTTGAATGCGCCTAGACTGCACACAAATTTTCTCGGCCAACAAAAATCTACTTCAGAAGTGATGTCATGTGATTGTTGACTTTCCGTGTGTTTTTTCTTCTCTGAGCATGCCCAGTCTCGCTCATCAGATTTTTGTCTGCCGAAATCTGTACTGACTGACGGAAAATCGGCCGTTGTGTTGACGGCCAACAAAAATTTTATAGCCTGCACACCAGATTTTATTCGGCCGAAAAGTCGGAGTCGGTTGTCGAAAGCATCATACTAACAAGCCGACAATCGGCCGATCGGACGTTGGCCGAAAATTCCCGGCCAATAATCGATGCGTGTGTACGAGGCATTAGATACCTGCACTGTTATTGAAACAAACATTTCGCCCTGGTTTACGCAAGCGTGGCTTTGAACTTGCACTTACACTAGAAGTCATGTCATGCGATTTTGAACTGACAAATCGCACCAACGTGAACCAGGGCTTACTGATGGTCTATGATTACAAAGCTGCAATTAGGGCTCATTCACAGTAGTCGTTGAGAGGGGCAGTAAAGCCTTGCGGTCGAGTTGCGTTTTTACCGTGGGCGGCATAGACATACTAACAGAGAAAATAAACCCCCCTGGCGCTTTCAGTGGGTGTAGCGACTGCCAAGAGTGACCTGTGAGTGAGAGCACTCTGCAAGTGCCCTGCAAACTGCGTACAGTTGCAGCACACTAGTGTGGGGGGGATCAGAAGGGTAATGAAGGTGAAGAGACAAGAACTCACTGCTCAAGGTGGTGTAATTGCCTGATGACTCACACTGGTGCATGCCCCGGCTCGCCTCCATGAAAACTTGATAAAGGAAAAGGAATTGGCAGCACTCTAGGTTGAGTCAAAATCCAGATTTATTGACTGGACATCCAAATATGACAATCGTGACAAGGTAGACGCGTTTCACACACTGACTGTGTGCTTAATCATTAACATGTAATGATTAACCACCTCAATACTGGGCACTTAAACCCCCTTCCTTCCCAGACCAATTTTCAGCTTTTAGCGCTGTTGCATTTTGAATGACAATTGCGCGGTCATGCAACACTGTACCTAAACCAAATTTGTGTAATTTTTTCCCCACAAATAGAGCTTTCTTTTGGTGGTATTTGATCACCGCCAGGTTTTTTCTTTTTTGGTGCACAAATAAAAAAAGACCGAAAAGTTTGAAAAAAAAAAAAAAAAGTTTTTTTGTTTAGGTTATAAAATTTTGTAAATAACGGAATTTTTGTAAAATCTTACCTGTAAAATTCCTTTCTCTGAGTCCTCCGACAGTCGCCGCCTCTTCATATTCGTCACATATGGGGTATTAGACTTTGCTCCGAAGGAGTAGCTAGGCAACAGAATATGTTAACATTAAAGCTTTTAACATATCCCACCCTCAAGGGGTGGTCCCCTCAGTCAATACCCTCCTACTTCCTGCAACCATATCTCAGTTTTAGTGGAATAGCAGTAGAGTATACAACCAAACCCCAAAAGAGGGGCGGGGGCGGCGACTGTCGGAGGACTCAGAGAAAGGAATTTTACAGGTAAGATTTTACAAAAATTCAGTTTTCTCTTACGTCCTCCAACAGTCGCCGCCTCTTCATATTCGTCACATATGGGGACGTCCCAAAGCAGTGCAAACATGAGGGGTGGGAAACGCATCCGCGCCGAAAAGGCAACGCAGTCTCCGCATCAAAGAAAGGAACCTTACCAAAGGAAGGAAACCAGCTGGGCAACAGGAAAAAACAAGTGCTCAACAGGAGCAACAACCCAGGAAAAGACAAATAACCATGGGATAAAAAACTTATCCCAACAGCCAGGAGTCCCCAACAAGGGACCCTAGGGAATTGCCGCACTAAGAACCTTGCGGCCAAAGGAAGCATCCGCCGATGCCTGAACATCTACTTTGTAGAATTTTGTGAAAGTGTGTACGGTCGAACAAGTCGCCGCCTTACACACCTGGGCTACAGAAGCCCCATGACGACAGGCCCAAGACGTACTCAGAGATCTAGTAGAGTGCGCCTTCACAGGCACAGGGGGAACCTTCCCCTGCAAAGCATAGGCCTGCTCAATGGTCTGCCTGATCCATTTGGCGATGGTAGAGGCCGACGCCGCCATGCCCTTCTGAGGACCCTCTGGAAGAACAAACAAGGAGTCCGTCTTTCGAAAAGACTCAGTCGATTTAAGGTAAACCCTTATCGCCCGAACAACATCCAGAGAGTGTAATCTCACCTCCTTTGGATGTTTAGGCTTCGCGCACAGCGAAGGCAAGACAATATCCTCATTAAGATGGAATTCCGAAACTCGCTTCGGAAGAAAAGAAGGATTAGGTCGCAAGACCACCTTATCCAAATGGACAACCAGATACGGAGACTTGCAGGACAAAGCTGCCAGCTCCGACACTCTGCGAGCCGAAGTGATCGCCACCAAAAAGGCGACCTTTTTGGACAACATAGACAACGAGATCTCCCTGATCTGTTCAAAAGGAGCACGTTGCAACACAGACAGAACGAGATTCAAGTCCCAAGGGGGCAAAGGATCCCTCCTAGGAGGAACCAGATGCCGCACACCCTGAACAAAAGTGCCAACCAAGGAGTTGGAAGCCACGGGACGTTGAAACAGAACGGCCAGCGCAGACACCTGACCCTTAATCGTAGCCAGCGCCAAACGCTGATCGACACCCGTTTGAAGGAAGGACAGCACTCGGGAAACCGAGTACGTGCGGGGTGAAAACCCCCTGGACTCACACCAGGCAAAATAGGCCTATAGGCCTTCCAAGTACGGTAATAAACCTTCCCCGAGGAAGACTTCCTCGCGTTGATCAAAGTATGAACGACCTCTGGGGAGAGACCCTTCTCCTTCAGGACCTCGGTCTCAACAGCCAGGCCGTCAAAGCCAGAGACTGTAAAGTAGGATGGTATATCGGTCCCTGAGACAGGAGATCGTCTCGAAGAGGCAGACGCCACGGGGCGTCGACCGCCAGATTCACGAGGTCTGCGTACCAGGACCGGCGAGGCCAGTCCGGTGCTACAAGAATCACCGTGCTGCGTTCCGAGTGTAACCTGCGAAGGAACCTGGACAGCAACTGAATCGGTGGAAACGCGTACATCAGCCTGTACTGATGCCACAGGGCCACTAACGCGTCCGA
This sequence comes from Pelophylax lessonae, assembly GCF_965119305.1. Taxonomy (NCBI): domain Eukaryota; kingdom Metazoa; phylum Chordata; class Amphibia; order Anura; family Ranidae; genus Pelophylax; species Pelophylax lessonae. The sequence continues at coordinate 22,599,990 of NC_138778.1, forward strand.
CGCGTCTGCCCGAGGGTCGTGCGTCCTTGCCACGAACCTTCTCACCTTGTAGTTGAGACGAGACGCGAACAGGTCCACATCTGGAAGACCCCACTTCGCGCACAACATCTGGAAGACAGTCGGGTGGAGAGACCATTCCCCCTGATCCAGGGTCTGGCGACTCAGATAGTCCGCCTGCCAGTTCTCCACCCCCGGAATGTGAACCGCCGTTATCGCCGGGACTCGGCCCAAGACAGAATGTCGGCCACTTCTCCAGCCGCTCGGGCACTCCTGGTGCCCCCTTGGTGGTTGATGTAGGCCACCGCCGTGGCATTGTCCGTCTGCACCCGAACCGGGCAGCCCTGCAGCCGGTCCGTCCAGCGATGAAGACAGAGATTTATCGCACGCAATTCCAGAATGTTGATCGGAAGGGAAGACTCCCTCTCCGACCAAGTTCCCTGGGCGGACAGAACGCCCAGAACACCACCCCAGCCCGACAGGCTGGCATCCGTGGTGATCACCGTCCACGAGATAGGACGAAACGATTTGCCCCCGGACACCATCGGGGACTGGAGCCACCACAGAAGGTCTCTTCTGGTGCGATGACTCAACGAGATTTGAAGATCCAGAGATTGAGGTCGCCCGTCCCACATGGACAGGATCTCCGCTTGGAGACCCCGCGTCTTAGGTTATAAGACCCCGCGTCTTGTTTAGGTTATAAAATTTTGTAAATAGATACGTTTTTTCCTGCACTGATGAGCACTGATGACGCCGCACTGACAGGCACTGATGAGGAGACACTGATAGGGTGGCACTGATGGGGTGGCACTGATGGGGTGGCACTGATGGGGTGGCACTGATGGGGTGGCACTGATAGGTAGCACTGATGGGCACTGATATGTGGCACTGATATGCAGCATTGGTGGGCACTGATAGGCAGCGCTGATGGGCACTGATAGGCAGCACTGATGGGCGGCACTGATGGGTGGCACTGATTGGCAGCACTGGTGGGCAATAATGGGCACTGGTGGGCGGCACTGATAGATGGCATTGGTGGGCAGCACTGATAGGGGGGCACCACTGGCAGGCTCTCTGAGCCCTGTTTGCCATCCCTGGTGGCCATGGTGGGCATCCCTGGTGGTCATGGGTGGGCATCCCTGGTGGCTCTAGTGGCAACCCCTCCCCCCAGGGCTGCACTGGTAATCAATCATCTGATTACCAGCACAGACCCCCCCTGTGATCAGTGAGTAATTAGAAATACTCACTGATCACCCCGGCTGCAGAATCGATCCTCTGATCTTCTCCTCACTGACAGGATCTGTCAGGAGGAGAAGAGATCGAAGCCGTTACAGCGGCTGTATTGACATTACATGACGGCTGTGATTGGTCACAGCCGTCATGTGATCAGGAGCGCCAATCACAGGGCCCTCCTGCCGAGTCTTGTTGCTCTGTGTCCTAGGGACACAGGCACATCGAGATCGCGCCGCTGCGCGTGCCCGCGGCGGCGCGATCTCTCTCCTTCTGAAGGACGTTCCGGAACGTCCATTCAGAAGGACGAGACTCCCACCCGGCCGTATATGTGCTATGGCCCGGGTGGGAGGTGGTTAAGCACAGTCAGTGTGTGAAACGCGTCTACCTTGTCATGATTGTCATATTTGGATGTCCAGTCAATAAATCTGGATTTTGACTCAACCTGGAGTGCTGCCAATTCCTTTTTCTTTATCAGGGTAATGAAGGTGGTAAGGAAGCAATACGTTGCTTCCTCACCACCTGTCAATTGCTTTCTGAAGAGTGAATCTGAATGTGGCTCACTCTTCAGAAAGGAGAGTTCACCTTAACGAGCCCTTGCACCTGCCGGGTGCAGCCCTGAGCCTTCTGGAGTCCCCTGCTGGCTCTTCCCCCCTGCTGAGTGTCCCCACAGAAAGCTGCATGCAATGGGGGCACTCATGCCTGCCGACTCTGCTTATAAGCCTCGCTCCCTGGCTGCGATTGACACCTGTGGCTCCCACTGCTGCTGTCTCTGAGCCAATAAGGGGGGAGAGAGCCTCTGTTCTCGTGAACATGGTTGGATTGGGATGAGGCTCAGGTAAGAATAAGGGGAATTGGAGGGGGGGAGCTGCTTACAGAATGCCTTAGGCCTCATGCACACTGGACGTTTTTACAGTGGCTGTTTTTTGGCGTCGGACGTTTTTTTCTGCAGTCAATAACCGCCCCAGCATGTTATCCTATGTGCCCATAAACACGCAGGCTGTCATCAGCAGTTTTTGGCAGGGGCAGTTTCGGGCTATAAATAAAAAAAAAAAAATAATAAACGAAAGCTAGTGGGTTTTGAGTGGCGTTTTTCAGCTGTAAAAACACTAAGGCAGATAAATAATGCCCAAAAAAATGCCAAAAGAAATGCCCAAAAAAAAAAAAAAAAAAAAACCCCCAAAAAAACACAAAAAAAAAACACAAAAAAAAAAAAACACAAAAAAAACACAAAAAAAAAACAAACACAAAAAAAACAAACACAAAAAAAACACAAACACAAAAAAAACAAACACAAAAAAAACACAAAAAAACACAGCTAACTGGCGTTTTTGATTCCATTGCTTTTTTCAAGCCTGGGTTGCGTTTGGAGGTGTCATTGATGGATCCAAGCCTGGGTCCACACTGGTGCATGCTGAACACCGCATGTGATTTGCACCAAAAACGCCCCGCATTCCTGTGCACATCACATGAGGTCTGTGCGATGCGATTTGAGCCCTATATTTTGTTTGGCTCAAATTGCATCACATTTGCACCAAAATGTTGCAAGACCCTTTCCCCCCCCCCCGAACCTAAAATCTTATTGCATGGGTGTAAACACCCATGGGATGCAATTCTGGGAAGCATTGCGGTGTGGAAAAGTAGGAGTTACTAAAGTAGCAGAGGTGATTTTTAGCTAAAAACACCAAAAAAAACGCTGAAAAACGCCAATGCAAAAAAAGCTGAAAAACTCACTAAAAAGCTACTGGCGTTGAAACTCCAGTGTGCATGAGGCCTTAGAGCCGGTTCACACTACTCCGACTTGGTCGCCAGACAAGTAGCTCCCAATGCTGTGCAATGGAACCGTTCTAATCAGAGCGACTCAAGTCGCTCTGACTTAGAAAAAGGTTCCTGCACTATTTTTTTGGCGAAGTCAGAGCGACTTGCATTGACTTCTATTATGAGAAGTCGTTTGCAAGCTGCGATGAAGTCGCGCTGCACGGGCGACTTCAAAGTCGCCCGACTGAGTCGGATTAGTGTGCACCGGCTCTTAAAGGTAACAAAAATGCCTTTAGAACACCTTTAAAAGGGGGTTCTCCACCTTCAAATGATTTCCTCCATCTGCACTAATGTCAGTCCCCTTATGATTCCAGGCATTAGGTCATCGGTCCCCCCAAAACCTCCTGTGACACCTACAGCCCCTCGCAACTTTCTATTGGGTATTCAACCAAATGAACGTCTTGATTCAGCGTCGCCCATGGCTCAATCCTCCTCCCACCCCCCCCCCCCCCCCCCGGCAGATATAAAGTGTACATACGTTGGTGGGCTGGCCTTCGGTTCTTCAAAAACTTTCAGCTTGCTCAGTGTTGGATTCTTCTTCTTCTTCTCTGTAAAACAGACGAAGCCAGAGATTAAATTTTATAAAAATCACACCAAAACCAGCGTCCTGTACTTAACCACTTCTGGACCAGAAGGATTTGCCCTCTTAATGACCAGGCCGTATTTTGCGATTCGGCACTGCGTTACTTTAGCGGACAATTGCGCGATCGTGTGACGCTGTACCTAAAATTTATGTCCTCCCCCCCCCCCCCCCCACCACAAATAGAGCTTTGTGTGATTTTTATTTTTTGCACTATAAAACAAAAAAAAAGCGACAATCCTGAAAACAAAAAATATATATTTTTCACATTCTGCTATATAATAGTGTTGCAGGTGATGCCAGAAATCTGACTTGTATCTTAGTGCGAAAATCAGTGAGCCAATCACAAGCAAGAAATGACATTTCTGGGGGACATTCTGTATACCATCTGTCTACAGAGCGCCTCCAAGTGGCCATATTGCACTTTTCAGAAAATGACTGCAGCTGCAGAATGAAAAGGAAAGGTTGTTTTTTGTAACATTCAATTACAATATGACTTGTGTAGCAATTTTGTATTTTTTGCTTATTTTCACACAAAAGGGGAGTTACTCTTTAGGCTGCATTCACATGTCAGCTTATAATCGCGGGCAGAACCGCCGCGGTTCCGCCCGCGATTCGGAGATTTATTGCAAATCGCGGGACGCCTAGCGTTGCCCGTTGATTTGCAATAGCCCCCCAAACGCCGAGCGATGTTGCCGCGATTTACGCCCGCCGAATCGCGGCAACATCGCGCAAACGCAATACGCTCCAAAAAAGTACAAGAGCTTCTTTGGAGCGTATTGCGTCCCGCGATTTTGTTTGCGCGATGTTGCCGCGATTCGGCGGGCGTAAATCGCGGCAATATCGCTCGGCGTTTGGGGGGCTATTGCAAATCAACGGGCAACGCTAGGCGTCCCGCGATTTGCAATAAATCTCCGAATCGCGGGCGGAACCGCGGCGGTTCTGCCCGCGATTATAAGCTGACATGTGAATGCAGCCATAAAAGCACAAGTCATGCGTCTCTGAAAATACATTTATTCCTGAAAAGATTCATCTTCACAGTGGTCACGTGATCAGGAGCCGATCCGACTACTCAAGCCTCATACACACGCAACGATTATCGGCCGACCGATCGTCCGTCTTTTGTCCAGTGTTGTTGTGTTGGTTGGAATATGCTCTAGACTGCACACTAATTTTCTCGGCCAACAAAAATCTACTTCAGAAGTGATGTCATGTTCTGGTTTACTTTCCGTGTGTTTTTTTCTTCTCTGAGCATGCCCAGTCTTGCTCGTCAGATTTTTGCCTGCCGAAATCTGTACTGACTGACGGAAAAATTGGCCATTGTGTTGACGGCCAACAAAAATTTTATAGCCTGCACATCAGATTTTTTTCAGCCGAAAAGTCGGGGTCGGTTGTCAGCAGCATCATACTAACAAGCCGAAAATCGGCCGATCGGACGTTGGCCGAAAATTCCCGGCCGATAATCGTTGCGTGCGTACGAGGCATCAGTCTCTGTGCTGGGAGTACGCAGTGAGTGCAGTCAACAAAAACAATTGCCGCCTATTGACACACATGTGCTGCATGTGGGCTTTAACCAGTTCAGCTCAGGAAGATTTTACCCCCTTCATGACGGGGACATTTTTTGCTGTTCAGCACTGCGCTACTTTAACTGGTAATTAAACAGTCATGAAATGCTGTACCCAAATGACATTTTTTTCACACAAAATAGAACTTTCTTTTTGTGGTATTTGAACACCACTGTTTTTTTTTTATTATTAAATATAAAAAGTTATATGGTTTTGGTAAATCTAAGGAAATATTGTACAATGTAGGGCCAGCCTAAGACAAACAGCCTCAGAATTGTTATCCACACCACACCATTCAAGTACATGGGCCACCTGCTGTGCCCATGAGGGGTTCCCCCAATCCCTGTGCCAAGTTCCCGGGTCTGTACATCTTCTGTGCCCATTATGAAGGGTTCCCACCATCCCTGTGCTGAGTTCCCGGGTCGGTACACCTGCTGTGCCCATTATGAGAAGTTCCCACCATCCCTGTGCTGAGTCCTGGGTCTGTACACCTGCTGTGCCCATTGTGAGGGGTTCCCACCATCCCTGTGCTGAGTCCTGGATCTGTACACCTGCTGTGCCCATGAGGGGTTCCCACCATCCCTGTGCTGAGTTCCCAGGTCTGCACACCTGCTGTGCCCATTATGAAGGGATCCCACCATCACTGTGCTGAGTTCCTGGGTCTGTACACCTGCTGTGCCCATTATGAGGGGTCCCCATCATCCCTGTGCTGAGTTCCCGGGTCGGTACACCTGCTGTGCCCATTATGAGAAGTTCCCACCATCCCTGTGCTGAGTTCCCAGGTCTGTACAGCTGCTGTGCCCATCATGAAGGGCTCCCACCATCCCAGTACTGAGTTCCGGGTCTGTACACCTGCTGTGCCCATTATGAAGGGTTCCCACCATCCCTGTGCTGAGTTCCCGGGTCTGTACACCTGCTGTGCCCATTATGAAGGGTTCCCACCATCCCTGTGCTGAGTTCCTGGGTCTGTACAGCTGCTGTGCCCATTATGAAGGGTTCCCACCATCCCTGTGCTGAGTTCCCAGGTCTGTACAGCTGCTGTGCCCATCATGAAGGGCTCCCACCATCCCAGTACTGAGTTCCGGGTCTGTACACCTGCTGTGCCCATTATGAGGGGTTTCCTCCATCCCTGTGCTGAGTTCCTGGGTCTGTACACCTGCTGTGCCCATTATGAGGGGCTTCCACCATCCCTGTGCTGAGTTCCCAGGTCTGTACAGCTGCTGTGCCCATCATGAAGGGTTCCCACCATCCCAGTACTGAGTTCCGGGTCTGTACACCTGCTGTGCCCATTGTGAGGGGTTCCCACCATCCCTGTGCTGAGTCCTGGATCTGTACACCTGCTGTGCCCATGAGGGGTTCCCATCATCCCTGTGCTGAGTTCTGGGTCTGTACACCTGCTGTGCCCATGAGGGGTTCCCACCATCCCTGTGCAGAGTTCCCAGGTCTGCACACCTGCTGTGCCCATCATGAAGGGCTCCCACCATCCCAGTACTGAGTTCCGGGTCTGTACACCTGCTGTGCCCATTATGGGGGGTTCCCACCATCCCTGTGCTGAGTTCTGGGTCTGTACACCTGCTGTGCCCATTATGGGGGGTTCCCACCATCCCTGTACTGAGTTCTGGGTCTGTACACCTGCTGCGCCCATTAGTTGGCCCCCAGGAATGTTCAGGGGGTATTTGGCCCCCAGGGACGTCGGGGGGGGGGGGGGGGGTTTAGTTGGCCCCAGGGGTTATTACAGCAATGCGGTGGGTTACATTGTTGCACACATTTCATAAAATTTTGACCCTTTTATAACAAGCACTACGTTTCTAATATTTATATTTCGAAGTCTGTTTATCGTCTTTCAATGTAAATGGTTATACGAAGTTTCTGGGAAATGGAAAAGTCTGCACTGTGTTTTTAAATGAAAGGCTTTATTAGAGATTATTTAAAGACCGGATTGAATATAGAATACAGTGATGCCGATATCGGTAACAGCGATTGCGGTCAGTTTTAATCCTTTCTTTTTGTGGTCGATTGATACCACGATTTTCAGTCTCTATTTGCTACATATTTAAGCCAATTGCCGTGTTTGTGGCCAGCTGAAGGTTGTTACTATTATGTCCTTGTACCTGGGGCGTAGATAGGGAAGGGGGGGAGGGGTAGCAGGAATTACTTTTAGAGACCCTACAGGTTTGGCCGGCCATTCAGAGACTGCATGGTGCACACAGACATGGTAATCACCTCTTGCAATCTAAATTGTTCCGGGAATGGACGTCAGTCTTATGTCAGGAGAGATCTGTTATGGGTGACTTTTAAACTAGAGATGATGGCACGTTACCGAATGCAGCCCGCTGTGCGTGTGGCAATGCCTGCATTCCGAATGGCACCCCATCACACCTCTCACTGGATGTGCAGTGCAACGCATGCCCTCGATGAGATGCATTGCTTCAATGTGTGTGAAGACATGTCATGGCGAAGCGCGTGATAAAAACCTGGTGTGAAGGGTCAGTCTATACACAACAGATATTGTGGACTGCTGGGTTGAGCCCGCTTCTGGCTCCTCAAATATCTAAGATGTCACTACAGTGAGACCCCATGTCCTTCCCAGCTCTCTTCCTGTCCTCCTGGGATTTTTTTAAGTGTTTACCCCCCCCCAAAAAAAATTAGAATGATACAGTAGGGATGGTGGGAACCCCTTATAATGGGCACAGCAGGTGTACAGACCTGGGACCAACTAAACCCCCCCCCCCCCCGACGTCCCTGGGGGGCCAACTAACCCCCCCCCCCCGCGTCCGTTGGGACCAACTACCCCCCCCAAAAATCTGTGGGGGCCAACTAACACCCCCCCCCCCCGAAGTCCGTGGGGGCCAACTAACCCCCCCCCCCCCCGAAGTCCGTGGGGGCCAACTAAACCCCCCCCCCCCGAAGTCCGTGGGGGCCAACTAAACCCCCCCCCCTCCCGAAGTCCGTGGGGGAAAAAAATGGATTTTTGTAAGAACTTACCGTAAAATCCTTTTCTCTTAAGCTCATTGACAGACGTAGTCTTCTTGATTCTCAAGAGCTGGGTTATGTTGTCTCCGCAGGAGTAGGACTAGGCAGAATGACAAAACGTTCTGGCTCCACCCTAGGGGGCAGTCCCTGAGGGTATATCCTCCCTCTCTGCTACAGGGAATCAGTTCTGTTTAAAGCAGTACAGAGAAATTAACCCAACCCAACTCAATGATAGAGGGGCGGGTACTACGTCTGTCAATGAGCTTAAGAGAAAAGGATTTTACGGTAAGTTCTTACAAAAATCCATTTTTCTCTATCGCTCATTGACAGACGTAGTCTTCTTGATTCTCAAGAGCTGGGACATCCAGAAGCAGTGCCACAAATGAGGGGTGGGATTGACAAAATCAAATCCAATCTAGAAGGCCCAACCGGTGCCAAACTAGAAGTTTTAAAGGCTCATTATAAACAAAGAATGAGGCTAAAGAAAAATTTTTCCAACGGAAAAAAACCCTCGAGGTAGACCACTGGTCTCCTCAAATTGCGGCCTGCAAAACCTTGCGGCCAAATGAGGCATCAGACGATGCCATTACATCAACTTTATAATGTTTAGAGAAGGTATGCACCGACGACCAGGTAGCCGCCTTGCACACCTGGACCACTGACGCCTGATGGCGAAAGGCCCATGACGCACTAAGTGCCCGAGTGGAGTGCGCCTTAACAGGGAACGGGGGCTCCCGACCCTTAATAGAATAAGCCTGTACTATCGTCTGTCTGATCCATTTGGAAATGGTCGCGGTAGATGCAGGCAACCCCTTTTTGGGTCCATCTGGGATCACAAAAAGTGAATCCGTCTTGCGAAACGAGTCTGTCGTTTTCAAGTATACCCTGATCGCCCGGACCACATCCAAGGAGTGCAAAGCAAATTCCCGAGGATGACTGGGCTTAGGACACAGGGAAGGTAATACAATTTCTTCATTCAGATGAAATTCTGAAACTACTTTTGGTAGGAAGGATGGATTCGGACGAAGAACCACCTTATCTCTATGAACCACCAGATATGGTGAACGACAAGATAATGCGGCCAGTTCTGACACCCTGCGTGCAGAAGTAATAGCCACCAAGAAGGCCACCTTCTGGGACAACGTGGGTAGAGGAATCTCCCTAATATCTTCAAAGGGAGGTTTCTGAAGAACCGACAACACTAAATTAAGATCCCAGGGGGGTAACGGCGCGTGCACTGGCGGAGCCAGATGTCGCACCCCCTGGATGAAATTCCGCACCAAGGAATGAGTAGCCAAAGGCTTCTGAAAGAAGATGGCTAATGCTGAGACCTGACCCTTGATAGTACTCAAGGCCAGTTTCTGCTCAACCCCTTGTTGCAGAAAAGCTAATATTCGACTAACCGAATAAGACCGAGGACGGAACCCCAAAGGTTCACACCATGCAATGTAGGCCTTCCATGTGCGATGATAAATCTTTCTGGAAGTCGCTTTCCTTGCTTCAACTAGAGTAGGAATAACTGAAGCTGACAATCCCTTGTCCTTCAGCACCTGGGTCTCAATAGCCAGGCCGTTAAAGCCAGCGATCGTAAAGCAGGATGGAAGATCGGTCCCTGAGACAGTAGATCCTCTCTGAGAGGAAGTCTCCACGGGACGTCCGCCACCAGTCTGACCATGTCGGCATACCAAGCTCGACGAGGCCAGTCCGGAGCTACCAGGATTACTGGGATTCCTTCCTCCTCTACCCTGCGAAGAAGTCTTGGCAGTAACGCGAGAGGAGGGAAGGCATATATTAGCTGGTATTGCCCCCACGGGGCGATCAGTGCGTCTGCGGTTTCTGCTAGAGGATCGCGGGAGCGAGCCACGAATCTCTGAATTTTCCTGTTGAATCGTGATGCCAACAGATCCACATCCGGTGTGCCCAACCGTAGGCACAACTGGTGGAAAACGTCTGGATGGAGGGACCATTCCCCCTGATCCAGGGTCTGACGGCTGAGATAATCTGCCTGCCAATTCTCCACCCCCGGAATGAACACCGCAGAGATTGCTGGAACAAATCGTTCCGCCCAGCGAAGAATGCAAGCCACTTCTTTGGCCGCTCGGACACTCTTGGTGCCCCCCTGGTGATTGACATAAGCCACGGCCGTGGCATTGTCCGACTGGATCCGAACCGGGCTGCCCTGGAGCTGCTCGGTCCAGTGAATCAGACAAAGTCTGATCGCTCTCAGTTCCAATACATTTATCGGTAATCTGGATTCTTCCGGGGACCAAAGTCCCTGGGCAGATAATTGACCGAGAATTCCTCCCCATCCGGATAGGCTGGCATCCGTGGTCACTATCATCCAATATATTGGCAGAAATGACTTTCCCTGGCTGAGCATTGGAGACCGAAGCCACCAAACCAGAGACTCTCTGGTCTGTTTGCTCAATCGTATCTGATTGTCCAGGGATTCCGGATTCCGATTCCATCTGAGGAGAATCTCTTGCTGAAGAATTCGGGTATGGGACTGGGCAAATGGGACTGCTTCGAATGAAGCCACCATCAACCCCAGAACCCTCATGCAAGTCCGAAGGGAAGACCAGCTGTTGGACAGTAACAACTGGACTGCTGATTGAATCTTTCGAAGTTTCCCTACCGGAAGAAACACTCTTGTCCTGACTGTGTCTAGAATTAGACCCAGATATTCGAGCCTCTGGGTGGGAACCAGAAAAGACTTTTGCTGGTTCACCAGCCACCCGAATTCCTGTAAAGAAATCATAGTAATTTCTATGTTTTGTAGCAAGGTCTGAGGAGACTCTGCATGAAGCAGAAGATCGTCTAGGTAACCTAGAATCGATATACCTCTTTGGCGCAGAAGTGCCAACATAGGGGCCAACACTTTTGTGAAGACCCACGGAGCCGTGGCGAGACCGAAAGGTAACGCCACAAACTGATAGTGGTTCTCCTCTACGGAAAAGCGTAGAAAACGCTGATGTCCTGCGAAAATGGGAATGTGAAGATAGGCGTCCTTGATGTCTATGGACGCTAAGACATCCCCTGGATGCAGGAAGGCTGCTACCGTGCGAATGGACTCCATTCTGAATCTTCTTATGTTGACGAAAGAATTGAGTGCTCTTAAGTCCAGAATTGGACGCACTTTGCCCTCTTTCCTGGGTATTGTAAACAGGTTTGAATAAAACCCTTGAAACCGTTCTGTCCAAGGAACGTGGACTACCACTCCTTGTTGTAGTAGATCTGTGACTGCTCTCCGCAGATCTTCTAGACGATCCGGAGATAGTCGGATATTGGAAGGGAAGAATCGTGCCGGTGGGAGAGATCGAAACTCGATCTTGTACCCTGACCTTATGACTTCGCAAACCCATTTGTCCGGGATTCTGGAAAGCCATGGATCCGGGAACCGGCGAAGACGTCCCCCCACCCCAGTTATGGGTGGGGGCGCACCTTCAGGCTTTGGATGGTTTATCTTCAGGTCTGGAGGGGGCGGGCTTTTGCTTGCCCGACCAACGACCCCTGACGCCTCCTGTAGGAACCTTGGAGGACTTAGTTTTTTCACCCGCTGGACGAAAAAACCTCTTGTGAGCAGAAAAAGAAGGCCCTCGTCTTTGACGAGTTCCTCTACCTTTAAAATTTTGCGGTAAAAAGGTGCTTTTTCCACCGGTGAGATCCTTAATGATCTCATCTAAGTTGGCCCCAAATAGACGCTCTCCTGAAAAGGGGATATTAGCCAATGCTTTTTTGGAACCTTGGTCGGCTATCCAACCTTTTAGCCACAGTGTACGCCTGAGAACCACTGCTGAGACTGATGCTCGCGCCATTAATGGAGTGGCGTCTAACGCCGCATCACATACAAACTGTAACCCCTGTATCATTTGTTCCAACAAATCTGATACCGCCTGAGGGACTTCATCTAAGTCCCGGCGTAACCACTTGGTCCATTCAGTTACAGCCTGCGAAACCAAACCAATAGCAATTATTGGCCTGAAAGCTGATCCAATCAAGGAAAACATGGTGCGAGACATAGCTTCTATCTTGCGATCCACTGGATCTTTAAAAGACGGAGCGTCTTCTAAAGGAATAACCGTGGCTTTATTCAATCTAGCGATTGGTGAATCCACCACAGGTGGTTCTGTCCATTTCTTAATAAGGGTTTCCTCAAACGGATAACGCCTGTCAATGCGTTTGGAAATATTAAAAGTGCGTTTTGGCAGACGCCATTCTTCATCGATTGGATTGCCAAAACATTTGGGCAATGGAAAAACCTTTGCCACTTTGATGCGCTTTTTAGTCCCAAAAGGGATCTCAGTTTCAGCTATTTCTGATGGAATACCCTGTAACCTTAAAGTCTCTTGAACAGATACAATGAGTGCGTTTACCAACGCTTCCTCTCGGGTTATGGCGGATGCCGAAACATCCTCCTCACTGTCTGAAGAGACAGGACCCGAGACACCAATACCAGATGAAGTACCTGCAACTGCAGAAATAGGCTCAGAGTCTGAATCCGAGGTCTCAGATAATAAGGGGTTAGGCGGGGGTCGCTTTCTTGCGCCCTGTCCCTGACAAGCCACTTCCACCCGGGACACAAAAGTTTCCATAATGGCTGACAAAGATTCAACTGTCAATGGGGTGCTGGAGGATCCCGCAGACCCCTCGAGGGGATCCGGAGGAGATACATGAGTGGCAGGGTCCATGTTAATACAGGACACTTTTGCCAGCAATAAACAAAAAAACTTTCTTTTTTTTTTTTTTTTTTTTTTTTTGTGTGTCTCCCCCTAGCGCAATAGCGCCCCTCAGAGTACCTGCTTCTCGATCCCAGAGAGAGAGAGAGGGACCCCCAAGGCTCACCAACCGATGCAGTGTAGTTTCCAACAAACTGCAGCCAGCGTCTGTCTTACACAGACTGGAAGGAGCGGTTTGCTTTTTCCCGGGCAGAAGGCGTGGCTCCGCCCCCTGTGTACGCCTTCGGGCGTTCCCAGCCCTCCACGAGGAAGCTGGGCTCACAAAACATGGCCGCCCCCATGGAAGAGACATAAGACTCCAAAAACATGGCGGCCGGCGTGACTGAGGACATACATGCATACGGTCTACGGCAAAATGGCGGCGGACCGCCGATATCGTCTTCCCAGCACATCCACCTGCACTCTGCTGAGAGGTGACATATGGATCTACAGAGATACACTGCACATAAGGTAGGATTATACCTCCTATGTTTGCTGTAATGTTACAGTCTGCTGGGTAGAGTGTTAGCTCTTGAACCAAGTCCACTTCCCACAAACACATGCTGTATTACAAGGGGGACTTGTAAGTGTCAGATATATACTGACCATATATGGAGGGGCCCATAATATATACTGCCTCATAAATGAGGAAAAAAGGGAACGTTTTACTCACCATACCGAACCGACAGGCACCCTCTCTTCATAATACCCTCTCCACCGAGGTGGGGGTTTGTGGACGCCTCGACTCTCTGGTCCTGGCGTCCAAGCGAGCTTTTAACTCGCAAAGTCAGTCCCTTTACTGGGACTCCGTCGCGGCCGACTCAGCGCACTGGTCTGCACGCGCTTTTAGGCAGAAACCGGGGTGACCACTGGATCTCACATCCAGCCCGTCGCCCGGCCCCGCATACTTACTTGAATATGTCGCGGCCGACCAAGCGCAATGCCTGGTCTGCACGCGCTCGTAGGCCGGCTGGGGTGACCACAAGTGTCGCCCAGTCCGGCATTTTTGCTTGAAGATCTCACAGGAAAAAAACACTGGAGAAAACTACCTAAAAAATGTCTTTTTCTTAAAGAAAAAAAGTCTTGCCAGGACCAAAAGATCCCAGCAAGGAACTTAGGTCCTTACTCCTGACTAGACAGAAAAAAACTGATTCCCTGTAGCAGAGAGAGGGAGGATATACCCTCAGGGACTGCCCCCTAGGGTGGAGCCAGAACGTTTTGTCATTCTGCCTAGTCCTACTCCTGCGGAGACAACATAACCCAGCTCTTGAGAATCAAGAAGACTACGTCTGTCAATGAGCGATAGAGAAATAATCCCCCCCCGAAGGGCGTACACTAGAGCTGCACGATTCTGACCAAAATGAGAATCACGATTTTTTAGCTTGGAATAAAGATCACGATTCTCTGTGTAACCAAAAAAAAAATTGGGATAACTTTACGGTTACGTTTTTTTTTTATTCATTAAAGTTTATTAATTGCGTTTGAAAGACTGCTGTGCAAATACAGTGTGACATAAAATATTACAACAATCGCCATTTTATTCTGTAGGGTCTCTGCTAAAAAAATATATAAAATGTTTGGGGGTTCTAAGTACTTTTCTAGCAAAAAAAAATGATTTTAACTTGCAAGCAACAAGTGTCAGAAAAAGGTCCAGTCTTTAAGAGGTTAAACTTCCTTTCTCTCTGGCAGAGGGAAGGAAAAGATACAATGTAATCATTTTGTTTATAGTTAGGGGGGGGGGGACTTATGCTGATAGGCATGGGAGGAAAGATACAATGTAATCATTTTGTTTATAGTTACTGGGAGTTTTCCACAGCTGTTTTCTCTGCTCCCTTAGCTATGCAAAGAATCGAGCATATGTCAGGTTTAGATGTCAGGGGGGGGTGGATCGAGATCGCGATTTTCATACGATTAATCGTGCAGCTCTAGCGTACACCTGTGAGAGGTGCTGTTCTTACCCTATGGGGATGCAGAGGTGTTCTGCATATTTCCACGCAGGCATTCCCATTAATGTCAATTGGGGTGCAGCAGCTGCACAATGGTTCACCCGTGCGGGTGCGCGGCCTCAAAAGCAGATCGTGTGCATTCGGGGCCCTGCACCCGCACAGATGTCACGTTAGGAAAAGTGTCTGTGTCCGTACAGCTGTGCGTCCCAATTGACATGAATGGGAAGCCCTGCATAAGGATGCATGAGCAGGCATTGTGAACAAGGCCTATAAATTAAGGTCAGAAGATGTGGTGAGGAGGTCAAAGCATTGGAGTTCATTGGATACAATAATATCACTGTGGAGATATTATAATGTTGCAAAAATTTCTTACAAGTTTTGAACTTTCTATAACAATCGTTACATTTTTGTGACTTAAAGAGGAGTTCCACCCTGGCAATACATTTTTTAATAAAAATACCCCCGGGACAGTCAGGGCTAGTACATTCCACAATGGATAGCCTCTGATCTGTCCCGGGTCGCACTTACCTTTTAGAAGAAATACTTACCTTGAAAAGGTCTTCTCCAGCGCTGCCATCTCAGGTGTGGGCAGCTTGAAGCCAGCGCGATCCTCTTCTGCGTCCTCTTCGGTCCCATGATGCACTGCACCGGCCCCGCCGTCACTTCCTGTGCCACAGCGTCATCCCTGCACAGCTTCTGGGCATGCCCAGAAGCTGTTTAGAAGGGAATGACGGCGCCTACACCGGAACTGGGGAAACGGGGCCGGTGCAGGCGCATTGATTCCTGGGAGCGACGACGTTCAGCTCCCAGGAATCATTGCAAAGCCAGGAAGTGATGACGGGCCGTGGCCGCCGAGGGGAGGAAGAAGGAAGTAAGGTAAGTATATTTTCTTCTATACGAGGTAAGTAAAAAAAAAAAAATTGTGATTATCCATTTGTTTTTCAGGTGACCCGGAGCGAGAAGATGGAGGTAAGTATAAATTTAGGGTGGAACTCCACTTTAAGTGCCGGTTCACATTTGTGCGATGCGGGAATGCTGCGAATATACAGTGTATTCCCGCATCGCATCCGCACCCCTGGCAGTTCACACTGCCATATGCGATACGCTGGGGGTGTCAAAAGTTAACGACACCCCCAGATCAGATCGCTTATCGCAGTGCGATCTGAAAGTTCACACAGAATCGGATCGCACTGGTGTGAACCACCATGCGATCAGATTCTGCTGTGGACCAAAAAACGGGTCCTGTGCAAGTTGGGTGCGATCGCGGTGCGAATTCAGCCATACAAACTGTATGGCTGAATTTGCACCGCACAGAGATCGCATTTAATTTTAGGAGCAGTGCGCTACGAATTACATGCGATCTCTGTGATCGCAGAAATGTGAACTGGCACTTAACAGATGAATTTGTGGTCCAGGATGTGGCCCCGTGGCTCCGGAGATTACCCGTCATGGTATTGGAGCTCTCATTGGATAAAGACTTGAGAAAGCCAACCAGAAAGTTGCCAGGTGATTGGCCGAGCCTTCGTCCAGCAAAGCATGCACACAGACCAATCCACACAGCAAAAACCAAACCAACTACCGCCAGACTCACCGACTCCCGTCCTGGAGGAAACCTTCTTCATACACCCCGGAGCTGCGTGACAGATTAAAGGAAAACCTACAAATGAGACATCTCTACTTCAAATCATTTCCTCACACCATGCCAGCAGACATTCGTTATAACCGCACAGATCGGGATCTCTGCCCCCGGGTGTGGAGGCGCCATGCAGGCTTTACCACCAACAGTGGGAGACTCTCCCGGATCGTGGTGGTGATGGGCAGTAGCGCCGGGCTCAGGCACGTTCGGATTGAGCCCGCCAGGAAGCCGTCACTGCACACCGCCAATCATAGGCAGTGAGGCATTTCTCAACTGGCAGCTGCACATACAGACACTGCCTGTGATTGGCGGTGACACGGTGTGCAGTCCTGGCTTCCTGGCGGGCTCCACTTGAACACGCCCAAGTCCATCGCTAATGGGCAGAAGAGGATAGACACTTATCACCCATGGCTCATGACTGCAGTAGCATAAGCCAAGCTTTACAACCGGTGTCCCCGCGTCCTACAAGATGCAACGGGGGTCCCCCGCGTCCTACAAGATGCAACGGGGGTCCCCCCGTGTCCTAAAACAATGGGTGTCCTGCCCTAAAAGATACAATGGGGGGGTCCCTGTGTCCTATAAGATACAATAGGGGGTCCCCGTGTCCTGTCCTATAAGATACAAAGGGGGTACCTGTGTTCTATAGGATACAATGGGGGCCCAGGTGTCCTTTTTTGTACTATAAGCCACAATGGGGGTCCTCGTGTGTGGTCCCATAAGATACAATGGGGTTCCCCATGTCCTGTTCTATAAGATACAATGGGGGGTCCCAATGTCCTGTCCTACAAGATACAATGGGGGGTCCCAGTGTCCTGTCCTACAAGATACAATGGGGGGTCCCAGTGTCCTGTCCTACAAGATACAATGGGGGGTCCCCGTGTCCTGTCCTACAAGATACATTGGGGGGTCCCAGTGTCCTGTCCTACAAGATACAATGGGGGGTCCCCGTGTCCTTTTTTGTACTATAAGCCATAATGGGGGAGTCCCCGTGTCCTGTCCTACAAGATACATTGGGGGGTCCCAGTGTCCTGTCCTACAAGATACAATGGGGGGGTCCCCGTGTCCTGTCCTACAAGATACAATGGGGGGGTCCCCGTGTCCTGTCCTACAAGATACAATGGGGGGGTCCCCGTATCCTGTCCTACAAGATACAATGGGGGGGTCCCCGTGTCCTTTTTTGTACTATAAGTCATAATGGGGTCCTCATGTGTGGTCCTACAAGATACAATGGGGGGGTCCCCGTGTCCTGTCCTACAAGATACAATGGGGGGGTCCCCGTGTCCTGTTCTACAAGATACAATGGGGCCCCCCGTGTCCTGTCCTACAAGATACAATGGGGGGCCCCCCCGTGTCCTGTCCTACAAGATTCAATGGGGGGGCCCCCCCGTGTCCTGTCCTATAAGATACAATGGGGGGATCCTGTGTCCTGTCCTACAAGATACACAATGGGGGTACCTGGGTCCTATAAGATACAATGGGGTCCCGGTGTCCTTTTTTGTACTATAAGCCACAATGGGGGTCCTTGTGTCCTGACCTATAAGATACAATGGAGGGTCCCAATGTCCTGTCCTACAAGATACAATGGGGGTCCCCGCGTCCTGTCCGACAAGATACAATGGGGGGTCCCCGTGTCCTGTCCTATAAGATACAATGGGGGGTCCCCATGTCCTGTCCTATAAGACACAATGGGGGTCCCCGCGTCCTGTCCGACAAGATACAATGGGGGGTCCCCGTGTCCTGTCCTATAAGATACAATGGGGGGTCCCCGTGTCCTGTCCGACAAGATACAATGGGGGGTCCCCGTGTCCTGTCCGACAAGATACAATGGGGGGTCCCCGTGTCCTGTCCGACAAGATACAATGGGGGGTCCCCGTGTCCTGTCCGACAAGATACAATGGGGGGTCCCCGTGTCCTGTCCGACAAGATACAATGGGGGGTCCCCGTGTCCTGTCCTATAAGATACAATGGGGGGTCCCCGTGTCCTGTCCTATAAGATACAATGGGGGTCCCCGCGTCCTGTCCGACAAGATACAATGGGGGGTCCCCGTGTCCTGTCCTATAAGATACAATGGGGGGTCCCCGTGTCCTGTCTTACAAGATACAATGGGGTTCCCCGTATCCTAGAAGATACAATGGGGGTCCCGGTGTCCTGTCCTATATGATACAATGGGGTACCCGTATCCTAGAAGATACAATAGGGGTCCCAGTGACCTGTACTGGGAAACACAATGGGGGTCCCCATGTCCTAGAACAGGCTGTGCTCTGGGGGTCATCCCACTGAAAGCAACACCACCATCCCCACCCCCGTCCCATTCTAATGAAGCCCACCAGGGGTCCTTATGCCTACAATGGAGAGAGAGGAGCCTCTCATTAGCAAGCTGTAAACCGAGTACTATAGGGCAGATCTACTATGGCAGGGTGGAGGGGGGGGGGGGGGGGGGGTGTGTGGACAGGGGCAGGGAGGAGGACAGCCAGAGTATGAAACTTGTACCCAGGAATATAGGAAATGGGACATCACTATCCCTCTAGAAACGCCGCCATCCTGCTCAGCTCCGGCTTCAAGTCCTCAACGCTAAACAAGCATGCAGCAAGTGTTGCCAGGCCCCCAAATTCTTGGGTCTAACTATTATCCCCCACCCCCCCCCCCCCAATCAGCATTTGGTCAGTAAAGCCCCCCCAAATGTCGCACAGAAATCCAATCATAGAAGGGAACCCCCTTACCTGCCAAAAGCCTTGTATTGTCCATTGAGACCTGAGATTTACACAGCTCTGTCACAGAGCAGAGCAGATAATGCCTCTCTCTCGGTTACTAAATACACACAGGAGTTGATGCCCCCCCCAACCTCCTGTGATCCCGGGTAGAGATTAGCATGCGGCACACCTGACTGGCTGCCAGCACGGCCCCTCCCACTCCCAGGCTGAGCTCTGCTGTACAGGGGGTTGCGAGGGGCGGAAACCAAATCAGAGACCTCCAGGCCACCTGGAGGATCTGACAACAGTAACCCTACAGCCTCACAATGCAAAAAAGTCAGTAAATGGGGGAGACCCCTGTCTGTCCTTCCAGGGAAATCTGCCTCACTTCCTGTCCCAGAAACATAGCAGGAAGTTAAAGGAGATCACTGCAAAGAGGAAATGTCCCCTCTTCACACCTCCATACACTATGCAATCTGACTGTACAATCTGTACAACTTACCAAAACAATGTAATACACTTTATTCACCAACAATGGGGAACCATGCCTCCCAATGACACCAACAATGGGGCCCCATGCCTCCCAATGACACCAACAATGGGGCCCCATGCCTCCCAATGACACCAACAACGGGGCACTATGCCTCCCAATGACACCAACAATGGGGCACCATCCCTCCCAATGACACCAACAATGGGGAACCATCCCTCCCAATGACACCAACAATGGGGAACCATCCCTCCCAATGACACCAACAATGGGGAACCATCCCTCCCAATGACACCAACAATTGGGCACCATGCCTCCCAATGACACAAACAATTGGGCACCATGCCTCCCAATGACCCCAACAATGGGGCACCATCCCTCCCAATGACACCAACAATGGGGCACCATGCCTCCCAATGACACCAACAATGGGGCACCATGCCTCCCAATGACACCAACAATTGAGCACCATGCCTCCCAATGACACCAACAATGGGGCACCATGCCTCCCAATGACACCAACAATGGGGAACCATCCCTCCCAATGACACCAACAATTGAGCACCATGCCTCCCAATGACACCAACAATGGGGCACCATGCCTCCCAATGACACCAACAATGGGGCACCATCCCTCTCAATGACACCAACAATGGGGAACCATCCCTCCCAATGACACCAACAATGGGGCCCCATGCCTCCCAATGACAGCAACAATGGGGCCCCATGCCTCCCAATGACAGCAACAATGGGGCCCCATGCCTCCCAATGACACCAACAACGGGGCACCATGCCTCCCAATGACACCAACAATGGGGCACCATGCCTCCCAATGACACCAACAATGGGGCACTATCCCTCCCAATGACACCCACAATGGGGCACAAACCCTCCCAATGACACCAATTTAGTGTAAATATAAATCTGCTATTCCATCCAATACTCCCCCCCCCCCCCCCCAGACTGTCAATGCTGCTGTCCCCCCTCTGGTCCTTCATCCAGAAGGGGGCGCTCTAATACAGGAGTTTTACAGGCCAGATCCTCGGGTGAAAAAGCCTAAAAAAGAAAAGTAACGCAGCCGCCACATTGAATGATTGCTAAAAGCTACACCCCCCCACATCAATAGCCGCTCGCCCGCCCCTACACCCCCCCACACATCAATAGCCGCTCGACTGCCCCTACAACCCCATCAATAGCCGCTTGCCCACCCCTACAACCCCCCACATCAATGGCCGCTTGCACCCCCCTACAACCCCCCACATCAATGGCCGCTTGCCCCCCCCCTACAACCTCCCACATCAATAAGTGCTCGCCCCCGCCCCTACAACCCCCCACATCAATGGCCGCTTGCACCCCCCTAAAACCCCCCACATCAATAAGTGCTCGCCCCCGCCCCTACAACCCCCCACATCAATGGCCGCTTGCCCACCCCTACATCAATAGGTGCTCGCCCGCCCCCACATCAATGGCCGCTTGCCCACCCCTACACCCCCCTACATCAATGGCCGCTCTCCCACCCCTACATCAATGGCCGCCTGCCCCTATCCCCCCCCACATCAATAGCCGCTTGCCTTCCCCTACACCCCTCCCCACATTAATATTAATAGCCATTTGCCTGTCCCTACACCCCCCCCCTACATCAATGGCCACTCGCCCACTCCTACCCCCCCCACATCAATAGCCGCTTGTCTGCCCCTACACCCCCCCACATCAGTTACCACTTGCCTTCCCCTCCCATTTTGATGCTCACCGTAGCACCGCCCACAGGCCAAGTAACATTGATACTCGCCTTAGCACCGCCCACAGGCAGGGTCACATCGCTGCCCACCGTAGCACACACCCACAGGCCAAGTCACATTGATGCTCACCAGAGAGTAAAGTGAATAAAAATCCAACATTTTGGGTTGTCCCCAGAAAAGTAATAAGGAGGGGAAATCTTCCAATGGGAACACTAGTACTGATCACCTGGGGGGGTCCCCAAGGAATTCCCTTATTTTGCAGAGATTTCCTCTCACTTCTTGTTTGGCTACGGGACAGAAGTAAAGGGAAATCTCCCCCCGCTGTTTTTCGGCATGGGGCTCCCCTCAAAATCCATACCAGACCCAAAGTGCCTGGTTTGGAACCTGGGGGGGGGGGGACCCCCCACGCTGTTTTTTTACCATTTTGGCGTGGAGTTCCCCCTCAAGATTCTCAGAGCGCAAGTCGCACCACAAGCCGGATCATCCTGATCCGACTTGTGATGCGACTTCCATTCAAATCAATGGGCTCCCATAGGGTACCTGTGGAATAAAAAAAAAAAAACGTATAATGTGGCTTAACGCTGTATAAGCAACGTTAATCAGCCATTAGCAGCGTCAAGACATTTTTACAGCTTGATGCTGCAGCTCCAGAACGCACTGGTCCTGTTTTTTTTTTTTTTTTTTGTTTTTTTTGCAGCTTAAAAACGCCTATGCCACTTGGAGCGCCTAAAAGCCCTGTGTGTGCATGAAGCCATAGAATAACATGGAGGGGTGTTTTTTTAAGATGTAAAAAAAAAAACGTCTGACGCTAACAGCAGCTGCAAAAATGCCCTGTGTGCATGGGGCCTTATTTTTACACTGTCACTTTAATTTTTATTTATTTTTTGATAATTTTTATTTGCAAACATCCCTTGTAATAAAAATAAGCATGAAAGGTCCTCTTTATGGAGAGATCTGGGGGCAAAAATACCCCAGATCTATCATTTACCTTTAAAAGAAAAAGATAAAAAAAAAAAAAAAAAACAGAAAAGAAAACAAACATGTTTTTAAAGCAAAAATAAAAGTTTACTTCCATCCTGGACCGGAAGTGATGTCATGACATCGCTCCTGTCCCCGAAGGCCATAGAGGGGATCAAAGAGCGTCTACTCGGAGGGCCTATGGGACCAGCCGGCTGCACCGTTGGGTCGTTCCACGGACTTGCTGGTTTGATATATATAATAAATCATTCTATTTACTAATGCTGAGGACTAAACACAGTCAATGTTGATTAGCAGAGTGAAGTCCCGCTTTAAGCCCCACTCACAATGGATTAGTCCTATGTGGAGGTGACGGCACTGATCGCTGCAGGTGCGCAGTTTCTGCATTCAGCCGCACAGTTCAGCTCTTTTTGCGGTACAATGTCGCTCTCGCTGCCGCGTGTTGAATAATAAAAGGTGACGTCCCCACCAACAACTCCTCAATGACTGAAAAACGGCTGTCTGACTTCCAGCTACAACCAAGGACAGCTGGCGGCGGATCTCATTCACACAGGTCAGAGGCTGTCTGCTGTATACGGCTCGTCTATGGAGCGGCAGACATCCATTCATATACAGGAGAAAATCTCAGGACCAGAACACGCACAGCATCCCTGGATAACCTGTTATGTCATCGCGTTTCAGGGGCCCGACCGTTTCGGACACAGGTGCAGGGTGCCAAATGCGCTACATATCAGATACTAGCGACATCCTCCCAGAACCGCGCCCTTCGGACACAGCTGATCACAGATCGGGGTGAAGAGCCAATCACAGTTGATCACAATGTAAACACACTTGTTGGTTATTGGCATTCCTTTCCTTGCACTGTCACAGCATCAGGTGAGGAGAGAGGCGGCAACCGGCTAGTGTGAAAGGGGACATCTGCACTGATTATCAGCCCTGCCTAACCACGTAAGTGCCCAGCAGCGCCGCCTAACCCCCGTGAATGCCCAGCAGCACCGCCTAACCCCGTGAGCGCCCAGCAGCGCCGCCTAACCCCCGTGAATGCCCAGCAGCGCCGCCTAACCCCCGTGAATGCCCAGCAGCGCCGCCTAACCCCCGTGAATGCCCAGCACCGACGCCTAACCCCCGTGAGCGCCCAGCAGCGACGCCTAACCTGTGAGTGCCCAGCAGCGCCGCCTAACCCCCGTGAATGCCCAGCAGCGCCGCCTAACCCCCGTGAATGCCCAGCAGCGCCGCCTAACCCCCGTGAATGCCCAGCACCGACGCCTAACCCCCGTGAGCGCCCAGCAGCGACGCCTAACCTGTGAGCGCCCAGCAGCGACGCCTAACCCCCGTGAATGCCCAGCAGCACCGCCTAACCCCGTGAGCGCCCAGCAGCGACGCCTAACCCCCGTGAATGCCCAGCAGCGACGCCTAACCCCCGTGAGCGCCCAGCAGCGCAGCCTAACCCCCGTGAGCGCCCAGCAGCGACGCCTAACCCCCGTGAGCGCCCAGCAGCGACGCCTAACCAGTAAGCGCCGCCTAACCTGTGAGCGCCCTGCAGCGACGCCTAACCCCCGTGAGCGCCCAGCAGCAACGCCTATCCAGTGTCCATCAGTGCCGCCTATCCAGTCAGGACAGCCAGTCCCGGGCTCCTGTGCCGCTCTCAATAAGCCCGATTAAGTTAAGACCGAAACGCAGCGTCCCGAAGAGAAAATTCCCTGCAGGATTTGATGCGGATCTCACACTAACCCCGGGGGGCAATCTCCCCCCTTCACGTTCCCTGCGACCTGATTGGTGCTCAGAGCTGGTCGCCAGGCTTCGGGGCTGCACTGAAATAGCCGTTCATAAAAAGGATGATTTAAATAGCTCTCCCGTCTGTGGGACTCTCTGCCGCCGCCATGCACGGCAACAAAGCTTGGCTGCAACCACACACTTCCAAGTCCTGTAGAATCTCTGCCAATCCACACCGAGCCCGACTGTCTGCATTGCTGAGACTGTACAAAAGTAAAACGGACCCCAAGGGGCAGGTTATTGCCCCCCCCTAACCCGTGAGCACCCATTAGCGCAGCTTATCCAGTGTCCATCAGCGGCGCCTACCCAGTGTCCATCAGCGGCGCCTACCCAGTGTCCATCAGCGGCGCCTACCCAGTGTCCATCAGCGGCGCCTACCCAGTGTCCATCAGTGAAGGAGAAAAATTACCTGTTTGCAAAATTTTATAACTGAAACTAAGAAATTTTTGTCCTTTTTTTCGTTTGTTTAGCAAAAATAAAAAGCCCAGTGGTGAATAAATATCACCAAAAGAAAGCGCTAGATATAAATTTGATATGAGTACAGTGTGGCATGACCGCGCAATTGTCAAAGTGTGAGCACAGAAAGCTGAAAATTGGCATAAGCAAGACAAGGGTAAAAGTGCCCGGTAGGCAAGTGGTTAAGCTCCGGGAGCGGAGCGAAACGTGTTGGGGGCGTGGCCTGGCTGAAGTCCAGGCTGAGACTGCCACATACTTCTCCATTAGTGGATCTGCAGCCATGGGGGGGCTTGATGGACCCCTCCTTCACTACATGTTGACGTTTGGAGCTTAGACTAGCTCCTTTCCTGGCCAGCACTCCTAGCAGTTGGGGATTGATTGGGATCCTTTAGGAACCTGAGCAGCACCCATATTTGTACATAGGATCACTATACCATACCAGCAGGATCTCACTGTAATAGACTAATGCCCCGTACACACGTGCAGATTATCTGCAGACTTTTGTCTGTAGACTTACCAAAACCATATAATATGAGGTCAAACCTAAACACTTTCAATTTGTATGCAATCCGGCAGGCCCTTGCACTACATAGAAAAGGTAAATCTGCAGACAAAAGTCTTCAGATAATCTGCACGTGTGTACGGGGCATTAGCTACTACACAGCTACTCCAGTGATCTCCATTTGCTTCCAGGTCCCATGCCTACTCACTGCCCTGCTGCATTGTCAACACAGGAGGTTGGTAGCTTGGCACATTTGCCATTTAGAGGCGGCTCTGCATTTTCTCAATGGATGCCCTGGGGTGGATTTACTAAAGGCAAATAAACTGCGCACTTTGCAAGTACAGTTGCTCTCCATTTCCCCCCAGAGCTTAGCAAATAGCTCTGATTTCCATTATCCACTCATGTACAAATTCTCTTTTTTTATTATTATTCTTGGCACCCGATTGGGTATTCTTTACAAAGTGAAGCTTCACCTCATTACATTTACTAAGGAAAATGTGTGCAAAGTGCACAGTCTGTTTGCCTTTAGTAAATTAACCCCCAAATTGTTCTCTGATTGGACGAGGTAGAGAAGTGGGGCAGTGATGTCCCACTCTTTGCCTCGTCCAATCAGAGAGCGCTTTGTATCCCACTGAGAAAATGAAAAGCATCCGGTGTTCACAATGCAGGTCAGCCACTCAGCACAGGAATTGGAAGCGAGTGGAGATCAGTGCAAGATGCTAGAGCAGAGGACTCCAAACTTTTTAAGGGGCTGTCCTTTAGGCTTTTTGGGGGCCAAACTGTGGCCAGTGAGAGTAGATAATGCCCACGCATCAGTGCCCCATCATTGGTGGAATAGTGCCACAAGGGGCCAGATAAAGGAAAGCAAAGGGCCACATCCGGCCCCCAGGCTGCAGTTTGGAGACCGCTGTTCTAGAGGGATCCCAAAGGTATGGTGTATATATATATATATATATATATATATATATATATATATATATACACACACACACACATGCATGCATGATGGACTATGCATGATAACGCCATACCAGGAATTCAGCACAGTGGTTAGCACTTCTGTATGGCAGCACTGAGGTCGCCGGATCAAATCCCAACCACGACACTACCTGCCTGGAGTCTGCATGTTCTCCCTGTGCCTGCATGGGTTTCCTCCCAAGTACTCCAGTTTCCTCCCACACTCCAAAGATATGCTGGTAGGTAAATTGGCCCAAGTATGTGTATGTATGAATGTGATTTAGGAACCTTAGACTGTAAGCTCCTTGAGGGCGGGGATTGATGTGAAAGTATATTATACATATACACACACCAGACACTTTATTAGGTACACCTTGCTAGTACCGGGTTGAACCCCCTTTTGCCTTCATTCTTCGTGGCATAGATTCAACAAGATGTTGGAAACCCCAAGGGGCAGCAGGTTACTGACCCACCACCAGGCCCCAACCCAAGCAGGCTGACCCTTGACACCCCCCCCATTTACACCCGAGCATGTTGCAACTTGGTCCCCCCCCCCCCATTTACACCCAAGCATTTTGTAACTTGGTCCCCCCCCCCCCCATTTACACCCAAGCATTTTGTAACTTGGTCCCCCCCCCCCCCCCCCCATTTCCCTACACACAACACTCAACGTCAAAAAACCTGTTCTTTCCTATTGCGGCCGTTCACAGCTCAGTTGCTCGCAGTGTGAAAAATGTGTCTTTTTTTTTGGGGGGGGGGGGGGTTGTTGCATGTTTTTATCCCCATAGAAGCGCCTGTAAACGCATTCAATTTTTGCATCTGAACTGTTCCCCTCCAAAACTAAACACCTTAGCATGCATGTGCAAAACATTTCGAGGTCACGCATCTATGCACCAAAAAAAAATTTCCAAACCGCCTAAACAAAGCAAAAGTTGGTCATGAATAAGGCACTTCGCGCAGCACTGAAGGCATGCAGAGCGCCCCCCCCAATCCGATGTCGGCTGCAGCAGTCAGGACGGCCAGTCCCGGGCTCCTGTGCCGCTCTCAATAAGCCTGATTAAGTTAAAAACGAAACGCAGCGTCCCGAAGAGAAAAATTCCCTGCAGGATTTGATGCTGATCTCACACTAACCCCCGGGGCAAACTCCCCCCTTTCACGTTCCCTGCGACCTGATTGGTGCTCAGAGCCGGTCGCCAGGCCTCGGGGCTGCACTGAAATAGCCGTTCATAAAAAAGGACGATTTAAATAGCTCTCCCGTCTGCAGGACTCTCTGCCGCTGCCGCCGTGCACGACAACAAAGCTTGGCTGCGCCGCACACTCCTGTAAAATCTCTGCCAATCCACACCGAGCCCGACTGTGCAAAAGGCAAAAAAAAGAACTCTGTAATCCCAGATGAGGAATGCGGAACGTCAATGCACGGCTCACAGGCATTTCTCCACTTTCAGCAACTGTGCAAGCCGAGCGACCCAGCAAAGCCTCAGCCGCATCCCACCGGCCTGCAGGCTTGTTTTTTTTTTGTATCCCTGCAAAACAGATGTCGACTGTATTTTTTTTTTTTTTTTTATGGAAGACGCAAAGTTGCAAACTTTTAAAACAAATAGTTAATGCAAAACCGGGCAAAAGGTTAAAGAAATGCAAACCGTAGCTGTGCCGGTCGCCTGCAACCCAGAGGCGTGCAAAGCCTAAAAAACGTACGCAGATCTAACGCTGCACACAACTTTCCTGCAGGCTGCGTACCCCGATTCTGCAGCAAACTCCGCCCAAATGCATGCAAAGTAATTCCCCTGCAGACTGCGTCACACCACATGTGCACCAACTTTTCTAGTAGTTTTGTGTGGTGCAGAAGATGCATCCTCTGCAGTTCTACGTTCGTTATCCCCGCCCCTGCAGACTGCACGCAAAATAGTTTGAGCAAAACTTAAACTGATGCAAAACGTGCGCAACCTGCAGAGCAAATATAGGAAAATCATCTGCAATCTGCAGGAAAGAAAGATTGATGCAAACTGGTGCAAAACGTTTACTTTTGCACACCCCAAGCAACCCGCATGGTGGAAAACATGAGCTTATGCCGGCTGCGTGCAATCTGCAAGAAAGGGATGCAATCAAGTTGGTGCAAAATGTGAGCCAAAGCAGACCAAGCGCAACCAGAAGAAACAAAATCCGAACGGCGCAAAAATCCTACCGGCCTCCATGCACAAGTATGGCATCCGTTTGCCCCCGGTTATTGCACTCGATGCAACCATTTCACAAACTTTTAAGGCAGACCAGCATATTGCAGCTGCAAATGATGGAATCTGCTTACTTTTGCATGCTTTTTATTGCACCCCTGGCCGTCATTTATAGTGCATCTAGTTACCCCAGGTTACTGCACTTCATGCAACCACTGCAAGATCTTTTTAAGGAGGATCTAAAAATCACAGCTGCAAATGATGGAAGCTGCAAACTTTTGCACCCTTGGCGGTGCAGCTCCCCCAGGCTCAGGTTGCAGGAGTGGGGCAGCTCCCCCCAAGGCTCAGGTTGCAGGGGTGTTGCAGCTCACCCAACCCCCCAGGCTCCGGTTGCAGGGTGGTGCAGATCCCCCACAGGCTAAGGTTGCATTGTGGTGCAGCTCCCCCCCCAGGCTCAGGTTGCACGGTGGTGCAGATCCCCCCCAGGCTCAGGTTGCACGGTGGTGCAGATCCCCCCCAGGCTCAGGTTGCACGGTGGTGCAGATCCCCCCCCCCAGGCTTAGGTTGCAGGGTGGTGCAGATCCCCCCCAGGCTCAGGTTGCAGGGTGGTGCAGATCCCCCCCAGGCTCAGGTTGCAGGGTGGTGCAGATCTCCCCCCCCCCCCAAGGCTCAGGTTGCACAGTGGTGCAGACCCCCCCCCCGGGCTCAGGTTGCACGGTGGTGCAGCTCCCCCTCCCAGGCTCAGGTTGCACGGTGGTGCAGCTCTTCCTCCCAGGCTCAGGTTGCACGGTGGTGCAGATCCCCCCCCCAGGCTCAGGTTGCACGGTGGTGCAGATCCCCCCCCCAGGCTCAGGTTGCACGGTGGTGCAGATCCCCCCCCAGGCTCAGGATGCACGGTGGTGCAGATCCCCCCCAGGCTCAGGATGCACGGTGGTGCAGATCCCCCCAGGCTCAGGATGCATGGTGGTGCAGATCCCCCCCCCCCCAGGCTCAGGATGCAGGGTGGTGCAGATCCCCCCCCCCAGGCTCAGGATGCAGGGTGGTGCAGATCCCCCCCAGGCTCAGGTTGCAGGGTGGTGCAGATCCCCCCCAGGCTCAGGTTGCAGGGTGGTGCAGATCCCCCTCAGGCTCAGGTTGCAGGGTGGTGCAGGTCCCCCCCAGGCTCAGGTTGCAGGGTGGTGCAGGTCCCCCCCAGGCTCAGGTTGCAGGGTGGTGCAGGTCCCCCCCAGGCTCAGGTTGCAGGGTGGTGCAGGTCCCCCCCAGGCTCAGGTTGCAGGGTGGTGCAGGTCCCCCCCAGGCTCAGGTTGCAGGGTGGTGCAGATCCCCCCCAGGCTCAGGTTGCAGGGTGGTGCAGGTCCCCCCCAGGCTCAGGTTGCAGGGTGGTGCAGGTCCCCCCCCCCCCAGCCTCAGGTTGCAGGGTGGTGCAGATCCCCCCCAGGCTCAGGTTGCAGGGTGGTGCAGGTCCCCCCCAGGCTCAGGTTGCAGGGTGGTGCAGGTCCCCCCCAGGCTCAGGTTGCAGGGTGGTGCAGGTCCCCCCCAGGCTCAGGTTGCAGGGTGGTGCAGGTCCCCCCCAGGCTCAGGTTGCAGGGTGGTGCAGGTCCCCCCCCCAGGCTCAGGTTGCAGGGTGGTGCAGGTCCCCCCCCAGGCTCAGGTTGCAGGGTGGTGCAGATCCCCCCCCCCAGGCTCAAGATGCAGGGTGGTGCAGGTCCCCCCAGGCTCAGGTTGCAGGGTGGTGCAGGTCCCCCCCAGGCTCAGGTTGCAGGGTGGTGCAGATCCCCCCCAGGCTCAGGTTGCAGGGTGGTGCAGATCCCCCCCAGGCTCAGGTTGCAGGGTGGTGCAGATCCCCCCCCAGGCTCAGGTTGCAGGGTGGTGCAGATCCCCCCCCAGGCTCAGGTTGCAGGGTGGTGCAGATCCCCCCCCAGGCTCAGGTTGCAGGGTGGTGCAGATCCCCCCCCAGGCTCAGGTTGCAGGGTGGTGCAGATCCCCCCCCAGGCTCAGGTTGCAGGGTGGTGCAGATCCCCCCCAGGCTCAGGTTGCAGGGTGGTGCAGATCCCCCCCAGGCTCAGGTTGCAGGGTGGTGCAGATCCCCCCCAGGCTCAGGTTGCAGGGTGGTGCAGATCCCCCCCAGGCTCAGGTTGCAGGGTGGTGCAGATCCCCCCAGGCTCAGGTTGCAGGGGGGTGCAGATCCCCCCCAGGCTCAGATTGCAGGGGGGTGCAGATCCCCCCCAGGCTCAGGTTGCAAGGTGGTGCAGATCCCCCCCAGGCTCAGGTTGCAGGGTGGTGCAGATCCCCCCCAGGCTCAGGTTGCAGGGTGGTGCAGATCCCCCCAGGCTCAGGTTGCAGGGGGGTGCAGATCCCCCCCAGGCTCAGATTGCAGGGGGGTGCAGATCCCCCCCAGGCTCAGGTTGCAGGGTGGTGCAGATCCCCCCCAGGCTCAGGTTGCAGGGGGGTGCAGATCCCCCCCAGGCTCAGGTTGCAGGGTGGTGCAGGTCTCCTGGGATGGGAAGATTTGTGTTGCAGGAACTGTGCAGCCACCATACAGGAAATGCACGGAGCCCGGACCAACTTCCAGCTGCAATAGCAGGGTGACCCCGGGGCCCCCGCACCCCCCCGAGCATGCAATGTTTTTTGCATTTGCAGCACAGCATGCACCCCTCCCCCTCCTCACCTCCTTTGGCCTGATTCATTCTCCCCGGCTCCTCGGTGGGGGAGGGGTGCACACTGACTCTTCCCGGGGCGAGTTCTACAACAAAGATGTGAAGTGCCGCCTCCCCTCCTCCTCCTCCGCCGCCGCCGGGACTCCTCTGCTACGGCCGGCACGGTGCGGATCGTCCGGCTGAGCCCTCCGCTGTGTCCGCTCTGAACTCTCTCCAATCCCCGGCCTCCGCTTCTACATGATGGGCCAGGGCTGCCAGCTGAGGAGAGCCAAACTTGGGATCAGGAGCGCTGCGCGCATGCGCCAGTCCTAAGGGCCCCGCCCCGGGGCATGCCGGGAAACGTAGTCCGAGGATGGGGCGGGGTGCGGCTCAGGGCGGGGCCTAGGGCGGCCATATCTAGCCAACCTGACTCATTCTTCACTCTATTAGTTTATGGGGTTTTTTTTATTTTACTTTTATCTTTAATGTATTTTGTGTTCTATTTAACCGCTTTCATCTTATATTTTATTCTTTTATTTTAATTGTATTACTTTGTTTTATTATTTCACTTATTTATTTTATCGATTGTTTTTTAACTTTTCGTTTTATATTTTATTATTTAAATTTTTTTTTTATGTATTTTGTGTTCTATTTCACCTTCTCGTCTTATATTTTGTTCTTTTATTTGAAATTTAAGTATTTTGTTTTTTATTTTATTATTTTACTTTTAAAATATTACTTTTTATTATTTTACTTTTAAAATATTACTTTTTACTTTAAAAATATTACTTTTTTATATATTTTATCATTGATTCTATTTTAACTTTTTATTTCATATTGTATTTTTTTATTTTACTTTATTATTTATGTCTCTTTATTCTGTTTTATTTTATTCGTTTACTTTTTTTTCCTTCATTTTTATTGTTTTATTTTATTCATAATATGTTAGTGTTTTATTTTGTTTTCTAGATTTCTTTTATTTCATATTGTATTTTTTATTTTACTTTATTATTTACGTCTCTTTATTCTGTTTTATTTTATTCATTTACTTTTTTTTCCTTCATTTTTATTGTTTTATTTTGTTTTCTAGATTTCTTCTAGATTTACTTTTAAAATATTACTTTTTACTTTAAAAATATTACTTTTATATATATTTTATCATTGATTCTATTTTAACTTTTTATTTCATATTGTATTTTTTTATTTTACTTTATTATTTATGTCTCTTTATTCTGTTTTATTTTATTCGTTTACTTTTTTTTCCTTCATTTTTATTGTTTTATTTTATTCATAATATGTTAGTGTTTTATTTAGTTTTCTAGATTTCTTTTATTTCATATTGTATTTTTTATTTTACTTTATTATTTACGTCTCTTTATTCTGTTTTATTTTATTCGTTTACTTTTTTTTCCTTCATTTTTATTGTTTTATTTTATTCATAATATGTTAGTGTTTTATTTTGTTTTCTAGATTTCTTCTAGATTTACTTTAAAAATATTACTTTTTTATATATTTTATCATTGATTCTTTTTTAACTTTTTATTTCATATTGTATTTTTTATTTTACTTTATTATTTACGTCTCTTTATTCTGTTTTATTTTATTAGTTTACTTTTTTTTTTCCTTCATTTTTATTGTTTTATTTTATTCATAATATGTTAGTGTTTTATTTTGTTTTCTAGATTTCTTCTAGATTTACTTTTAAAATATTACTTTTTACTTTAAAAATATTACTTTTTTTATATATTTTATCATTGATTCTATTTTAACTTTTTATTTCATATTGTATTTTTTTATTTTACTTTATTATTTACGTCTCTTTATTCTGTTTTATTTTATTAGTTTACTTTTTTTTTCCTTCATTTTTATTGTTTTATTTTATTCATAATATGTTAGTGTTTTTTTTGTTTTCTAGATTTCTTCTAGATTTACTTTTAAAATATTACTTTTTACTTTAAATATATTACTTTTTGATATATGTTATCATTGATTCTATTTTAACTTTTTATTTCATATTGTATTTTTTATTTTACTTTATTATTTACATCCCTTTATTCTGTTTTTTTTTTATTAGTTTACTTTTTTTTTTCCTTCATTTTTATTGTTTTATTTTATTCATAATATGTTAGTGTTTTATTTTGTTTTCTAGATTTCTTCTAGATTTACTTTTAAAATATTACTTTTTACTTTAAAAATATTACTTTTTTTATATATTTTATCATTGATTCTTTTTTAACTTTTTATTTCATATTGTATTTTTTATTTTACTTTATTATTTATGTCTCTTTATTCTATTTTATTTTATTAGTTTACTTTTTTTTTTCCTTCATTTTTATTGTTTTATTTTATTCATAATATTTTAGTGTTTTATTTTGTTTTCTAGATTTCCTTTTAATTTCATATTAAATTTGTTTTTATTTTGACTTAATTTTTTTATTATTTTACCTTTTTTTTATTTTTATTAATTTTATTATTTCATTTTATTATATTTATTCATCAACATGAGGACAAGGTGCTTTGCCAGGGAGCACTTAGCTTGGTATGATTCAGACCAATAAGGTTCCAGCATGGATTTCTGAGGGAGAACTCATACTTTTTTTTTTCTTGATTTTTTTCTATTGGGCCGCTGAAAAATCCATACTAGGGCCTCTCCCGTCCTCTAAAACTCTTTACCCTAATCTCTTCAGAGCCTCTGCTGTCCTTTGACACTCCCTATCCCAATCTGTTCAGGAACTCTACTATCCTTTGGAATTCACTACCCTAATCAGTCCAGGAGCTCTCCTATCCTCTGGATTTCCCTATTTTTATTAATTTTATTATTTATTCTATTTTACACTTTCATTATATTTTTACATTTTTGTAATCTTACTTTTTTTTTTTTATTATTTTACTATATTTTATTTTGTGTTTTCTTTTACCTTATAATTTTAGATTTTATTCTTTTATCTTATTTTAATTGTATTATTTCGTTTTTGTTCTTTTTTATTTTTAGTTTTAGTTGTTTTTTTACCTTTTTAATCCTATTACTTTGAATTTTATTTTAAAGTATTACATTTGTGTTGTATTGTACTTTTTCATTTTATTATTTTATTTTACCTTTTTGTATTTTTATTTTGTTATTTTAATTTTATATTTTTGATTTAATTTATTTTACCTTTGTATTGGCCAGATTCACATCACTTATGTTCTAATATGTGTAAAAAATAAATCTCCCTGTGGGTCCCTGCTCTGCCACCTGTCTCCTCCTCCCTGCATGTCCCCATTCTGCTACCTGTCTCCTCCTCCATGCATGTCCCCGCTCGGCCATTTGTCTCCATCTCCCAGCAGGTAGCCACTCTGCCACCTGTCTCCTCCTCCCTGCAGGTCCCCACTCTGCCACCTGTCTCCTCCTCCCTGCAGGTCCCCACTCTGCCACCTGTCTCCTCCTCCTTGCAGGTCCCTGCTCGGCCACCTGTCTCCTCCTCCATTCAGGTGCCCGGTCTGCCACCTGTCTCCTCCTACCTGCAGGTCCCTACTCTGCCACCTGTCTCCACCTCCTTGCAGGTCCCCGCTCTGTCACCTGTCTCCTCCTCCCTGCAGGTCTCCGGTCTGCCACCTGTCTCCTCCTCCCTGCAGGTCCCCACTCTGCCACCTGTCTCCTTCTTCCTGCAGGTCCCCACTCTGCCACCTGTCTCCTCATCCCTGCAGGTCCCCACTCCTGCCCAAAGGGTTCTGAAGGGATGAGGATTGGACCGTCGGCTGTCGAGGGACCTAGGTTTCAGGTAAGTATCACTATAAAAAAATAGGAATTAAAATATTTATCAGCTGCGAGGGGGGAGGGGTATTTTATTTATTTTTATTCAAAACTTTAAATTTACAGAATATCGGCCCATATCAGCTGATACCGATACGTTGTGACCAAAATATCGGTATCGGCCCTGAAAAAAACATAATAAAGGAAAAGGAATTGGCAGCACTCCAGGTTGAGTCAAAATCCAGATTTATTGACTGGACATCCAAATATAACAATCGTGACAAGGTAGACGCGTTTCACACACTGACTGTGTGCTTAATCATTACTGATCAGTGTCATCAGGGTCATCCAACTCCGCCACGTCAAACACCCTCCCACCCAGGAAATGGAATAATAAAGGAGCCATAATGACGTTGACGTGGCTGAGTTGGATAGGATGTGAAACCGAGGCTTGGTAGCATAAATAACATTGACGCGATCACACTCACATGACCCTGATGACGTCAGATTACGAGCTGACGAAACGCGTTGGGACGTAGGAATTTAACCACGTCATTTCCAGCTGATGGAATGCAGATGGAACGCGGAAGGCGTTCCTAACCCGGAGACCACGATTGTAACCCTGATATGCCCTGCTAATGCTTTTACCATGTAAGTGCATCCATCTTTAATAAATATATTTATCCATACGTACATTACCATTTGAGTCCCCTTTTCCTTTCTGGGTACACTGTGTGGGAGTCTACCCCCAGGTCTAGTGTCATTAAAAGAGGAGTCGTTTGGTGTTCCTTGGATATATTGAAGTTGGTGCATATCCTGGTATCGAGTGTCTGATGTCCTGTATCCGCTTAAGCTGACCCCCTATAACTTAAAGCGGAGTTCCACCCTAAATTTATACTTGCCTCCATCTTCTCGCTCCGGGTCACCTGAAAAACAAATGGATAATCGCAAATTTTTTTTTTTTTTACTTACCTCGTATAGAAGAAAATATACTTACCTTACTTCCTTCTTCCTCCCCTCGGCGGCCACGGTGATTCGTCACTTCCTGGCTTGCAATGATTCCTGGGAGCTGAACGTCATCGCTCCCAGGAATCAATGCGCCTGCACCGGCCCCAACGTCAGTTCCGGTGCAGGCGCCGTCATATACCTTGCTAAACAGCTTCTGGGCATGCCCAGAAGCTGTGCAGGGATGACGCGCGTGCACCGGAAGTGACGGTGGGGCCGGTGCAGTGCATCGTGGGACCGAAGAAGACGGAAGAGGACGCAGAAGAGGATCGCGCCGGCTTCAAGCTGCCCACACCTGAGATGGCAGCGCTGGACAATACTTTTTCAAGGTAAGTATTTCTCCTAAAAGGTAAGTGCAACCTGGGACAGATCAGAGGCTATCCATTGTGGAATGTACTAGCCCTGACTGTCCCGGGGGTATTTTTATTAAATAAAGTATTCCCAGGGTGGAACTCTTTAAGGGGTCTACTCTATCTGGTAAGCTTGTATACACACCGGGTGTTCCTGCTTTCTGGTGGAGGTGTACATAGCTATCGAGTGCCAATAATATTGATACCATTTCCTTTTCAGATACTCATTGCCATCACTATGGACTTTTATTTATGATTAATGGACTTATGATCAATTTTGTCTCACCGTATTTTTTTATTCATTTATATACCAATCTATTTATATTATATTTTGCACATATATATATTTATTGATATAATTATTTTTGCACATAAGGTTTATGTCTGCACTAGTGTTTAGTTGAGCGCAATCTTATATCGAGTAATATTTATTCATTTTTCTATATTCCACGGTTTCACGTGTTGATTGCAGCTTCTAATATTAGGAATATTCCTACACTCTTCATATATTTATTCACATAATTATTTATTCATTTTGATTTTTCACATCCTTTTGCATGGGTTAGTTGGTATCATCACCACACAATTTGTCATAAATCCCTACTTGCCCACAAAATCCCAATCTCTTTGGTTTGAGGCACCAAAACAATCTTACAATTTATATACATGGGACGGAGGCAAACACATACTCCTTTGGCCATTCAGAGATCTAAAAAAACCTTTCGAAAGGTTATCCAAGACCTTAAAGCCACAAAATCAAGCCTGTAGATTTTATGGCATCCGCTTCCTTATCCTTACCTGAGCAATAATTGGATATTCCCGGCCTTTTTTTTTTTTTTACTTACCTTATTAGAGAGCATAATATAGTCACCTTACCATCCACTTCCTCCTCCTCGGCCACGCGGCCCGCGCCGTCACTTCCTGTCCCGCAATGCGTCCTGGGAGCTCTTACTCATGCCTCCCAGGATGCAATGGGCAGTGACGAAGGCGGCCGGCCGCTCCTCTCATCGTGTGATTTCCAAACAGGAAATGACGCGATGTTAGGCGGAGCACAGTGCGGACGGCGCCATATTTAAATCAGTCAGCTCAGCATATTGCGACTGGCTTTATAGGGGCGGCAACTTCCTCCACGCTGCCGTCCCTATGGAAACAAACACTATGCCGATCGCATAGTACTGGGCATGCGCGAGATTTCGCGCTGGATTCACCGGCCTCCGCCCACTACAACCAGGAAGAAGGGCAGACATTTCCCCACAACGGACTCGGCGATCCAGGACAAAGATGGCGGTGCTCACAATCATTTTTATAAAGTAAGATTTCGTGCTTGCAAACATATTATTCCAATGTATGAAACAGGATTAGCGGATTTATAGAGGTCAAAGGGTCACTGTTTGGGGGACATTAAAAAAAAAAAAGGATTCTGCGGCCGGAACTCTGCTTTAAAATTATTTTAGGGGTTCCTCTGGGGTAAAAAGGTTGAGAAAGGCTGATCTCTGTTGCTGAATGGAAAAAAACTGTGGGCATATGGCCAGCTTTAGTCGAATGACTTCAAGATCTGAAAGAGGGTCAGCTCCGCACAAATGGCCACCTCCTCAGACGAAGGCCCAGGTTCTGTAGAGGAATAGTGGGTGGATTTGAGGGTTGTTCTCGAAGTGGAAGACCAACATTGGGGAGGTAATCACCTGGTATCTTCAGATCTTCCCAGTGGAGGCCACATATGGACCAGGAGATGAGGAGGTGGGGTTGTCATGCTGGGACCTGTGGAAGTTTGCAACTTGTTTTGTCCAATTTCCATCATCGCTGGTAGCCTGGAGGATGTGGGGAGAGTTTTGTAAGTGCTACTTTGAGTCAGGGCGGAGGACAGGATGACCTGAGCTTGTGGGAGCTGCAGCATTGAGCATCATACCATTCTCACAGCTAGACCATTCCTCCATCCATCTGTGTATCTGGTTCCCACCCTGCTAAAAGACTATTGTTGCACCGTTCTGACACCCCAAAAGCAGGGTAGCATCTCTAGAGTAGGGATGATCGAACTTTTGAAAAGTTTGGTTCAACCAGAACACCCGCATTTCCCGAAAGTTCGGTTCGGATTCCAGAACCCCATTGAAAATAAATGGGACCTGAACTTCGGTAATCAAAAAAAACCATTTTGAAGCCCTAAAACCCAATAAATGCCCTAAAAAGTGCCTAGGGTTTTGGGTCATGCCCCAGGGACTATGAATCAGGCAAAAAAAAGTTCTTAAAAATTGTCGTTTTTGATAGAGAGCCAATTATTGAAAAAATTATTGAAAAAAAAAAAGAGATTTCTTTGGATTTAGTGTCTGGGGGGTCTAAAAAGTGTACCTGTCAAGTTTCAGCTCTGTAGCATGTCCAGAACCAGAAAAAAAAGATAATTTTTCTTATAATTTTTAGTAGAGCAGGGATGGGGTTCCGCTTCTTTCACACCTGGGCGTTTTTGTTTCAGGCGTTTATTGGGTGTTTTTTGTGCATCTTTGGAGGCAGGCATTACATCTGAACTTCTGTATAGGGGTATATATACACAAACATATATATATATATATATATATATATATATATATATATACACACATACACACATATAGGTGTGAAAGGAGCGGAACCCCATCCCTGCGCTACTAAAAATTCTAAGAAAAATTATCTTTTTTCTCTGGCGGTCACCCTGACATGGATGAGTTCGGTCACCCTGGCATAGCAGTCAGAGTCAGTTCACCCTAAACTACATTACGGTCACCCTGACACTTAACACTTTCCCTACAGAAACTAGATTATTGAATCTAACAATAGAGGTATATAGTACCCTAACTACACTAGATATCCCTTTCCTCACACTAATAATTGCAAAATTACACTTTTGCAGCAGGAGTAACAGAACTGCTTCCACTCTCTTCCACAGCCTCTCTATTACAGTGCTAGAGATTTGGCGGGGCTATGTTATATACTGGGGGGCGTATTCACTACTGATTGGCCTCTGGACCCCGTAGTCACTCCAATCACATTCCTAGCAGACTCCTGCCCCCTCAATTGGCTTTTACTGACGTTTCTGGTCCAATCACAGGCTTTTAAAGCCCAGTTCCTGTCCCGTTGCATTTTGAGCGGTTCTGGTAGCCGAATTCCGAACTTTTACCGCAAAAAGTTCGGAATTCGGCCGAATTTCGAACAGCCAATGTTCGGGTCGAACCGATGGTCGACCTGAACCGTTCGATCATCCCTACTCTAGAGGCCAGGGGCGGGCTAGCATTTCACCCCAGGGCTAAGTTCATGGCTAAAATAGGGGGATCAGGAAAGGATATTGGCTGCCAGTCATGGTTAAAGCATTTGGGGGCTTGGGGGGGCGACCTCCGAGGTCGCGGTGCGAGCAGCGCGCCGCGACCTCGGTGCGGCCGGCACGGACTTCATAACATTGAAGTCTATGACGGTCGCTCCGGGTCGCCCCAAAGAAGCTCCGGACCCTTTTTCTAAGTCGGAGCGACTTGTGTCGCTCCTATTAGAACGGGTCCGCAGCTTCCCTATGGAAGGCGACCTACGGCGACCTGTGAGGCGACCAGGTCGCCTCACAGGTCGCCTTAGTGTGAACGGGGACTAAAGGTTCAGGTTTTTCTTTTTTAATAACAAACATGTTATAATTACCTGCTCTGTGTAATTGTTTTACACAGAGCAGCCCTGATCCTCCTCTTCTCGGCTGCTTGCTCTGGGAACACTCGTGGTTGCTCTGAGTCTATGAGACACACAAAGGATGGCTCGGCACCGCCCCCACTGATATTGATTGTGGCATTGGCTCCCGCTGCTGTATCCCAGCCAATGAGGAGGGAGAGACCCATCAGAACTTCTGCTCTTGTGCACATCGCTGGATTGGGATCTGGCTCAGATGAGTATTGGGTGGGGGGGGGGGGGCTGAAGGGGAAGTTGTGCACATAGAATGCATCATACCTTCTAACATTTTGAGGTAGGAACAAGAAACGGCAATAACAAAAGTATGTAGGCAAAGGACACATCCCCTTGCCACGCTCCCTTAACCACATAAGCCCCGGAGGATTTGGCTGCTCAAAGACCAGGCCCTATGTTGCGATTCGGCACTGCGTGACTTTAACGGACAATTGCGCGGTTGTGCGACTCTGTACCAAAATGAAATTGATGTCCTTTTTTTCCCACAAACAGAGCTTTCTTTTGGTGGTATTTGATCACCTCTGTGATTTTTATTTTTTGCACTATAAATAAAAAAATCTCTTTTTTTTTTCAATTCTAAAAAAAAACAAAAATTTTCACATTCTGCTATATAACATTCTCAAAATAAATTAACCGCTTGCCGCCCGCCCGCCGTCATATGACGGCGGAGCAGAGCGACCATTATCCTGGGCCACGATCATATGACGGCGGCACTTTAAGCAGGGCAGGCGCACGATCGCGTGCGCGCCGCCCTGCACTGCCGGTGTCGGGGTGTCCCCGGGACACCCCCCGTCACCGGCAGGGGGGAAACAGCCAATGGGCGTGGCTGTTTCCCACGTGATCGGCTGTGTTCCAATGACACAGCCGATCACAATGAAGGCGCCCACAAGATGACCGCGCATGCGCGATCGGGAGCGCGCAGGGCGGTCATGTCGGTGACACTGTGTTCCGTAGGAACACAGCTGTCACCGGCGGTAGTAAACAATCACTGACAGTGACTGTTTACTATGTGATCGGCTGTGAATCCATTCACAGCCGATCACAAAATGTGAACAAAGAGCAGTAACTCACTGTTACTAGCTCTTCTCTCCTCATACAGTTTCCAGTATGAGGAGAGCAGAGCTAGAAATAGTGAGTTACTGCTCTGTGTACCTGCAAAAGTAAAATCACACTAATAAAGGTCCCCACACAGTCCTCAGCCCCCCCCAATGTCACCTGTCAGCCAACAGTCACCTCATCACTGCCCAGAAATTGACACCCATAACGTTCACATGTGAGCGCAGCGATCGCGGGCAGAATCACAGCGATTCTGCCCGCGATCCAGAAATCATTGCAAATCGCGGGGCGCCTGTGCGTTGCCCGTGATTTGCAATAGCACCCCAAACGCTGTGCGATGTTGCTGCGATTTCCGCCTGCCGAATCGCGGTAACATCGCGCAAACAACGCATGACGCCCAAAAAATGTACAAGAACTTCTTTGGGGCGTCATGCGTTGTTTGCGCGATGTTACCGCGATTCGGCAGGCGGAAATCGCAGCAACATCGCACAGCGTTTGGGGTGCTATTGCAAATCACGGGCAACGCACAGGCGCCCCGCGATTTGCAATGATTTCTGGATCGCGGGCAGAATCGCTGTGATTCTGCCCGCGATCGCTACGCTCACATGTGAACGTAGCCTAAAGTTCACCGGTCACCAGAGACTGCCATCAGTACCGCCGTGCACCATCGCCCGTCACCTGTCACCCATCAGTGACCATCGCCTGTCACCTGTCACCCCATCAATCACCGTCACCTGTCACCCCATCAGTCATCGTCACCTGTCACCCCATCAGTCATCGTCATCTGTCACCCCATCAATCACCGTCACCTGTCACCCCATCAGTCATCGTCACCTGTCACCCTATCAATCATCGTCACTTGACACCCAATCAGTGATCGTCACTTGTCACCCCATCAATCATCGTCACATGTCACCCCGTCAGTGATTGTCATCTGTCACCCCATCAATCATCGTCACTTGTCACCTCATCAATCATCGTCACCTGTCACCTCATCAATCATCATCACCTGTCACCTCATCAATCATCGTCACCTGTCACCCCATCAGTCATTGTCACCTGTCACCCCATCAGTCATCGTCACCTGTCACCCCATCAGTCATCGTCACCTGTCACCCCATCAGTCATCGTCACCTGTTTGCCATATACATGCAATCACTTACTGACCGCCTAACGACTATATGCGTCGGCCATTAAAAGCTAAATACTGGGGTTATGGCAGCAGATAGCCCCCATAACCCCGGTATTTTTTGAAACGGCGGGCGGTCGGCTTTCAGATAAGGGTGGTCCCAGTGGCGGATTTGCGGCGGAATTACCCTTACGGTGCAGGGGAAGAGGTGCCCCCCCCCCTCCTGCCGCGTCCCAGACGTTTTCCCAGCTTACCGGACCCGCCGGCAGCGGGGAAAACTATCCGGTCCCGGATCCTCAGAGACAGGAAGTCGAGTGAGGGCAAGATGGCCCTCACTCGACTCTATGGTCTTGGAGGACCGGAGCTACGTCAAAAGACGTTGCCTAGCAACCGGTTTAAAGGGCCGCTTTTTTTTTTTCTTTTTTTTTTTTCCTCTTTCAACAATTTTTTTTTTTTTTCTTTTTTAGTGTAGTTGTGAGGTGTGAGGTCTTTTTGACCCCAGATCTCACAATAAAGAGGACCTGTCATGCCTATTTCTATTACAAGGGATGTTTACATTCCTTGTAATAGGAATAAAAATTATCAAAACATTTTTTTTTTTAAACTGTGTAAAAATAAAAAAATAATAAATAAAATAAATAGGAAAAAAAAAAAAATTAAAGCGCCCTGTCCCCGTTAGCTCGCGCGCAGAAGCAAACGCATACGCAAGTCCCGCCCACATATGTAAACGGTGTTCAAACCATACATGTGAGGTATCGCCGCGATCGTTAGAGCGAGAGCAATAATTTGAGCCCTAGACCTCCTCTGTAACTCTAAGCTAGTAACCTGCAGAAATTTTTAAAATAATGCCTATGGGGATTTTTAAGTACCAATGTTTGGCGCCATTCTGTGAGCATGCGCAATTTTGAAGCATGACATGTTGGGTATCTAATTACTCGGCGTAACATTATCTTTCACATTATGGAAAACAATTGGGCTAAATTTACTGTTTTCTTATTTTTTAGTTCAAAAAAGTGAATTTTTTTCAAAAAAATCGCATTTGGAAGACTGCTGCGCAAATATGGTGTGATAAAAAATATTGCAACGATCTCCATTTTATCCTCTAGCGTCTCTGCTAAAATAAAATATATAATGTTTGGGGGTTCCAAGTAGTTTTCTAGCAAAAAAAATGATTTTAGCTTGTAAACACCAAGTGTCAAAAATAGGCCCAGTCTTAAAGTGGATAAATGGACAACTTTGTGTAAAGCGCTACTTGGATGTTAGGCCTATGTATGTGGCCAGGCTGTGAAAAAGTGTTACACATGTGGTATCGCCATACTCAGGAGGAATAGCAGAATGTATTTTGCGGTGCAATTTTTGCTATGTACATGCTATGTGTTAGAAATATTGCATAAATGGACAGCTTTGTGTAAAAAAAATGTGTTTTCATTTTCTTTCCATATTTTCCAAAAACTTGTGGAAAAAAATGACATATTCAAAAGACTCATTATGCCTCAAAAATTATACGTTGGGCTGTTTGCTTTCCAAAATGGGGTCATTTTATGGGGGTTTCCATTGTCCTGGTGCTCCAGGGCCTTCAAAAGTGCGATAGGTTGTCAGGAAATTATATGTGTCATTTGTGCTCCTAGAATGCCGGACGCTGCTACTTGGATGTTAGGCCTCTGTATGTGGCCAGGCTGTGAAAAAGTCTCACACATGTGGTATCACCATACTCAGGAGGAGTAGTAGAATGTGTTTTGGGGTGTAGTTGCAAGTATACATATGCTGTGTGAGAGAAATAACCTGTTAATACGGCAATTTGTAAAAAAAAAAAAAATCTTAATTTTGCAAAGCATCGTGGGAAAAAATTACAACTTCAAAAAACTCACCATGCCCCTTATTAAATACCGTGGAATGTCTACTTTCCAAAAAGGGGTCATTTGGGGGGTATTTGTACTTTCCTGACCTTTTAGTGTCTCAAGAAATGAGATAGGCCTTCAGTACATCAGGTGTGATCAAGTGTGATCAATTTTCAATGATTCGCACCATAGCTTGTGGACTCTATAACTTTCACAAAGACCAAATAATATACACTTACTTGGGTTATTTTTACCAAAGATAAGTAGCAGTATAAATTTTGGCCAAAATTTGTGAAGAAAAATTACTAATTTGCAAAATTTTATGACAGAAACAAAGAAAAATGTGTTTTTTTTCACGATATTTTCAGTCTTTTTTTATTTATAGCACAAAAAATAAAAAACCCAGTATTGATCAAATACCATCAAAAGAAAGCTCTATTTGTGTGAAAAAAAGGACACAATTTTTGTATGGGTACAGTGTTGCATGACTGAGTAATTCTCAGTCAAAGTGTGAGAGCGCTGAAAGCTGAAAATCGGTCTGGGCAGGAAGGGGGTGAAAGTGCACTGTAGGCAAGTGGTTAAAAAATAAAAAAATTTTAACATTTTTATTTTTTAACATTTTAGGCCAATTTGTTTTCTGCTACATATTTTTGGTAAAAAAAATCGCAATAAGCGTATTTTGATTGGTTTGCGTAAAAGTTATTGCGTCTACAAACTACGGGAAAGACATGTCATTTTTATTATTTTTTTTTTTTTTTACTAGTAATGGCAGTGATCAGCGATTTTTTGCTGGACTGCGACATTGAGGCGGACAGATCGGACCACTGACTGACATTTTTGACACTTTTGGGAGGAACAGTGACATTACTACAGTAATCAGTGCTAAATGTGCACTGTTACTGTAATAATGACACTGTCAGGGAAGGGGTTAACATTGTGGGTGAGCAAGGGGTTAAATGTGAGCCTACGTGAGTGTTTCTAACTGTGGGGGGAGGGGCTTGTGA
Source organism: Pelophylax lessonae (assembly GCF_965119305.1). Classification (NCBI taxonomy): domain Eukaryota; kingdom Metazoa; phylum Chordata; class Amphibia; order Anura; family Ranidae; genus Pelophylax; species Pelophylax lessonae. Next base: position 22,644,639 of record NC_138778.1, read on the forward strand.
AATGATCTTAGAGACCTGTGTTCCTATATAGAAGGATCATTCCAGAGAGAAGAACGGTCAGCTGTGTTTACAACAGCTGACCGTTCTTCTCTCTCAGCGGGGAGCAATCGCAGGTATCAGTCGGCAATCGGAGCCGCCTGCCCTGTGCATCGGCTTCCCTGCTGACAAGCGGGGGCGGGAGCGCGCCACTGGCAGGGCGCTCTCGCCCCCTAGCTCCCTGCGTGCGACTGACGTATGCCTACGGCGGTTTGCACAGGAGCGGCTGCCTGCCGCAGTATAACTGCGGCGGGCAGTCGTAAAGTGGTTAAGCTTAGGGAAAAACCAGGTGAAAAACTATGCATATATCAGTCGAGCCAACCACAGCCCAGCCAAAAACTAAACTGACATGTATCCCCTGTTTTGCACAGATAAAATTATTTGGGTATTCATTAGCTACAGTCTAAACTTACATGGGGTGGCTGTAAATTCACCTAGTAGATGAAATAATGAGCTGAAGTATGGGAGGCCCACAGAATCCACGCAGATGGCCACCCTGTCGCAGTACTGTGCCCGTTGGGGTTGGGGAAGACAATTGCACCACAGGCTGCCGCTCAAGAGCATCTGATGTTAGGCCTGCGTTTTTACAGACCGTTAGTGTTGGGGTGAGCAAAAAGGGTCATTAGGAGCCCCCGTGTGGTTCTACTTAGTATTACACACTGTAAGTAAGGATTATTAATATAAAAATTTGATGTAGGACCTTTGTCCACAGACCATAAATTTGATCTGTTATCTACATAGGCGTGCACAGGGGGTGTGCAAGGTGTGCCTGGGCACACCCTAATCACTACATGTGGTGCGGATTCCCCCTACTGCCCGGGCTTCCTCTTTCCCCTAGCTGCTGTGGGGATGTTTCAGGTTGGAAAGTGGAGGAAGGGGCTAGTAAATATGTAATTTACCAGTGCCTTCCTTTTCTAAATGAACACAGTGAACACACTCGCTCACTGTGTCCATTCATAACTGAAGCATAGTAAACTATGAAGAAGCCCCACAGGGTGAAACACGTTGGGAGAGTTTACCTTTGTACCGATGTAGAAATATGGACAACTAGACCTATGTTAATAACTTGTATGTTTTTAATATTAATTTTTTTTGTTTAAAAACTTTTAATAGAGAGTTTCAAAAGGTAGTAGAGAAATTGGCAATTGAAGATCTTATCAAAACAGTTTTTTTCCCCTGCAGAAGCCCCAAAGGGCAAAACATGTTGGGAGAGTTTACCTTTGTACCAATGTATAAATAAGGACAACTAGACCTATGTTAGTAGCGTGTATGTTTTTAATATTAAATATTTTTTTGTTTATTAACTTTTATTAGAGAGTTTCAAAAGGTGGTACAGAAAAATTGGCAATTGAAGATCATATCAAAACAGTTTTTTCCCCCTGAAGCCCCAAAGGGCAAAACATGTTGGGAGAATGTACCTTTGTACTGATGTAGAAATAAGGACAACTAGACCTATGTTAATAGCTTGTATGTTTTTAATATTAAATATTTTTTTTATTTACAAACTTTTATTAGAGAGTTTCAAAAGGTGGCACAGAGAAATTGGCAATTGAAGATCTTATCAAAACAGTTTCCCCCCTGAAGAAGCCTCACAGGGCAAAACATGTTGGGAGAGTGCACCTTTTTAGTGATGTAGAAATAGGGACAACTAGACCTATGTTAATAGTTTGCATGTTTTTAATACTAAATATATATATATTTTTTTTACAAACTTCTATTAGAGAGTTTCAAAAGGTGGTACATGGAATTTCACAATTGTGTAACGCTCCTGCGTTTTTGTAGTAGGCTGGATTTGCAGCTGCAGAATCTCCACTCAGTAGTCATGTAGAGATGTGTTGAATAACCAGATCCAACTCTCCAGACTCATCACTGTGGGCCTGTCAGCTTCAGCATACAGATATACACACTCAATAAGATGTTCCTGGAGTGATAGGATGTATATAACAGTATGAAGATGATGTGCTGAAGGGACAGGTGTGAACAGTGACAGAGATGGCAAGCACTTGATAGAATGTTCAGGAGAGTATTTAGATGGTATTAGGTAGAATGCAGATAGGTTAGTAATCGAGTATGGTAACAGGTGGTAAGGACAGCAGATGACAAATACAGGATAGACTAACCCAGTGCAAGGATAGATGGTAGTAGACTCAAGAGCTAGCAATCTATGTAACAGTGCAGATGATAGAATTAGTATGCATAGATAGTAACAGTCCTTATGTGCAGAGGTAGATAGTGTAAGTAAGGTTATAGAGGATTCCCCTGTGGGGTACTTATCACTAGTAAAGTTAGTAGTAGCAGGGTCCAGTAGTAAGGGAGTGATCCAGTAGCGAGATACAGGGATCGGTAGCGAGGTTCCGGTCTGTTTCCAAGTAAAAGAGAATAGCTGGAGGTTCCGGTAGAAAGGCAAGCTTGTAAGCATGTGGGCACACGGCAGGTTGAACGAACGATGTGAGAGAGAACGCCGGGGGTTGAAATAGCCGCTCTGCGGCGCTCGGCGATGACGTCATCCGTCTTAAAGGTGTATGCGTACCACCTAATTAGAAAGGTGGGACGCATATTTGAAAGAAAAGTGGAAAATAAGGGTACCAGAGGTACCAGAATCTTACAAATTGAAGATCTTATCAAAACAGTTTTTCCCCTGAAAAAGCCAGACAGGGCGAAACATGTTGGGAGAGTTTACCTTTGTACCGATGTAGAAGAAAGGACAACTAGGCCTATGATAATACCTTGTACGTTTTTAATATTAAATATTTTTTTTGTTTACAAACTTTTATTAGAGAGTTTCAAAAGGTGGTACAGAGAAATTTGCAATTGAAGATATTATCAAAACAGTTTTTTCCCCTGAAGAAGCCCCACGGGGAAAAACATGTTGGGAGAGTTTACCTTTGTACCAATGTATTAATAAGGACAACTAGACCTATGCTAATAGCTTGTATGTTTTTAATATTAAATATTTTTTTTGTTTACAAACTTTTATTAGAGCGTTTCAAACGGAGGTACAGAGAAATTGGCAATTGAAGATCTTATCAAAACAGTTTTTTTCCCTGAAGCCCCCCAGGGCAAAACATGTTGGGAGAATGTACCTTTGTACTGATGTAGAAACAAGGACAAGTAGACCTGTGTTAATAGCTTGTATGTTTTTAATATTAAATATATATATGTTTTTTACAAACTTTTGTTGGAGAGTTTCAAAAGGTGGTACAGAGAAATTGGCAATTGAAGATCATATCAAAACAGTTTTTTCCCCTGAAGAAGCCCCACAGGGCAAAACATGGTGGGAGAGTTTACCTTTGTACCAATGTACAAATAAGGACAACTAGACCTATGTTAATAGCTTGTATGTTTTTAATATTATATATATATATATACACATATATATATATATATATATATATATATATAAATAGAAAAACGTTTTGGGACTTTATATGAGGCATAGCCACCTTCGGGCTAAATGCCTCCATCCCTGGATCATAGAGAAGCATTGGGGAAGGGGGGAAAAATTTAAAGGGGGGTATACTAGGCAATAGATATAAATTGTAACATATGGTCAACTCAATGAAGTGTGGACATTCCACAACATAATCATAATATAGTAACATAATAACAAAGAACTAGTTGCCTAACATCCCAGAAGGCTGGGAAACATGGGATAAATGAAGGGGGGAGCAGGTGGGACTTTAAATGAAGTGCATACAAAGGGTTGGGATGCAAAGGACTCATATAGGTATAAAGGTGGGTCCACAATAAAATAACGATATAAGCAATTTAATGTGTGTCATCAATCATACAGATATACAATGTTGGCATAGGTACATACATGTGATGGTATACAATAATACAGTTAAAACAACATGATTAGAAAATCACATATGGCTGGCAGGGACTAAAATGGTTGAGGCATTGGCTGTAAAACGGGCATATGCGAAACCCTGAAATGGATACATAAGTAACCGTATAAGTATACAAAAGGGATTGCATCATAATGAGCTCAACGCGTTTCGTGGAGTAGATTCCACTTCTTCAGGAGCGGATGCATCCCATGTCACTGCAAAGAGTAAAAAATTCCCCTTTTAATGTAAAATTATTATAAATAACAGGGATGGATATGTAATCCCAGTCCAAGCCAACTCCACCCAATGTACTCACAGCCATGAAACTCATGTAAGTATAGAATGTTGTGGGCAGCGGTCCAACGGGGAGTAACGTCTAACCAGGAGCTGAGGAAGACCAATAAGCGGCCCGGCGGGAAATCATGAGAGGGCGTTCCGGAAGAAGCAGGTGTGTCCCAATAAGAGGAATAATTGTGATGAATATCAATAGAGGTCTCCTGAGGGGATGCCATAAGCAAATAATCTATGCAAAAATAATAATATAATTGTGGGTTATAATGGTGAGATAGCAGGATTAATATACCATATAGAAAACCGCATACCCAGACAAAGGATCTCCGTTATATAAGATGTAAATAGGTGGTGATAATAGGGACAACGCGTGTGCAAGAATTGAAAAATATTGACCAGTGTAATACAGGTGAAGGACAAAAGCACCAGTAGTTGGGGAGGGATAGAACCAGGAACCCCATAGTATTGTATAGACCTAGAGTGGTAGAAAACACCAAGTGAAAGAAGGATGCCAAGAAGAAAGTGAAAGAGAGGTTGGAGGAATGTCCTGAGATGGTGCCCACCTTTGGCCAAGAATGGCTCCCAACGTCGCGGAGAACTACTAAGAGGGGGAAGAGGACGCCGCACCACCTGTGGCTCAAGCCAAACAGGACTGCGGCGCCGAGGAATCCCCTAGTTATAGTGCGCTGACGGAAAACACACCTGCCGTCGTAATGGCGCATTGACGTCACACGTACGGCAGGGGATCCGTGACGTCGATGCACAATGGGTATGACCCGCCCATATCCCCGCGTCAAAGGCGAGGGGAAAGGGGGGGGCCCCCGGAGTGCATCACAGCTCCCGGTAACTGACGGAACCCGGCGGGTCCGTAGGTCCACGGAAGCGGGTATGTAAACCGTTTGCCAGAGTAACAGATAGATAATGATATTGTTGTCAACCATTCAAATTGGATGTGGAGCCACCTATAATAAATGCAATAGTCACACTAATTTGGTAGTCATATCACCAGCCCTGTACGCACTTCCATCCCTAGATCAATAATACAAATAGAAAAACGTTTTGGGACTTTATATGAGGCATAGCCACCTTCGGGCTAAATGCCTCCATCACTGGATCATAGAGAAGCATTGGGGAAGGGGGGAAAAATTTAAAGGGGGGTATACTAGGCAATAGATATAAATTGTAACATATGGTCAACTCAATGAAGTGTGGACATTCCACAACATAATCATAATATAGTAACATAATAACAAAGAACTAGTTGCCTAACATCCCAGAAGGCTGGGAAACATGGGATAAATGAAGGGGGGAGCAGGTGGGACTTTAAATGAAGTGCATACAAAGGGTTGGGATGCAAAGGACTCATATAGGTATAAAGGTGGGTCCACAATAAAATAACGATATAAGCAATTTAATGTGTGTCATCAATCATACAGATATACAATGTTGGCATAGGTACATACATGTGATGGTATACAATAATACAGTTAAAACAACATGATTAGAAAATCACATATGGCTGGCAGGGACTAAAATGGTTGAGGCATTGGCTGTAAAACGGGCATATGCGAAACCCTGAAATGGATACATAAGTAACCGTATAAGTATACAAAAGGGATTGCATCATAATGAGCTCAACGCGTTTCGTGGAGTAGATTCCACTTCTTCAGGAGCGGATGCATCCCATGTCACTGCAAAGAGTAAAAAATTCCCCTTTTAATGTAAAATTATTATAAATAACAGGGATGGATATGTAATCCCAGTCCAAGCCAACTCCACCCAATGTACTCACAGCCATGAAACTCATGTAAGTATAGAATGTTGTGGGCAGCGGTCCAACGGGGAGTAACGTCTAACCAGGAGCTGAGGAAGACCAATAAGCGGCCCGGCGGGAAATCATGAGAGGGCGTTCCGGAAGAAGCAGGTGTGTCCCAATAAGAGGAATAATTGTGATGAATATCAATAGAGGTCTCCTGAGGGGATGCCATAAGCAAATAATCTATGCAAAAATAATAATATAATTGTGGGTTATAATGGTGAGATAGCAGGATTAATATACCATATAGAAAACCGCATACCCAGACAAAGGATCTCCGTTATATAAGATGTAAATAGGTGGTGATAATAGGGACAACGCGTGTGCAAGAATTGAAAAATATTGACCAGTGTAATACAGGTGAAGGACAAAAGCACCAGTAGTTGGGGAGGGATAGAACCAGGAACCCCATAGTATTGTATAGACCTAGAGTGGTAGAAAACACCAAGTGAAAGAAGGATGCCAAGAAGAAAGTGAAAGAGAGGTTGGAGGAATGTCCTGGGATGGTGCCCACCTTTGGCCACGAATGGCTCCCAACGTCACGGAGCACTACTAAGAGGGGGAAGAGGACGCCGCACCACCTGTGGCTCAAGCCAAACAGGACTGCGGCGCCGAGGAATCCCCTAGTTATAGTGCGCTGACGGAAAACACACCTGCCGTCGTAATGGCGCATTGACGTCACACGTACGGCAGGGGATCCGTGACGTCGATGCACAATGGGTATGACCCGCCCATATCCCCGCGTCAAAGGCGAGGGGAAAGGGGGGGGCCCCCGGAGTGCATCACAGCTCCCGGTAACTGACGGAACCCGGCGGGTCCGTAGGTCCACGGAAGCGGGGTATGTAAACCGTTTGCCAGAGTAACAGATAGATAATGATATTGTTGTCAACCATTCAAATTGGATGTGGAGCCACCTATAATAAATGCAATAGTCACACTAATTTGGTAGTCATATCACCAGCCCTGTACGCACTTCCATCCCTAGATCAATAATACAAATAGAAAAACGTTTTGGGACTTTATATGAGGCATAGCCACCTTCGGGCTAAATGCCTCCATCCCTGGATCATAGAGAAGCATTGGGGAAGGGGGGAAAAATTTAAAGGGGGGTATACTAGGCAATAGATATAAATTGTAACATATGGTCAACTCAATGAAGTGTGGACATTCCACAACATAATCATAATCGCATATGCCCGTTTTACAGCCAATGCCTCAACCATTTTAGTCCCTGCCAGCCATATGTGATTTTCTAATCATGTTGTTTTAACTGTATTATTGTATACCATCACATGTATGTACCTATGCCAACATTGTATATCTGTATGATTGATGACACACATTAAATTGCTTATATCGTTATTTTATTGTGGACCCACCTTTATACCTATATGAGTCCTTTGCATCCCAACCCTTTGTATGCACTTCATTTAAAGTCCCACCTGCTCCCCCCTTCATTTATCCCATGTTTCCCAGCCTTCTGGGATGTTAGGCAACTAGTTCTTTGTTATTATGTTACTATATTATGATTATGTTGTGGAATGTCCACACTTCATTGAGTTGACCATATGTTACAATTTATATCTATTGCCTAGTATACCCCCCTTTAAATTTTTCCCCCCTTCCCCAATGCTTCTCTATGATCCAGGGATGGAGGCATTTAGCCCGAAGGTGGCTATGCCTCATATAAAGTCCCAAAACGTTTTTCTATTTGTATTATTGATCTAGGGATGGAAGTGCGTACAGGGCTGGTGATATGACTACCAAATTAGTGTGACTATTGCATTTATTATAGGTGGCTCCACATCCAATTTGAATGGTTGACAACAATATCATTATCTATCTGTTACTCTGGCAAACGGTTTACATACCCCGCTTCCGTGGACCTACGGACCCGCCGGGTTCCGTCAGTTACCGGGAGCTGTGATGCACTCCGGGGGCCCCCCCCTTTCCCCTCGCCTTTGACGCGGGGATATGGGCGGGTCATACCCATTGTGCATCGACGTCACGGATCCCCTGCCGTACGTGTGACGTCAATGCGCCATTACGACGGCAGGTGTGTTTTCCGTCAGCGCACTATAACTAGGGGATTCCTCGGCGCCGCAGTCCTGTTTGGCTTGAGCCACAGGTGGTGCGGCGTCCTCTTCCCCCTCTTAGTAGTGCTCCGTGACGTTGGGAGCCATTCGTGGCCAAAGGTGGGCACCATCTCAGGACATTCCTCCAACCTCTCTTTCACTTTCTTCTTGGCATCCTTCTTTCACTTGGTGTTTTCTACCACTCTAGGTCTATACAATACTATGGGGTTCCTGGTTCTATCCCTCCCCAACTACTGGTGCTTTTGTCCTTCACCTGTATTACACTGGTCAATATTTTTCAATTCTTGCACACGCGTTGTCCCTATTATCACCACCTATTTACATCTTATATAACGGAGATCCTTTGTCTGGGTATGCGGTTTTCTATATGGTATATTAATCCTGCTATCTCACCATTATAACCCACAATTATATTATTATTTTTGCATAGATTATTTGCTTATGGCATCCCCTCAGGAGACCTCTATTGATATTCATCACAATTATTCCTCTTATTGGGACACACCTGCTTCTTCCGGGACGCCCTCTCATGATTTCCCGCCGGGCCGCTTATTGGTCTTCCTCAGCTCCTGGTTAGACGTTACTCCCCGTTGGACCGCTGCCCACAACATTCTATACTTACATGAGTTTCATGGCTGTGAGTACATTGGGTGGAGTTGGCTTGGACTGGGATTACATATCCATCCCTGTTATTTATAATAATTTTACATTAAAAGGGGAATTTTTTACTCTTTGCAGTGACATGGGATGCATCCGCTCCTGAAGAAGTGGAATCTACTCCACGAAACGCGTTGAGCTCATTATGATGCAATCCCTTTTGTATACTTATACGGTTACTTATGTATCCATTTCAGGGTTTCGCATATGCCCGTTTTACAGCCAATGCCTCAACCATTTTAGTCCCTGCCAGCCATATGTGATTTTCTAATCATGTTGTTTTAACTGTATTATTGTATACCATCACATGTATGTACCTATGCCAACATTGTATATCTGTATGATTGATGACACACATTAAATTGCTTATATCGTTATTTTATTGTGGACCCACCTTTATACCTATATGAGTCCTTTGCATCCCAACCCTTTGTATGCACTTCATTTAAAGTCCCACCTGCTCCCCCCTTCATTTATCCCATGTTTCCCAGCCTTCTGGGATGTTAGGCAACTAGTTCTTTGTTATTATGTTACTATATTATGATTATGTTGTGGAATGTCCACACTTCATTGAGTTGACCATATGTTACAATTTATATCTATTGCCTAGTATACCCCCCTTTAAATTTTTCCCCCCTTCCCCAATGCTTCTCTATGATCCAGGGATGGAGGCATTTAGCCCGAAGGTGGCTATGCCTCATATAAAGTCCCAAAACGTTTTTCTATTTGTATTATTGATCTAGGGATGGAAGTGCGTACAGGGCTGGTGATATGACTACCAAATTAGTGTGACTATTGCATTTATTATAGGTGGCTCCACATCCAATTTGAATGGTTGACAACAATATCATTATCTATCTGTTACTCTGGCAAACGGTTTACATACCCCGCTTCCGTGGACCTACGGACCCGCCGGGTTCCGTCAGTTACCGGGAGCTGTGATGCACTCCGGGGGCCCCCCCCTTGCCCCTCGCCTTTGACGCGGGGATATGGGCGGGTCATACCCATTGTGCATCGACGTCACGGATCCCCTGCCGTACGTGTGACGTCAATGCGCCATTACGACGGCAGGTGTGTTTTCCGTCAGCGCACTATAACTAGGGGATTCCTCGGCGCCGCAGTCCTGTTTGGCTTGAGCCACAGGTGGTGCGGCGTCCTCTTCCCCCTCTTAGTAGTGCTCCGTGACGTTGGGAGCCATTCGTGGCCAAAGGTGGGCACCATCTCAGGACATTCCTCCAACCTCTCTTTCACTTTCTTCTTGGCATCCTTCTTTCACTTGGTGTTTTCTACCACTCTAGGTCTATACAATACTATGGGGTTCCTGGTTCTATCCCTCCCCAACTACTGGTGCTTTTGTCCTTCACCTGTATTACACTGGTCAATATTTTTCAATTCTTGCACACGCGTTGTCCCTATTATCACCACCTATTTACATCTTATATAACGGAGATCCTTTGTCTGGGTATGCGGTTTTCTATATGGTATATTAATCCTGCTATCTCACCATTATAACCCACAATTATATTATTATTTTTGCATAGATTATTTGCTTATGGCATCCCCTCAGGAGACCTCTATTGATATTCATCACAATTATTCCTCTTATTGGGACACACCTGCTTCTTCCGGAACGCCCTCTCATGATTTCCCGCCGGGCCGCTTATTGGTCTTCCTCAGCTCCTGGTTAGACGTTACTCCCCGTTGGACCGCTGCCCACAACATTCTATACTTACATGAGTTTCATGGCTGTGAGTACATTGGGTGGAGTTGGCTTGGACTGGGATTACATATCCATCCCTGTTATTTATAATAATTTTACATTAAAAGGGGAATTTTTTACTCTTTGCAGTGACATGGGATGCATCCGCTCCTGAAGAAGTGGAATCTACTCCACGAAACGCGTTGAGCTCATTATGATGCAATCCCTTTTGTATACTTATACGGTTACTTATGTATCCATTTCAGGGTTTCGCATATGCCCGTTTTACAGCCAATGCCTCAACCATTTTAGTCCCTGCCAGCCATATGTGATTTTCTAATCATGTTGTTTTAACTGTATTATTGTATACCATCACATGTATGTACCTATGCCAACATTGTATATCTGTATGATTGATGACACACATTAAATTGCTTATATCGTTATTTTATTGTGGACCCACCTTTATACCTATATGAGTCCTTTGCATCCCAACCCTTTGTATGCACTTCATTTAAAGTCCCACCTGCTCCCCCCTTCATTTATCCCATGTTTCCCAGCCTTCTGGGATGTTAGGCAACTAGTTCTTTGTTATTATGTTACTATATTATGATTATGTTGTGGAATGTCCACACTTCATTGAGTTGACCATATGTTACAATTTATATCTATTGCCTAGTATACCCCCCTTTAAATTTTTCCCCCCTTCCCCAATGCTCATATATATATATATATATATATATATATATATATATATATGTATATATTATTTTTTTTACAAACTTTTATTAAAGAGTTTCAAAAAGTGGTACAGAGAAATTGGCAATTAAAGATCATATCAACACATTTTTTACCCTGAAGAAGCCCCACAGGGTGAAACATGTTGGGAAAGTTTACCTTTGTACCAATGTATAAATAGGGACAATTAGACCTATGTTAATAGCTCATATGTTTTTATTAAATTTTTTTTGTTTACAAACTTTTATTAGAGAGTTTCCAAAGGTGGTACAGAGAAATTGGCAATTAAAGATCATATCAAAACAGTTTTCTTTCCCTGAAGAAGCCCCAAAGGGCGAAACATGTTGGGAGAGTTTACCTTTGTACCGATGTAGAAATAAGGACAACTAGACCTATGTTAACAGCTTGTATGTTTTTAATATTATATATATATATATATATATATCTTTACAAACTTTTATTAGAGAGTTTCAAAAAGTGGTACAGAGAAATTGGCAATTAAAGATCATATCAAAACAGTTTTTACCCTGAAGAATCCCCAAAGGGCGAAACATGTTGGGAAAGTTTACCTTTGTCTGATGTAGAAATAAGGACAACTAGACCTATTTTAATAGCTTGTATGTTTTTAATATTAAATATATATGTATATATATGTATATATTTATGTTTACAAACTTTTTTTAGAGAGTTTCAAAAGGTGGTACAGAAACTGGCAATTGAAGATCATATCAAAACAGTTTTTTTCCCATGATGAAGCCCCACAGGGCAAAAAATGTTGGGAGAGTTTACCTTTGTACCAATGTACAAATAAGGACAACTAGATCTATGTTAATAGCTTGTATGTTTTTAATATTAAATATTTTTTTTGTTTGCAAACTTTTATTAGAGTTTCCAATGGTGGTACAGAGAAATTGGCAAAAAAAGATCATATCAAAACCCCTGAAGAAGCCCCAAAGGGTGAAACATGTTGGGAGAGCTTACCTTTGTACTGATGTAGAAAAAAGGACAACTAGACCTATGTTAATAGCTTGTATAAATAAGGACAACTAGACCTATGTTAATAGCTTGAATGTTTTTAATATTAAATATATATATATTTTACAAACTTTTATTAGAGAGTTTCAAAAGTTGGTACAGAGAAATTGGCAATTGAAGATCATATCAAAACAGTTTTTCGCCTGAAGACGCCCCACAGGGCGAAACATGTTGGGAAAGTTTACCTTTGTACCAATGTATAAATAGGGACAACTAGACCTATGTTAATAGCTTGTAAGTCTTTAATATTACATATTTTTTGCATACTTTTATTAGAGAGTTTCAAAAGGTGGTACAGATAAACTGGCAATTGAAGATCATATCAAAACATTTTTTTCCCATGATGAAGCCCCACAGGGCGAAACATGTTGGGAGAGTTTACCTTTGTACCGATGTAGAAATAAGGACAACTAGACCTATGTTAACAGCTTGTATGTTTTTAATATTATATATATATATATATATATATATCTTTACAAACTTTTATTAGAGAGTTTCAAAAAGTGGTACAGAGAAATTGGCAATTAAAGATCATATCAAAACAGTTTTTACCCTGAAGAATCCCCAAAGGGCGAAACATGTTGGGAAAGTTTACCTTTGTCTGATGTAGAAATAAGGACAACTAGACCTATTTTAATAGCTTGTATGTTTTTAATATTAAATATATATGTATATATATGTATATATTTATGTTTACAAACTTTTTTTAGAGAGTTTCAAAAGGTGGTACAGAAACTGGCAATTGAAGATCATATCAAAACAGTTTTTTTCCCATGATGAAGCCCCACAGGGCAAAAAATGTTGGGAGAGTTTACCTTTGTACCAATGTACAAATAAGGACAACTAGATCTATGTTAATAGCTTGTATGTTTTTAATATTAAATATTTTTTTTGTTTGCAAACTTTTATTAGAGTTTCCAATGGTGGTACAGAGAAATTGGCAAAAAAAGATCATATCAAATCCCTGAAGAAGCCCCAAAGGGTGAAACATGTTGGGAGAGCTTACCTTTGTACTGATGTAGAAAAAAGGACAACTAGACCTATGTTAATAGCTTGTATAAATAAGGACAACTAGACCTATGTTAATAGCTTGAATGTTTTTAATATTAAATATATATATATTTTACAAACTTTTATTAGAGAGTTTCAAAAGTTGGTACAGAGAAATTGGCAATTGAAGATCATATCAAAACAGTTTTTCGCCTGAAGACGCCCCACAGGGCGAAACATGTTGGGAAAGTTTACCTTTGTACCAATGTATAAATAGGGACAACTAGACCTATGTTAATAGCTTGTAAGTCTTTAATATTAAATATTTTTTGCATACTTTTATTAGAGAGTTTCAAAAGGTGGTACAGATAAACTGGCAATTGAAGATCATATCAAAACATTTTTTTCCCATGATGAAGCCCCACAGGGCGAAACATGTTGGGAGAGTTTACCTTTGTATCGATGTAGAAATAAGGACAACTAGACCTATGTTAATAGCTTGTATGTTTTTAATATGAAATTTTTTTTTTTGCTTACAAAATTTTATTAGAGAGTTTCCAAAGATGGTACAGAGAAATTGCCAATTAAAGATCATATCAAAACAGTTTTGTACAGTAAATAGTAAGTAGCATCGCAACTTAATATGAAATATTTTTAACAACGTAATACAATAAATTGTGAACTTTTTATGAATGATGTTTATTATTGTCAACTTTATGCACCTCTAAAGTCCCAAATATTTCCTTCCTAGATGGGTAAAATGGGAGTGGAGTGGGATTTGCAAGAACGTAATTTAAAATTTCATCTTCACGTTAAATGGTTCCGATCCTACGCAGGAATCCGCCCCAATCCATAAAGTAACAGCGGGGAGGGGGTGCAGAAATACGCAGAGATGAGTGTCTCTCAGCATGTTAGACGCAGCTTGTACAGTCAGACTGAATATTTAATAAAGACACGGAATCATTCCCAGAGTCCCGCTGCCAGATATAGTTAGTCAGGAAATCGTTCTAGTAATTGTCATTGCAGCAAACAAAAGCCTTCCCGAACCGGAAGTGGCCTATCGTACCTGATATGAATGGTTGTCATATAAACAAACCGCTTTATTGTCACGACCGCCGTTCGGTGGAAGGACATGATGACTTCATGTAATGAGGAGAGCAATGGGGATGTGCAGAGTGCTGCAACGTTGCACCCGTGTTTGGTGACCTATTTCCAAAGGGAGGGCCCACAGGCAATAGTTTGGGGCTTTACACAAGAATCTCAATGACTGTGTATTGTATGCTATATTGTCAAAAGTATTGGGACGCCTGCCTTTAGTACCAACTATGTCCAAACTATGGCCCTCCAGCTGTTCAGGAACTACAATTCCCATCATGCCTAGTTGTGTCTGTGAATGTCAGAGATTTACAATGCTTCATGGGAATTGTAGTACCTGAACAGCTGAAGGGCCTTAGTTTGGACTCCCCACATGCACATGAACTTTAATGGCATCCCAGTCTTAGTCCGTAGGGTTGAATATTGAGTTGGCCCAACCTTTGCAGCTATAACAGCTTCAACGAAGGCTGTCCACAAGGTTTAGGAGTGTGTCTATGGGAATGTTTGACCATTCTTCCAGAAGCTCATTTGTGAGGTCAGGGACTGATGTTGGATGAGAAGGCCTGGCTTGTAGTCTCCACTCTAATTCATCCCAAAGGTGTTCTATCGGATTGGGTATCATTCTCTGTGTCAGGACCTGGGCTTGAACCTGTCCGTCTGCTGAAAAAATCGGTATCATGGTTGTGGATGATATCTTCAGCCATAACCAAGGTTAACCAAACCCCAGACATGTGTGTGTATATTTATATATATATATATATATACAGTGGGTACGGAAAGTATTCAGACCCCCTTACATTTTTCACTTTTTGTTATATTGCAGCCATTTGCTAAAATCATTTAAGTTCATTCTTCTTCCTCATGAATGTACACATAGCACCCCATACTGACAGAAAAACACAGAATTGTTGACATTGTTGCAGATTTATTAAAAAAGAAAAACTGAAATATCACATGGTCCTAAGTATTCAGACCCTTTACTGTGACACTCATATATTTAACTCAGGTGCTTTCCATTTCTTCTGATCATCCTTGAGATGGTTCTACACCTTCATTTGAGTCCAGCTGTGTTTGATTATACTGATTGGACTTGATTAGGAAAGCCACACACCTGTCTATATAAGACCTTCCAGATCACAATGCATGTCAGAGCAAATGAGAATCATGAGGTCAAAGGAACTGCCTGAAGAGCTCAGAGACAGAATTGTGGCAAGGCACAGATCTGGCCAAGGTTACAAAAAGATTTCTGCTGCACTTAAGGTTCCTAAGAGCACAGTGGCCTCCATAATCCTCAAATGGAAGACGTTTGGGATGACCAGAACCCTTCCTAGAGCTGGCCGTCCGGGCAAACTGAGCTATCGGGGGAGAAGAGCCTTGGTGAGAGAGGTAAAGAAGAACCCAAAGATCACTGTGGCTGAGCTCCAGAGATGCAGTCAGGAGATGGGAGAAAGTTGTAGAAAGTCAACCATCACTGCAGCCCTCCACCAGTCGGGGCGTTATGGCAGAGTGGCCCGAAGGAAGCCTCTCCTCAGTGTAAGACACATGAAAGCCTGCATGGAGTTTGCTAAAAAACACCTGAAGGACTCCAAGATGGTGAGAAATAAGATTCTCTGGTCTGATGAGACCAAAATACAACTTTTTGGCCTTAATTCTAAGCGGTATGTGTGGAGAAAACCAGGCACTGCTCATCACCTGTCCAATACAGTCCCAACAGTGAAGCATGGTGGTGGCAGCATCATGCTGTGGGGGTATTTTTCAGCTGCAGGGACAGGACGACTGGTTGCAATCGAGGGAAAGATGAATGCGGCCAAGTACAGGGATATCCTGGACAAAAACCTTCTCCAGAGTGCTCTGGACCTCAGACTGGGCCGAAGGTTTACCTTCCAACAAGACAATGACCCTAAGCACACAGCTAAAATAACGAAGGAGTGGCTTCACAACAACTCCGTGACTGTTCTTGAATGGCCCAGCCAGAGCCCTGACTTAAACCCAATTGAGCATCTCTGGAGAGACCTAAAAATGGCTGTCCACCAACGTTTACCATCCAACCTGACAGAACTGGAGAGGATCTGCAAGGAGGAATGGCAGAGGATCCCCAAATCCAGGTGTGAAAGACTTGTTGCATCTTTCCCAAAAAGACTCCTGGCTGTATTAGATCAAAAGGGGGCTTCTACTAAATACTGAGCAAAGGGTCTGAATACTTAGGACCATGTGATATTTCAGTTTTTCTTTTTTAATAAATCTGCAACAATGTCAACAATTCTGTGTTTTTCTGTCAGTATGGGGTGCTATGTGTACATTCATGAGGAAGAAGAATGAACTTAAATGATTTTAGCAAATGGCTGCAATATAACAAAGAGTGAAAAATTTAAGGGGGTCTGAATACTTTCCGTACCCACTGTATATATATATATATATATATATATATATATATATATATATATATATATATATATTGCAGTCGGCAAGTGGTTAATACTGCACTTAATTGGCGCCCTCATGTGTTCCTTTTCTCAGAAGGGGGCCTAACATCCAATTGCAACTTTCCCTTACCAAACCATACCTGGAACAGCACCACCTAGTGGCAGACAAGATAAATGCACCTGCCAACATTTATGACCTTAAAAATATGAGTCCTGAGAGCCAACAAACATTTATTTTTAGGAGGAATATGTGTGAGCACAGAAACAAATAATCATTCCTACAAGATTATTTTTTTTTTTTTATTATTATTATTTATTTTACTTTTATTTTATATTTTACACTGTCCGTTTACATTTTTTTTTTTTTTTTTTTTTTTAGCACTGTTTTTCCTATTACAAGGAATGTAAATATCCCTTGTAATAGAAATAAGGATGACAGGGAGAAATCTGGGGTCAAAAAGACAACAATTTTTTTTCTTTACCTTTAAAAACAAATGAAAAAAAAAAAAAAAACTTTTGATCTTTCATTTTAATATTTTTTTTTCTTCTAGCCTGGACTATGAAGTCGCTCTGGTCCTCCAAGGCCATAGAGGCGATCAAAGAGTGTTAACTCTTTAATCACCAATGGGAGCGGATGGCCGCATCACAAGATTGTTTCTCGCCACTTGCAAACCGCAACGTATATATACATATTGCAGCCGGCAAGTGTTTATTACTGCACTTAAATAGCGCCCCTTTTGTTCTTATTCTAAGAAGGAGGCCTAACACCCAATTGCAACTTTCCCTTACCAAACTACAGTTTACTGAGAACAGCACCACCCAGTGGCAGGCAAGCTAACTGCACCTGCCAACATTCAGATTCATATAAAAATGAGCACAACGCAAATCTGAATGCAGCATATTTTATGCCCATAGACCTGAGCCCTGAGAGCCAACACACATTTTTTGAGGAGGTAAGTGTGTGAGCAACGAAATGAATAATCATTCCCAGGGCCGCCAGTCATCCTGCAGGGGGGCCCCAACAGCAGGGGGAATCCATGCGGTTTGGTGGAGGGGCAATTACAGAAGGAAGCCCTGTGTGACTGTCTGCAGCAGCTGAAAGTCAGTTTCTCCCCCTCCTGCCAGCTTTCAGCTGCTGCAGGGAGAGACCCCACAGACACAGGGCATCGTTCCTGTAATTTCTTTTCCAACACCGATCCCCCTCCCTGTTCTGGCTGCTTCTGACCCCCCCCCCTCTTCATGTGTGCCCCCCTTTCACTGTTTCCCCCCCACCACAGCGCTGCAGGCTTCTCTGTCCTGTAAATAAATTATGTATATATATATAAAAAAAAATAATAATAATAAAACATTGTAATAAACAATTTAAAAAAAATTGTACAATAAAATAATTGTAAACATTTTTACCATTTAAAAAAAAAAATTTTTCGGGTCCGCCGGTCACACGCGCAGGGGGGTCACGGACCCCCCCGCGCGTGTGACTGGCGGACCCGATGTCCGCTGGTCACTCTGCGATCGTCGGGGGAGAGGGAGAAAGTCAGGCGGCTAGTGTAAACAAGCTGCCTGTCATTCTCCCCTGTGTAGAAACACTGATCATACGGTTCTACTATGTAGGACCGTTGATCAGTGTTCCTACAGCTCAAGCCACAGCCAATCACAGTTAGAATCACGCCCCTAGGGACACACACAGCCCCTCCCTCTCAAATAAAGTTAACCCCTTCACTGCCAGTGTAATTTTACAGTAACAGTGCATATATATAGCACTGATTACTGTAGAAATGTCACTGGTAACCCCAAAAGTGTCAAAAACGTCAGTCAAGGGTCCGATCTGTCCGCCCCAATGTCACAGTACCGCAAAAAAAAATCGCAGATCGCCGCCATTACGCGTAAAAAAAAAAACAACAAATATGACAAAAATCTTTCCCTTTGTTAGTAAACGCGATAACTTTTGCGCAAACCAATCAAAATACGCTTTTTGCGATTTTTTTTTTACCAAACATAGGTAGCATAAAACAAATTGGCCGAAAATGTAAAAAAATTTTGATTTTTTCATTTTTTGGGGGGAATTTCATATAAAAAATGTGAAAAATATTGTTATTTTTGCAAAATTGACGCTCTTTTTTTGCTTATAGCGCATGATCAAAAAATCGCACAGGTGATCAAATACCACCAAAAGAAAGCTCTGTTTGTAGGAAAAAAAGGACGTCAAATTAGTTTAGGTATAGCGCGGCACGACCGCGCAATTGTATGTTAAAGTCACGCAGTGCCGAATCGCAAAATAGGCCCTGGTCAGGAAGGGGGTAAAATCTTCCGGGGCTTAAGTGGTTAAAGGGCTAATTCATGCAGGTTCTCTGTTATGTCAGTGTCAGCGAATAATGATTTTAGTGTATTTTTAGTGAAAATATTGTTTTGATATATTCGGGGAGGGCTGCCAGGTAGGCTGTACAGGGCCCCCGTGATTTCTAACAGCAGCCCTGATCGTTCCTACAAGATGAAAATGATGCAGGACAACAGAGTCTGCAAATCCGAGCCACTGCCTGAACCCCCCCGCCTGCTCCCTAAATTATTAGTGAACATCACCACAGCCTGGGATCCCCCCATACTGCAAGCACCTTCCCCATTGCCAAACCATCCGCTTACACAGCAGGTACTCCCACTGTTAGCCTGATTTCAACTTTCAGCTGGTAGGCAGCGCTGCACAAGGTGCAGGTACGAGGCCTTGGTGAGACGGTCTCATGGTGTGATAGAGATCATGTGAAGAGAGAAGTTGATGGTGTAGAATAGGAGCGAGCTCCTCTATGGCCTCTGTTGGTGCTCCTTTGTTCCCGGATTTTATTGCGGAGTCACTTCCTCGTAGGATATGAAGTCAGGACTGCAGGTGCTGGAAGCAGCTGACTGGCTATAAACGTTGCCGCGAGGTATATAAATCGGAGGTCAGGCCGGTCACAGGACGCGGAAACGCAAACTATAATAAACATAAAGATACATACAAGAGATATGAGACAGAGGACTGATTTCCTGTTATATCGCCTTACATAAGGAGAATACGGGGGCGTGCGACAATGAAGACGCTGCTCGGCTGTGCCTGGCTTCAATAGTCAGAAAACGACCACAAATGTGCAGCAACAGTCAGAAATCCTGAAAGCGATAAATTGCTATATTGTTTTTATTTTTTTAGGCTTTTTCCCCCCCCCCTCTGTTTTCACCTGGCCAGTAACATACCTCCTGTGTTAGAGCGCCCCCCTCTCTGGATAAAGGAGAACAGGGAGTACCTTTGGACAGCAGCATTGTCAGTCGGGGGGGGGGCGGGGGGGCGGTTTAGTGTTAGATGTATTAGCAGATTTAAATACACTAACAGATTGAAGCCAAACTCCAGCTCACACAGTAAGGGCCAGTTAACACCACATGCAGCCCAGTGCGTTTTTTTTTCTGCATCAAAAATACATGTAAAGTAGGTTATATGGTTTAGTGCCATAGTTCACACCAGTGCTTGCAGTTCCAGTGCGTTCCAGATCAAGAAAAAAAAGTAGAACATGCTGCATTTTTCCTGCTCTGGACTGTAGTGGAATGCTGTAAAATGCATCATAAATGCGCTAAAACACTCTTAAACGCACCAAAAACGCACTGGAACAAACATGTCCATATTTATGGTTAAGAAAAGAAATGTATCTTTATCATTATAATGTATTTTGTAGATATCACAAACTCCCTGAAGAAGACCATCATTATAATAGGTCGAAACGCGTCCGTGTACCAGTCTTTGGTAGTGATCATGTAACCACTCATGCATTTTTCAAGTTTTTTTCTTGTTGTTACATTGGACGGTTTAATATTGTAACCAGAGCTCATATTTTATCCTATGTGGAACTTTTTAACAAAACAATAACAATAAAATCATACACTTTTACAAAAAAAATTAGTTTTCAATAGTTTTTGCTGCTAAAAAACCCCTAGGGGAATTTCCTTTGTTTTCCAAGAAAAGAAGAGGGGGGGAAATGCACTGGACTGCATCAAAAATGCACCAAAAACGCAAATGCAGAAACGCATCCAGAATGCATCCGGACTGCATTTCTATGGTGTGAACTGGCCCTAACAGATTTTTTCCTTATGGGATAAAGACTTCACATGAATAAATAAAAGCTGATCATTTTTTATGGTATTTATTCACCACTGGGTATTTTATTTTTTGCGATATAAGCGAAAAAAGAGCGAAAAGTTTGAAAAAAAAATAATATTTTCTACTTTCTGTTTCAAAAGAAATCCAATAAAATCAAATTTCGTCATAAATTTAGGCTAGAATGTTTTCGGCTACATAAATCCTGATAAGATGGTTTTTGTGAAAGTTATAGAATCTACAAGCGAGGATACGTATCAGTAAAAATTGATCAATTCTGATGTACTGACTGCCGATCTCTTTTCTTGAGGCCCTAAAATGTCAGGAAAGTACAAATACCCCCCAAATTACCCCTTTTTGTAAATTTGACAGTCCAAGCTATTTAGTAAGTAGCATAGTGAGTTTTTTGAAGTTGCAATTTTTTGCCCACAATAGTTTGGGTAATGAAGATTTTTTTTTTCCCACAAAATTGTCATATTAACAAGTTATTTCTTACACGTCATAGATAAACTTGCAATTACACCCCAAAATACATTCTGCTACTCCACCTGAGTATGGCGATACCACATGTGTGAGACTTTTTCACAGCCTGGCCACATACAGAGGCCCAACATCCAAGTAGCACCATCAGACGTTCTAAAGGCATAAATTACACATTTAATTTCCTGAGTACCTATCACATTTTTGATGGCCCTGTGACAGATGTTGATTGGGACAGATGTGGCAGATCACAGACAGATGAGGCAGATCACGGACAGATGTGGCAGATCACGGACAGATGTGGCAGATGATCATAGACAGATGATCATGGACATATGTGGCAGATGATCACTGGTGGATGTGGCAGATGATGTGTGCCAGATGATCACGGACAGATGTGGCAGATGATTACAGACAGGTGTGGCAGATGATCACTGGCAGATATGGCAGATGATGTGTGCCAGATGATCAAGGACAGATGTGCCAGATGATCACGGACAGATGTGGCAGATGATCATGGACAGATGTGGCAGATGATCATGGACAGATGCGCCAGATGATCACAGACAGATGTTCACTGTAACAGATTATTTTACTGGGACAGAAATGTGACGGGTGTTTTCACTGTGTTGGGGACACTGTGTGTTGGGGACACTATCTGGGTGATCAATGAGTAAAACGCAGTAGAACAGCTCAATACTCACTGATCCCCAGCTGGCAGCACAGATCTGCTCTCCGTCTCACTGTGGTAGGAGAAGCAGAGCCGATCGCCTTTACAACGGCTGTGCTGACATTACATGATGGCAGTACAAAAAATTACAAGGAGTATCCCACAAACTTGGAAAGAGAGAAAAGGGAAATAACATGCTTACAGGGCCATGAGGTATACCCTATATATGGCCAGTGAATACAATAAATTACTTGAATAAATATATATCTCTGCTGTACAATATTTACACATCAAAAGGTTTTTAGTGCATTTGAATCAATGCACACCCCCCTCACCAAACAAAAATCTGCTTGACAGGTAACGGTAAATATCCCAACTGACTAAACTACACATGACGACTTTACATATGTACAATGAGGACAGTGAACGGCATCTCCAAAACCCAAAGGTCCTCTGCAAGCCTGCAAAGGAAAAAAGTGAGTACACAGCAGTACATCCTATATACTCACACTGAGACTGCCCTCTCCGTAGAGACGACCTTCTCACCAGCATCATCTCTAGCTCCAACATTTTCCTAGAGATCTCCAACACCACTGGCCCTCGAAGGGCACGCTTGACTCGTTGCTCTGTTGTGCACCTGTAATAGACAAAACAGAACAAATCCTGCCAAGCTAACTAACATATTATCACTGATTTCTTCTGGGAACAATGCTTGACTAGTTATAGGCAAAGTCCCTCTCAGACACCAGGGCACTGACTCTTTCCTATTCTAGTCAGACCCACAAGTTAGGATGAAGAAATGCGGAGTCCACCCGACTGGTGTTCACAGTGTCCTTTCCTTCTGTAACACCGAGGCAACACATCTTCTCCTTCTTGCTGGAGCCTGAGTAAAGCTTGTCACAGATCAAGGGCAAAGAAAAATGCTCCGGTGATGCAGTAATCCCAAAAACATCCAAGAACAGGTGCAGGCAAGGATCCGCAATCCAGACAATAGGTGTGTGTAAGGAGAAAAAGCCGCACTCCGAGTTGAAGATGAAGATGAATAAAAATCTGTTTATTTGTATCAAAAAAATGATAAATATATCTCAAAGTACATCCATAATAGCCAGAGACACAGGGGGGGTGCAAAGTGGTTGACGCGTTTCATGGAAAACGTCCGCTTAGTCGTAACCATAGTTACGACTAAGCGGACGTTTTCCGTGAAACGCGTCAACCGCTGTAAAGCTTGCCTTACTTGTGAGTCTCTGTAAGATCTCTTCAAGGGATCCTTCACTCTGGCATCCCTTTCTCTGAAGAGGCAATGAGCCGCCACCCTTCTCTCACAAGGTGGCAACTCGCACAAAGTTTCCTTTAGCATTTCTCTGGCCCACCGGCCCAAGGGATTTTCGCAAAGTGTCCTTTAAACAAAGTATCTTCGCAAAGTGTCCTTTCTCAACACTTCGTTATCCTGGCCCATTTGCCCTAAGGATCTCCGCAAAGTGTCCTTTGTCAACATTCCTTTTTGCGACAACATTGGCCCAAAGGTCAAGAAGATCTTCACAAAAGTCCTCTAAACAGGAAATCTCTGAAGTAGGGGATTTGCCCCCTCCAGGTAGCAGCCTCTCGCTTTAACAGGAGAAGTTCTTTGTGGCAAAAGTTATTCTGCCAAGTAAAGAAATTGTAGCAGTTTCGCTGAATCCCTTCTTCTTTTGCAAGGCTAGAAGGGAAGAGGATTTGTGAACAGAACAGGGCCCCAGTATCAAAGGAACTCTTCAGGCACACTAGCCCCTTTGTAACTCTCTCCACCTAACATATCACACTTTTCAGGCCAACTAGCCCCTTTTTAATTCCCCTTTTCTGACAGGAACAAGAACTCTGCATACCTCAGTAGTAATGATCCGGATGAGGTATGTGGATGATCTTTCCCTCAGAGTTTCAAATGCTGACAGCCCAGGCTTGGCTTTTCCATCTGGGCAGTTGACCTCCACTTAATCAACGTAAATGGACCGCCCCAGATTCCAATTTGCCTTGACAGATTGAAAGGTGTCCCATTGCTGTGGCTTGGACTTGTTCTGGCATGGTTTAGGGATATACAGTAGAGAAAGTCCCAGACGGCACACCAAGCCCCTCTCTTTTCCTAGATCACCTCCATTATCTCCTGGGGAGCATACGAATAGTCATATCCATATTCCAAGGCCACCTTCCCCTGAACAAGGCGTTTAAAGCGGGAGAACCTGGGAAGTTTCTGCCTGTCTCCTCTTCCAGGTGGGGTGTATAGGGTCACCACTCTCTTTATTAGACTGGCAGAGGGTGTCGTTCTGAACCCAGGCCCAGGTAAAGTTACGAGGTTGGGACAGGTCTGGGACCCTAGTTGTGTAGGCCTCACAGAACCCCAAATTCCTTGCGCACTGCATGAGGACGATGGCTGCCTCAGTCTCTTCACTGAATGAACTGGGACTCACAGGGCTGCTTCTCTCCTCAGTTCCCCAGTCCCACTCAGTCTCCACTTCAGACTTCCAATCATCAATTCCCTTTTCCAAGGATCCACACCGATGCTGGAAACTGGGTGACCCTACATCAATGGCCCTGGCCTCCTCCTCCCTGGACAAACTGCAAACCTTCCACTTTTGGGCCCATTGATCCCCCTCTGTCTCCTTAAGAGCTGGACTGTGGGTTGTTGCGACTGTTGCATCTTGCGTCCATTGCTCGGCCCACACAAGTTGTGTGCACTGCACCTCTGAAACATAGGTCACCCTGGTCTGACAGACAGTGGTGCGGGTTTGTATCACTAGTTCCCGGCCCCAGCAGTACTTTCTGCACCCTCCATCCTCTTCCAACAGGGGTCGCCACTCTGGGTGTCAGCAGTTCCTGAATGGTTCCTGTCTCCCAGCTTACATACAGTCTTCTGGGCTGGAAATCACTCCTTTCCATCTGAAACAACACACTGACCCCACACCCACAGCCGCATGGACACACTCAGGCATCTGCTACATACCAGTCTTAGATGCTCCGTGTCCCCTCTGCTGCACAGGGCCAGGCGTCCTTTGGGCACTAGTCGCACCCCGGTGTCCCACAGGGTTGAGTTTGGCAACTCAGTCTGCTGATCAGGTACTCCGCCAACATATGGGATAGCCCCTGCGCTCCGGCTCACTCCAGCATCCGCCATCTTGCTACTCCAGACACGTGTCTGCTCCTCAGCTACACCTGATGGAGGGAGTGACGTCTCAGCTCCCTTCCTCCACTCGGATTGGCAGCTCGCGTTCGGCAACTCCGCCCATGGCCCCAGATCTCTTCAGTGCACGCTTTCCCGCGCGGTGCAGTAACCTCTTCGCCGCTGCCATAACACTACCTAGCCAGCACAAATGGTACCAAGATGCAGATTGTGTTCCCTGCCACAGATACACATACATCTGCCTCTTCTGTCTGTACTTGAGCTTCAGCTGCACTTCCCCACTCACAAGCCAACCAAACTCCCTTGCTGCTGTTAATAATGGTCCCGTTGTAACCGGCTGCATGGCAGACATTTTCTTTCTTAGTACATGTACAGACACAACCGCTGACGTGCCGATCCCTGTGTCCCGGGTCACTGCTTTCTTGACCATCATTAGAAAGCACACTTAAGGCCCGTACACACGTACCGATCGTCGGCATACAAACGTCGGCGGACGAAAGATCTGCCGATTGTACGCGTGTTAGTATGGTGCCTCCGACAGATGTCTGCGCACAATCCGCGGACAAAAGTCTTTCTTGCAAACATGAAAATTTTTGTCTGCGGACACCAGAACGGACGATTGTTCGCCTGTCAGTACACAATTCGGCCGACACACAGCTACAAATCCCAACACGCATGATCAAACCAAATGAGTTCCCGGAAGAATTTTCTCTAGTAAACTCAACATTTTATTTAGAAAGAACTTTCGGCTCGCGGAAGTCCAAGAAATAGGTGAAATGCGGAGCACATGCTCATCTTGATAAATGTGAGAAGAAGGAAGATGCTGCTCATAATGCCATACTTTTCTAATAAAAAGGCATGTGTTCTGTTATGATGAAGATAATGTTTGTCTATTCTATCTGTTCTATCAAATTTTATAATTAAATAATTTGAACTCTTCACCATTATTTTTGTATTTTCACACCAAAGATCTAACTATTGATATGACCCTTTATTCTTGTATGAATTAATGTCTAAAACATATTTTTCAGGTTATGCACAATATTAAACATGTTAACAAATTCAGATAGGCCATTTTTTATTTTCATTTTCTTTATTTTTTGTATCTCAGCAAAAAAAACCAAAGAAAACATCAATACTTTCCGTATAACTAAACATAAAAAAGGTCCATTTGGACAAAATTAAAATAGAAACTGGCAAACAGGGGTAAAATAAATAATAGGGGGTTACAAAAATTAAAGTTGCTGGTAACTGAAATCAGGTTGCCATGAGGGCAGGTTTGGATCCTGCTGGCCATATTGCCACTGGCCATGTGGCATTTGGCGAGGTGGTGGGTGTTGTGGAGGTGGAGGTGGAGGTGGAGGGCACGGGTGCTCCTGGCATGCATGGCTGTGCTCATTAAGGATCCCGTTTTCAGCCTTTTGCAGCACATCGAGGATACTTTTTCTGGCATACTGACACTGCCTGAGGTCCACCTTATCCAAAATTTTTGCCGTCATGTTGCCGAAGGACTCATTGGCCTCCGGTTTCCGACGTAGGGCTATGGTGGCCTCCTGGATAAATTCGTCTGTGATATCATCCACGTGCTTCCTCTTTTGCCTCCGTTTGGCAGGAGGAGGTGGTGGTGGAAATAGTTCCACAGGCTCCTCAGGCTCCGCAGGCTCCCCAGGCTCCTGGCTGCAACCTGGCTCCTCCTCAGTGACACTTCCCTGTTGATGAAATGAACAATTGATTAGAATGTTAAAGTGTATATAAAAATGCATGTTTGTTATATTATTGTGAACAAATAGCAGACTTTACATACAGTGGCGTATCTAGGGTCTCCAGTGCCCTTGTTGAGGAGCTGTATTTGGCAACAACCCCCCCCCCCCCCCCCCAAGATCAATGTAAAACTGTAACCCACCCCCCCAAAAAAAAATTAAAGGGCATTAAAAGTTTCTAATTTGCCCCTTGTTTGCCCAGTGTAGAGCTCTCTAGTGAGCAATCATTGTCTCAGGTGTGAAAAAGAAAGAGAGGGTTGAGAGCTAGAGAGAGGGAGAGAAAGCGGGGGTGTGAGAGAGAGAGGAGGGGGTTGCAGAGAGAGAGGGGCCTGAACTTGCAGAGGGCTTGATGTAGGGCATTGAGGGTGAAGCAGTGCAGGGAAACAGGAATAAGGAAGCCACCTGCCTTGCTGACCCAGAGTGAGAGACCAGAGACATGGAAGCAAGGATGGATGGATCATTTGCAGGAGCTGTTAGTTTTGTATTAAAAAAGGTTGAGCAAGAGGAATGCTGAGGCTACAGCAGTGTTTGTAAGACCAGAGGAATGCTGAGGCTACAGCAGTGTTTGTAAGACCAGAGGTGTGCTGGGGATGCAGCAGTGTTTGTAAGACCAGAGGTGTGCTGGGGATGCAGTGAGAAGCAGTCTCAGTCTCCTGGTCTTTTGGCTCAGCTGCTCTCAATGTTTTACACCTGCATGAAGCAGCTCTCAATGTTTTACACCTGCATGAATCCGCCTGCAAACTGGGGGTTCTGGGGTGTGCAGGCTGAGTGGATTGTTAAAATAAACAATAAAACAATGCCAATGTTTTTGTGACCCACCCCCCTTGGCCTGCGCCCCTGGCGGTTGCCTGTCATGCCAACCCCTTGCTATGCCCGTTTACATAAAGGGTCAATTATGGTTTAGCTTATAATTTTGTTACATGATTACATTTTAGCAGACAATATATTGTGAAATGCCATACCTGAGTAAAACTCTCCTCCAGGAAATCCTCATCCTGGCTTGGATCAACCGACACTGAGCCCTCTGCCGATGTAGAAGGCAGTGTTGAAATTGACGGCCTGGATTCCATGGTGTCTGCCAGGAATCGCATGTTATCATAGTACCACAGCCGTGGTACATATACATTCCGTGCACCTGCTCCAGACTGGGTGGACTCCTCTATTTTTTTTAACTCCCGCCTGTAGGCAGTGCGAATGCTGTTTATTTTTTTGCGTATATAATTAAAATTTGCCCCAGGACAGACGGGCTTGTAGAAGGCCACCAAATGTTCCATGGCCTGTTTTTTGAGTTTTTTATTTTTATAATCTGCGGACTTCACTTGCCACAAACACGGCAGTTGCCTGAACTCATCAATAAAACTTATTAGAAAGTTGTGGCTGGTGTAATTGTCCACCATATTGCAGGACAGTATATGCCTGCAAGACACAAAACAACACAAAACATATTAAAATAGCATGTATTTTGGCACATAATAAAGATATTCCTAATAAAAGCTGTATAGGGCCCAAAACACACACTTTCTATTAAAAGAGTCGTACCTTTGTTTGTGGGGAAAAGTCGTGATTCGCCGCTCGATCGTGCTCCAACTCTCGATATGTCCGCTAGCGAATCGTCGGCCGAACGATCTGGCGTCCTTTAAATACAGCGCAGGCGTCAACTCCTCCTCCAGTGGCGGGCTTGTGCAGGGGTGTGTACGTGCCGAAGATCAGGCCTACATGCGACACTCACACCTGAAGCAGTGGAAAAATCTTGTAATCAAGAATAATGTCTCAACAATCTGGGAGCTCAATTAGTGTGGGCCGAAGTGATTGGGCCACCAGAAAATCAAGGGCTACACCCATGTCAAAGCCAGAAATAATGGAGATGGTCTCCATTTTAGAAAAAATGGACTATGATGGCAAGTTGGCAAATTACGATCGGCCCAATGCCAGGAAAGATGGCATCATGGATAAGGTGGTGGCCTGTTTGGTAAAAAAATTTGGTGTGGAGCGATCGAAAGATCAGATTCGTAAACGGTGGTCTGACCTGGAACACCGTGAGCAGGATCAGCTTTCCCAAATCCATCGGATTTTGAAAAAAAGTAAGTTTTTTTTTTTTTTTTTTAATCATGCAATATGTTTTTTATAATTTGGTGTATGTTGTATTAACATGTCTAGATTATAATGTCTATGTAAAAAGTTAGATTACTCATTTTAGTTGTCATGTCGTGATTTGATCGATCTATTGTTGATGTTTTAGTATATGACATTAAAAGTCAGGAAGCCATAGTTAAAAATATATGTATTGTGTTGCAACGAACGTTCTTTCCTGCACGAATCTTCTCAGCAAACATTCCTATTAATCACAGATTATTATTCAAACCTTTAAATAGGAGAAAAACGTAAAACTCCGTGCCAAACAATGGGAAAGGAGGAGGAGAGGTTTGGCAGCTCCATCGGCAGTTGTGGAAGAAGAGGAGGACATGGGCCCAGATGGTGGCACAGATTCGACTAAAGGTAATTGGTTCCTATGCACAGTCAAACATTAATGTACCATATTTTTCGTAGATAACCATGTACATGTCTTCATATTTGTTACTAAAAGAGCTATCAAGCAGGGCACCATGTCCTAACAAATGTACCTCTTGTGACTTTTATGATATGGCCAATGTTTTGTATTATGTAGATGAAGACATTATGCCTGAGGTGATTCTGGTGGAGCCAACAAGTGACCAGACACCAGAGCAACAAGAAGGTTTGTAGTCACAGATTTTTGTGTAGTGGGATCATAGAAATATGTGTATTTGCAATGATTGTTTAACCTTATATTCTTGTATTCCCTTACAAATTTACATTGCAGATGTTGCATCATGCCAGGATGTGGCATCCCCAGCCATGTCAGAACCCCGATCTCCTGGCAACTTGGCAAGCAGCGTGGAAGCCACTTCCGAAACTGTGGAGGAACCAGGACCAAGTGTCCAAGAGCCAATTGTGTGCCCACGTAGGTTTTTTCAGAATGATTTTTATCAGTGTTATTTTTAGCCTCCAATTTACAACACTAGTTCCCTATGGGAGCCTCTTTATTTGAATGGAAGTCGCACCGTAAGTCGGATCAGGATGCTCTGACTTGCTGGGCCACTTGCGTTGTGAAGATTTTTGAGGGGGAACTACACCAAAAAATTGAAGAACCCACCGTGGGTGTCCCCCCAAGTTCACAACCAGGCCTTTTGTGTGTGGTATTGAGTTTGAGGGTATGCCCACAACAAAAAGACAGCGTGGGTTACCCCCAAAACCCCTACCAGACCCTTATACAAGCATGCAGCTTGTCAGGCCAGGAAAGAGAACGAGCAAGCGGAACAAACACCCCCTGGACCACAGCAGGACACATGCCCTCAACATGGGGGGGTTTTGTTGCTTTGGGCCAGGGGGCCTCTGCACCGCACACCCAAAAGCACCTTACTCCCATGTAGAGGAGGACAAGAGCCTCATCCCCACAACCCTGTCTGGTGGTTTTGGGGGGTCATGCGGCCAGGGGGTTCCTAGGACTTTGGAAGCAACCTTCAACAAAGGGTGGCCCCCAGATCCCGGACACCAATCACTGTGTGAATGGGTATGGGGTACATAGTACCCCTACACATTAACCACATAAATGGAAGTGTATGTGAATAACGACAGGAGACGTTTATGAAATGTTCTTAAATATCTTCATCCGGTCTTCTCCACTCTGCTCTTTGGATCTTCTCCTCTCCACTCTTCTGCTGTGCAATCTTCTGCTCTTATGTTGTCTGCTCTTTTGCCTTAGGTTCTGCTTCTTCCTCCTGTCCTCATCTGATGCTGTTGCCGTGCATTCTGCCCGTCTCTGGTCTCTGCAGCTTAATATATATACATTACGACCATGCCCTCACAATGACGTCATCATGCGTTCACACCCCTAATGAATATATAGTAAGCTCAGGAGACCGGCAGAATCATCAGCAACAGGATCAGAGGAGGACAGGAGGAAGAAGAAGAGCCTAGGGCAAAAGAGCATAAGAACAGGGTAGGTATTAACTCGAGAGTAATTAAAAATAACCTGGACACCAAATGTTTCTCTATTATGACCTCATGTAGGTGATTCACATTGACTCAGTTGTATATTTTTTTACAGATCATGATTTACCTACTTGCACTTTAGCAAAACTAACCCGTGAGGCACTCCAATGTTGCTCAGACCTCGAGCAAATCAAGGAAACAGCAACGGCATTGCAATCAAAAATGCGAGATTTTGTCGACATGATTGCCAAATTTTAAAAAGTTTTTTTTTATGTTTTTATTGGTTCCTTTTCTTACAAAAGTTTTGTAATATTTTATGATATTTTGATGGCACTCAGTTGTTAAGAGTGTACCCACGTTTGGGAAAAAAAATTGAAAACACACTAACCCTAACCCTAACCCTAACCCTGTGAATGTTTTAAAAAAAAAATTTTGTACATTCAACAATGTGTGTTCCATTCTTTATTTGACTTTCCTTGGGGGGTCGAGATCTAAAGCTGTGTAAAGAAGCATTACATGTATGATGGCTGTCCTATTCCCATATTTACATGTTAATGACAGCATTTTGGACACTGCCATATGCGAGTTGCTGGAGGTGGCAATGAAATGTTAAAGATCCCAACCGTTTATACGCATATCACAGTGCGATCTGACATTTCATACAGGATTGGATCATACAAGTGTGAACGACTGTGCAATCCTATCCTGATGCAGCTGAATAAATGCATCATGTGCGACTTTTGTGCGAGTGTTGTGCGAATTGAGACATACACTTTGTATGGCTACATTCACACTGAACACGCACACAAGTCGCACATGACCCTTTATTTCTGATGTATCAGGATTGGATGGCACAGTTCTTCAGACTTGTGTAATACAATCCTGTGGAAAAAGTAAGTGTCGGGTCACCCTTATGCGATGCAGGAAGGATGCAAAGTCGCAGACTTCCCGCATTGCATAAGTTTGACTCAACACTCAAGGTACTAGCAGTCCTAGTATTCAATATGGCATTGATATTGGCAGTAGAAATCAGTGTAGGGAGATCAGTGTAATCTATAGTGTATTGCTTTTTCGTTGCTCTAGTTCACTTTCCATTACTTATATATATATAACACTTTGAGATGAACAATGATCAAGTTTCACATAACACTGACATATCCTAACATTGGTGGGCAGTGAGAAGGATGTAATAAATGAACACAACATAACAGGTGTAGGTACGTTGTTAATACCCTAATGTATTATATTAAATATATAGTATGGGCAACTTCTGGACAAGAACCACCAATGTAAGGTGACATTAGATGAACCTTGGGTGTGACCTAGTTCTCAATGTGACAGGGTTTGTGTACATTTTGTGGGGTGCAGAAGGCCCTTGTATTTACACCACTGGCTCAAAAATAACACATGGCCATCATCACTTTGGATCAGCTGGTGAGAGACTACAGTCAAGAAACACACTGATGAATGTATTAACCCTTCCAAAGTCACACATATATAACACATGATTAACCCTAATAATTGTGTTTGGCATATGTGCCCAAATGATTAGAATCCACAATACAGAATCATTGCAATTTTTTTTTTATGTGTGGAAAAATAAGATATCTCTGACATTTATCTTGTGTGTCCAATCTTTAACAAGATTAATGGGTGTGTGACAGTGATTGCTGCCAGGACACAGCTCCTCTCCCCACGAAATAGTCCAGATATTCCTGGCGGATCTGACGGGCCCTGTGTGATGCCAATGCTGACCGTCCAACTTCCATTGACGTCATGGACTCCACTTGGTTAGAAGGTTGGGCCTCTCCACTTGTACCTGGCATAGCAGGGTCAGTATCCAGTTGCTGCAATACATAATTTTGTGCATTCCTGCGTAGGAAGTTGTGCAAAATGCAGCAACACAAGACCACATTATCCACTTTGTACAGTGCCAGGTTTATGGACGTCAGGAATATCCGGAACCGGTTGGCCATTATCCCGAAGGCATTCTCCACAACTCTGCGAGCTCTGGACAACCGGTAGTTGTAAATCCTTTGGTCGGGGGTGAGGTTCCTCTGAGGGTAGGGCTTCATGAGATGCTCCCCAAGCGCAAAAGCCTCATCTGCGATAAACACAAAGCTCATACCCTCAACAGTTTGCTCCCTGGATGGCAGGTTCAGAGTGCCGTTCTTTAGACGACGAGCAAACTCCGTCTGATCAATAACTCCCCCATCCGAATTGCGGCCATTTTTGCCAATATCCAAATAAATAAACTCATAGTTTGCATTAACTATGGCTAGCATGACTATACTAAAAAAACCTTTATAATTATAATAAAATGTGCCGGAATTCGGAGGGGGGACAATGCGGACGTGCTTCCCATCAATAGCACCCCCACAATTGGGAAAATTCCACTTCTCCAGAAATTGATCAGAAATCTCCAGCCATTGCTCTGCGTTTGAAGGAAACTGTGGGGAAAAAAAAAAAAAAAATTAGTGCTTGAGCACATCACATTATGAATTACACACACAGTTGTCTGTTAAATGCTTATGCAACTTGCTAAAAAAATAAACAACAGGAAGGCAAAGGTTTGGATATGGGGATGTAATATCTACATACATTTATTTTCAACCTCCTATTGTTCTTATATTGTAAAGGGCCATACACACTAGAAGATTCTCTGAAGACTTTTTCGTGCAGATTTACCTTTTCTATGTAGTGCAAGGGCCTACCAGATTGCATAGGATTTGAAAGTGTTTGTTGGACCTCATATTATTTGGTTTTGGTAAATCGGAAGGATAAATTGTTCTGACAATCTTCTAGTGTGTATGGCCCATTATACTCACCAGCTAGAGCTGAGATTTACAAACTACGGCCATCCAGCTGTTGCAGAACTACACATCCCATGAGGCCTTGTAATTCTCTGACATTCACAGACATGACTAGGCATGATGGAAATTGAAGTTCGTGAACAACTGGTGGGCCATAGTTTGAAGACCTCTGAACTTGAGCTTTGGTATATGCTGACTTGGAGATTTAGCATGTGGGTGGGGGATGGGTAAGTAAAACTGGGCATTTATACATCAATAAGGGCTTGTGGTCAGTGAAGGTTTTAACATCATTACATAAACATACAGAATCATAGGTGGGAATGGATGGACTGATGTATTTTAGATAAATCATTAACTAGGTGCTAAAACATTGGCCAAGGAATAATTGTTTGAGGGAAAGCAATAAAATTAGATAAATTCGACATACTGTTAACAGGCAATGCGTTTAGGGACACATAGGAGAGAATGGTGGGGTGGTTAGTGGGTAATTTTACAAATGGTTAAAGATAATCTACATCTTTACTACTATGTGCATGCGGACAGAGGGTAGTTTACAAATAATGGCCTGTGTCAATTGCTGTACATCCAAAAACATCATAATTCGGGTGAAACTAGTAATACATGTAATGTAATGTAAAAAATCCAACATACCTTGATATAGTCCTTCTGCAAGACCTTGATGATGGCAGAGCAGGTCTCAGGGATGATGATACCAAGAGCTTGGGGGGAGATGCCTGTGGTGAACTTCAGATCCTGCAGGCTTCTCCCTGTTGCAAGATACCTCAACGTCGCAATTAACCTTTGCTCAGGAGTAATTGCAAGCCGCATACAAGTATCCTGCTTCAGAATATAGGGGGACACCAGGGCAAGAAGACGGTAAAAGATGGGATCCGTCATCCTCAAATAATTCCTGAAGTCATCAGGATTATTTTCCTGGAGCTCCCTCAGCAAGGACATATGAGAAAATTGATCACGGTTAAGCAACCAATTTTTCGTCCAGGAGGTCCGCTTCTTCTTCCTATTGCTCGTACGTCGTCTCAGAGCCAAAACTCCAACACTAACGACAGCAACGGACGAATTCACGGTCGCCATAATAAATTCTCGAACGATGTCTCGGAAAATAGCGAAATGTCGTCAACCAAACAAATGCTACCGAAATCAGCGCGAGATGCCCAGAAGGGTCACGGCCAAACACTCACTTCCTCTTTTGTAGCGGCGAACGTGCGTGGAACGTAGTGACGTCATTTTCTGTCGGCAGACAAATGTCCTGGGCAAGTTTTGAGCACTTTTCAACAGACAAACAACAAACACACCAGCCGCGAACATT
This sequence comes from Pelophylax lessonae, assembly GCF_965119305.1. NCBI lineage: Eukaryota > Metazoa > Chordata > Amphibia > Anura > Ranidae > Pelophylax > Pelophylax lessonae. The sequence goes on from NC_138778.1 coordinate 22,679,671, forward strand.
TGTAGGACGTTCTGTCGGCCGACGATCGGTACGTGTGTACGGGGCTTTACACCGATTACTGCAAAGCAGACATGATTTTCTCTCAAGAGACAGCACATCTTTCCCCCATCGACACTCCAGCACTTTACTTGAGAAGACATATTGTTTTTTGGTAAATGTCCGTTCATTGCCGATAGAAACCACTGCCGTGACCATGACTTAAAAGCACACTTTCACTGATTTACTGTAGAGCAGACATTACTTTCTCCACTGTAACTCCAGTACTTTGCTTGAGAAGACATAAGGTTACTTAGGCAAATACTCAGCCATTGCCGGTAGTGACCACTGCCATAACTCAGAGGAAATCCCGGACAATGCGCCCAAATGTAGCACTGTCCCCGTAGGGCTTGATGTATAATGACTTGTTAGGACTCCTCTGATTACCTGCACACAATCACTTAGGGAATAGTTCACACATCCCTCCTTACTGATGGCTTGTCACACAATAAACAGTCCAGGGGTTTTGGTTTTTAGTGTTTATTTTGCAACTTGGATGGGAGTATGGAATAGTGGGATACTCCAACTGTAACTATTCACAATGGATAAGGACAACTCTTGCTTGGCCTCACCAGGTTGCTTGTGAAAGCAGCTGCACTGCTTGATCCATACTGCCACATGTATGGAAAGGGTTACGTTTCCTTGCTCTTTTCTCTCCAACAATAGACTTGGTGATCCTACATTATCTTCGGGACACTCACTAGCATCCCCTTTACCAACACCCGTCCACTGACTCTTCTAGCTGCAGGGGAGACCCCCCCCCCGCCCCCTCAGATCAGGCCCCTTGACACAGATCTGTACTCACTGTACTGCAGAATCGGATCCTCCAGTGTCTGCCTTTTCAGTCAGCTTCACCGGACCCCTGGGTTCAGTTCCTCACTAGCGACTACCTGAGGCCGCATTGGCACCTCTACAAAGGAGGAGGCAGCTGCCCCCTCTCTCTTGGACCCCGCTATCCAGCTGTAAGACCCCAAGCACATGTGCTCCTGGCTTTTATACAGTATCCCAGCATGCAACGAGGCACTTTTCTCTGCCAATCACCAGGGCTGTATTAAACACCTGTGCACTCATTTGTCAGGTTTCCTCCCACTGTCCAACATGCCTCCCTATTGGACCAGTGAGAAACACTCTGCAGACAGAATGAGTTGCACCTGTGTACATTGAGCAGACCTCACTAGCAGATCCTGCTCTCCGGTAGACAGAACAATATAGATTTACCTGCAGTCCTTCTGGTAAGCAGACAGGATTCAAAACTATACTTTCTCTCTAGCACCTACCTAGGAGGGTGCTACATAATCAATGATGTAATAATGATTGCAGTTCATTGAGTCCCTTGTATTTGGCTGGAGGTCGGTCCAGGCACATGGTTTGAGGAGAGGTGCGGTGGGGATTGGTGCTCGGTTTTCAGCCATGTAGCCTTGTAGCCAGATGTCTCACTCACTATACAATTACCTCCCAGGTAAGATGGAGATCTTATCTTCTCCTGTATTGTGGTTGTACTGGTGGCTGCAAATAATAATATCCGTCCATGGTACAGATCACCACCAAGAAACAATGTGAATATAGAATCTGGGCTCAGCTCGTGTTTAATTATAACAAGGCATGAAAGGTGATAATTACCGCTCATTATGAATGTTATTTGTACTGAATTCTAAAAGCTCATAATTATAATAATGGGGAAAAAATTCATTCAGCGAGGATGGAAACTGTACTGCCATTTACCAAGGATGCACATTGAATCCAAAGTGCATCCAATGTGTATCCCATTTGTATTTAATGTGCCTGCATTCAATGTGTATCCTGTGTGCCTGTATCCAATGTGTATCCAGTGTGCCTGTATCCAATGTGTATCCTGTGTGCCTGTATCCAATGTGTATCCAGTGTGCCTGTATTCAAAGTGTATCCAGTGTCCTTGTATCCAATGTGTATCCAGTGTGCCTGTATCCAATGTGTATCCTGTGTGCCTGTATCCAATGTGTATCCAGTGTGCCTGTATCCAATGTGTATCATGTGTGCCTGTATCCAATGTGTATCCAGTGTGCCTGTATCCAATGTGTATCCAGTGTGCCTGTATCCAATGTGTATCCAGTGTGCCTGTATCCAATGTGTATCCAGTGTCCCTGTATCCAATGTGTATCCAGTGTCCCTGTATCCAATGTGTATCCAGTGTCCCTGTATCCAATGTGTATCCAGTGTCCCTGTATCCAATGTGTATCCAGTGTGCCTGCAAATGAAATCGCTGTTCTAACCACACATGTGAGGTATCGCCGCGATCGCCAGAGCGGGAGCAATAATTTTTAAACAAAGAGCTACTCTATAACTCTAAGCTGGTAACCGTTAAAAATATTTAAAGCGTCGCCTATAGAGATTTTTCTTGACCATAGTTTGTCGCCATTCCGCGGGTGTGCGCAATTTTAAACCGTAACATGTTGGGTATCTATTTACTCAGCGTGACATCATCTTTCACAATATACAAAAAAATGTGCTAACTTTACTGTTTAGTTTTTTTTTTTTAACCACTTTACCACCGGAGGATTTTGCTGTCTTACGTCCAGGCCACTTTTTGCGATTCGGCGCTGTGCAAATTTAACTGACAATTGCGCAGTCGTGCGACGCCATACCCAAACGAAATTTAGGTCCTTTTTTTCCCACAAACAGAGCTTTCTTTTGGTGGTATTTGATCACCTGTGCGCTTTTTACTTTTTGCGCTATAAACAAAAAAAGAGCGTTTATTTTGAAAAAATAACAATATTTTTAACATTTTTTTTTATATGAAATTCCCCCCCAAAAAAAATGTATAAATCAAATTTTTAAAAATTTTTGGCCAATTTGTTTTCTGCTACCTATGTTTGGTAAAAAAAATCACGATAAGCGTATTTTGATTGGTTTGCGCAAAAGTTATTGCTTTTACTAACTACGGTAAAGATTTCTGTAATTTTTGGTGTTTTTTTTTTTAACGCGTAATGGCGGCGATTTGTGATTTTTTTTGCGGGACTGCGACATTGCGGCGGACAGATCGGACACTTGACTGACATTTTTGACACTTTTGGGGGTACCAGTGACATTACTGCAGTAATCAGTGCTATATATATGCACTGTTACTGTAAAAATGACACTGGCAGTGAAGGGGTTAATTTTATTGGAGAGGGAGGGGTTAATGTATGCCTGGTGCTTACTGACGTGTGGGGGGGGGAGGTGACTATGTGACAGAAGGACAGATCGGATGTTCAGCTATGCTGAACACTCTGATCTGTCACTCCCTGTCACTTAGGAGATCCGCCCGCTCTGTTTACACAGGCGGGCGGATCTCCTCACTCGATTCCCCGACGATCGGGGAAGAGCGGCGGCGATCGCCGCCGCTCCTCCCCTGGCCCGACTCCCGCTGTGACTGAAAACAGCGGGAGTGCGCCTCCGGCGGCGGGCGAGCGCCGCCTACAGGGGGAGGAGTCCAGCGACGTAGGTCTACGTCGCTGGACGGGAACGAGCCACTGTGCCGCAGTAGCAGCACAGTGGCTGGAGGTAAAGTGGTTAAAGGCAGTGAAATTTAATTTTTCCCCCCAAAAAATGGCGTTTGAAAGATCGCTGTGCAAATACCGCGTGACAAAAAATATTGCAATGACCGCCATTTTATTCTCCAGAATCTTTGCTAAAAAAATATATATTTGGGGGGTTCTAAGTAAATTATATATGTTTGGGAGTTCTAAGTAATTTTCTAGCAAAAAATACTGATTTTAACTCGTAAATAACATGTATCAGAAATGGGCTCGGTCCTTAAGTGGTTAAAAAGGACACGGTGGGCACCAAGGACGCAGCATGCAGGATTGATAAATACGTCCCGCGTCTGCAGCGCAATGATGTGAAGAATTCGGTAGGATTTAAAGGGACAGATTTTTTTTTTGCATTTTGCAATAATAAAATAAATTACTGCACAGCAAAAGCGCATTAATGCAAAAGAAGCCTTATGTGTAATATGTTAGGAAAGGACCCTGAGGGTGATGGAGGGATTTGGTTCCAGAAGATGGACAATCCCTTTAAATGAGGTCGGTTAATGTCTATGGGGACTCTGATGAGTCACAGCGCTCTCGGCCTGCCTGCACTTCCTTGTTGTGGCCAGCAGGTGTCAGCAGTGCTCGGTGGTGATGGTGATGATGATGATGGTCCCTCCTCGGAGTGTCAGCCCGGAGCTGCGTGCAGAGCTCAGCCGGTGATCGGGAGGACTACAGCATCCCCTCCCCCAGCCCGGGGTACCGGGACACCAGCATCCCCTCCCCCACACCGGGACCACAGCACCCCTCCCCCGGGACAGACAGGTACCTGTGTGATGGCTGCAGAGCATTGTGTGTGTATGTGGGGCCCCTGATGGCCGAGAGTGGGGGGCCACTGCACTGTGCACCACTAAGATCATTGCATTGTGTAGAGCTGGGATCACTGCACTGAGCACCACTCAGAGTATTATATTATATATAAGTGCAATAAATACATTGTATGCACTGGGATCATTGCACTGAGTAGCATTATATTATGTAGCAGTGCAATAATTACATTGTATAGAGCTGGGATCATTGCACTGAGCACCATTATATTATGTAGCAGTGCAATAATTACATTGTATAGATCTGGGATCATTGCACTGAGCACCATTATATTATGTAGCAGTGTAATAATTACATTGTATAGAGCTGGGATCATTGCACTGAGCACCATTATATTATATAGCAGTGCAATAATTACATTGTATAGAGCTGGGATGATTGCACTGAGTACCATTATATTATATAGCAGTGCAATAATTACATTGTATAGAGCTGGGATCATTGCACTGAGCACCATTATATTATGTAGCAGTGCAATAATTACATTGTATAGAGCTGGGATCATTGCACTGAGCACCATTATATTATGTAGCAGTGCAATAATTACATTGTATAGAGCTGGGATCATTGCGCTGAGTACCATTATATTATGTAGCAGTGCAATAATTACATTGTATAGAGCTGGGATCATTGCGCTGAGTACCATTATATTATATAGCAGTGCAATAATTACATTGTATAGAGCTGGGATGATTGCACTGAGCACCATTATATTATGTAGCAGTGCAATAATTACATTGTATAGAGCTGGGATCATTGCACTGAGCACCATTATATTATATAGCAGTGCAATAATTACATTGTATAGAGCTGGGATCATTGCACTGAGTACCATTATATTATGTAGCAGTGCAAAAAATACATTGTATAGAGCTGGGATCATTGCACTGAGCACCATTATATTATATAGCAGTGCAATAATTACATTGTATAGAGCTGGGATCATTGCACTGAGTACCATTATATTATGTAGCAGTGCAATAATTACATTGTATAGAGCTGGGATCATTGCACTGAGCACCATTATATTATATAGCAGTGCAATAATTACATTGTATAGAGCTGGGATCATTGCACTGAGTACCATTATATTATGTAGCAGTGCAATAATTACATTGTATAGAGCTGGGATCATTGCACTGAGCACCATTATATTATGTAGCAGTGCAATAATTACATTGTATAGAGCTGGGATCATTGCACTGAGCACCATTATATTATATAGCAGTGCAATAATTACATTGTATAGAGCTGGGATCATTGCACTGAGTACCATTATATTATGTAGCAGTGCAAAAAATACATTGTATAGAGCTGGGGTCATTGCACTGAGCACCATTATATTATATAGCAGTGCAATAATTACATTGTATAGAGCTGGGATCATTGCACTGAGCACCATTATATTATGTAGCAGTGCAATAATTACATTGTATAGAGCTGGGATCATTGCACTGAGCACCATTATATTATGTAGCAGTGCAATAATTACATTGTATAGAGCTGGGATCATTGCACTGAGCACCATTATATTATGTAGCAGTGCAATAATTACATTGTATAGAGCTGGGATCATTGCACTGAGCACCATTATATTATATAGCAGTGCAATAATTACATTGTATAGAGCTGGGATCATTGCACTGAGCACCATTATATTATGTAGCAGTGCAATAATTACATTGTATAGAGCTGGGATCATTGCACTGAGCACCATTATATTATGTAGCAGTGCAATAATTACATTGTAAAAAGCTGGGATCACTGCACCGAGCACCACTGAGAGTTTTATAATACATTATATCATGGGTGTCCAACCTTTTGGCCTCTCTGGGCCACATTGAGTGTAGAGAAATTTCTAGGGCCGCATATAAAATATATACTATAGTTAAGGTATATAAGTAATAAAATGCTGCTGCGCCCTTCCCGCGCCGCCATGCCCCCCCGCACTAATTTAACACAACTAGAGGATGATCAAATGAAATGGAATCAGTATACAGAGGTTTCTTTTTCTGAGCGATAATAAAGGAACACTCTTACCACCATGACCACTTCAGTGATTTAAAGTGGTCATGGCGGTAGGAGTCAGAAACACTTCACATGCTCCCCTCCCCTCTGAGGCAGCCTCTGCCTACCGTTAGTTGGCAGCTGCTGTGGCCGTGCCCCCGACCCGACTTCCTTCCTCCCCAGCAAAAGAAAAATTGTCAGGGGGCAGTGGGCCGCATTGCCTGAGGTTCTGGGCCGCATGCGGCCCTCGGGCCACAGGTTGGACATGCCTGCATTATATTATATATCAGTGCAATAAAGAATAAATACATCGTATACACTCGAATGATTGCACCAAACACCACTTAGAGTATATTGCAATTATATTATATTATATATGATATATTATATTCTATCATATTATATATCAGTGCAACAAATACATTGTATATACTGAGATCATTGTATAGAGCTGGGATCACTGCACTGAGCACCACTGAGAGTTTTTTTTTATTATATACAAGTGCAATAAATACATTGTATATACTGGTATCATTGCATTGTATACATCTGGGATCATTGCACTGTGCAGCACTGAGATTATTTTATATATCAGTGCAAAAAAAACATTTTATACACTGGGATGGATCATTACATTGCACTATGATACAGGATAGCACTGGGTTCATTATATGGATTACAGAGCAGTGTGTGTGATGGTTGTATTGTGTGTGTAACTCAGTCATAGCTTTGTGTGTAGTGTGATCATTGCAGTCTATATCTATGTATGTATGTGTATATATATATATATATATATATATGTATGTATATATATATATATATATATATATATATATATATATATATATGTGTGTGTGTATATGTGTATTTATATATATATGTGTATACTGTGTGAGTATTTGTGTGTATATATATATATATATATATATATATGTATGTATATATATATTATACATACCATTAGTGCATTGTGAGGATTGTAAGGTATTTGTGTGTGTGTGATTGTATAATATAATAGAGATGTGAACAAGGCCCCTGTACGGTGTATTTGTAGATCAGTTCATTATTTAGCTTTGTGACTACTCAAAGCACAACATTGTATAACATGGTATAGCATTGTATATCTTTTCTATAGTGTTGAAGGCCATTTTATATTATTGTATATGATTGCACAGCATAAGTATGCTACCAAATTTAGATCATTGTATATCTTTGTAAAGTATTGTAGGCCGTTGTGTTACATTGTATAGTATTGTATAATATTGTACATCATTGTATAGTATTGTATAATATTGTACATCATTGTATAGTATTGTATAACATTGTATATCATTGTATAGTATTGTTTAACATTGTATATCATTGTATAGTATTGTATAGTATTGTACATCTTTGTATAGTATTGTATAGTATTGTATAGTATTGTATAGTATTGTATAGTATTGTACATCTTTGTATAGTATTGTATAGTATTGTATATCATTGTATAGTATTGTATAGTATTGTATAGTATTGTACATCTTTGTATAGTATTGTATAGTATTGTCTATCATTGTATAGCCATTGGTCCCTGTGCACACGTTCCACAGTCCTCAGTGGATGATCACACAGTTGATGTTCTTGTCTCCATGTGTTCATCCTTCTCTTTATTTTTATGTCCAGATGTTTTTATAAACAGTTAAATGCAATCTGTAAATAGTACGACCCCCCCCCCCCCCCCTCATTCCCCGTAGCGTGTGATCTGCCATGGCGCGACCCCCAGAAAGCGGCCTGTTCTCTGCCAGTCACATGATTTGTATAGAAATGTTTTCAGCTGTTTCTGTTTACTAATATATTTGTTTATTTAATAATAATAATACTATTGATTATACTGAACTTCTACAACATTGTTCCCAGTTATCATTATCCTCACTAACCTCTTTTTATTATTTCCTTTTGATTACATATTTATTTATTATCATTATTACTTATACTGAATATCTGGTATATTGTTGGTAATTATTATTCCCCCACCCTCTTTTTATTATTTACTTATGTTTACACATTTATTTAATATTATTATTATTGTGGATTATACTGAAAATCTGGTACATTTTTGGAAAATATTATTTTTCATCCTTGATCTCCTTCTATTATCCCCTGATGCTCATATATTTACCTATTATTCTTATCTGACATTAGATGTGAGTTAGGACTGAACAGGTTAGGAAGTTTTCTTGTGATGGGAATCCTCAGCAGTGGGTTCCTTCAGTCCGTTTGGTTGTTTTGGATAAATCTGCAAGGAGATCACTAGATTGTACAGTCAGCGTTGTATGGCCAGCGTTGTACGGCCAGCGTTGTACAGTCAGCGTTGTACGGCCAGCGTTGTACAGTCAGTGTTGTACAGTCAGCGTTGTACAGTCAGTGTTGTACAGTCAGCGTTGTACAGTCAGTGTTGTACAGTCAGTGTTGTACAGTCAGCGTTGTACAGTCAGTGTTGTACAGTCAGTGTTGTACAGTCAGCGTTGTACAGTCAGTGTTGTACAGTCAGCGTTGTACGGCTAGCGTTGTACAGTCAGTGTTGTACAGTCAGTGTTGTACAGTCAGCGTTGTACAGTCAGTGTTGTACAGTCAGTGTTGTACGGTTAGCATTGTAAAGTCAGTTTTATACAGTTAGTGTTGTACGATCAGCATTGTACGGTTAGTGTTGTGTGGTCAGTGTTGTATGGTCAGCGTTGCACAGTCCGTGTTGTACGGTCATCGTTATATGGTGAGCGTTGTACGGTTAGCGCTCTACAGTTAGTGTTTTGCGGTCGGTGTTGTATGGTTAATGTTGTACGGTTAGCGCTGTACAGTTAGTGTTGTGCAGTCTATATCAATGTATACACAGTATCTCACAAAAGCAAGTACAACCCTCACATTTTTGTAAATATTTTATTATATCTTTCCATGTGACAACACTGGAGAAATGACGCTTTGCTACAATGTAAAGTAGTGAGTGTACAGCTTGTATAACAGTGTATATTTGCTGTCCCCTCAAAATAACTCAACACACAGCCATTAATGTGTAAACCGCTGGTAACAAAACTGAGTACACTCCTAAGTGAAAATGTCCAAATTGGGCCCAAAGTGTCAATATTTTGTGTGGCCACCATTATTTTCCAGCACTGCCTAAACCCTCTTGGGCATGGAGTTCCCCAGAGCTTCACAGGTTGTCACTGGAGTCCTCTTCCACTCCTCCATGACAATATCACGGAGCTGGTGGATGTTAAAGACCTTGCACTCTATTACCTTCTGTTTGAGGATGCCCCACCGATGCTCAATAGGGTTTAGGTCTGGAGATATGGTCTCAGCACTGACAGGCTGACCCCCCACCCCTTCAAGCTCTTCAGCAATGCTGGCTGCACTCATACGTCTATTTCCCAAAGACAACCTCTGCATATGACGCTGAGCACGTGCACTCAACTTCTTTGGTTGACCATGGCGAGGCCTGTTCTGAGAGGAACCTGTCCTGTTAAACCGCTGTTTGGTCTTGGCCACCGTGCTGCAGCTCAGTTTCAGGGTCTTGGTAATCTTCTTATAGCCTAGGCCATCTTTATGTAGAGCAACAATTCTTTTTTTCAGATCCTCAGAGTTCTTTGCCATGAGGTGCCATGTTGAACTTCCAGTGAGCAGTATGAGAGAGTGAGAGCGATAACACCAAATTTAACACACCTGCTCCACGTTCACACATGAGACCTTGTAACACTAACGAGTCACAAGACACCGGGGAGGGGAAATGGCTAATTGGGCCCAATTTGGACATATTCACTTAGGGGTGTACTCACTTTTGTTGCCAGCGGTTTAGACATTAATGGCTGTGTGTTGAGTTATTTTGAGGGGACAGCAAATTTACACTGTTATACAAGCTGTACACTCACTACTTTACATTGTAGCAAAGTGTAATTTCTTCAGTGTTGTCACATGAAAAGATATAATATTTAAAAAAATGTGAGGGGTGTATTCTATATACACTCAAAAGACATGCTGGTAGGTTAATTGGATCCTGTATAAAAAATTGGCCCTACTGTGTATGTATGTGATTTAGGGACCTTAGATTGTAAGCTCCTGGAGGGCAGGGATTGATGTGAATGTGCAATGTATATGTAAAGCGCTGCGTAAATTGACAGCGCTATATAAGTACCTGAAATAATAATAATATATATGTATACTGTGTGTGTGTATGTATGTGTGTGTGTGTGTATATATATATATATACACACACACACACATACAGGTTAGTGTTGTACAGCCAGCATTGTACATTTTGTGTTGTATGGTCAGTGTTGTACGGTCAGCAATGTACAGTTAGTATTGTACTCTCTTAGTGTTGTACGGTTAACATTGTATGGATTAGTGTTTTACAGTTAGCGTGGTACAGCTAGTGTTGTATGGTCAGCATTGTACAGTTAGTTTTGTACAGTTAGAGTTGTACTGTTAGCATTGTACAGTTAGTGTTGTACGGTCAGCATTGTATGGCTAGTGGTATACAGTTAGAGTTTTACTGTTAGCATTGTACGGTTATTGTTGTATGGTCAGCATTGTATGGTTAGTGTTTTACGGTCAGCATTGTATGGTTAGTGTTGTACAGTCAGTATTGTACGGTCAGCATTGTTTGGTGAGTGTTGTACGGTTAGTGCTGTAGGGTCAGTATTGTACGGTTTGTGCTGTATGGTCAGCATTGTATGGTTAGTGTTGTATGGTCAGCATTGTATGGTTAGTGTTGTAAGGTCAGCATTGGATTGCTAGCGTTGTACAGTCAGCATTGTACAGTCAGCATCGTATGATTGGTGTGGTATTTAGATGGGTGTAAAGATTGTGGGTCAGTGTTGGACAGAGTTTACTGCAGTGTGCCACACCATATCCTTCCATTCTGCAGACCAAAGGTGCTCAAAACTGTGATCTCTGTTCACTTCAATTGTCCTCCGTTCAATCTGCTATCCTCTATCTATCAGATAGCAAAGTATGTGATCAGCTGAACCCTGTACCACCAGCTATACAAACTTGCAGAATAAATATATATATATATATATATATATATATATATATATATATATATATATATATATATATGTAGCACAATTCCCAGCCATTTTTCTTGACATGGGTCCCCCTGGGTCACCGGGTGCAACAAAAGTACCCTTGTGCATGTTTCTCCAAGTGTGAGCACTGAGACAATGACCAGTCCATTATCTTTGGGTTTTTGTATTTATTTTGTAACTTGGATAGGAGAAGGGATGAGTGGGATACTCCTTTGGCTCAACTATGTACAACTTGGCAGATACACTTGAAAAATGCCGATTGGTGCTGACTTGACGCTGGCAGGATGCTGGTTAACGCTGGTTAACGCTGACCTGATGCCTGTTAACGCTGAACTAACTTGTGACTGCTTTTCTGATAAAAGAGTCCTCTTCAAGCTCCCTTAGGCACTCCTTGCCAAGGTTGCTATCTGTATACACTGCTGCACCACTGAACACTTCAGAGCCCACACTGGTGAGGCCTTGATGGCCACGGGCCATTTTTGCTGTGTTATAAGAACAGGGGCAGACCTTGTCTCTGCTGCGGTGGATTCCGATGCATCCTCTGGCCACCTCCCGGCCTGCTGGAATGACATGCATCCTCTTCCTAGTGACTGAGTCTCCCGTATTGACAAAGCTGGACCACTGTCAGACTGCATAGCCTCCAACTTCATCAGCACCTTGAACATGCCCCTCCTGCCTCCGTGGAGGAACCTGGACTCTGTGCCTTTCACTTCCCGAGTGAGCCCCGACTCCCAAGTCACACACATCTGCCTGAGCCAGCCTTCACCCTTCTCCGCCCGCAGCAGCAGATAGCCACAATGCCCGCACTGACTCCACGCTTGCACCTTCATTGTGACTCTTGCACACTGAGGACATACCGTGCCAAGATACTCCCAACCTCCTCCGGTGCACAGCGCCAGTCTTCCTTCAGGCACCATCCGTATGCCCGTGTCTCACACAAAGGTTGGGCTCGGCTTCCCGGTCTGCTCCTGGATCTGCCCAACAGGTTCTCCGCCAGCGGGTGATGCTATCATGGCTGCTCACTTCTCTTCTCCAAGCAATTCCATGTTGCTCCTCCTCGCATGTGTCTCCCTCTCAGCCACACCCAAAGGGGGAAGTTTTATATGGACTCCCCTAGTCACTCCTGATTGGCTGGGCGCGACCAATGTGTCCACCCATACTCCTTGTTTGGTGGTGGCTCCTCCTGCTGGGCAGTGCCTTCTGGATTGCGCTTTCCCGCGTGGGGCAGCAACTCCTCCCATGCCATGCTCTCTCTTTTGCCCGCTGCAAAGCGGACCATGTCCCTCGCCAGACATGCATCCACTCTTCTTACTTGCAACAGGGCCCCAGCTATGCCTCCCTCTCCCGAAGCCAGCTGTCCCTCTTTGCCAGGCAAGAGAATTGTCCCGCTGTCATATGCACGGTCCACAGTCCTCTCCCCGACACATGTGCAAGTAAGGCCTATCATACTGTCTCCGAAGATAGTCCCACTGCCCCTCCCGGCATGGCTGACTGCAATCTTCACAGTATCACTGCAATTGCTTTATAGAACAAATGTCCCGCTGTCATAAGCACATTCAACATCAGTCCATATAGATTGTACACTCACCTGGCCCCTGGCACCCTGCTCCATGTGCCCTTGGCTGCCATTTTCTTCGCTCCCCCCAGCACCTATTTCTGTTAAGCAGCTGCAGCTTTTATTCACTACCATAGATCTCTTCCCTGCTCTCAATACTTGATAGCAGAGTACATCTCATAACTGAAATGGAAGGTTCCTGCCATTTTTCAGTACTGACTGGAACATTTCCGTTGCCACGGGCAACCCTCCATGTGCACATTCATCTTCATCCCACTCTCCCTGTCTCCTGCAGAGCTGACCTCACGCTTGAGTTTTGGAGTAAAGTCCCAGACACAAAAATAAAGATTTTGACTTTCTGTTGCAGCCGTTGCCGTTAGCAACCAGCCTGGTAACCCAGGGTGAAATCCCGGACGAGCCCCCAAATGTAGCACAATTCCCAGCCATTTTGCTGGACATGGGTCCCCCTGGGTGCAACAAAAGTACCTTTGCATGTTTCTCCAAGTGTGAGCACTGAGACAATGACCAGTCTCTTTGGGTTTTTGTATTTATTTTGTATTTTGTATTTTTTGGATAGGAGAAGGGATGAGTGGGATACTCCTTAACGCTGGTGAACGCTGGCCTGATGCCTGTTAACACTGAACTGACTTGTGACTGCTTTTCTGACTAAAAGAGTCCTCTTCAAGCTCCCCTAGGCACTCCTTGCCGAGGTAGCTATTTGTAAATACTGCTGCACCGCTGAACACTTCAGGGCCCACACTGGCACCCCCTTTTCCAATCACTTCTCTTCAGGGTTTAGACACAGGCACCCCCTTTCTCTAAACCTCTCTACTGGTTAGCTGGATCCTGGATCCTTTTGACCTTCTGGAGTGGTCCCCTATCCTAGACAGACCCCTGGGCAGTTTAGAGTACTCACGACACTGTTTTTCCTGGAAACTTCTGCCCAGCAGCTCCAACAAAAGGGCCCCACATCCATTAATTTATATAAATATAACATTTAGAAAATATTATGTATACTGTTATCTTCTTCTAACGCACCACTGGACCGGTCCACCAAACACCCACTGTCTTTCCTCCTGTCTCTCCTGTGTCTGCCGCGCCCACCACCCTAGAAGATCCAGCCTGCCCTGCTTGAGACGGAGTGCGCTGATGTCTGAGGCCATTGCGCACACCGCGATCACGCGAGGGACGTTCCCAGGAGGAGACACTCCGCCTCCTCATAGTCATCAGTTTGCACTACGGACGCAAGTATGAGATGGGGAAATGCCGCCCGTAACACGCAGCAAACTGACACACAAAACTGCTGTAAAAAAAATCTTGGGCATTAACTTGCTGCCCCTCTCCAAGTACTGCCTGGGTCCAATGGAGCCAGTGGGACCCATGGTAGGGCCAGCCCTGCATATACCTGTATGTGTGTTTGTGATGGGAGTGCACATAATTGTCCCACCACCCCTCCACCCCCATCCTCAGCAATGAGACCGAGCTGGACAGTTCCTGATGTCAGAGCAATGACTGGGGGCTGGGAGGACAGGCTCCGGATCATGTGATTACTGTGATAGCCAATCCCAGTGATTACTTGAGACACCACCCCCAGATCCCACTTTTTTCTGTAAAAAGAAAAAACATTGTATCTTCTTGGGGCTCAGGCATTATAACATGCAAAAAAAAAACACCAGAAAAATGCTCAAAGATGCTACGCTCAGGTGTGAATGCAGCTTTAGTGTCAGTGAGGTCAGTTCACTGAGAGATAAATACTGTATGAATTTTTGCCTTACAGCTCATGCATTATTTATCTCAATAGTAGTCAATTCAGAAAACAAATGCGTTAAATATTTATGTTCTGCGATATTTAGCGTTTAACCCTAGTGTTGTGTACGTTGTTTTATTGTTCTATGAATGAAGGCACACAGGAATATTGTGAAACTCTAAAAAGTGTCATTATTCAGGCCACGTTCACAGCTGAGCGACACCAGGCGATGCTGCCACGTCACGTTGTTTTGCACATATTTGTGGCGCGTTGTTTGGAGTGACACCATTCATTTTGAATAGGTCACCCTCTGCTCCAAAAATGCGCCAAAGAAGCTGATGTACTCATGTGTGTTTAGGGTTGCATGATTTGCCTGCGATTTTCATCGCACGACAATCTTGGCAAAATCGCACCGTGTTTTGTCATTAAGAAATAATAATATAACACATTTTGCTGCTATTCTGCCCACGATTCCAATTTGGTCAGGTGTGAATGGGGGCCTCACAGAACAATCTCCTTCTAGTACAATGTTACAATTTATTTCCATTCTTGAGTCCATTCACACTTGTGTGACTTAAAAATCGTGTGATTTCCATTGCAACTTTACTGTGCAACTTTATTACGAGTTTGGCTTTGACCTTTGATCCAGCATTTACCATACAGCCATTGCTGGGCTGCTTGATCTAGCATTTACTATATAGGCATTGCTAGACTGCTTGATCCAAGATTTACAATACAGCCATTGCTGGACTGCTTGATCCAGCATATACTATACAGCCATTGCTGGACTGCTTGATCCAGCATATACTATACAGCCATTGCTAGACTGCTTGATCCAGCATTTACTATACAGCCATTGCTGGACTGCTTGATCCAGCATATACTATACAGCCATTGCTGGACTGCTTGATCCAGCATATACTATACAGCCATTGCTGGACTGCTTGATCCAGAATTTACTATACAGCCATTGCTGGCCTGCTTGATCCAGCATTTACTATACAGCCATTGCTGGACTGCTTGATCCAGCATTTACTATACAGCCATTGCTGGGCTGCTTGATCCAGCATTTACTATACAGCCATTGCTGGGCTGCTTGATCCAGCATTTACTATACAGCCATTGGTGGGCTGCTTCATCCAGCATTTACTATACAGCCATTGCTGGACTGCTTGATCCAGCATTTACTATACAGCCATTGCTGGGCTGCTTGATCCAGCATTTACTATACAGCCATTGCTGGGCTGCTTGATCCAGCATTTACTATACAGCCATTGCTGGCCTGCTTGATCCAGCATTTACTATACAGCCATTGCTGGACTGCTTGATCCAGCATTTACTATACGGCCATTGCTGGGCTGCTTGATCCAGCATTTACTATACAGCCATTGGTGGGCTGCTTCATCCAGCATTTACCATACAGCCATTGCTGGGTTGCTTGATCTAGCATTTACTATAGCCATTACTAGACTGCTTAATCCAATATTTACTATACAGCCATTGTTGGGCTGCTTGATCCAACATTTACTATACAGCCATTGCTGGGATGTTTGATGCCGCATATACTATATTAAAGCCATTGCTGGGCTACTTGATCCAGCATTTACTATATAGCCATTGCTAGATTGCTTGATCCAGCATTTACTATACAGCCATTGGTGGGCTGCTTGATCCACCATTTACTATACTGCGATCGCTAGATTGCTTGATCCAACATTTACTATACAGCCATTGCTGGGCTGCTTGATCCAGCATATACAATATCTCACAAAAGTGAGTACACCCCTCACATTTCTGTAAATATTTTATTATATCTTTTCAGGTGACAACACTGAAGAAATGACACTTGGCTACAATGTAAAGTAGTGAGTGTACAGCTTGTATAACAGTGTAAATTTGCTGTCCCCTCAAAATAACTCAAGACACAGCCATTAATGTCTAAACCTCTAGAAAAAAAAGTGAGTACACCTCTAAGTGAAAATGTACAAATTGGGCCCAATTAGCCTTTTTCTCTCCCCAGTGTTATGTGACTCGTTAGTGTTACAAGGTCTCAGGTGAGAAAGGGGAACAGGTATGGTAAATTTGGTGTTATCGATCTCACTCTCTCATATTGGTTACTGGAAGTTCAACATGGCACCTCATGGCAAAGAACTCTCTGAGGATCTGAAAAAATGAATAGTTACTCTACATAAAGATGGCCTAGGCTATAAGAAGATTGCCAAGACCCTGAAACTGAGCTGCAGCAGGAAGGCCAAGACCATACAGCGGTTTAACAGGACAGGTTCCACTCAGAACAGGCCTCGCCATGGGCAACCAAAGAAGTGCTCAGTGTATTATCCAGAGGTTGTCTTTGGGAAATAGACATATGAGTGCTGCCAACATTGCTGCAGAGGTTGAAGGGGTGGGGAGTCAGCCTCTCAGTGCTCAGACCATACGTCGCACACTACATCAAATTGGTCTGCATGGCTGTCGTCCCAGAAGGAAGCCTCTTGTAAAGATGATGCACAGGAAAGCCTGCAAACAGTTTGCTGAAGACAAGCAAACTAAGGATATGGATTACTGGAACCAGGTCCTGTGGTCTGACCAAGATACATTTTTTTGGTTCAGATGGTGTCAAGTGTATGTGACAGCAACCAGGTGAGGAGTACAAAGACAAGTGTTTCTTGCCTTAAGTCAAGCATAGTGGTGGGAGTGTCATGGTCTGGGGCTGCATGAGTGCTGCCGGCACTGGGAAGCTACAGTTCATCAAGAGAACCATGAATGCCAACATGTACTGTGACATACTGAAGCAGAGCATGATCCCCTCCCTTCAGAGACTGGGCTGCAGGGCAGTGTTCCAACATGATAACGACCCCAAACACACCTCCAAGACGACCACTGCCTTGGTAAAGAAGCTGAGGGTAAAGGTGATGAACCAGCTCCGTGATGACGTCATGGAGGAGGGGAAGAGGACTCCGGTGGCAACCTGTGAAGCTCTGGTGAACTTCATGCCCAAGAGGGTTAAGGCAGTGCTGGAAAATAATGGTGGCCACAAAAATATTGACAAATTTGGCCTAATTTGGACATTTTGACTTAGGGGTGTACTCACTTTTGCTGCCAGAGGCTTAGACAAATTTTGTTATTGTGAGTTATTTTGAGCGGACAGCTAATTTACACTGTGATACAAGCTTTACATTCACTATTTTACATTGTAGCAAAGTGGCATTTCTTCAGTGTTGTCACATGAAAAAATATAATAAAATATTTACAAAAATGTGAGGGGTGTACTCATTTTTGTGAGATAATGTACAATACAGCCATTGCTGGACAGCTTGATCCAGCATTTACTATACAGCCATTGCAGATAGATGCTTAGTGTGGTCAGTAAAGCAAGAGTGATTGTGAGGCAAGACACATGGGGGAGCTGACAAGACTTTCAAGCAGGACTTCTCGGCTGATAAATGGACTCTACCTGCAGCACAAAATGTCCCCAACAGGGGCCAACATTCTGCCTCTCATTACAAGTGGAGGGATTTAAAGTAAAGCTGGGAGTGTTTACAATGAACTTCATGCTGGAATAATACATTGACATCCTGTATTTATACATAACATTGGGAGGATAGCTCCACATTTATTTTATATAATATATCAAATGGATAAGTGTTTATACATTTAAAGAAACAGAAGAAGACCTGTAAGCCCCCGTTCACACTGGGGCGACGCTACTTCGCACCGCGACCTCCGAGGTCGCGGTGCGAGCAGCGCGCCGCTACCTCGGAGCGGCCGCCACGGACTTCATAACATTGAAGTCTATGGCGGTCGCCTCCTGGTCGCCCCAAAGAAGCTCCGGACCCTTTTTCTGAGTCGGAGCGACTTGTGTCGCTCCTATCAGAACGGGTCCGCAGCTTCCCTATGGGAGGCGACCTGCGGCGACCTGTGAGGCGACCAGGTCGCCTCACAGGTCGCCCCAGTGTGAACGGGGGCTAAAGGTTGAGAAAACGTGAGGATGTTCTGTAATGTGTGATAGAAGGAAGTTTTTGTTTTTTATAGTGAAGAAATAACATGGAATCATTGGGTTGAATCACGTGATTTCTCCGATGTAGCACTTGTTAAAAGTTTAACAAAATCTATTCCAATATGATTACAATGTAACAATCCACATCACACACCCACACACAGCAATCAATCTCTCTGGGCTTATTCTCACATTTCCACACCAGATAAATGCAGATCACCACCAGGGCACATAGAAAACAATTGTTTTGATGATTTGCATTCAAACACTAGGCCACTGATAGGGCAGTAACAAAGGGCCCCCCTCTACTGGGCCTGGGCCCCATCCGATCAAAAGGAGGGTCGGGGCACCGAGCAGGAGGGCTGGCTGTACTGCCTTATTGCTGATACATGTGGACCCCCTGTAGCACTGCCATCTTCTACTCTGCTTTCTCCCTCTGGCTATACTGCAGGGGGATTAGTTCTTGGATCTGTGCCCCCTTCCAACTGCTGTCTAGCCAGCCTGTGCTTCCCCCCTGTAGCACTTTCGGCTTCCCTCCTCTCCTCTCCCGACGCCGGCACAAAGGAGGATTGGTTTCAGGATGGAGATTAGGGAGGGGACCAGTAAATATGACATATTTATTGGCCCTTTCCTTTCCTGAATGAACATAGTTGGCGATTGGTACCAATCATTCAGTGTGTCCATTTATCATTGAAGCACAAGAAACTGTGTACTTTGCTTCAGTTATTGAATGAACAGGAAGCCTCTTAGCATTGAGCGCTTCCTATTCATTCACTGTCCAGTGCAGCTGAGGCATCAGAGAAAGGGATTGGGGAATCTCTGTCCTCAGTCCCTTTTTCTGTCTCAAATGTGAGACATCAGAGGTATGTTGAAACCCTTGATAACTCATTAAAAGTCCACAACATGGCAGTTAAAAAAATGTAAAAATAAATAAATAAAATTCTAAAAATATGTAAAAATTTTTACATTTTAGTGAAGATATAATTTGATATTTTCAAGGGAGGGGGCGCCTTTCATTTAGGCTGTTCAGGGCCCTGTGATTTCTAAAGACAGCCCTATTCAAACATAAGGTCCAGCAAAGAACCTCAACGTACCAAAAACAGAACCACCACCATTTCTGGCAGCACACCATATACATCCATTAACCGGTTGCCGACCACACGCCGCATATATACTGCGGCAGTGTGGCTCTCCCAGGCAAACCGACATAGGGCTACGTCGGTCGCACGCCTGCAGCTAGGGGGCGAGTGCCCACCGCCGGCAGCGCGCTCCCGCCCCCGCTGGTCAGCGGGGAAGCCGATGCAGCGGGCAGGCAGGTCCAATTGCCGCCTGACACCCGCGATCATTCCCTGCTAAGAGAGAAGAACGGTGAGCTGTTGTTCTTCTCCCTGGAATGATCATAGAGCTCCTGTGATCCTTCTATTTAGGATCACAGGTCTCTATGGTCATTCCACAAGCCACGCCCCCCCCCCCACAGTTAGAAACACGCCCCTAGGTACACATTTAACCCCTTGATCACCCACACTGTTAACCCCTTCCCTGCCAGTATCATTATTACATTACATATTTTTAGCACTGATTACTGTAGTAATGTCACCGGTCCCCCAAAAGTGTCAAAAATGTCAGTCAGGCGTCCGATCTGTCCATCGCAATGTCGCAGTCCCGCAAAAAAACGCAGATCGCCGCCATTACTAGTAAAAAAAAAAAAAAAAAACAATTAAAATGACATAAATCTTTCCTGTAGATAGTATACGTGATAACTTTTGTGCAAACCAATCAAAGTACGCTTATTGTGATTTTTATTTACCAAAATAAGTAGCAGAAAACAAATTGGCCTAAAATGTTAAAAAATTTTGATTTTTAATTTTTTTTTTTTTTGGGAATGTCATAGCAGAATGTGAAAAATATATATATTTTTTTTTCAGAATTATCGCTCTTTTTTTGTTTATAGGGCAAAAAAAAAAAAAAATCGCACAGGTGATCAAATACCACCAAAAGAAAGCCCTTTTTGTGGGAAAAAAAGGACATCAATTTTATTTAGGTACAGTGTCGCACGACCGTACAATTGTTCATTAAAGTAACGCAGTGCCGGATCGCAAAATATGGCCTGGTCATTAAGGGGGGAAATCTTCTGATCCAGAAGTGGTTAAAGGTGCTTTGGGGTACCATTTGGAATGGCAGAATGACTGTCGCCACATTTAATTTACACCAGTAACACGTTTTGCTGTAAAGCATGCGTTCCTATAATGTGTGAAGCCTTAGAGTTCTACTCTACGTTTCTTGGGGTTGTCTTTAAGCCAAAGGTCCCTTTCCTTGCAAGATTGATCAGAAAAAATGTCAGCTCTGGAGGCAGAGTTTATGTCCCAGTAACAATGATGATTTCCTATTGATTTCACAATGCTGTGTCCTTAGATGAATCTTCCGCTGTCATCCCACACCAGCGCTCATTACCCGTCTACCTATTTTTATTCTTGGACCGGGTGGATTTTTGATGAGTTCAGTAAAACACAAAATTAATGATCCATCTGGCTGCGTTCCTAAAAGTCGAGTCCATTATCGTCTTTCTGATCTGTGCAAGATGGATTTTGGCGCAGTTACTGTAACAGGAAACCAATTTTAGAGTCCAGGGCTCCAGAGACCAGGAGATGGGATGCCTTGGGGCTTATTGATGCTGCTTTCTGCTCCGCCCTGCGAGGTTGGTGTCACTGCATTTGTCTGGGTTCATACTGCTCGGCGAGACGCACATGAGACCCCTGTGATTGGCTGCGCTCAGAATTCTGTGACTTCTCAGCCAGAGAATGTACAAAGGGAAAGTACGCTCTGTGGTTTAAAGAGAACGATGTCCCTGGATGTTTATAAGAACATTCATGTTTTATCTGGGAAGTCTGGCCATTAAAGTGACCCTGTCACCACACCATTCAACCCATAAGCCTATATGTACATTTATCATATTTTATTCATGTTATTTTCCTGTGAAATCTCCCTTGTAGACGTCTAAAGGACATGAGACTGATGCAGGGTACCGCCATCTTGGATGTGATGTCAGCGGTCCCAGCAGACTCAGAGCTGTCACTCAACTGATATTCTATAGTAGGGGTGTCAAACTCAATTTCATCGAGGGTATCTGCAGTATGGTTGCCCTCAAAGGGCTGGTTGTATTGGGGGTGCATCACATACAGAGTGCAGGGTTCAGGAGTTCACTACATACAGAGTGCAGGGTTCAGGAGTGCGCTGTGTACAGAGTGCAGAGTTTAGGAGTGCGCTGTGTACAGAGTGCAGAGTTCAGGAGTGCGCTGTGTACAGAGTGCAGAGTTTAGGGGTTGCTGTGTACAGAGTGCAGAGTTCAGGAGTGCGCTGTGTACAGAGTGCAGAGTTTAGGGGTTGCTGTGTACAGAGTGCAGAGTTCAGGAGTGCGCTGTGTACAGAGTGCAGAGTTTAGGGGTTGCTGTGTACAGAGTGCAGAGTTTAGGGGTTGCTGTGTACAGAGTGCAGAGTTTAGGGGTTGCTGTGTTCAGATGCAGAGTTTAGGGGTTGCTGTGTACAGAGTGCAGAGTTTAGGGGTTGCTGTGTACAGAGTGCAGAGTTTAGGGGTTGCTGTGTACAGAGTGCGGAGTTTAGGGGTTGCTGTGTACAGAGTGCGGAGTTTAGGGGTTGCTGTGTACAGAGTGCGGAGTTTAGGGGTTGCTGTGTACAGGGTGCGGAGTTTAGGGGTTGCTGTGTACAGAGTGCGGAGTTTAGGGGGTGCTGTGTACAGAGTGCGGAGTTTAGGGGGTGCTGTGTACAGAGTGCAGAGTTTAGGGGGTGCTGTGTACAGAGTGCAGAGTTTAGGGGGTGCTGTGTACAGAGTGCAGAGTTTAGGGGGTGCTGTGTACAGAGTGCAGAGTTTAGGGGGTGCTGTGTACAGAGTGCAGAGTTTAGGGGTGTACTGTGTTCAGAGTTCAGAAGTGCACTATGTACAGAGTGCAGGGTTTAGGGGTGTGCTGTGTGCAGAGTTCAGGAGTGCACTATGTACAGAGTGCGGAGTTCAGGGGTGTGCTGTGTACAGAGTGCAAAGTTCAGGAGTGAACTATGTACAGAGTGCATGGTTCAGGGGTTTGCTATGTACAGAGTGCAGAATTCAGAAGTGTGCTATGTAACGAGTGCAGAATTCAGAAGTGTGCTATGTAACAAGTGCAGAATTAAGGGGGGTGCTGTGTACACAGTGCAGAGCTCAGGAGTGTGCTGTGTACAGAGTGCAAAGTTCAGGAGTGCACTATGCACAGTGTGCAACCCCAACCCCCCCAGCCCTTCCAAAAGCTTCCTCACATCTGTCCCTGCTACCTTGCGCAGCCTTAATACCTCCCTTTGTAGGCAGCTCTGCCCTACCATGCAGGGAGATCCTTCTCTCTCTCAGATTCTGGAGATCTGTCACCACCATGCCCACCATGAGTGCATGTTCTCCTGTCAGGAGAAAAAGCATTTACAATAAACCAGTGCGCATGATGCCTTAGTTCCGGGAGCCACTGCGAGAGATGCTGTCCCTTGCAAACACTGAAGGCTTCGAAGGAACGGAGAGTGAGAGCAGGAGGTAGCAGAATGGAGTTCCGCCACGTTTCGGCTGCAAAACTGGGTGCGAGGGCCACATGACAAGGCCTGGCGGGCTGAATTTGGCCCATGGGCCTTGGGTTTTACATATGTGCCTGGACTTTCACAGAAGACAACAGTGGTAGATGATCGCAGGATCCTCTCTATGGTAAAGAAAAACCCCATTCACAACATCCAGACAAGTGAAGGACATTCTCCAGGAGGTGGGCGTATCATTGTCAAAGTCAGCAATCAAGAGAAGACTTCACAAGAGCAAATATAGAGGGTTCACCACAAGGTGCAAACCATTCATAAGCCTGAAGAATAGAAAAGCCAGATTAGACTTTGCCAAAAAACATCTAAAAAAATATAGAATAGTTCTGGAAAAGCATTCTTTGGACGGATTAAACTAAGAATAATCTGTTCCAGAATGACCGGAAGAAAAAGTGTGGAGAAGGCTTGGAACAGCTCATGATCCAAAGCACACAATGGTGATGGTCATGGGCATGCATGGCTTCCAGTGGCACTGGGTCATTGGTGTTTATTGATGATGTGACAGAAGACAGAAGCAGCCGGATGAATTCTGCAGTGTTTAGAGATAAACTGTCAGCCCAGATTCAGCCAAATGCAGCAAAGTTGATTGGACGGCGCTTCACAGTATAGATGGACAATGATCCAAAACACACTGCAAAAGCAACCAAAGAGCGTTTGAAGGAAATTAGGTGAAATATTCTGCAATGGCCGAGTCAATCACCTGGTCTTAACCCAATTGAGCATGCATTTCACTTGCTGAAGGCAATACTAAAGGCAGAAAGACCCACAAACAGAGAATAACTGAAGACAGCTGCAGTTAGAGCCTGGCAAAGCATTGGAAAGGAGGAAACCCAGTCTTTGGTAATGTCCATGGGTTCCAGACCTCAGGCAGTCATTGCCAGTAAGAGCCCATTCAGACTAGCGCGACATGACTTTGGGGGGCGACCTGTGAAGTCGCGTGCACCGCTGTGCACCGCGACTTCGGCGCGACTTGCAGAGACTTCACATAATGGAAGTCTATGCAAGTCGCTCCGAGGTCGCCCCAAAGTAGTACAGGACCCTTTTTCTAAGTCGGAGCGACTTGTGACGCTCCTATTAGAACGGGTCCTGTGCTAATCAATGGACCGCGACCGAGCGTGACTTGTCAGGCTGACAAGTCGCCTGACAAGTCATGCTAATGTGATTGGGCTCTAAAGGATTCTCAACAAAATATTAAAAACGAACATTTAATTTATGATATTTTCATTTGCCCGATTACATTTGAGCCCCTGAAAATGGGGGGGGGGGGGGCAACTGTATATAAAAATGGTTGCAGTAGTTCCTCAAATTTGTACTTTAATATTTATGTTCAACCCCTTGAATTAAAGCTGAAAGGCTGCACTTCAAATTCATTTGGATTGTTTTCTTTTAATTTTATTCTGATGGCATACAGAGCCAAAAGTATACAAATTGTGCCTGTGTCCAAATATATATGGACCTATCTTCATAAGGAGGTAAGGGGAGGGGTGGAGGAGCTGGGCCAGCACAGACAGTAATTAGACATGCCCAGAGGAGGAGAGGGCTATGACGTGTAAGGAGGGGAGGAGGCTGTGCTTGACTCTTCCTAGGGTATTCACATTCAGATTGACCTTGCAGTAAATAAAATATCATTTATGGAAAGAAAAATCACTGCAAGTATTTTTCTGTGCTTTTATCCGCAATATTTTAAGTTGGTGACGGAGTCTCTTTGAAGGTTTATATTTGACCTCTTGTTTAGATTTGACCAAGCCTAATGCCTTGATTTCATTTTCAGGGGGTTAGAGGTCACCGGACGTTTGACAATAACCTGACTTCATTTACTGTCTCCCAGATCCAGAGTGTGCCTACAGAACTCAATAGCTTAAGCTGAATGAGTCCTGACCCCTCATCATAGGGCTCATGCGTTTTGAATCAGAGAAATCATGCCTCAAGGCAAGCTGCTTCTTCCACGCTGTCTTCTTAAAGCGGAGTTCCGGCCACAAAAAAATATTTTCAATGAAAATACCCCACGGGACAGTCAGGGCTAGCACATTCCACAATGGATAGCCTCTGATCTGTCCCGGGTCGCACTTACCTTTTAGAAGAAATACTTACCTTGAAGATGTCTTCTCCAGCGCTGCCATCTTGGATGTGGGCAGCTGAAGCCAGCGCGTCCTCTTCTGCGTCCTCTTCCGTGTCCTCTTCTCCAAGAATGCGCCTGCACCGGCCCCACTCATCACTTCCGGTGCGGGCGCGTCATCCCTCCACAGCTTCTGGCCATGCCCAGAAGCTGTTTAGCAGGGAATGAGGCGCTGCACTGGAAGTGACGAGCGGGGCCGGTGCAGGGCATTGATTCCTGGGAGCGATGACGTTCAGCTCCCAGGAATCAATGTAAAGAGGAAGTGACGACGGGGGCCGCGGCCGCAGAGGGGGAAAGTGGAAGAAAGGTGAGTATATTTTTCTTCAATAACAAGGTAAGTTAAAAAAAAAAAAAAAAAATTGTAATTATCCATTTCTTTTTCAGGTGACTAGAAGCAAGCGGATGGCCCAAAATCGACTTTGTGGTCGATTTTGTGGCCGGAACTCCGCTTTAACTAACCCATAGTGCTCCGGGAATCCTTTCTCATGCTTAATTAATTATTTATTTATAAAACAAAGACCAAATACATGTTGTAGAACAGCAGATATAATACAACTGTTTATTTGCTCCCTTCTGGTCGGTAATATTCAATTGGAAGCACTTTGTTATATCTGAAGGTCACTGAAACCCTCACTGCTGCAAGCTTTAAAACTCCCCCTCCACCCGGGGGGGGGGGGGGGGCATACTGGGGCCATCCCCAAGAGCCTGCCCCTACTCCATGTGAATACAATGCCAGGAATGACTTAACTCTTGCTGTAATACATTTTATTCAGCCTTACAAACCATGCTGGAGGTCCTTACCTAGAGCCCCTCAACTGACGCATTTCACCCCTGCATGCTTAGTTAAAGACTAAGCACACTTCCTGTATTACCCCAAAGACCCCCCCCCCCCCAGTTCTTATCTTGGACTGCAGAATGATTAACCTCAGGGCTGAATCTAACCTGTCTGATCTGGGGGTGCAGTAAAAAAAAAAAATCAAAAAAAAAAATCAAAAAAAAAAATCAAGGGGCCAGTACAATCCCTGCAATAGTTGATTTTATTCAAGCCCCGAAAATTGTTTATTAAATCACTATTTTTACTTAAAATACGCTACATTTTTTAGCACACATAAACACCATATGATGCCAAGTACATATTCCTCGCTGGGAGGAACAATGCGCCGCTCACAAATAGGATGAAGGATTATTCCGTCCGTAGAATGAGGATTGGGAGCCGCCGGTCCCTCGTCTTTACATTTAGGGCTTTCACGCAGCGAGCCCTGAGCGTTTCTTGCACCATCTGTCACTGGCAGCGTCAACGGCGAGCCGTCTTCCACATCACAATGTTTACCCACAGCGCCATTCTTACATATTGCGTTTGGAATAAACAAGAGTACAGAAAAGCTGCCAAAACTCCCGGGCGATATTTCATCTATATTTAATGTACAAGGATGCGAATTTCTCTAAAGTGCAGCTCTTGTACTGCGCTACTCAATGTACTGACTGAGCGCCATTCTTGTACTGCGCTACTGAATGTACTGACTGAGCGCCATTCTTGTACTGCGCTACTGAATGTACTGACTGAGCGCCATTCTTGTACTGCGCTACTGAATGTACTGACTGAGCGCCATTCTTGTACTGCGCTTCTGAATGTACTGACTGAGCGCCATTCTTCTACTGCGCTACTGAATGTACTGACTGAGCGCCATTCTTGTACTGCGCTACTGAATGTACTGACTGAGCGCCATTCTTGTACTGCGCTACTGAATGTACTGACTGAGCGCCATTCTTGTACTGCGCTACTGAATGTACTGACTGAGCGCCATTCTTGTACTGCGCTACTGAATGTACTGTCTGAGCGCCATTCTTGTACTGCGCTACTGAATGTACTGACTGAGCGCCATTCTTGTACTGCGATACTGAATGTACTGACTGAGCGCCATTCTTGTACTGCGCTTCTGAATGTACTGACTGAGCGCCATTCTTGTACTGCGCTACTGAATGTACTGACTGAGCGCCATTCTTGTACTGCGCTACTGAATGTACTGACTGAGCGCCATTCTTGTACTGCGCTACTGAATGTACTGTCTGAGCGCCATTCTTGTACTGCGCTACTGAATGTACTGACTGAGCGCCATTCTTGTACTGCGATACTGAATGTACTGACTGAGCGCCATTCTTGTACTGCGCTACTGAATGTACTGACTGAGCGCCATTCTTGTACTGCGCTACTGAATGTACTGACTGAGCGCCATTCTTGTACTGCGCTACTGAATGTACTGACTGAGCGCCATTCTTGTACTGCGCTACTGAATGTACTGACTGAGCGCCATTCTTGTACTGCGCTACTGAATGTACTGACTGAGCGCCATTCTTGTACTGCGATACTGAATGTACTGACTGAGCGCCATTCTTGTACTGCGCTACTGAATGTACTGACTGAGCGCCATTCTTGTACTGCGCTACTGAATGTACTGACTGAGCGCCATTCTTGTACTGCGCTACTGAATATACTGACTGAACGCCATTCTTGTACTGCGCTACTGAATGTACTGACTGAGTGGGAGAGCAGAGAGATGGAGAGATGAGTTTATCACTATGCTGCTTCTCCTTTCGCTGTCCAATCACAGAATGGGGTGGGTCCAGGATGACCTGGACTCAGAGGAAGGGAGTTGAATGATGCTGAGCAACAGACTAAGGACATCTAGTGGCCAGTATGTTGCTGCAGGTTTGTTGCATTTAAATTCAGGTTTTGATAGAAAATGCAAATAGAATAATTATTCCTTAAAGAGACCCTGTCACCAGCTCAATCATCTCACCAACAATCTCTCCATAAGGTTATATGTGCATTTAACATATTTTATTCATGTTATTACCTGTCGACATCCAAAAGTCAACTGCTGCTGGGTGCCGCCATCTTGGATGTGATGTCAGCAGCCCCAGCAGACTCAGAACTGTCACTCAAGTTACTGCAGCATTCCCCTGTACTCCTCACCTGCAACTACATATAAAGTTATGTATGGAGGTGAGATTAGGGGAGGGGTAGAGCAGCTGGGCCAGCACAGACAGTAATTAGACACTCCCAGGAGTGGAGGGGCTATGATGTTTAATGAGGGAGAAGCTTGACTAGTACAGACATTAGAAAATCTCAGAAGAGGAGGGGCTATGCTTTTTAAGGAGGGAGAAGCTTGGCCAGTACAGACATTAGACAATCCCAGAACAATCCCAGAACAAACATTAGACAATCCCAGAAGAGGAGGGGCTATGATGTGTAAGGAAGGAGGAGCTGGGCCAGTACTGACCGTAATTAGACAATCCCAGAAGAAAGGAGGGGCTATGATGTAAGGAGGGAGGAGTTGGACCAGTACAGACAGTATATTAGACACTCCCAAAAGAGTCTATGACATTTAAGCAGAGGGGAGCTGGGTCAGCACAGATAATAATTAGACAATCCCAGAAAGGTAGGATCTATGTAGGGAGGGAGGGAAATGACTCGTCTGAAGAGGTCAAATACTCTAGTAAATTCAGAGGAACATTGAAGAGAATAAAAATAATTTCTGGAGAGTTTTTTATTTAATATTTAATATTAATATTGGATGCAAGTTTTTATGTAATATTCTCCTGTTTACTCTACTTCTACCTGAAATCCTGATCACGGGGTCTCTCTAACATTTTTGCTCTTTTTTTTTACAGGTTTTTGTAAAATGACGTCTGAGATGAAAGATGTTGGCGTTTGGGCGCAAACCAAAACCCTCCTCTACAAAAATTACCTGGTCAAGTGCCGGACGAAGAAGGACACATTGCAGGTACACCGCATGTCCTGAAGTTCCTCAGGGGGTTCCCCTTGATTCCTCAATATCCCATCCACACAACGCTGTCACCTCTAAAGGGACATTATTTGGTTATTATAAGCTCTTGTGAGCGATCAAAGTGTATCTAAAGCCTTGAATGGCATGGTTAGGGGTTACATCCTGTGTCTGCTTAGAATTGATCAACAAAATAGTTTATTGGTAGAGTGCTGGACCTAAAAGAGGAGAAGATTAGTTTGAAATCCAAATTTTTGATGTCTGGTGAGAGGTCCCTGGGGGTTCCTGGTGCACCCTCTATGGTCCTCGCTACCATTAGCACTCCAGCCCGATATCTAGCAAGAAGTCCTTAGCAGTGAGTAGAGAGTCGCCCATTGGACGATGTGATGGAGGTGTATTCTGAAGGTCCCACTATTATTGAATTGTCTTTCATAAACATTTGTAACCAGGGCTTTTTTTCAGCGGGAACGTGGGGGAACGCAGTTCCGGCACCTCCAGTGTTGAATGTAATGGAAAGGGATGCTGGGGTGAATCTATTTTTGCATGGTGGAGGGCTGGTATTGTTGCTGAGGGGGGCTTATGTTGCTGGTGGGGCCAGTTATTGCTGAAAGCGATCTACTGTTGAGGGAGGGTCTATAGTTGCTGGCGGTTGGGTGATCTATTGTTGCTGAAGGGCATCTATTTTTCTGTGGCAGTCTAGTCTGTTGCTGGGGAGGTCTATTGTTGTTGGTGGGGGGAATTATTGTTGTTGGTTGGGCTTATATTACTAGGGGAGGTCAATTGTTGCTGGAAGGGATCTACTGTTGAGGAAGTGGTCTATTGTTGTTGGCTGTTGGAGTCTATTGATGCTGGGAAATCTGTTGTTGCTAGTGGGGTCTATTTTTGTTTGGGTTCATTGTTGCTGGGGGGGGGGTCTATTGTTGCTGAGGGAATCTATTGTTGCTGGGGGGTCTATTGTTGCTGGGGGATCTATTGCTGCTGGGGATCTACTGTACTGCTTTTCTTGTTATTAACAAATTCCATACAAATTACTTATCCCCACAAAATTATACTTGGTTCTATAGTCTCTAAAAGGGGCAGTACTGGGAGGTAGGTAGGGGGCGGAACCAAGGGATGTTGCTCAGAGGTGGGTAGGAGGCGGAGACAAGAAGTGACTCAGAAGGGGGAGTTCCTGCCCCTATTTTCCGAGAAAAAAAGCCCTGTTTGTAGCAGGTTTACTTTAATGCAGGACACCACTGCATGCAGAACCTAACTGAAAATTAAACTCCAACAAAAGATACCAGTGAAATACATACAGTAGATGGGACCCAGTTCACTCGTCGATCGATTTGTATTTCTGTCCATCCAATCCCAAGATTTACACAGCCAGTCTGGTGACCTGATTTTATTCTGCAACAGTTAAGCAGCACAGTTAGGTCACGGCCCATCCCCCAGTCTGTGATTGGACAGTTAAGGAGCAGCAGCAGACTAAAGTCTGCTCTCTCCACCTCCTCATTATTTAAAAATAATTATATTTTTATAATATTTATTATATATAAAATCAACATTTATTTGTTGGTTTTATAGTAGCAGTACATGGATACAAGAGATACAGAGTATCCAAACTTCCACAAAGATCGCTTTATTTAATATTAATTTTAAATTGATTTTTAAATGTATATTTTCAATTATTATATTTTTATTGTAACATTTTAAAAATATTTTTTAATATAAAATATCCAAATCAAGTTTTTTTTTTGTTGTTAATTTTTGAGTCATGATGTGTAGATTTGTAGAATCTCAGGTCGTTATAACGCAGGGTTGCAGTAGACGTTCTTGCAGCCTTGATCACACATTAGCCGTGAGAACGTTTTTAGCCCATCCCCCTCAGTGCGCGGTATCAGTTACCTCCTCGTAGTATCTGGCCGCAATGCTATACACGAGTTCATATTACACAGCTACAGGACAACTCAATATTTCCACCGACCACACAGAGGGAACTGCAACCTTTTAAAGGGTCCATCCACTTGGAATTGATATTGCATTTCTGGGCGGAGCCCGGTGGGTTTAGTCACCTGCTGGCTTTTGATGTCCCTTTGCAGCCTGCTTGCCATGGAAGTCTCACTTCTCCTGCAACATGGATGTCTTTAATCCTTCGGTTTCTTTCTCAGTACATAAAATATATATAAAAAATGAAGCTTTCCATACATTTTATAGTCTGATTGTGCAGTCTCCTTTAGATCTACCAACAATCCTATGCAATGAGATTTGTCATGGGTGTTTATAGTCTCCACCAGGGGTGTGTGTCATAGAGTGACTACACAGGAGTGCAGTTGAGAGACAGTTGTCACCTTATCAGGGCTGGGACAAGCGGTGGGCAGAAGGGGCGGCTGCCCTGGGCAGAGTGTGTATTATAGGGATGGGGGCGTGGCAAGTTCCTTCTACTGATCACTATTTCACTAGAGCAGTGATGGCGAACCTTGGCACCCCAGATGGTTTGGAACTACATTTCCCATAAAGTTCAACTACACTGTAGAGTGCATGAGCATCATGGGAAATGTAGTTCCAAAACATCTGGGGTGCCAAGGTTTGCCATCACTGCACTAGAGCATCACTACTTCTGTCTGCCCAGCGCTGGAAGCAAGGGGGAGAGCCGGATAGAGCCGGGAGGAGGTGCCGGCTGTTCTCTCTCTCTCCCTCTCCTTTTCATAAGCTCGCACATAATGGAAGGGGATGCAATTGGGCATCCTTGCCCCAGGCACTGGATGATCTTGTCCCTGCACTGCACCCTATACCAGAAAGAACTTTCATGGCAGGAGTGCCACCATGGATTATCTTAAGGTTTATATGAAGCCAAAAGATGTTATCTTAGTTTTAGGTAAAGTAGGGAAGGGATAGAACCCTTGTCACTTTGTTTTCTGTCTATGTCCCATTGAGATGATTTCCTCTATTCTTTAGACCCCGTTCACACTGGGGCGACTTGTCAGGCGATCTGGTCGCCTGTCAAGTCGCCGTGGGTCGCCTGCCATAGAGTAGCACAGGACCCGTTCTAATAGGAGCGACACAAGTCGCTCCGACTTAGAAAAAGGGTCCGGAGCTTCTTTGGGGCGACCCGGAGCGACCTGCATAGACTTCAATGATATGAAGTCCATGCTGGCCACTCCGAGGTCGTGGTGCGAGCTGCGCACCGCGATTTCACAGGTCGCCCCGGCAAGTCGGGTCGCGCCTGTGTGAACCGGCTCTTATTAAGTAACTATTGTGATACTAAGAAATTTGTATGGAATTTGTTAAGGATAACAAGAAAAGCAGTAAACTAGATCCCATGCAGCCAGCAGCAATAGATCCCCCCCCTCCCCCAGCAACAATGTACCACCCGAAACAAAATACCCCCTTCCCCAGCAACAAAAGATCCCCAGCAGAAACAACAGATCTCCACGCACCTAGCATAAATAGACCCCTCCCTCAAAAGTCTATCCTCCACCAGCAACAATAGACCTCCCCAACAACAATAGAACCCCCCCCTGCAAAAATAGATCCTCTCCAGCAACAATAGATCCCCTAGCAGCCAGCATCAATAGACCCAGCACCCCTTGCCATTACATGCATTCAGTGCTGGAGGTGCTGCGTGCCCCCGCGTTCCCGCTGATATAAGGCCCTGGTAGAAGCTGTATAGCAGTGGTGTAATAATGGTGTAGCAATGTAGTAGCAGTGTAGCGGTGTAGTAATGGTGTAGTAGCAGTGTAGTGACGGTGTGGCGGTGTAGTAATGGTATAGTAATGATGTAGCCTTGTAGTAATGGTGTAGTAATGGCATAACTGGGTAGTAACAGTGTAGTAATCCTGTAGCGGTGTAGTAACAGTATAGTAGCAGTGTAGTAATGATGTAGCGGTGTAGTAATGGTGTAGTGGTGTAGTGTAAGTGTAGTAATGGTGTAGTGGTATAGTAGCGGTGTAGTAGCAGTGTAGTAATGGTGTAGTGGTATAGTAGCGGTGTAGTAGCAGTGTAGTAATGGTGTAGCGTTTTAGTGTAAGTGTAGTAATGGTGTAGTGGTATAGTAGCGGTGTAGTAATGATGTAGCGGTGTAGTAGCAGTGTAGTAATGATGTAGCGGTGTAGTGTAAGTGTAGTAATGGTGTAGTGGTATAGTAGCAGCGTAGTAATGATGTAGCGGTGTAGTAGTGGTGTAGTAATGGTGTATACTTTAGGTGTAGTAGTGGTGTAGCAGTGTAGTAATGATGAAGCGGTGTAGTAGCAGTGTAGTAACAGTGTAGCCAGGGGCGTACCGTGGGGTTGGCCAGAATGGCACCTGCCAGGGGTGCAGGCCGAGGGGGGGGGGGGCGTAAAAACATTGGCAGTGTAGCAGTGAATTACTGCTCCTCCGCTCAGCCTGCGCCCCCGCTCCAATCCTAAGCTCTCTGTGCACTGAGGCAGGCGGCGACAGTCAGTGTAGGAGCTCCATGCAATAGGCAACTCCCCTCGTCACAGGGCTCCGCCTCCGCCCACTTGACATCATCATCAGTCGACTCCTCCAGGCATGAATGTACTGCAGGAACGGAAGGCCTAGCTGGCCTCTCAGGCACCAGAAGTATTCTCTCCCTGTCATCCCCCTCTCTCTCCCTGTCAACCCCCCTCTCTCCCTGTCAACCCCCCTCTCTCCCTGTCATCCCCTCTCTCTCCCTGTCCCCCCCTCTCTCTCTCTCTCTCTCTCTGCCACCCCCTCTCTCTCTCTCTCTCTCTCTCTCTCTCTCTCTCTCTCCCTGTACCCCCTCTCTCTCCCTGTCCCCCCTCTCTCTCCCTGTCACCCCCTCTCTCTCCCTGTCAACCCCCTCTCTCCCTGTCAACCCCCCTCTCTCCCTGTCAACCCCCCTCTCTCCCTGTCATCCCCTCTCTCTCCCTGTCCCCCCCTCTCTCTCTCTCTCTCTCTCTCTCTGCCACCCCCTCTCTCTCTCTCTCTCTCTCCCTGTCCCTGTCCCCCCTCTCTCTCCCTGTCACCCCCTCTCTCTCCCTGTCACCCCTTCTTTCTCTCTCTCCCGCTCTCTGTCACCCCTTCTCTCTCTCTGTCACCCCCTTCTTTCTCTCACTCTCTCTCTCTCTGTCACCCCCTTCTCTCTCTGTCAAACCCTCTCTCTCTCAAGGGGGGGGGGGGGCGCCGATACAGCTCTTCGCCAAGGGCGCTGGAGACCCTAGGTACGCCTCTGGGTGTAGCGGTGTAGTAGCAGTGTAGTAACGGTGTAGCGATGTAGTAGTGGTATAGTAGCGGTGTAATAATGATGAAGCAGTGTAGTAGTGGTGTAGTAGCAGTGTAGTAGTGGTGTAGTAATGGTGTATAGGTGTAGTAGTGGTATAGCAGCGGTGTAGTAATGATGTAGCGGTGCAGTAGCAGTGTACAAAAAGCAATTGACTCCTGCGCTTGAGGGGTGGCCTTGCGGCTAGTATCCCAAAAGATGCGATTTGGGTCTGATTGAAGTTATTCCGGCTGTGCTGCCACTCTCAATGGGTCGTGGTAACCCAAACAGGTTCTGCAAAAGGAATGGACAGAGGGCGCACCAGCCTAGCGGATTATCTTTAAAATAGTTTATTGTAAACATACGTACACATTATACTCACAAGGCAATTGTGAAACATGGACGAGTATAAGCAATATGGGACCACCGAGGATCTCCACTGGGCGTCATCTGCTGCCGCAGGCCGTGGAAGGATGTAGACCTCCAAAAAACTGCTTACACGTTTTGGGGTGTTCCCCCTTCATCAGAGCTCTGATATCCTCAGTGGTCCCATATTGCTTATACTTGCCCATGTGAGTATAATGTGTACGTATGTTTACAATAAACTGTTTTAAAGATAATGCGCTAGGCTGGTGCGCCCTCTGTCCATTCCTTTTGGTGTAGTAGCAGTGTAGTAATGGTGTAGCAGTGTAGTAGTGGTATAGTAGCGGTGTAGTAATGACGTAGCAGTGTAGTAGTGGTGTAGTAGCAGTGTAGTAATGATGTAGCGGTGTTGTAATGGTGTATAGGTGTAGTAGCAGTGTAGTAGTGGTATAGTAGCGGTGTAGTAGTGGTGTATACTTCTGTGATTTCCATCTTCCAGGGGCATCAGCCAGGTATGGTAAATACAAAGATACATTGATGTAAGCTGCAACAATGTCATTGATTAAAATATCTATATACCTAGAATTCATCTTTTATATACAGTTGGGCTCTTTCACCGTTGGTTTGGCGCTCTTTCTAGACCTTTTGTAAATAATAACTTGGCAGGGGTTCTAACCCTTCCACATTCCATCAAAAACTAATAAATAAAGTGACTTTGCTCACAAAATAATTATTCGCCAGATATAAAAAGATTGAATACGGCTTTGGAAATGAAAGTGTTGAATCTTCTGTGAGATTTCATTGATTGGATTGCTGTGTCTTCTCTGGCAGGAAATCCTCTACCCGCTGATCTGGTCGCAGATATGGCTGCTGTTGGTGCTTATCATGCCGAATAAATATTACGAAGCCTCCCCGAATGATATGCTGAGTGATCTGGAGATAAGTCCGCTTCCGACTATCGGCTACACGCCAGTGACCAATACCACCGAGAACATCATGGCCGTGGCATGGGCGCAGTGTCTCGGATCAGGTAAAGGGTTTCACTCGTATATTTACAATGTATCTAAACCCAGGAACACACATGTCATCATATATGACAGCTCATCCTTCCTAGGATATGGTGGTGGCATTAGTTTTCTTTTTTTCATGCCTTTTTTTGGTGATCCTGCCAGGAACACACTTCCTGTCCAAGGGTGACTGTATCTATGGAGAGCAGCTATGTCACCCTAGGCTGTTCACTCCGGATCTGGACTAGAGCACTCCACTCCTCCTTTCCTTAACATAGGGGAAAGGTGTTCTGTAGTCCACAGAGGTAGACTGGATTGGGCTGGATTGAGATGCATTGCGTTGTCAGCCCTCCCTCCACCTTTATTCCTATGATCATGTTGCTTGATGCAAAACTGAGGCTAACTGGGAGTGGGAGGGGTTACAATAGCGGATGCCCCTGCTGAGAGTGGGAGGGGTTATATAAGGGGCAGTACCGGGACAGGTTCATCCAGCGCCCAGGGAAAGCTTACTCAGCAAGCGTCTCTTCCCCAAGATCCAACTGTCCATGGTGTAGCGGAGAAGAGGTGGACCAAGCAGAGCAGTAAACTGATTCGGATGATTCAGAATCTGAAGACGGCCTATGCTCGGACTCAGATACAGACCCCGCTTCTGAAGGCACTTTTTTTCCTTCGGAAGACATGGATAGTCTGCTGAAAGCCATGGCAGACTCGCTGGGCATCAAAGAGCAGAAAATGGGGGAGCTTTCCTTGCACAACAAGATGCACAAAGGCTTACAACTAAAAAAACTTAAAACATTCCCAGGACTTCAGACTCTGAAAAGCATAGTCAAGAAAGAATGGGGAGAGCCGGAAATAAAGCTTTTCACACCAGCCATGATTAAGCGCAGATACCCCTTTACAGAGGAGGATACAAAATCTTGGGCAAAGTGTCCCAAAGTTGATGCCTCCCTCGACAGAGTCGCAAACAAGTCCGACTTAGCCTTTGACAAATTCGGGACCCTTAGTGATCCCATGGATAAGAAGATAGAGGCTCTGCTGGGTAGCAGGGGCAGCGAATCTGAAAATCTGAATCCGGCAATAGCTTCCCCCTGCACGGCTAGGACCTTATTAGTCTGGCTGACTCAGCAACAAGAGCTGCTAAAAGGAAACGCCCCAAGAGAATAATTAGTAAGGCCCATTCCCACGCTAACCAGAGTGGCAGCCTTCCTCGCAGATGCTTCAGGTGAAGCAGTGAGGGTATCAGCGAGGACCGCTTCCCTAAGCAATTCAGCCAGGAGGGCCCTGTGGCTGAAGGCATGGGGAGGGGACATCACTTCCAAAAATAGATTACTGTTCGGGCCAGACTTGGAAACGGTTTTGGAAAGAACCGCAGCCAAAAACAAAGGGTTTCCCCAAACCAAAAGGAAACAGGGGAAGCGCCCTTTCGTCAATCCAGGGGATTCAATAAAAAGGGACCAAAGAAGCGCTGGACACAACAAAACAAAAAAGGCAAGGGAGATTTTATCCTCAAGCCTTCTATCTCAAGAAACAAAAAGCAATGATGGTCTCCAGGAGGGGGGCAGATTTGCGACCTATGCAGGGCCGGTGCTGCCACTAGGCAAACTAGACGGCCGCCTAGGGCGCACTGCCACCCCGAGGGGGCAGCCATGGTCAGTGCCATATTCCTCTCTGGTCACCTCCTCATCCCCAGGGGATGTCCAGCCCTAGAGAGGGGGGGACTTTGTATATGAAGGGTTGTGTAGGGTTAAAGGGGGGCAGTGTGTATAGGAAGGGGGGTGTAGGGTTAAAGGGGGGCAGTGTGTATAGGAAGGGGGGTGTAGGGTTAAATGGGGGCAGTGTGTATAGGAAGGGGGATGTAGGGTTAAAGGGGGGCAGTGTGAGAAGGCAGGGGGTGTAGCATTAAAGAAGGGCAGTGTGTGAAGGAAGGGGGAGGGTTAAAAGGGGGCACTTTGTATATGAAGGGATGTGTAGGGTTAAAGGGGGGCAGTGTGTACATTAAGGGGGTGTAGGGTTAAAGGGGGGCAGTGTTTAAATGAAGGTGTGTGTAGGGTTAAAGGGGGGCAGTGTGTATAGGAAGGGGGGTGTAGGGTTAAAGGGGGGCAGTGTGTATAGGAAGGGGGGTGTAGGGTTAAAGGGGGGTTGTGTGTGCGGTGAGGGGGGACAGTTTGTACAGGAAGGGGGCTGTAGGAATAAAGAGGGCAGCGTATACAGGAAGGGAAGAGTGGGGTTAAAAGGGGGAAAGGGGGGGGGCATTATGAACAGGAAGAGGGGCAATGTGTACAGTTTTTTTTGGGGGGGGGGGGTTGGAAGAAGCTGGTCTTGCCATAGGGTGCAAAATAGTCTAGTACCGGCTCTGGACCTATGCCCATCAGCGGAGGAAGATCACAAAAAAAAAAGGATTTGTCCTTCGCACGATAGCGGAAGGCTACTTGATAGAGTTTTCATCTTTTCCCCCAACCAAGTATCTGGTGACGACACTCCCAAAGGACACAGACCACGCAAAGGCCTTTCTTTCCTCACTAGAAATCTTACTGAAACAAAAAGTGATTTGTCACCAACCCGCCGGAAGAGGAAAAAACAGGAGTTTACTCACACATATTTGTGAGGAAGAAGCCATCAGGCAAGATAAGGCTCATATTGAACCTCAAACCACTCAACAAAAGGATAAGGTACAAGGGATTCAGGATGGAGTCCATCTACTCGGTCAGGAATATCCTTCCGGCGGGAGTATTCATGGCTACAGTAGATCTGCAAGATGCATATTTACACGTACCGATAAAGAAGAATCCTCAAGAGATACTAGAGATTCCAAGGCCCGGCAACCACTCTGCACCTGCAGTACACAGGGCATAGATGTGGAACCATACACCTGCTGTCCTTTGCTGAATCAGCAGAAAGCCTGGAAACCAATCTGAGCACGAGCATCTCTTACTTGCAAAGCCTAGGATGGATAGTGAGAAAAATCATAACTAACACCAAGCCAGAGGGTTACATTCTTGGGCTATGTACTAGATGCCAAAATAACCAGGATTTTTCTAACAGGAGAAAAGGTTGGAAAAATCACAGAGGCAATAGTATCTCTAATAGGGGACAAATTCATGACCATCAGACGAGGCATGTCGGTATTGGGACTAATGACGTCCTCAATTCAGGCTGTCACCTGGGCACAGCTCCATATGAGGCCTCCACAAAATTACATTCTGGCCCGGTGGGATGGCAACCCATCATCCCTAGAGACGACTATCCCGGTCCCTTGTTCGGTCAAAAGAACACTTCAGTGGTGGCTCCGGCCGCTTCTTCGATGGACGCAGATGGATGCAGACCGACCTGGTGCAGATCACTACAGACGCCAGCACTCTTTGATGGGGGAGCGCATATGGTGGATCGCTGCACACAAGGAGAATGGAACCCCGTTTGGTCCCAAGCCTCCTCAAACATTAGGGAATTAAAAGCCGTAGAGGAAGCACTAAAAGCATTCCAACCAGCCATTTACGGCAGAGATGTCCCGATTCAGTCAAAGAACGCCACTACTATCCATCTGATAGGAACCAACAACACACTGGCAGACTTCTTGAGTCGAAAAATCATAAACCAGACGGAATGGTCCTTAAATCAAGCTACCTTCTACTGGATTACCCAAGCCTGGGGAGTGCCTGAGGTGGGTCTTTTCGCATCCAAGCTGAATACGAAACTCCCAAGGTTTTTCTCCCTGGACCCCACAGATGGCAACATCAGTGAAGACACATTCAACCAAAGCTGGACATACCAGCTGTGCTAAGCATTTCCGCCACTTTCCCTAATTCCAAAGGTAGTACGAAAGATCAAGGAAGAAAGGGCAATAGTGATACTTATTGTGCCTTATTGGCCCCAGAGGCCGTGGTTCAGTCACTTGAAAAACCTCCGTGTTCGACCACATTCAACACTGCCAGACATACTAAACCTCCTATCGCTGGGACCAGTCAACCACCCAAACCACAAGGTCATGAAGCTCTCGACCTGGTTCCTGAAAGGGTGAGGTTACAGAAGAAGGGTCTGTCAAAAACAGTGATAGATACCATTTTAGCCAGCAGAAAACCCGTGACCAGAGCCATCTACGAGAAAGTGACAGAAAAGTTTGTTTTCTGGTACGAAGGAAAGAAGACCCCAAAAAGGGGACTATTCCAGCTATTTTAGATTTCTTACAGGAAGGAGCTGGCAAAAATATCTCCCATAAGACTTTGAAGGTCCAAGTGGCGGCTCTATCATCCTGCCTAAACATCAGGTTGGCAGAAAATCCACTCATAAGAAGATTCCTTCTCTCGTTAAAAAGAGCCAGACCCACGAAGCTTAGCAACGCTCCGACATAGGACCTCTCCACGGTGCTTAAAGGATTCCTCTCTCTACCCTTTGAACCACTGGTGGAATGTTCAGATTAATACCTTACACTAAATACAGTACTCCTAGTGGCCATTGTGTTGGCCAGGAGGGTAAGTTAAATACAGGCTCTAGCTATGATAGAACCCTACTGTCTGATTCAAACAGATAAAATAATCCTAACCCCCAGACCCGGCTTTATTACCAAAAGTGTCTTCAACTTTCCACAGAACACAAAATGTGGTTATCCTCTCCCTTCCAAGTCTAATGGATAGCAAGAAAAGAGACCTGTACAACAAGCTAGATGTAAGAAAAATTCTTATAGCTTACCTTGAGAGAACTAAGCTAAACTAAATTTAAGATGACAGGTTTTTTTTTTAACTTCTGGTTTCTGCAATCTCAGTTTCTTGTTGCACGTTTTAAAAATAGACAAGTGCGATAAGTCATTTGCATTATAAAGATGTCTTTGCCCTTGTTTTATTAAGCATCACATTTTTTCAAATAAATGAAGGAATGGCACTGTTTTAGTAGAGACCAGATTTACCAATTTAGCTCCATTTTATGCCCTAAATAATGTTTAAATGCTGGACTCACTGATGGCTGACGTCCCTTTCTGGACCCTGTTTTGCAGATGTGGAGATCGTGCCCTATCACAATGAGGAGAGTTTAAAGGCCGCCAGCTCTTCCTTTCTGCACTTCGTTGGCGTCAAATTCGAAGACTTCATGTCCTACAAGCTCATGTTCTTCCCCTTCTTCATCCCAAAGTCAACTTTATACATACAAGGTATGCTTCAGATTTCTGGAGTTTCCACACTTCCCCTACTGATGTCATGGAGCTGCAGGTTAATTATGATGTCATAACGTGTGGGGCGTTAAGGTAAGAAGAAGTAACCTCTGGTATCTATGCTCGGGTCCCATCATAGCAACCAACGGGAGATCTAAAACATACAAAAATATTGATCAGAGGGATAAGGGTGGGAGAATGGAGGATTGACAGGCTCAGCAGACCAATCAAATATCTCTGCTGGGAGCTGTCAGGTTACTTATTGGTAGAGAGCAGAGGGATTGGAGCAGGAATGTAAGTTATCGGCCCTGATTGTGCTCCTGTGTGTGGACAGGGATGTACAAAGGTAAGGGGAGGGATACAAAGAAGGGAATGCATGGTGATACCAGCTGCTGATGGATTGCTGTGTAAACTCAGTTAAATAATATCCAAATATAGACTGATTATTGAGTCGACATACATTGTTTCATTATTTCCAAACCCTTATGAAGGGGGGCAGATTTACAGCCCATGAAAAGTGTTGGCTTTGCAAACTTTCATTGGAATAAACTTGTATTTAGACTTGAATGAGGTGCCTCAAATCCTAATTCACATAAGAGGGAATGATAGAGATCCAGTACTA
The DNA here is from genome assembly GCF_965119305.1 of Pelophylax lessonae. Lineage (NCBI taxonomy): Eukaryota > Metazoa > Chordata > Amphibia > Anura > Ranidae > Pelophylax > Pelophylax lessonae. The sequence continues at coordinate 22,721,293 of NC_138778.1, forward strand.
AGTGACTTTAGCTGGCTCGCAGGATGGGGGTCGTCCTCATTTCCATATATGGATTTCAAGTGCATGGCGGTAAGAGAAAGACATTGTGTGTATACTGTTTATTTTCTTAATAGAGGTTTGTTTTCTTTGTCAGAACATTGCTTCTCCTCTCGGTGTGATGCGGCTCAGTACCATTATTCTGGATTCACACACCTGCAAGCCTGCATTGATTCCGCCATAATTAAGGTAAAGGCCTTTCTCTCCCTTTATCCTTATCCCCCTCTCTTCTTCTTTCCCTCACTTCTGCTCTCCCTCTCTTCATTTATCCCCCATCTTTTTCTCTCCCTCTCTCTTTCTTTCTCTCTCCCTTTCTTCTTCTCTCCCTTTCCCTCGCTTCTTCTCTACCTCTCTTCTTCTCTCCACCTCGTCCTTTATTCCTGTTCCCCTCTCTCTCTCTCTCTCTCTCTTTCTTCATATTCCTCTCTCTCTACCTCTTTTCTTCTCTCCCTATCTTCTTTTCTCCCCCTCTCCTTATCTCCTTTCTTCTTCCCTTTTTTTCTCTCTCCCTTTTTTCTTCTCTTCCTCTTCTTCTCTCTCTCTCTCTCCTTCTTCTTTTCTCCCTCTGTTGTCTCCTCTCTCCTTTTTTTTTTCCTTTTCTTCTCTCTTTCTCTCCCCTTTTTCTCTCCTTCGCTTCTTCTCTCCCTTTCTTTTTCTCTACTTCTCTTCCTCTCTCCTTCTCCCTCTCTTCCTCTTTCCCTCTCTCCTTCTTCTCCTCTTTCCCTCTCTACTTCTTCTCCTCTTCACCTTTTCTTCTCTCCCTCTCTGCTTTTCTTCTTCTCTCCTGATCTTCTCTCTCCTTCTCTTCTTGTTTCCCTCTTTTCTTCTCTTTCTCTATTTCTCATTCCTTCTCTCCCTATCTTCTTTTCTTGCTCTCTTCTACTCTCTATTTCTCTTTCTCCTTCTCTCTCCCACTCTTCTTCTCTCCCTTTCTTCTTTTCTCCCCTCTTCTTATCTCTTCTCTTCCTCTCTCCTTTTCTTCTTCTCTCCTTCGCTCCTTCTCTCTTTCTCCTTCCTCTTATTTTCTCCTTCTTTTCCTTTCTTTCTCAACTTCTCTCTCTTCCTCTCTCCTTCTCTTCCTCTATCCCCCTATTCTTCTTCTTTCTTTTTCCCTCTATTCTTCTTCTCTCTCTTTCCCTTTCTTCTTCTTTCTTTCTTCTTTCTTTCTTCTTCTTTCTTTCTTCTTCTTCTCTCCCTTGCTTCTTCTTCTCTCTCTCTCTCTCCCTTGCTTCTTTTTCTCTCTCTCTCTCTCTCTCCCTTGCTTCTTCTTCTCTCTCTCTCCCTTGCTTCTTCTTCTTCTCTTCCTCTCTTCTTCTTCTCTCTCTCTCTCCCTTGCTTCTTCTTCTCTCTCTTTCCCTCTCTTCTTCTTCTCTCTCTCTCTCTTCCCCTCTCTTCTTTTTCTCTCTCTCCTTTGCTTCTTCTTCTCTCTCTCTCCCTCTCTTCTTCTCTCCCTCTGGCTTTCTCTTCTTCTCTCTTCCTCTTGCCCTCTCTTCTTTTCTCATGACCTCCCTCTATGTTTTCCCAAATGTAAACCAGTAAGAAAAAGCATTTAAGTACAGAGTCTGGCAGCAAGGCTCTGTAAGGTGCTTGTACTTCCCTTTAAGTACACCTCAGATCCGCTAAGAGATTTTCCTGAATTTTCTATGTATATCAAGAACCCCCCCCATTTCCTCCTGTGTTGGGCTGTATTGCCCATAATGCATCCCCCCCCCCCCCATCAGGCCATCTCTGTGCTGAATGTGCCATCCCACTGATTCAATGATCCCAATTGTTGGCCGTACATTGACCAACATCAGTGGCCATATTGCAGTATTTTACTGATTTCTTCTATTCTTATGAATGAAAAACATCTGACTTGGGTAAAAAATAGTTGAAAAACATTTGTTTATCCTCGCTTTTGCACAGAAAGAATGTACACACAGCTTCACAGGATTAATAGGTCTGAAATTATTCTTTCTAACTACACCCCTTATTGCAGTGATGGGGAACCTTGGCACCCCAGATGTTTTGGAACTACATTTCCCATGATGCTCATGCACTCTGCAGTGTATTTGAGCATCATGGGAAATGTAGTTTCAAAACATCTGGAGTGCCAAGGTTCGCCATCACTGCCTTGGTGTTTGGCCAGCAAACTGTATGGAATAATCTGCTCTCACCGAGCTGTAGCGCTGAGTTTCTCAGTTCTGGATTTCGAGACTATTTGCAATGGAAGTGCATGTTTTCCCCAGTTCCAGGTAGGAGCACAGCTGCCTCAATTAGTAACCTTTTTGTAAGAGAATGACACCGGTTATCCCACCAAAAGAGTCCATGCAGGGAGCTACAGATTGTATACCTGTATAGCTGTAGAAGGACAATAGACTATGATGCAGAAGAGAAACACACAGGGCTTTTTTTCAGTGGGAACGCGGGGGAACGCAGTTCCGGCACCTCCAGCACTGACTGTATGTAATGGCAAGGGGTTCTGGAGTGTGCTGCAGGGTCTGTTAATGCTGGCTTCTGTGGGATTTATTCCAGCTGGAGGCGATTTATTTCTGCAGGGGTCTGCTGTTGCTGAGGAGGTCTATGGTTGCTGGTGGGGCCCCTACTGTTGCTGGGGGTGGGTCTTATATTGCTGGGGAGGTCAGTTGCTGGGAGAGATTTGCTGTTGAGGGAGGGATCTATTGTTGCTGGCTGCGGAGAGATCTGTTGCTAGGGGGGGCGGGGGATTTTGTTGCGGGTGGTCCATTGTTGTTAGAGGGATCTATTGTTGCTGGCGAGGTGCTATATTGTTGCTGCCTACAGGGAATCTATTTTACTGCTTTTCTTGTTATCATTACCATATTCCCATAAAATTACCTAACACCACTAAATGATACTTGGTTCTGTATTCTCTAAATGGGCAGTACTGGGAGTTAGGTAGGGGGTAGAACCATGGAATGGTGCTTGAAGGTGGGGAGGGTCCAAGAAAACGGGTGACTTGGAAAGGGGTTCCTGCACCTATTTTGTGAGGAAAAAAAGCCCTGGAAACTCACCAAATGTGCACTGCTCCAAACAGCCCATAGTGATAGTCACATGAGCCGGGAATTGCATAGGTGCCAGCCAGGTCTGCTGCCATGGTCACATAGGTGCCAGCCAGGTCTGCTGCCATGATCACATAGGTGCCAGCCAGGTCTGCTGCCATGGTCACATAGGTGCCAGCCAGGTCTGCTGCCATGGTCACATAGTTGCCAGCCAGGTCTGCTGCCATGGTCACATAGGTGCCAGCCAGGTCTGCTGCCATGGTCACATAGGTGCCAGCCAGGTCTGCTGCCATGGTCACATAGGTGCCAGTCAGGTCTGCTGCCATGGTCACATAGGTGCCAGCCAGGTCTGCTGCCATGGTCACATAGGTGCCAGCCAGGTCTGCTGCTATGGTCACATAAGTGCCAGCCAGGTCTGTTGCCATGATCACATAGGTGCCAGCCAGGTCTGCTGCCATGGTCACATAGGTGCCAGCCAGGTCTGCTGCCATGATCACATAGGTGCCAGCCAGGTCTGCTGCCATGGTCACATAGGTGCCAGCCAGGTCTGCTGCCATGGTCACATAAGTGCCAGCCAGGTCTGTTGCCATGGTCATTATTGAAGAATCATGAATCCAAATTGCATAAAATCAAAACTTCTTTATTAAATGTTTCCAATTAAAAAACACAGGAAACGCACACTATCCAAGGACAGCCAGTAAACGCGTTTCACACATCAATGCTTAATGTAATGATTAAGCACTGATGTGTGAAACGTGTTTACTGCCTGTCCTGGGATAGCGTGTGTTTCCTGTTATTTTTACTTGGATACATTTAATAAAGATGTTTAGACTTTATTCACTTTGGAGTGCCGCCAACTTCATGATTCTCCTTTGGTGCAGGGACTGGGCTGTTCAGATCTCTGGGAAGTGATTCATGCTTAGTTGTTCCATGATAATAATACAGAAAATAACACTCATGTTTTTGTCTTGATTTCAGCTGAAGACCAATCACTCGGCCTGGAGGGAGCTGACAAGGACAAAGGTCACGATAATGGAGAAGCTGCCGATGGTTGAAGTGGACAGCTACTACCATGCCCTCATGTCCATATGCCTTGCCATGGCCTTCTTGCCATTTGGCTGCTCGCCGGCCGCTTATATCGTAGCCGAAAAAGAAAAAAAGCTGAAAGAGTTTATGAAGATCCTGGGGCTCCATGACACCGCGTTCTGGTATGAGGATATATATTTCCCTGTCTGTCTGTCCTATGTATGTTCAGGATGTATCAGTGGGGTGGATTTACTAAAGGCAAATAGACTGTGCACTTTGGAAGTTCAGTTGCTCCACAGCAGGGTTTCCCAACCGGGAAGGAGTATTGAAGAGGTGTATTTACTGCGCTAACCTAATATTAGTAAACCAAGAAAAGTGCACGTGCAAACGTGTAATCAATTCTTAAAAATAGTAAATAAATAAATAAATCGAATAAATAATGTAAACAATGAAGTCCAATTGTGTTAAATCATCCACTAAAGTGCAAATGCAAACTTGTGGAAAATGCTTGCAATATATGCAATTCAAATAGATTATTAGTGCAAATATATCCAATATGTGAATAAATATACATATAATTAATGACATAAAAATTGAAAAATAAACACCAAAAATAGTCCGTGAATTAATAAATAAATATTCTTTAAAGTGCAAAAACGTGCTCAAAAAGTCTCTGGTGTGCTGGATGGGATCGTGCGTGACGGTGGTTCTTAGGGTTCTACCACTCTGTGCCAAATAGGGTAAGGTAACACACTTACCAGATGGTGTGGATTCCAATGGCGTACGCCAAATGGAATCTATAACACTTTATGGTGCTGCTCCTATATGTGGATACGAGGGTGGACGTTCTCCTCATGGATAGGGATGGACACTCAGCATGGAAGAAAAAGATAAATGCTCCTCATAGTGCAAAAAAGTTTTCCTTTTATTGAACTTGCATAAAAAACACAGCAATCTTCACAAACAATGTCCATATAAAAACTCCATAAAAAACCCCCGATCAAACTGCAGCTGATGCTTTAAAAACTCCCAGGTGATAAAAACACTCCAAAAAGAACTTAGGTGACACAGCAACGAAAAAAACAACTTGCCCCAGAGATGATGGGGTCACTGTGCAAATAAACCGCTATTTGAGCTCCTATGCTGCCTTGCGGCTGGGTATACCATAGGACGCTGGCTCTCTCCGCTCTCCTCGCCAAACCCGGAAGTGAGACTCTCGGCGTGCGGTCCAGCTACTGGCTCAAAGCGAGGCAACGCGCGTGCCAATTTGACGCGTTTCGTCAGAGTGTGACGTCTTCGGAAGTGGGAAGGAGTATTGTTCACACTGACCACCAACGTAAGGGACATTCTTCCCACTGACCACCAATGTAAGGAGCATTCTTCCCACTGACCACCAATATAAGGAGTATTGTTCCCAATGACCGCCAATGTAAGGCGTATGCTGTTCGTTCCGGCTTGCCAGCCAACCGACTGCTCCGTGGCTGGCAAGCCGCATCGAACAGCATAGCATGGCGTGGCATCTGAGGACATGCCCTCAGTGGAAGTCTTTGACGACGAAACCCGTCAGAGCATGAGTGCGTGGTCGCCTTAGCTACGTGAGACGCCACGACATGCTGTTCGATCCGGCTTGCCAGCCACGGAGCGGTCGGTTGGAGGACAGAGGCGGATGAGCGCTGCATCTATGCATTCGTAAAAGCATTACAATATGCTTTGATTGTGAGTAGCACTCTGGGGGGAACTGGGGACTTGTGTTTTAATAGTGTATTTCAATAAATGGTATACAGAATTACGCTATGTGTCCCCTGTTGTGCTTATACTTGCATGAGCTTATTGGCGTTTGAGAAAAGGAATCCAGCTGAGAGCCAAGCTGTGGGTGCAAATTGTCCAGTAGTGGAAGAAGTTTTTGTGATGCTTGCAGGCTTCTATATTTAATCGATTCGGTGAGTGTCCATTTTGATGGGTGATCACGTCTTGATGGTGGAGGCACACATATTATGCAAATAGCTGCACTTCTATTTCACCATTTCTGATATCTGCACCTGTATGAGGACTGTTTATGCACTGGACTCTACATTATTCCTATCTCTAGCGTTTGCATTTGATTGCTGATAGACATTCAGTCGATTAATTCTTACCATTTTTTTATATATTATATGTTAGCGCTGTTAGTGTTACAGATTAATTTATTTGAGTTTAATTAGTCACACCTTTTTCTATCTTTCAATAAAATGTTGGTTGTTGCAACTTTTTAAGTCGCAAGGTTTTTGCGCAGCAATTTTTCAAGCACGTTTTTTTTGGAAAACAAAATTAAATGAAAAAAAAAAGCAAAACCCTAAACTAAACTGACTTTTGTGAAAGATGATGTTATGTCAAGTAAATAGATACCTAAGATGTAATGCTTTAAAATTGCGCACACTCGTGTAAGGACGCCAAACTTTGGTACTTAAAAATCTCCATAGGCAATGCTTTGAAAATCTTTACAGGTCGCTGGCGGCTCTCTCCTGCTGTGATTTGACACTGCGGGAGCTGATCAGCAGGTTCCGATGTCCGCCATCATCCGCTGATCATTCGGTACACTGGCAGAACAGCAGTTTGCCTATATAAACAAGGCAGATCGCCGTCCTGTCAGTAGGGAAGGCATGGATCCAGTTTTCCTGCAAAGCAGAGACATGAATCCATGCCTTCCACTAGTAAAAGCACCTCCCCCACAGTACATAAAAACACTGGCTAGGCACACAGGTAACCCCTTTGTTCGCCCCTGATGTTAACCCCTTCCCAGCCAGTGTCAGTACAGTGACAGTGCATGTACTATATGTGTAGCACTGATTTGTGTGTATATATATATATATATATATATATATATATATATATATATATATATATATATATATATATATATACAGTGGGTACGGAAAGTATTCAGACCCCCTTAAATGTTTCACTCTTTGTTATATTGCAGCCATTTGCTAAAATCATTTAAGTTCATTCTTCTTCCTCATGAATGTACACATAGCACCCCATACTGACAGAAAAACACAGAATTGTTGACATTGTTGCAGATTTATTAAAAAAGAAAAACTGAAATATCACATGGTCCTAAGTATTCAGACCCTTTGCTCAGTATTTAGTAGAAGCCCCCTTTTGATCTAATACAGCCAGGAGTCTTTTTGGGAAAGATGCAACAAGTCTTTCACACCTGGATTTGGGGATCCTCTGCCATTCCTCCTTGCAGATCCTCTCCAGTTCTGTCAGGTTGGATGGTAAACGTTGGTGGACAGCCATTTTTAGGTCTCTCCAGAGATGCTCAATTGGGTTTAAGTCAGGGCTCTGGCTGGGCCATTCAAGAACAGTCACGGAGTTGTTGTGAAGCCACTCCTTCGTTATTTTAGCTGTGTGCTTAGGGTCATTGTCTTGTTGGAAGGTAAACCTTCGGCCCAGTCTGAGGTCCAGAGTACTCTGGAGAAGGTTTTTGTCCAGGATATCCCTGTACTTGGCCGCATTCATCTTTCCCTCTATTGCAACCAGTCGTCCTGTCCCTGCAGCTGAAAAACACCCCCACAGCATGATGCTGCCACCACCATGCTTCACTGTTGGGACTGTATTGGACAGGCGATGAGCAGTGCCTGGTTTTCTCCACACATACCGCTTAGAATTAAGGCCAAAAAGTTCTATTTTGGTCTCATCAGACCAGAGAATCTTATTTCTCACCATCTTGGAGTCCTTCAGGTGTTTTTTAGCAAACTCCATGCGGGCTTTCATGTGTCTTACACTGAGGAGAGGCTTCCGTCGGGCCACTCTGCCATAAAGCCCCGACTGGTGGAGGGCTGCAGTGATGGTTGACTTTCTACAACTTTCTCCCATCTCCTGACTGCATCTCTGGAGCTCAGCCACAGTGATCTTTGGGTTCTTCTTTACCTCTCTCACCAAGGCTCTTCTCCCCCGATAGCTCAGTTTGCTCGGACGGCCAGCTCTAGGAAGGGTTCTGGTCATCCCAAACGTCTTCCATTTGAGGATTATGGAGGCCACTGTGCTCTTAGGAACCTTAAGTGCAGCAGAAATCTTTTTGTAACCTTGGCCAGATCTGTGCCTTGCCACAATTCTGTCTCTGAGCTCTTCAGGCAGTTCCTTTGACCTCATGATTCTCATTTGCTCTGACATGCATTGTGATCTGGAAGGTTCTTATATAGACAGGTGTGTGGCTTTCCTAATCAAGTCCAATCAGTATAATCAAACACAGCTGGACTCAAATGAAGGTGTAGAACCATCTCAAGGATGATCAGAAGAAATGGAAAGCACCTGAGTTAAATATATGAGTGTCACAGCAAAGGGTCTGAATACTTAGGACCATGTGATATTTCAGTTTTTCTTTTTTAATAAATCTACAACAATGTCAACAATTCTGTGTTTTTCCGTCAATATGGGAAGCTGTGTGTACATTCATGAGGAAGAAGAATGAACTTAAATGATTTTAGAAAATGGCTGCAATATAACAAAGAGTGAAACATTTAAGGGGGTCTGAATACTTTCCGTACCCACTGTATGTATATATACACACAAATCAGTGCTACACATATAGTACATGCACTGTCACTGTACTGACACTGGCTGGGAAGGAGTTAACATCAGGGGCGAACAAAGGGGTTACCTGTGTGCCTAGCCAGTGTTTATGTACTGTGGGGGAAGTGCTTTTACTAGTGGAAGGCATGGATTCATGTCTCTGCTTTGCAGGAACACAGGATCCATGCCTTCCCTACTGACAGAACGGCGATCTGCCTGTGTTTTTCCGTCAGTATGGGGTGCTATGTGTACATTCATGAGGAAGAAGAATGAACTTAAATGATTTTAGCAAATGGCTGCAATATAACAAAGAGTGAAAAATTTAAGGGGGTCTGAATACTTTCCGTACCCACTGTATATATATATTGTATTGTATTAAGTATATATTATAATTTCATTTTCTCTTGTGTCCCTTCCAGGCTCCCATGGGTTCTGCTGTACATCGTTTTCATTCTGCTGGTCTCTTTGCTGATGGCCTGTATCACCACCAGCCTGACGCCATTCAGTCACAGCAGCTGGTTCTTGGTCTTTCTGCTCTATGCCCTCTATGGAATATCTCTGGTGAGTAAAGCACTAAGGTGCAACTAAGACCTTGTACTAAAACAAAATATGTCCTTCAACGCCTAAATATAGGTCCATCAGCACTCACAGTTTTCTGCAAAGCCCCACAAACCTCTGTTGATTCTGCCAGTGAAGTCCATCTAATGCAACTTCCTGTGATGGGGTGACAACGATTGCTGCACTGCTCCTGAATTCAGAGCAGAGTTGTCACTCTCATGTAGGCTGTGCCCGCTTGCACTACAGTGGGAGGAGAAGATGCTGCAGGGGGCGTGCCACTGCTGATTCACAAGCCTGGACACACCCAGCTCTGCCCACTGCTTTCTGGATTGACAGTGTTACTGCGAGCTGCAGTGCCTGGAGGGGTGGAGGGGCGAACGATTTTCCTCAGTTTTTTTTTTCTTAGGTTTGGATACAGTGAGAAAGGATTAGAGCCCCTGTCAGGTTTGTGATGCTGTCTGGGGCTCAGTTAACCACTTCAGCCCCAGAAGGTTTTACCCCCTTAATGACCAGGCCATTTTTTTGCGATACGGCACTGCGTTATTTTAATTGACAATTGCGCGGTTGTGCGACGCTGTACCCCCAAAAAATTTACGCCCTTTTTTTCCAACAAATAGAGCTTTCTTGTGATGGTATTTGATCTCCTCTGCAATTTTTATTTTTTGCGCTATAAACAAAAAAAAGAGCGATAATTGTGAAAAAAAAAATAAAAAAAAAACAATATATCCTTTCTGCTATAAAACACATCCAATAAAAAATGTAAAAAAATCTAATTTCTTCATCAGTTTAGGCTAATATGTATTCTGCTACATAATTTTGGTAAAAAAAAATCCCAATAATTGTATATTTACTGGTTTGCGCAAAAGTTATATCATCTGCAAGCGTTGAGCTATTTTTATGTAATTTTTTTTTTTACTAGTAATGGCGGCGATCAGCGACTTATAGCGGCACTGCGACATTGCGGCAGACAGATCGGACCCCTAACTGACACTTTTGGAACTTTTTTGAGTACCAATGACATTACTACAGTAATCAGTGCTAAACATATGCACTGTTACTGTAATAATGACACTGGCAGGGAAGGGGTTAACATTAGGAGCGATCGAAAGGTTAAATATGTCCCTAGGGAGTGCTTACTAACTGTGGAGGGGGATGGTCTGACTGGGGGAAGACAGAGATCCGTGTTCCTGCTTAACAGAAACACAAGATCTCAATCTTCTCCATTGTCAGTTTTGCGATCTACCTTGTTTACATAGACCGCCGTTCTGCCTTTATCTGGAACGATCGCGGGGGGACGGGCGGAAATCGGGTCCGCTGGACCCGCTGATTGGCCCCCCTCTTTCCAATCAGCTCGCGATTGGGTCTCCGGCGGTGCTCCAGCGCCCCCTAGGGGCTATTGCACCAAATGACGAACAGGTATGTGGTTTCGTGTTATAAAGCCGACCTGCCGCAGTAAATGTACGTTACGCGGTCAGCAAGTGATTAAGAGATTTATTTTCACTTTCTGTGACAACATTTTACTGGAAATCTGAAACCGCACCACAGACGGAAATACAAATGAGCAGAGGGAAGCCTAGAGCCCCTGTAAGATTTTTATTTCTGTCTATGTCCCTTATATCAGCAGGACAGGAAGTGAGGGGGAATCTCATTAAAAATCCTTCTCGGCTCCATCCGAAACTAACAAAAAAAATTAATTGATTGACAATCTCTTCCTATCTGTGGGATTGTCCTGCTGTAGATCTGATGCAGCATTATTATTTTTCCGGACAGATGTAGGAAGATTTATTGTATTCTCTAATGCTGAGCGGAATCTTTTGCTGCACATTATGATGACACAAGCTGTTTCTGCCGATCAATTGATGTATAGGAATCCAGGGAGTCTAATAAAACAGTATGTCTGCATTAAGTCCATCACACTGCCTTGATAAAAGCAAAAATCAGCTTGTGCACCATTACCCTCATAAAGTTTATAGGCTGTTACAGTATTCTTCTTAAAACTGGAGACTAATCTGCTTATATTTTACCCCCCCCCCCCCCCCAAATCAGACACCTAATTGACACTTTTTTGGGGACCAGTGACATTATTACAGTGATCAGTGCTAAACAATATGCACTGTTACTGTACTAATGACACTGGCAGGGGAAGGGTTAACATCAGGGGCAAGCAAAAAGTTAAATGTGTCCCTAGGGAGTGCTTACTAACTGTGTAGGGGGATGGTCTGACTGGGGGAAGACAGAGATCCGTGTTTCTGCTTAACAGAAACACAAGATCTCCATCTTCTTTCCAGTTAGAATGGGGATCTACCTTGTTTACATAGGTAGACCGCCGTTCTGCCTCTCTCAGGAATGATCGTGGGTGGCTGGCAGGCATCGGGTCCGCTCGACCCGCTGATTGCCCCCCCCCCCCCTCTTTCCAATCAGTGCGCAATTGGGTCTCCCATTGTTTTCATTACATACTCTATGCTTCTTTATGCAATGCAGGCAGATCATGGCTGGTGGGAGGGGCTGGCTGGGTGCTGTACATGGCTTCCTGAAAACATCACAGCACCCCGGCCTCAGTACTCCCCCCAATTTTATACAGATTTTCAATGGGTCATTCGACTTTCTACTGGGCACACTGGCTCTGATTCAGCATCCTTTTCACAAAACAGGGATACCCCTTAAGAAGGGGGTGGGGGAGAGCCCATAGTTGAGACTCCATGTATATGCAGTCTAAAGAGTATGGTGAACAAGAGTTAAAGAGTCCAAAGTTTTTAATGACACAATAAGTAGATGTTTCTAGCACATAGTCATACAGATGTATCTGGCACATGTACAGTATGGTCATGAAGATGTATCTGGCACATGTACACTATGGTCATGAAAATGTATCTGGCACATGTACACTATGGTCATGAACATGTATCTGGCACATGTACACTCTGGTCATGCAGATGTGCAGTATCTGACGCATGTACACTATGGTTATGAAGATGTATCTGGCACATGTACACTATGGTCATGAAGATGTATCTGGCACATGTACACTATGGTCATGAAGATGTATCTGGCACATGTACAGTATGGTTATGAAGATGTATCTGGCACATGTACACTATGGTCATGCAGATGTATCTGGCATATGTACACTCTGGTCATGCAGATGTGCAGTATATGACGCATGTACACTATGGTTATGAAGATGTATCTGGCACATGTACACTATGGTCATGAAGATGTATCTAGTGCATGTACACTATGGTCATGAAGATGTACCTGGCACATGTACAGTCACTATGGTCATGCAGATATATCTGGGGCATGTACACTATGGTCATGAAGATGTATCTGGCACATGTACACTATGGTCATGCAGATATATCTGGGGCATGTACACTATGGTCATGAAGATGTTTCTGACACATGTACACTATGGTCATGCAGATCTATCTGGCACATGTACACTATGGTCATGCAGATGTATCTGGCACATGTACACTATGGTCATGAAGATGTATCTGGCACATGTACACTATGGTCATGAAGATGTATCTGGCACATGTACACTATGGTCATGAAGATGTATCTGGCACATGTACACTATGGCCATGAAGATGTATCTGGCACATGTACACTATGGCCATGAAGATGTATCTGGTGCATGTACACTATGGTCATGAAGATGTATCTGGTGCATGTACAATATTGTCATCAAGCAACCAAAAAGAGAAAAACAGCGCTGTCCAGATGTTGGTGTTATCAAAATGCTGATAAACAAGCTGATGGATGTAAAAAAAACATTTATTGAAGAAATTTAAAGTTAAAATGCACTAAAGGACAATGAAAACTGTTGCTATACCAGACCGCTGTATTCCGATGATGATCGGTAATGACTGCTGGGTCCACTGGGTGAACTGTGGTCGAACCCCTGTAGGTGGAATGTGAATGGAAAGCAGATCAGAGGAGCCGTATAGAAGCCGTGTACAAGTGGGAGCCAAGCCGAACCCGCTGGCGCTAACCGCGTGACTTAACTGCGACTTGGAGGCAAGGCGGAAGTCTCAAACCCGGAACTGTGAACGAGCCTGGAACGCATGAAGGAGACATTGCCGTGGCGACATGTTTCGCACGCATGTGCTTTGTCAAGTCCTTTGTTGCAATTACATTATGGTCATGCAGATCTTCAGTATCTGACACATGTACAGTATGGTCATGAAGATGTGCAGTATCTGGCACCTGTACACTATGGTCATGTAGATGTATCTGGCACATGTACATTATGGTCACGCAGCTGTATCTGGCACATGCACATTATGGTCACGCAGCTGTATCTGGCACATGCACATTATGGTCACGCAGATGTATCTGGCACATGTACATTATGGTCACGCAGCTGTATCTGGCACATGCACATTATGGTCACGCAGATGTATCTGGCACATGTACATTATGGTCATGCAGATGTATCTGGCACATGTACACTATGGTCACGCAGCTGTATCTGGCACATGCACATTATGGTCATGCAGATGTATCTGGCACATGTACACTATGGTCACGCAGATGTATCTGGCACATGTACACTATGGTCACGCAGATGTATCTGGCACATGTACATTATGGTCACGCAGATGTATCTGTCACAGTTATACTGATTTGGCCAAATCTGGAATTGCTCTCTGATGCCGAACTGTCATTTATTTGCATCTCATAGTATATTTGTGGTTTCCTGCAGATAATGTTCGCATTGATGTTGACACCACTTTTCAAAAAAGCCAAACAAGCCGGAGGCATTGCGTTCCTGTCCACCCTCCTCCTCAGTGCTTTGGGTATTTTCATTGTGCTGAAAGAAGACTTTCCAAAGTCCTTTGTGTGGTTCTTAAGTCCGTTCTGTCAATGTACGTTCATGATCGGCACAGCCCAGGTAAGTGCTCTATTGAGTTTATTATTTGCCTTTCAGGGCACTGAACCCGAACTCAATTACTTTTGTCTAGGTCAGGGGCCTCCAAACTTTCTGAACAAAGGGCCAGTTTGTTTGTGTCTCAGTCTTTAGTCTTTAGGGGGTGTCAGACGGTTGCCCATAGGAGCAGAAAATGCATCGGCGTCAGTGGAAATATACAATCATTGTTAATAGTGGGAGGAATATTGCCCCATCATTGACGTCCGTGGAAGGAATTATGCCCCACCGTTGGTGTCAGTAGGAGGAACAGCAGTTAAAGGGCAACATAAAGGCAAACAAAGGGCAACATCTGCCCTACGGGCCTCAGTTTCAAAACCAAACTGTTAGTTTTGTCGAGGGGCGAAGAGAAAGCCTATACTCACCCAATCCTTGGCTCGACCGGCAAACAGTGTCCCCCGCCCCCCCCCCCCCTGAGATCCAGGGGTGGACTCTACCTGATGTCCTCATGTCCAGAACAGGTCTGTGGGCTTGATGATGTCAGGAATAGTCCATTCCTCAAGATTGCTAGAATGCCAGGGGGGGGGGGCGCAGAGTCGCAGTTACCTGTCTTGCGAGGGGAGGATCAGGTAGGTATATCTCCTTTGTACGTATGGGGAAACGTTTTTTCTCTTACGATTTATTGACAGACACAGCTGCTTCTTCTTTATCCATAACCAGACAGGTAAATGGAAATGCCTCCTCCCTTCCATCTCTAGACAGTTTGGGGTGCATGTACTCCCTGGGGCGGTCGGTCCTGCGAGGTCCCCTCCTGACCTTTGCGGTGGTCTACTTCCTAGGAAGATGCATCTGTATCCATCAATGGGCTCAGAGAAAGGGATTTTATGGTGAATAACAAAAGCAAGGTCCATAAATACAAGGATGTGTGATTGTAGGGTAGAGGAACTTGACTGGCCTGCACCTCAACCCAATACAATACCATAGGGATGAATTGTAGCGGCGGCTGGGAGCCAGGCTCTCTCATCCACATCAGTGCCTGACCTTACAAATGGGCTTCTGGAAGAAAGGTTAAACATTCCCATAGACACACTCCTAAACCTTGTAGACAATCTTCCCAGAAGAGTTGAAGCTGTTATAGCTGCAAAGGGTGGGCCAACTCAATATTGGACCCTACTGACTAAGACTGGGTCACCATTAAAGTTCATGGGCGTGTAAAGGCAGGCGTCCCAATACTTTTGGTAATATGGTAGATGTATATGGATCCTCCAGTTCCCAGAGTCTTGTGTGTTTTGGGGAAACATGGACATGAGTCTGAAGCAAGACCACTCCAAGGGTCCCTCAGGCACACACCTCCCAAAGAGTAGTGTTCCCTTAAAATCCCGGGCCCATAGTGAGTGGGTAGGAGGTTTGTCCCTAGTCCCTTCCAAAAGCGTCTGTCCCAGTTTGGTCCGTCACAGTTATGGCTAGGTTTTTATGGCATGGGAAGAGACCACAAGTATCAATATCTTCTCTCTAGCTCCCGAAGAATAAAGGTGGTCTTGCTCTATCGAGTATTGTACTTTACAATCTTGCTTGTTTATCGAGACAAGCCTTTGATTGGCTAATATTGTCGTCAAGGTATTCTAGTTTGGATATAGAGACAGAACAATCCTCTCCCAGGAGTCTTTCTGCTTCAATATATTAAGATAAGAGATCTGCCTCGAGGTTCGAAAACAAATCTGCTCTATGGGGATACAACAGTTGCGTGGAGAGAGTTGAGGAAAAGGAATGGCTCCCTGTGTTTCACGAGTCCTTACGTACATGTTTAGGATTATTTATTCAGGACTGTTTTTCTTAAAGAATAGGTGCAGTACTCCACCTTTCCAAGTCTCCACCTCCGTTCCACCTCCAAACACCATCCCTTGTAATATATAGAAGTCCGCGCTAGGATATACCTGACTGGCTGCAGCCTCCTCCTATATAATCCCCCAAGGGGATATAAATAAATGGAATGGAAAAAGAGGTATACGGCGCTGCCTAATATTGAAGGGAGTATAATGAGACGAATTAACCACTTTACCACCGGAGGATTTTGCTGTCTTACGCCTGGGCCACTTTTTGCGATTCGGCACTGTGTGACTTTAACTGACAATTGCGCGGTCATGCAACGCCGTAGCCAAAAAAAAAATTACGTCCTTTTTTTCCCACAAACAGAGCTTTCTTTTGGTGGTATTTGATCACCTGTACGATTTTTACTTTTTGCGCTATAAACAAAAATTTTGAAAAAAATAACTATTTTTCACATTTTTCTATATGAAATCCGCCCCCCCCCCCCCCAAAATGTAAAAATCTAATTTTTTTATCAGTTTAGGCCAATTTGTTTTCTTCTACATAAAAAATCGCAATAAGCGTATTTTGATTGGTTTGCGCAAAAGTTATCGCGTTTACTAACTAAGGGAAAGATTTCTGTCATTTTTGGTGTTTTTTTTTTTAACGAGTAATGTCGGCGATCTGCGATTTTTTTTGCGGGACTGTGACATTGCGGCTGACAGATCGGACCCTTGACTGACATTTTTGACACTTTTGGGGGAACCAGTGACATTACTACAGTAATCAGTGCTATACATATGCCCTGTTACTGTAAAAATGACACTGGCAGGGAAGGGGTTAATTTTATTGGAGAGGGAGGGGTTAATGTATGCCTGGTGCTTACTAACGTGTGTGAGGGGAGGTGACTGAGTGACACAGGGACAGCTATGCTGAACCCTGCAATCTGACCCTGCCTGTCACTTGGGAGATCCGCCCGCTTTGTTTACACAAGCGGGCGGATCTCCAGACTCGATTCCCCAACGATCGCCGCTGCTCCTCCCCTGGCCCGACTCCCGCTGTGACTGAATACAGCGGGAGCGAGCCTCCGGTGGCGCGCAGGAGCGAGCCGCCGAAAAAGGGGAATGTCTGGCGACGTAGGTCTACGTCGCCAGACGTTATCGAGCAACTTTGCCGCAGTAGTGCTCTAGTGAGCAGTGCGGAAGTGGTTAAAGAGATTGATTGATTAAATCGACAATTTGAATATGTAACTATAACGAACAAAAAATGCCAGAGTGCAAATAATCTCAATAAGGTGCTAACTTAGTGAAAAAAAAAAAATCAATAAATAAAGCAACTGCAAATGTTGTAAAGTGACAAGTGTAAACCTGATTAATAGAATAAACCACACTCACCAGAAGAACCCCAACAGGGGTAGCACGCACTACTGATTATGGGGATGGTTCTTGTATATATACCCAGGTATAAACCACTATGCCGGCAGATGGCAAGTATGGATCTCATATGTCCCGGATATGTGAGAATAAGAAAATCTTCATAGTGTAATAATGTTTTTTTACAATTATATTTATTTAAAATTATCGTACTCACAAGCATAGATGAACAAAAGGCAATAAAAAAAGATGAAACAGAGTCTTTCCGGATATGAGGAGCACTTCCGGAACGCCGTGCGTTCCAAAGATCGGAAGTTTGCGGAAGTGACGTGGTGGCGCTCTATGCGTTTCGTCGATGTGATGTCATCAGGGGCAGCATCCCCAAAATCAGTAGTGCCTGTTACCCCTGTTGGGGTTCTTTTATCTGGTGAGTGCAGTCCTGGGAGTGAGGGGAGCACGAGAGTCTTTCACATTCACCGGTCACCCTTGAAGATTATCATCTATCAAATATTTTTTATTTATTTATATACTCATATGGACTGTTTTGGACTTTATTTATGGTTTGCACTGAAGTCACTTTCTTACACCTGTCACTTTAATTATTTGAAGTTGTCATTATTAATGGTCTTTTTTTGCATTTTGCACCAGCTTGCACTTTATTGAGATATATTGCACCTTGGTATATTATATATATATATTTTTAGGTATATCTACGCTATTTACATTGCTGGTTTATTTATTTATTTATTCCATTAATCAGGTTTACACTTGTCACTTTACAACATTTGCAGTTGCTGTATTTATTGATTCTGATCGTCTCTGATGTTTAAATCAGGGGCGATCAAGGAGTTAGCTGTGCCTAGCCAGTGTTTATGTGTACTGTTTGGGGGAGGTGCTTTTACTAGGGGAAGAGATGGCTCCTAATCCCTGCTTTGCAGAAACACAAGATCCATGTCTTCCCTCCTGTCAGAACGGTGATCTGCCTTGTTTACATAAGCAGATCGCCGTTCTGTCTCTCTGCCTAACGATCGGCGGGTGCCTTTGCAGTGGAAGCAGGCGGCCGACGATGCGCATGCGCTTTCCAAACCCGGAAGTGTCGGATCACGTACTAGGTACCATATTTAAGTTATATGGTCGGCAAGTGGTTAATGGTATATTGGTGAATAGGGGAGCTGGAATTTAGAAAATAAAAAGGTGAGCTTAGTCTTTAAGCCTTGATGAAATGTGATGTTGATGCCCCTGAACCGTGTCGGATGCTTTCTGTTTTCTTGCCATGAGTGATCACTAATAATAAAGAGTTTTGGACTCTTAGATCATTAGTCTGGCAATCTTATTTGACTTTGTACACATGGATTTTATTTCTGTCGTGGTTGAAGATTTTTCCTCACTTCTTGTTAGGTCAAGCTGTTGTCATCGGGACAGGAAGTGAGCAAGAAAAATCTCTTACAAAGCCCCAAAGAGCAGTAAACACCTGACAGATGTTCTAATCTAATAAAAATAGAGTTTGTTTTGCCATACGCTTTAGAACAAGGATCCGTCCGATGTCCTAGAGTGAATTTACTTTGTCTCAGGTATATACAATAATAATGTACTGTACTGACCTTCTGATATGTCTGTCTGTATTTCAGGTCATGATCCTCGAGCAGAATGGAAATGGCGCCCAGCTATTCAATCTGAAGGATGGCCCCTACCCCCTCATCATCACCTATATTTTCCTGGTGGTGGACAGTGTGATGTACCTGCTCCTGGCTTCATACCTTGACCAGATTCTCCCAGGTAAGAACGCCCCAAGCGCACATTAAACTGGGAAGGAATAGTGCCCCATTGTTGGTGTCAGTGGGAGGAATAGTGCCCTCTCATGGGTGTCAGTGAGAGGAATAGTGCCCCATTGTTGTTGTCAGTGGAAGGAATAGTGCCCCGTCATTGGTGTCAGTGAGAGGAATAGTGCCCCATCATTGGTGTCAGTGAGAGGAACAGTGCCCCATCATTGGTGTCAGTGAGAGGAACAGTGCCCCATCATTTCTGTCAGTGGGAGATATAGTGCCCCATCGTTGGTGTCACTAAAAGGTATAGTGCTCCATCATTGGTGTCAGTGGGAGGAATAGTGCTCCATCATTGGTGTCAATGAGAAGAATAGTGCCTCCTCGTTGGTGTCAGTGGGAGGATAAGTGCCCCCTCATTGGTGTCAGGGGAAGGAATAGTGCCCATCATTATTATCAGTGGGAAGAATCTTGCCCCATCATTGGTGTCAGTGAGAGAAAATGTGCCCCGTTCTTGGTGTCAATGGGAGGAATAGTACCCGCTTGTTGGTGTCAGTGGAAGGCATAGTGCCACATTACTGGTGTCAGTGGGAGAAATAGTGCCCCCTTGTTGGTGTCAATAGGAGGAACTTAGTTTGTGTCAGTGGGAAGAATATACCCACACAACTGGTGTCAGTGGGAGTAATTTTGTTGCTGTAATTGGGAGTAATAGTGCCCCCTCATTGGTGTCAGTGGGAGGAATATTGCCCCATCATTTGTATCAGAGGCAGGAATTAGTTCCCCATCATTGCGTTAGTGGGAGATATAATGCCCTATCATTGGTGTCAGTGCGAGGAATAGTGTCCCATCATTGGTGTCAGTGGGAGGAAGAGTGCTTCATCATTGGTGTCAGTAGAAGAAGTAGTGCCCCATCATTGGTATCAGTGGAAGGAATAGTGCCCCATCATTGGTATCAGTGGAAGGAATAGTGCCCCATCATTGGTATCAGTGGAAGGAATAGTGCCCCATCATTGGTGTCAGTAAATGAAATAGTGCCCCAAGGGATAGATAATGGCAAGTAAAAGGCCACAGTTTGGGACCGCTGGTCTAGAGGGAAAATGTATTTATTAAAAAAAAAATGGAAATGGGCTTTATTTGTCAAGTGTTGGGTCGCAATTCATGTTGGAGGATCCCATTTTGATGGGAGGTGTAAAGCTTCATTGTGTATTTTTCTTTGGGAACAGGAGAGTACGGTTTACGACGGTCACCTCTCTTCTTTCTGAAGCCATCTTACTGGTCAAAGAGAAGGAGAAATTATGGGGTGCTCAGTGAGAGCTTCTTCAGCACAAACACAGATCTGAGCGACGTGGTGGAACCTGTACCACTAGGCCTGCATGGGAAAGAGGCGATTAGGTATGATATCATTTTTTTACATTGACCTTGGCAAAATGGCCTTCGTAAACCAGAACTATACTCTACTGTTTACATGAGACTACGCTCCCAATCTGTCTGGGGGGGAGTGTAAATGAAGAGTAATAGATAAGCTGAAATACTCACTATTCAAGGAGAAACCTCTGTTCCAGCCTGATGTATGTAAGCCTTGGACAGATAATGTTTGCTGAAGGCAAGATCAGCCAATCTAAACTCTGATCTGCTGCATTAGCAGAGGGGCAGCACTGGATGGAGCCAGGGTACAGCATTTTCTCCAGGGCAGGGAAGTATTTAAGCCTTTATTTTACTGTAAATCTACCCCAACAAGACTTATGATATCTTTTTGTTGATGTCTGGATATAAGTCTCCTTTTTTAGTTCTGTTGTACTTTACCTCCTTCTTCTCCCTCATGCAGAATTAAAAATATCCATAAGTCTTTCAAAAAGGAGAATCAGCAGATGGAGGCATTACAAGGTAAGAGTTTTAAGATTTCTGAAATATGAGATCAATAGAAATCCCACCAGGGATTATTAATATTTTGGTGTTGTGGTGGGTGGAAAACTCCAAATGTTAGAAAAAACTGGTGGAAGATACACATCCTTAAAGTGTGGGAGACCGGAAATTCTAGAAGATGCTGGTGGAGGATATGCCAACTTAGAGCATGGGAGACCTTAAATGATAGAAGAAGCTGGTGGGGGATCTGTCCCATTAAAGCGTGGGAGACCCTAAATGTTGGAAGAGGGTGGTGGAAGATATGCCTCCTTTGATTATGAGAGACCCCAGATGTTAGAAGAAGCTGGTGGAGGATACGCCTCCTTTGATCGTGGGAAACCCCAAATGTTGGAAGAAGCTAGAGGGGGATTCGCCTCTTTAAAGCATGGGAGACCCCAAATGTTAGAAGAAGCTGGTGGAGGATTTGCCTCCTTAAAGCATAGGAGACCCCAAATGCTAGAAAAAGCTGGTGGAGGACATGCCTCCTTCGCGCGTGGGAGACTACAAAAATGTTAGAAGAAGCTGGTGGAGGATTTGCCTCTCGAAAGCGTGGGAGACCCTAAATTTTAGAAGAAGATGGTGGAGCATACGCCTTCTTAGAGCGGGGGGAAGACCCTAAATGTTAGAAGATGCTGGTGTAGGATTTGCCTCCATAAAGCATAGGAGACCCCAAATGTTAGAAGAAGCTGGTGGAGGATATGCCTTCTTAGAGCGTGGGAGACCCTAAATTTTAGAAGAAGCTGTGTCAGACCTCTGCTGAGACATGACTGCTTACAGAGACCAAGGGTCCTTCTCTGCAGGATGCGGGCAAGGGACAGACTTCCCAACTCAGGCTGTGGCTGGTTTTACAAAGAAAACTATAAGAATTCCTTTTTTTTGTTGTAGTCGCACCTGAACTAATTATACTCTGCTGTTTTTAAAAATGTAATTCTTTAAAAATTCTGGATTTTAGGTCAGAATATATATATATTTTTTATTTATAAATAGCCAGGGTTTGAGGAAATGGTGTCGATAGTAGGATTGTGTCTCTGATATCTGTGGCAATCTTATTTTTATCTGCAGGGCTCACCTTGGACATATATGAAGGACAAATAACGGCTTTGCTTGGGCACAGTGGCACTGGAAAAACAACACTGATGAATATTTTATGCGGTCTCTGTCCGCCATCTGAAGGTGAGACATTTAGCAGTCTCTCAGAATCTTCACTGCATGCTGCAGTATAGGCGTCATACAGACAGGCAGCAACCGTATTGTCTCTCTGATTCAAACTCTTATCAGAATGTTGTAAGATTTTTTTTCAAACGAATGAAGATTTAACATTTAACCCCTGTCACTAAATCCTCATATACATTTTAACAAGTAATTTTTAATACTTTTAAAACATAGTTACATAGTTAGTCAGGTTGAAAAAAGACACAAGTCCATCCGGTTCAACCAAAAAAAAAAAAAACAGTATTGAAAACCTAACCATACAATCCCATATACACAATCCTATACCCGCTGTTGATCCAGAGGATGGCAAAAATAAACCCCAGCAAAGCATGATCCAATTTGCTACAGCAGGGAAAAAAAATTCCTTCCTGATCCCCCGAGAGGCAATCGGATATTCCCTGGATCAACTTTACCTAAAAAAAATTTTTAGTACCCATTTATATTATGTACACCTAGGAAAGAATCCAGGCCTTTTTTAAAGCAATCTAGTGAGCTGTCCAGAACCACCTCTGGAGGGAGTCTATTCCACATTTTCACAGCTCTTACGGTGAAGAAACCTTTCCGTATTTGGAGACAAAATCTGTTTTCTTCTAGACGTAAAGAGTGCCCCCTTGTCCTCTGTGTTGACCTTAAAGTGAACAACTCAACACCAAGTTCACTATATGGACCCCTTATGTATTTTTACATGGTGATCATATCCCCCCTTATGTATTTATACATGGTGATCATATCCCCCCTTAAAACGACAGATTTCATTACAGTAATCTCTGGTGATCCTATCCTGAGGGTCCTTGTTCAGGCACTTCTTGTTACATGGCAAAAGCGCTCTGTCCATGCCATCCATTTATGCTCCTGTGTTGTCACCCAGTCACATGGGCTCCCGAAGGAGACTACAAGTGGCTGTTTCAACACACATTACATTTACTCAGGGTTTAACTTAACTATATTCTGGTGGCTCCATGGGATCCGTTTCATCCAGGGTTTCTCAACCAGTGTTCCCTGAAACCCTAGGGTTCCTCCTGAGGTTGCTAGAGGTTCCTTGAGCAATGGGCAATTTCTGCCTCTCCGATAAGTTCCCAATGACACCATTGTTTCTTTTAGCTATCTGTAAGGGGGTAACTCTTAATGAAGACAAGAGTAAGGAGCATTCTTCCCACTGACTGTCACACTAATGTGTCATGAGTTGTAGATTTTTAATTTTTTGCAGGGTTTCCCCGAGACTAGATATTTATTTTAAGGGTTCCTCTGTGTTGAAAAGGTTGATAAAGGCTGATCTAATCTATGTTTTGCCTCCCCTGAAACTGCTTCCTTGTCTGCTTTAGCGGATCCAATAGGAGTGCGTTCTGGTGATCCTCATTGCTCTGGACCTGTCCAGCTAAATGTGATAGGCCAACCTGGTAAGACTCCTGGCAGATGGACTTCTGTCTCAAGGACTGATTTGCCATCCTGCTTCTTGGTAACTTGCTTTAGCGGCATGGTTGTTGACGCACAGGTCAACAACCATGTCAGGAACATCTCTGAATTTGTGAATATTGCAATGCTGACGTTAGGACTCTATTTCCCAAAAAGTCTGTCATCAGACACTGTACTTCACTTGGTGTGGGTCGCAGGGCTTGCACCCTCAGAGTCTCTGTGGACCGACTCCTCTCCTTCCTGCAGCAGGGTCTGGGCCACCATTTAACTATCAGCACTATCAAGTGTCATTTTTCTGCCCTTTCTATTCTGCTTTTTTTAGGAAGACTGATTCCCTTTTTGTCAACCTGGATGGTCCCCGTAAAGGGGCATGAGCTTCCCGTTACACCATTTCTAGGTGTGCCAGGCAGACCATAATCCAAGCTTATGGTCTCAAGGATAGGCTCTACCCCTTCCTGTCATGGCGCACTCTACGAATACTAAATGTGTGAGCTCTTCTTGGGGTTTTCAGTATAAAGCAACTGTTTCCCAGACGTGCA
The DNA here is from genome assembly GCF_965119305.1 of Pelophylax lessonae. Classification (NCBI taxonomy): domain Eukaryota; kingdom Metazoa; phylum Chordata; class Amphibia; order Anura; family Ranidae; genus Pelophylax; species Pelophylax lessonae. Next base: position 22,745,347 of record NC_138778.1, read on the forward strand.
AAGCTGCCACCTGGCCTTCTGTTCACAAGTTAATTTCTACCTGGTGGATGTTTAGGCCTCATCTGATGCCGGCTTCCAGCATAAGGTCCTTCAGAATGCTCTTTGAGCTGAAGGCAATGCCCAGTTTTTCTGCCATTTTTCTGGTGTTCAGGCCTCATCTGATGACCACTTCAAGCATAAGGTCCTTCACAGAGCTCCTTGAGCTGAAGGTAATGCCCAGTTTTTCTGCTATTTTTCTAGAGTTAAGGCTTCATTTGATGCTGGCTTCAGGCATAAGGTCCTTCAGACGGCTCTTTGAGCTGAAGGCAGTGGCCAGTTTTCCTGGTGTTTTTTTCTTCGACCTATTAGCTATTGTTTGCTACATCACCCACATCTCAGTGGACTTGCTTTTGGATGTCCCAAAGGTTAAAGACTTCCTGTGTTCCTGAGTATGAAAGAAGATAAGATTTTTGTACCCACTGTAAAGTCCTTTTTTTTTAGAGACCATTTAGGGACAGGTTCCACCCATTTTTATGATTATGCTCTTGATAGAAAACTGAGGCATGCTGGGAGTGGGAGAGGTTATCCTGGGCCGGGTACATTTTTTTGTTTGCTATTGGCCAATCCAGCTGTAGGCAGCAGTAAAACCTGAAGGTGTGTCCCTATATGGACCCCATAGATTTTTGGGTTTGCACACATTTTATGTGCAGTGGGTAGGTGAAAATAGTTTTCCTGATTCATCATGTTACTGCTTGTACGGCCAACTATAGACGTACTGACCTGTGCAAGCCAAACCCGTCACATGGCACCCTGCCTCTCTACGGTCGTACAAGGCATTCTTGTGCTTATTTAACAGGCTGAATAGACAGAAAAGATGGATTAACATTCGTCTGCTGCCAGAGAAGAAGCCGCCAGGGATTACCCAGACTCCTCTAGGAGCCAAGCACCAGTTTTTGCAAGCAGTAACATAGACACAGAGCCTCCATGAATATTAATGAGCTTTCATTCCCGGGGAGAGAAACTTGCAGTCTCTGATCATTTTTCTGTATTTTGTGATGTGCTGGATAGAGTTATAAGTAAATCTGCCTCAAATATTCATAATCCCTTCTATCCTGGAACACATCTCCGTGGGGTGCATGGCATTATACTGTATTATAATGTTATAACATGATTTATGTACACTTTATTGTCTGTATAATTAGGGACTATTTAATTGAAAAATAACTTGTAAAGGATGGGGAGGGGGCAACAGCATTAATAATGGGGAGTTATTCTTCTTCTTCCTCCGCCTTCCTGCTTCTTCTTCCTCCTCCTTCTTGTTCCTTCTCCTTCCAACTCTTTCTTCTTCCTCCTCTTCTTCTTTTTCCTTCCTCGTCTAGAGCCTCCTCCTTCTTTCTCCTCCTTCTTTTTCTTCTTCTTCTTCCTCCTTACCCCTTTTTCTTCATCTTTTTCTTCATTCTCCTTCTTCCTCCTTCTTCCTTCTTCTTCCTCCTTCCTCCTCCTTCTTCCTCCTTCTTCTTCTTTTTCTTCTTCTTCCTCCTCCTTCTTGTTCCTCCCTCCTCCTCCCTCTTGTTCCTTCTCCTTCCAACTCTTTCTTCTTCCTCTTCTTCTTTTTCCTCCCTCTTCCTCCTCCTTCTTTTTTCTCCTTCCTCCTTCTTCTTCTTCTTCCTCCTCACCCTTTTTCTTCATCTTTTTTCTTCATTATCCTTCTTTCTCCTTCTCTTTCCTCCTCTTTCTTCTTCTTCCTCCTTCCTCTTCCTTTTACCTCCTTCCTTCCTTCTTCTTCTTCTCCTTCTTCCTCCTCCTTCTTGTTCCTTTTTCTTCCTCCTTCTTCCTTTTTCTTCCTCCTTCTTCCTTTTTCTTCCTCCTTCTTCCTTTTTCTTCCTCCTTCCCCCTCCTTGTTCCTCCTCCTTCCTTCTCTCTCTTCTACCTCCTCCTTCCTCCTTCACCTTCCTTCTCCTTCCTTCACTCTCTTCTACCTCCTCCTTCCTTCTCTCTCTTCTACCTCCTCCTTCACCTTCTTCCTCCTCCTTCCTTCTGTTTTTCTACCTCCTCCTTCTTCCTCTTCTTCCTCCTCTTTCTTTCTCCTTCTTCCTTTGTCTTCTTCTTCTTTTGTCTCTTCCTCCTCCTTCTCCTCCTCTCATTTAACCCCAACAGTTTGCTCAGCGCATTACAATAAAAAGGGAAACAGTAAAAATCAGAGGGTTAGTGGAGCCCTGCTCATGAGAGCTTACAATCTTAAAGGGAGGAGCAAGTGCTACAAAAAGAAATAACTGTTGGGTAATGGGTAAATGGAGAATGTAGAGGTACAATTACTAGGTGGAGGTGATATAGGCTTCCTTGAAGAGATGAGTTTTTGGGAATCACCTATAGGTAGACAGAGTAGGAGATAGCCAGACAGGTTAGAAAGTTCCAGGGGGCGGAAAAGGCTCTGGGTAGGTCCTAATTTAAGTGTAATCAATTGAATTTGCTTTATGGATTCATTGAGTTATATTTCCATACAGAGATTTTTGTGGATTTAATTGGTTGTATTTACTATAGGGGTTGGTGAACTCATTGGGTTATATTTTTATAGCTGAACTAAACTGTTTCAAAGCACCAAAAACTGAAAGTGCTATTTAATTCATTTTAAATATTTAAAGCAAACCCCCCCCATCCATTCATGTCTCCATACTTTATTTTCCTGAGAAACCACTTTGAAATACACACCTTAGAGTTTCTGGTTGCAGCCATCTTGAGTAAGGGATTATTCATGTAGCATTTACTTCCTGGAGTTCATCTGCCCATAGCTCAGGCATGCAAGCAGGCGGGTATGCATAGCTGGGAACTTTTTTCCTCCCCTACTCCTCCTGGAATGTATGACCTATTTTATGTAGGCCAGAAACCAGGAAGCATGTAAAAGAAGAAATGTAAAAAAAAAAAAAAAGTAAAACAAGTAAATAAAATATACAGCACCTTCCTATCTATTTACTAATGTTAGCAGCATGAGGATTAAAAAATAGTCAATGCTGAGTGAGAGAGTGAAGTTTCACTTTAATATGGAGGCTGATGGATTCACTAGTTATATTTTATATAGAGGTTGGTGGATACATTGGGTTATATTTAATATAGGGTGTGGTGGAAAAATTGGGTTATATATAAAATAGAGGTTGGTGGATTCATTGGGTTGTATTTAATATAAAGGTTGGTGGATTCATTGGGTTGCATTTAATAAAGAGATTGGTGGATTCAAAGGGTTGTAGTTAATATAGAGGTTGGTTGATTCATTGGGTTTTATTTAATACAGTATAGAGGTTGGTGGATTCATTGGGTTAACTCCTTTGTGACTGCGCTATAGCCAAATAACATTTACAGCGCGGCCGCACTTTACCAGGAGGCCCTCGTATTACATCTTTCCATGCTCGCAGGGTTCATCAGAAGTGATCCTTCAGATGCAGCTGATCACAGATCAGGGTAAAGAGCCAATAAGGGCGGCCCTTTACTACGGGATTAGCTGTGTCCAATCACAGCTGATCACAGATGTAAACAGGGTTTACTGGGTAATATCGGTAATCCTCCCTTCATGCTGATAGCGCGTTGAGAGGAGAGCTGAAAACTGGTAAATCCACGCAGGGGACATCTGCACTGACAATCAGCGTCCTGATAATCAATGCAGCCCCAACAGTGCCCACCAGTGCTGTCAATCAGTGCCCATCAATGATGCCTGTCAGTGCCCATCAGTGCCGCCTATCAGTGATGCCTATCATTGCCGCCTATCATTGCCCATTAGTGCCGCATATCAGTGCCCATCAGTGCCACCTATCAGTGCAGCATATCAGAGTCCATCAGTGCATCCTCATCAGTGCACATCAGTGAAGGACAAAAATGACTTGCTGTATTTACAAAATTTTACAGAAACTACAAAAAACTTTTTTTTTTCAAAAACTTTTTTCGTTTGTTTAGAAAAAAAAAAAAAAAACAGTGGTGATTACAGTAAATACCACCATATGAAAGCTCTATCTGTCTAAAAAAAACAAAAAAAAACAAATGATAAAAATGTAGTTTCGATACAGTGTTGCATGACCGCGCATTTGTCATTCAAAGTACGACAGCGCTGAAAGCTAAAATTTGGCCTGGGCAGGAAGGGGATGAAAGTCCCCAGTAGGCAAGTGGTTATATGTAATAAAAAGGTTGGTGGATTCATTGAGTGATATTTATTATAGAGGTTGATGGATTCATAAGGTTGTATTATAGAGGTTGCTGGATTTATTGGGTTATATTTAATATAGAGGTTGGTAGATTGTATGGGTTGCATTTAATATAGAGGTTGGTGGATTCCTTGGGTAATATTTATTATAAGGGTTGGTGGATTCATTGGGTGATATTTTAAGGGTTGGTGGATTCATTGGGTGATATTATAAGGGTTGGTGGATTCATTGGGTGATATTATAAGGGTTGGTGCATTCATTGGTGATATTATAAGGGTTGGTGGATTCATTGGGTGATATTTTAAGGGTTGGTGGATTCATTGGGTGATATTATAAGGGTTGGTGGATTCATTGGGTGATATTATAAGGGTTGGTGCATTCATTGGTGATATTATAAGGGTTGGTGGATTCATTGGTGATATTATAAGGGTTGGTGGATTCATTGGGTGATATTTAGTATAAAGGTTGGTGGATTCATTGGGTTATATTCAATAAAAGGGTTGGTGGATTCATTGGGTTATATTTAAAATAAGGGTTGGTGGATTAATTGAGTGATGTTCAGTATAAAGGTTGGTGGATTCATTGGGTTATATTCAATAAAAGGGTTGGTGGATTCATTGGGTTATATTTAATATAAGGGTTGGTGGATTCATTGGGTTATGTTTAATATAAGGGTTGGTGGATTCATTGGGTTATATTTAATATAAGGGTTGGTGGATTCATTGGGTTATGTTTAATATAAGGGTTGGTGGATTCATTGGGTTATATTTAATATAAGGGTTGGTGGATTAATTGGGTTATATTTGGTATAGAGGTTGGTGGATTTATTGGGTTTTATTTAGTATAGAGGTTGGTGGATTCATTGAGTGATATTTAGTATAGAGGTTGTTGGATTCATTGGGTTATATTTAGTATAGAGGTTGATGGATTCATTAGGTGATATTTAGTATAGAGGTTGGTGGATTCATTGGGTTTTATTTAGTATAGAGGTTGGTGGATTCCTTGGGTGATATTTAGTATACAAGTTGGTGGATTCATTGGGTTATAGGTAATATAGAAGTTGGTAGATTCAATGGGATATATTTAATATAGAGATTGGTGGATTCACTGGGTAATATTTAATATAGAGGTTGGTGAAGCTAAACGAATGACTTGACAGCTATGATACACATGTGAGAACATTGTGTCCTTCAACGGATTTTTAATTCTGATTAGCCAGTTTAGTAATTCACATACACATGCCAGACCACATAGCCAGATGTCTTTGGTCCTCCTCTCGTTTCTTGCTTTTGATCAGAGACTTCATCCATCCGGTTGGGTTACAAGGGGTGGCAGGTAAGGGAATGGAGACAAAGTGCTGACTTCCTTGGATTATAAGAATTGTAGGTCAGAAGGATCTCTGTCTTTGGCCCTCCTCTCCCGTTCCTAGCTATTGGTCAGCAAGTCCATCCATCCGGTTGGGTTACAAAGGTTGGCAGGAAAGGGAATGGAGCCAGGTTGCTGCCTTCCATATTGACGCTACATGTATAACAGAATGACCCCTGTTTTTGGTCCTCCTGAAGGCTTTAATTAAGTTGGCGTATGTGCAAGGATGTCTTGGGGCCCTATTATTTAACTTATTATTCATGAGCTGTAAAGCAGAACAAATAATTATTTTGGACTGTTCCTCTGAATTTAGGGTTGGCCACTATCTATGGACACCGAGTGACCGACATTGATGAGATTCTGGACATCAGGAAGATGATTGGAGTCTGCCAGCAAAGCGACATTCACTTTGAGGATCTGACTGTAGAAGAGAACCTTTCAGTCTTCGCCTCACTGAAGGGGATCAGCAAAACCTCCAAGGAGCAGGAGGTAGGGCACCATTAGCGGTGGGGTTGTTGTCACGGTTGTGGGGAGTGATGATCTTATCTCTGGGCTTTTTAATTTGATCTCCATATGAATCTTATTCACAATTTTATCAAAGTTCATAAAGCTGGGGGAGGAGACAAGCTATGGCCCAACTAGACCCCCAGAATGAATCTGCGTCTATGACCACCTGGATTTAGATGATTGGCAGTTATTGGCACTGTGTCGGTACCCGTCCATTGATGCCAATTATTTTTTTACCAAACATAACTCCAATTATGTATATTTTTATTCTTCCACATGTGTATGGCTGTTAGTACCATGGGGGGGTCACATGAACATTGCCCTCATACACAGAGGTGCTGTTATCCTGGAATCACCCAATGCTAATGTTATATTATGCCTGCAGATGGGCGGAGTTGTTCTTTAAAGTTGATGCCTGCTGAAGAGCTACAATGTAACACACAATCATTCTTCCTGGGATCTCTAGTCCAGAAGGTACAGTCCAGAGACTTCTTCTGTACTTCTGCCATTACAAACACATTCTGGTCCACACAAGCCCGCAGCAGCCGGGGGGAGGGAGAGGAGGGGAGCCAGCAGCTTTGCAGGGGAGCTGGGGGGGGGGGGTGTTGGCGCAACAAAGGGGAAAGCCCGGGCAGTAAGGAGAATTGGCACAGTACAGAGTGATTAGGGCAGGGATCCTCAAACTACGGCCCTTCAGCTGTTGCGGAACTACACATCCCATGAGGCATTGTAGAACTCTTACATTCACAGACATGAATAGGCATGATGGGAATTGTAGTTCTTGAACAACTGGAGGGCCATAGTTTGAAGACCCCTGGATTAGAGTATGCCCAGGCACACCTGGCACACCCCCTGTGCATGCCAATCACTCCTGTATTAGTGAGACACCACTCTGGATGAATGAGAACAGGAGGTATTGTCAGTCTGGGGGGGGGGGGGTTTAGATGGACTAGCAGATTTAGATTCACTAACAATTTAGAGCCAAACTCCATCTTACACTTTGTAATCAGTTACAGCAACACAGTTTTTTGTTCCTTTTGGGATAAAGGTTTTACATAAATAAAAGATGATCATTGTAAGTACACTCCCATTGACAAGTGGTTTCTCTCCTCCATGTAAAATGATACATCTGTAGGAGAGCTTGTTCTTGTAAAAAAAAAAACAACAGACTTACTGGCTGGATCAGCAGGTGAAAATACTGAATTTTTTTTCTGCTTATACCAGCAATTATTTAGGCTGTTGAGAGGGTCTCTTTAATCTCATTTGTGGTGGTGGTGTATTACAGATAAATAGGATCCTGCATGATCTGGATATGGAAGCCGTGAAGCACAACCAGGTGAAGCGTCTGAACGTGGGGCAGCAGAGGAAGCTCGCTGTGGCGATAGCGGTCCTGGGAAATCCCAAGGTAAGTCCTATAAACACGCAAAAAGCTCCGCCCATATCTGTGACTGTGGGGACATGTGTCAAGAATTAGGTGTGCACATGGAGGACCTTTGTATGTCATTGTGCTATGTATCTATGTATGTCGGGAGGTTGTTCCTGTTTGGATCTCATTCAAAATATTTCCTGATCCTTTTTTAATAAATCTGTAAATGAAATAAATGTAAATCTCCTGGCAAACAGCTAAATACAAAAGGTTAAAATAGTTGTGAACTCTTCCATATACCCAGTGAAGTGACCATCCCCCATACACAAACCTTTCTATATAAGTTGTACCTGTTTATCTGCAGCACTCTCTCCTCTGCAGCCTTCTAAAACACATAGATCAAGGTTTTTTTTTTATATGCTACAGCAGGCAGGGGGGTGGGGATCTGATGTCACAAATTGAACAGCACAGAGCTGAGTGTAATCTGAGACCTGAGTGGAGGGAATGTACACACCCCCTCTACACAGCCTTATAGAGAAACATGCACAGCTGAGGCTGTCAATCAGCTTCTGTGTGCAGGAGGGGGAGCTGCCCTCTCCCAGGATTGTCTGATGTTGGCATAGAGCCATAGACTGTCAGAAGTGACTCATGCAGACAGCAGAGGAAGGCAAGAGCAGACAGAACTCTCTTTCTCACTGTATCCAAAACTAGGAAAATAAACAGAAAATCCTTAATTTGTGTCTCACCCCTCCACCCCCCCCCCCCCCCCCCAGGCACTGCAGCTCACAGTAGGAGGGTTTTAACCATGGCTTTTTTTCAGCGGGAATGCAGTTCCGGCACTTCCAACACTGACTGTATTTAATGGCAAGGGGTTCAAGGTCTATTTATGCTAGCTGCTGAGGGGGATCTATTGTTGCTGGAGGAGATCTACTTTTGCAGGGTGGGGAGGGATGTCTACTGTTGCTCAAGAGGTCTATTGTTGTTGGTGGGGGGGTCTACTGTTGCTGGGGGTGGGTCCTATGTTGCTGGGGGTCAGTTGTTGCTAGGGGAGGGGGTATTTTGTTGCGAGTGATACATTGTTGCTGGGGGATGGTTTATTTTTGGTGGCTGCTGGAGAGTCTATTGGTGCTGACTGCAGGTAGATCTGTTATCGCTGCTGGGGATCTTTTGTTGCTGGGGGGGTATTTAGTTCTGAGTGGTTCATTGTTGCTGAGGGGGTCTATTGTTGCTGGCTGCATTTGATCTGGTTTACTGTTTTTCTTGTCATTATTAACAAACTCCATACATATTACTTAGTACCACAATGTTACATGGTTCTTATTAGTACCACAATGTTACATGGTTCTTATTAGTACCACAATGTTACATGGTTCTTATTAGTACCACAATGTTACATGGTTCTTATTAGTACCACAATGTTACATGGTTCTTATTAGTAACACAATGTTACATGGTTCTTATTAGTACCACAATGTTACATGGTTCTGTATTCTCTAAAAGGAGCAGTACTTGGGAGATGGGTAGAGGGTGGAACCAAGAAACGGTGCAGGAGGTGGGTAGGGGGCGGAGACAAGGGGTGACTCAGAAAGGGGAGTTCCTGCACGTATTGTCTGAGAAAAAAAGCCCTGGTTTTAACAATGTCAATCCAGAAAGCAGTGGGCAGAGCTGGGTGTGTCCAGACTTGTGAATCAGCAATGGCACGCCCCCTGCAGCATCTTCTCCTCCCACTGTAGTGCAAGCGGGCACAGCCTACATGAGAGTGACAACTCCGCTCTGAATTTAGGAGCAGTACAGCATCGTTGTCACCCCATCACAGGAATTTGCATTAGATGGACTTCACTGGCAGGATCAACAGAGGTTTATGGGGCTGTGCAGAAAACTGTAAGTGCTGATGATTGTAGAGCTGCATTCATTGTTTCTTTTTATGTCAGTGCGGAGTTCAGCTTTACACTGTTAAATATTTATTCTGCTCTGTGTATCCTGACAGTGATGAATGAGGTCCAATGTTTAATACAAGCTGGCTGTACTCTTCTTTTGCTGCGCTCTGTTGTACCCCCGGGTATCACCTGCCTCTCATTAATATTTAACCCTTCTCTATTGTTTGCTTCCTGACTGCCCTGAATACTGGCAGATCCGGCTTCTCAATAATGTCTGTTCTTTATTGGGTCCTATTGTGATCCTTCAGGATGATGAAGAAATTCGATTTTTTTTTTTGTTATATTGGATATGTTTTATAGCAAAAAGTAAAAAATATATATTTTTTTTTTCAAAATTGTCAGGCTTTTTTCGTTAATAGCGCAAAAAAATAAAAAACGCAGAGGTGATCAAATACCACCAAAAGAAAGCTCTATTTGTGGGGAAAGAAGGACATACATTTTGTTTGTGTATAGCGTCTCATGACCGCGCAATTGACAGTGCTGAATTGCGAAAAATGGCCTGGTCAGGAAGGGGGGAATAAATCTTCCGGAGGTGGCCCGTGTTACAAATAATTTGGGTAATAACAATGGAGATCCACTGGGTGGCAGTGTAGAGATCCGCTCATGCTGACAGGTGCCACATCCGAAACATGTGTATTCATTAGAGCTATAAAATGTACAAATATGGACTTTATAGGCACCACATCAACCACAACTGGAATTTGTAAAAACAATTTATTGTTTTATTGTGCATCAATTAAAAACAGTTTAAAATCAATGACATCATTGTTATTTGCATCTATTAATAGGTGCAGTTAAAAATGATATGTAATTGTTTTTAATTTGTTTTTAATTGATGTACAATCAAAATTGTTTCCTATTTACAAATTCCATAAAGTTCATATTCATAAATGTCAGAGCTCTAATGAAGACACATATTTAACCACTTAAGTCCCGGAAGATTCTACCCCCTTCCTGACCAGGGGGTTTTTTGCGATTTTTTTACTGCGGGACTTTAACGGACAATTGCGCGGTCGTGCGACACTGTACCTAAACTAATTTGACGTCCTTTTTTTCCCACAAACAGAGCTTTCTTTTGGTGGTATTTGATCACCTGTGCGATTTTTTGATCAAGCGCTATAAACAAAAAAAGAGCGTAAATTTTGCAAAAATAACAATATTTTTCACACTTTTTTATATGAAATTCCCCCCCAAAAAAATGTAAAAATCTATTTTTTTTAACATTTTCGGACAATTTGTTTTATGCTACATATGTTTGGTAAAAAAAATCGCAAAAAGCGTATTTTGATTGGTTTGCGCAAAAGTTATCGCGCTTACTAACAAAGGGAAAGATTTTTTTCATTTTTGGTGTTTTTTTTTTAACGAGTAATGACGGAGATCTGCGATTTTTTTTGCGGGACTGCGACATTGCGGCGGACAGATCGAACCCTTGACTGACATTTTTGACACTTTTGGGGTTACCAGTGACATTACTGCAGTAATCAGTGCTATACATATGCACTGTTACTGTAAAAATGACACTGGCAGGGAAGGGGTTAACTGTATTGGAGAGGGAGGGGTTAAGTGTGTCCTAGGGGCGTGCTTCTAACTGTGATGGGACATGGCTACTAGTGTAAAAACAGAGATCAACGGTCCTACATAGTAGAACCGTATGATCACCATTCTTACACAGGGGAGAATGACAGGCGGCTTGTTTACATTAGCCACCTGCCTTTCTCCCTTCCCGGGAGCCGGGAATGAGCCGGGGCGGGCACGCGCCTCAGCGGGCGCACGCTCGCCCGCTATTGGCTCACAAGCCGGTGACAGGCTAGTGACGTATATATACGTCACTTTGCCTGGCCGGAGCTGACCTCCGCAGTATATGTACTTGCGGCGGTCGGCAAGTGGTTAAAGGCCCAGTCCACTTGACAGTTCTGTCTCACTTGTAGGAGGAGCTTGATGCTTCCAGTTGGCTCCCGGCTGAGCGATATTACAGCAACGTTTATTGTCAATTGGGAGCAGCTTGGTCTATTTTTATCTGAATGAGACAGCGACAGATGGCGAGGACAATGCTTTCTGGTGACCCCTCTTTTTTGTCTGGTGGTGACCTCTTGATGTGTTTGGCAGGTGCTGCTCCTGGATGAGCCCACGGCGGGTATGGATTCCTGCTCCCGCTACACAGTCTGGAATGTGTTAAAGAAGAGGAAGGCGAACAATGTGATTGTGTTCAGCACACACTGTATGGAGGAAGCCGACATCCTGGCGGGTACGCAACCTTGCGCATTGCTCAGCATTGTGCGATTATGCTTTATATCAGACGATGGTGTGTTGTAATATTACAATTGTATAATTCGTTATATCATGAAAGATACATTGTTTCACATATAATAAAGTAAAATAACCGCGCTAAACCACAAAAATTCAATCTGTGAGGAATTGAATAAAACAAAGCTGCAGCTACAGTAGGACACACCAAAAGTAATATATAAACAGGTAAAGCTGCGCTAAATGATATATGTGATAAACAAATACAGTGAATGATATCACTAAAGATATCAATAAAAATAAAGACAATGTGATATTGAATAATCATGTGCTCATGCAATTAAATAAATAAAGTATAAAGACTTCCGGGTATTACGTGGTGACGTCAGCACGCCTTACCGACGTGTTTCGTCATAGATGACGTCTTCCGGGGGAGTCTTCCTATAGAGTTCTATATGCCTGAATATTTGGTGTTTCTGGTAAGCGCAATAGCGTGATTCACTTTCAGCACGGTGATAGCATTATTGAGCGGTGGAGGTTTGCTTTCGAGCACTGCTATACTCATGAGCAATGTGTTTATTTTTATTGATATCTTTAGTGATACAGTGAATGATATCACTAAAGATATCAATAAAAATAAACACAATGTGATATTGAATAATCATGTGCTCATGCAATTAAATAAATAAAGTGACATCCAATTATATCAGAAAGATAAACCACAAAGTCCAATAAATTATATAAATAAAGTCCAAAGATATGTATAGCAGTGCTCGAAAGCAAACCTCCACCGCTCAATAATGCTATCACCGTGCTGAAAGTGAATCACGCTATTGCGCTTACCAGAAACACCATATATTCAGGCATATAGAACTCTATAGGAAGACTCCCCAGGAAGACGTCATCTATGACGAAACACGTCGGGAAGGCGTGCTGACATCACCACGTAATACCCGGAAGTCTTTATACTTTATTTATTTAATTGCATGAGCACATGATTATTCGATATCACATTGTCTTTATTTTTTATTGATATCTTTAGTGATATCATTCACTGTATTTGTTTATCACATATATCATTTAGCGCAGCTTTACCTGTTTATACATTGTTTCACATGGTTGGTGAGAAGAAATAATACGACGACGAGGGTGAAATTAGTAGAGTGCATCCGGAAAGTATTCACAGCGCTTCACTTTTTACAGGATTATTCCAAAATGGATTAGTCATTATTTTCCTCAAAATTCTACAAACAATACCCCATAATGACGGCATGAAAGAAGTTTGAAATCTTTGCATATTTATTAAAAATAAAAAACAAAAAAATCATATGTTCATAAGTATTCACCGCCTTTGCCACGACATTCGACACTCAAAATTGAGGTCAGGTGCATCCTGTTTCCACTGATCATCCATAAGATGTTTCTACAACTTGATTGGAGTCCACCTGTGGTAAATTCAGTTGATTGGACATGATTTGGAAAGGCACACCTGTCTATACAAGGTTCCACAGTTAACAGTAAATGTCAGAACGCAAACCAAGCCATGAAATCCAAGGAATTGTCTGAATACCTCTGAGACTGGTTTTTATGGAGGCACAGATGTGGGGAAAGGTTAAAGAAAAAATTCTGCAGCATTGAAGGTCCCAATGAGCACAGTGGCCTCCATCATCCGTAAATGGAAGAATATTGGAACCACCAGGACTCTTCCTAGAATGAGTGATCGGGGAGGGAGGTGACCAAGAACCCGATGGTCACTCTGGCAGAACCTTCCAGAAGAACAACCATCTCTGCAGAACTCAACCTATAGCCTTATTCCTAAGTAGATTAAATTCTTTATTTTCCTCTAAAGTCTACAAACAATACCCCATAACATGAAGTGCCCATTCACACTACCGCGACGTGTCAGGCGACTGGTCGCGGTCCATGCAGTGCTACGGGAACCGTTCTAATTGGAGTGACTCAAGTCGCTCCGACTTAGAAAATAGTTCCTGTACTACTTCGGGGTGACATTGGAGCGACTTGCATTGACATTCATTATATGAAGTCCGTGCAAGTCGCGACGAAGTCGCGGTGCACGCGACTTCACAGGTCGCCCCCGAAGTCGTGCCGCGGTAGTGTGAACCGGCACGAAAGACGTTTGTTTGAAATCTTTGCAAATTTATTAAAAATAAAAAACAAAAAAAATCCCATGTACATAAGTATTCACAGCCTCTGCTCAATACTTTGGTGAAGCACCTTTGGCACCAATTACAGCCCCAAGTCTTTTTGAGTATGATGCTACACACTTGGCACACCTATTGCTGGGCAGTTTCTCCCATTCTTCTTTGCAGGACCTCTCAAGCTCCATCAGGTTGGGCAACCTAAAGACATTCACAGAGTTGTCCTGTAGCCACTCCTTTGTTATCTTGGCTGTGTGCTTAAGGTCGTTGTCCTGTTGGAAGATGAACCTTCGCCCCCATCTTAGGTCCAGAGGGCTCTGGAGTAGGTTATTTATCAAGGATGTCTCTGTACTTTGCTGCATTCATCTTTCCCTCGATCCTGACTAGTCTCCCAGTTCCTGCCACCGAAAGACATCCCCACAGCATGATGCCAACACCACCATTCTTCACTGTAGGGATGGTTTTGGGCAGTTGATGAGTGGTGCCTGGTTTCTTCCAGATGTAATGCTTTCCATTCAGGCCAAAGAGATCATATTTTTGTTTATTTTGTTTCTCATGGTCTGAGACTTCAGGTGCCTTTTGGCAAACTCCGGGTGGGCTGTCATGTGCCTTTTACTGAGGAGTGGCTTCTGTCTGGCCGCTCTACCATACGGCCTGATTGGTGGAGAGCTGCAGAGATGGTTGTTCTTATGGAAGGTTCTCCTCTCTCCACAGAGAAATGCTGGAGCTCTGTCAGAGTGACCATCAGGTTCTTGGTTACCTCCCTTCCCGATCACTCAATTTGGCCGGGCGGCCCTCTCTAAGGAGAGTCCTGGTGGTTCCAAACTTTTTCCATTTATGGATGATGGAGGCCACTGTGCTCATTGGGATCTTCAATGCTGCAGAATTTTTTCTGTACCCTTCCCCAGATCTGTGCCTCCATACAATCCCGTCTTGGAGGTCTGCAGACAATTTCTTGGACTTCATGGCTTGGTTTGTGCTCTGACATGCACTGTTAACATGTGAGTACATGCCATGACATGCGGGACCTTATACAGACAGGTGTGTGCCTTTCCAAATCATGTCCAATCAACTGAATTTACCACAGGTGGACTCCAATCAAGTTGTTGAAACATCTCAAGGATGATCAGTGGAAACAGGATGCACCTGAGCTCAATTTTGAGTGTCATGGCAAAGGGTGTGAATACTTATGTACATGGGATTTTTTTGTTGTTAATAAATTTGCAAAGATTTCAAACAAACTTCTTTCACGTTGTCATTATGTGGGATTGTTTGTAGAATTCTGAGGAAAATAATTGAATCCATTTTGGAATAAGGCTGTAACATAACAAAAGTGAAGCACTGTGAATACTTTCCGTATGCTCTGTATATTACCACCACACCTCTGAATTTCTAGCACAAATATCAATATTCTCCTTGACTGATCGGGAGAAAAACCTATAGTAGAGTTCCTGTTACTTCATTTTGACAGCGTGATTTTCACGCAATTCGGCGTGTCACAATTACCTTGAATGTGCTGCCCTCTGCGTGTTTGTTGTCTGATATGAAGCTCCTGCTTCTTTATGTAACACTCAAAGGTCTTGCCGCACCCCAGCCTGTGATTGGACTGTGAAAGGAGAAGCAGCAGACTGATAAGCTCATCTCTCTGTCACTCTGCTGTCTCCTCCTATCCGCATGCTCCTTGTCAAAATAAAAAGTTAATGATGCTTTCGGGGTCAGTCCACTGTAAACTGCTGTCTAGTCATGGGTGGATTCTGTGGGCTGTCCTTCAAGCTTGAAGCTCCCGTATTTCTTCTCCCCATCCCTCTCTATGCTGAATTCTCTGTCATTTCTAACAATATGGGGAGCAAAACCCCCTTCAAACAGCAGCAGCAGATGAGAAAATCAGAGCAGGTGGGCGGAGTTAACCTGGCCATACATTATACAATTTTCTTGTTTGTTTCCTTTAGTGTTTAGGTGTGACCTCATATTATATGATTTTGGTAAATAAATTGTACAAGAAGATTGTGTAATGTATGGCTATCCTTAGGAACACCTGTGAAATAACCACAGCAGGTGGGAGGAGTTAGGAACACCTGTGAAATAATCACAGCAGGTGGGAGGAGTTAGGAACACCTGTGAAATAATCACAGCAGGTGGGAGGAGTTAGGAACACCTGTGAAATAATCACAGCAGGTGGGAGGAGTTAGGAACACCTGTGAAATAATCACAGCAGGTGGGAGGGGTTAGGAACACCTGTGAAATAATCACAGCAGGTGGGAGGGGTTAGGAACACCTGTAAAATAACCACAGCAGGTGGGAGGAGTTAGGAACACCTGTGAAATAATCACAGCAGGTGGGCGGAGTTAGGAACACCTGTGAAATTATCACAGCAAGTGGGTGGAGTTAAGGACAGCTGTGAAATTATCATAGCAGGTGGGAGGAGTTAGGAACACCTGTGAAATAACCACAGCAGGTGGGAGGAGTTAGGAACACCTGTGAAATAATCACAGCAGGTGGGCGGAGTTAGGAACACCTGTGAAATTATCACAGCAAGTGGGTGGAGTTAAGGACAGCTGTGAAATTATCATAGCAGGTGGGAGGAGATAGGAACACCTGTGAAATAATCACAGCAGGTGGGAGGAGTTAGGAAAACCTGTGAAATAACCACAGCAGGTGGGAGGAGTTAGGAACACCTGTGAAATAACCACAGCAGGTGGGAGGAGTTAGGAACACCTGTGAAATAATCACAGCAGGTGGGAGGAGTTAGGAACACCTGTGAAATTATCACAGCAAGTGGGTGGAGTTAAGGACAGCTGTGAAATTATCATAGCAGGTGGGAGGAGTTAGGAACACCTGTGAAATAATCACAGCAGGTGGGAGGAGTTAGGAAAACCTGTGAAATAACCACAGCAGGTGGGAGGAGTTAGGAACACCTGTGAAATAACCACAGCAGGTGGGAGGAGTTAGGAACACCTGTGAAATAATCACAGCAGGTGGGAGGAGTTAGGAACACCTGTGAAATAATCACAGCAGGTGGGAGGAGTTAGGAACACTTGTGAAATAATCACAGCAGGTGGGCGGAGTTAGGAACACCTGTGAAATTATCACAGCAAGTGGGTGGATTTAAGGACAGCTGTGAAATAATCATAGCAGGTGGGAGTTAGGAACACCTATGAAATAAACGCAGCGGTGAGCGAAGTTAGGAACACCTGTGAAATAATCACAGCAGGTGGGAGGAGTTAGGAACACCTGTGAAAAAATCGCAGCAGGTTGGAGGAGTTAGGAACACCTGTGAAATAATCACAGCAGGCGGGCGGAGTTAAGGACACCTGTGAAATAATCACAGCAGGTGGGAGGAGTTAGGAACACCTGTGAAATAATCACAGCAGGTGGGCGGAGTTAGGAACACCTGTGAAAAAAAATTACAGCAGGTGGGCGGAGTTAGGAACAGCTGTGAAATAGACAAGCAGGTGGGCGGAGTTATGAACTCCAATGCATAGATATGGGGAGAGCTGTTCAGCGCACTATTGATCACATGACTGTAACCTTGGATAGGACCTCCCCTTTTATGAAATATATATTACATATTTATACAAAATATAATCCTCTTTCTAATTTGTATTTCAGACAGAAAAGCCGTCCTCTCTCAGGGCACCTTGAAATGTGTTGGATCCTCTCTGTTCCTGAAGAGCAAGTGGGGTGTCAGCTACCGTCTAAGGTATATTGCAATGTTATTTGCTGATAACAGATACCATCCCATGTGCAGCAAAACAAAAGGTGTGCAAAGTGCTACCGTTTCTTTTCTGTGGCCACAGCCTGAGTTGATTAGCCTGTCCCCTGCCAGCATGATGTAGAGAAGAACCCCTTGCTCTCTGTGTGGAAGCAGTGGTCTCTCTCCTGGCATCCAACGTGCCCCATGCTGAGTCAGACATAGCCCTGCAATTACCAATGCTCATTACTGATTTGAGGGCTCAGGCTCTGACCTCTGCAGAGAGACCGCTGCTTCAACACAGAGAGGCTTTTTTGGACAGAAAAAAAAAATTACAGGTATGCATATTGTTACATTGTTCCAGCTTACCTGTGGGATTCTTCTATATCTATATCTCCCCTCTGCAGCTCGTCCAATCAGAGAATGCTGTGCATTAATTCAGAAAATACAAAGCATTCTCTGAATGACACCCGTACCCAACAGATGACCTCCTGGTCCCGTTGGTCCAAAATGCTACTTCCGGTCCATAATGAAGTGGACCAGTCAAACAAATAGGTGGGGCCGTGCCATAACATAAAGCAGCAGAAAGTGAATATGGGACCGGCTATTTAAATATTCAATTAATTAAGAATAAAATTCTAATAAAATTAATTGTAAAAGTTAAAAAAAGAACAAATTCAATATCTAAAACAATATATATAAATTGTTGGATATTCCATAAAAATGAAAGATATATAAATAGGAATCTAATGTAGTAAATGAGGACAGGGCTGCTGTTAAAAATCAAGGGGCCCCATACAGCCTACCTGACAGAGCCCCCCCTCAGAATATATTAAGACAATATTTTCACTAAAAATACACTAAAATCATTATTAGCGGACACAAACATAACTGAGAACCCGCGTGAATTAGCCCTTTTTATACGTTTTTTTACATTTTTTTAATTCTATATATTTTTTTCAAATGTTAAAAATGTTTACAATTATTTTATTTTACAATTTTGTTAAATGATTTATTCAAATTTTTGATTATTATTTTTTTTTACAATTTATTTTTTTTTTCAGGACAGGGAAACCTGCAGCATTGGGTTGGGGGGGGGGGCGACACAGTGAATAGGGGGGCACACAGGGAGGGGGTGGGGGATCAGAAGCAGTTAGAACAGGAAGGGGGATCGGTGTCGGAGAAGCAATTACAGGAACGATGCCCTGAGTCTGTGTCTCTCCCTGCAGTGGCTGAAAGCTGGTAAGAGGGGGAAAAACTGGCTTTCAGCTGCTGCAGAGAGCCGCACAGGGCTTCCTTCTGTAATTGCCCCTCCGCACCGATTCCCTGTGCTGTCGGGGCCCCTCTGTGTGCCTGGGCCCCCTATATGAGGACTGGTGGCCCCCCCTCCCCTATCAGCGGCTCTGAATGAGGACAGCATATTGACATTTGACAACCCTAAGTTGTTTTTTTTTTTACCAAAGACATGTAGCAGAACACATTTTGGCCTAAATATGTGAAGAAATTAGCTTTTATATATATATATATATATATTTTTTTTTTATTGGATATGTTTTATAACAGTATATATATATATATACACGATTGCTACATTTTGCACTTCTGGTAGATGCCGAACTGCATCTCGTTGCTGTGTACCTGTACTATGCAATGACAATAAAGTTGTATCTATCTATCTATCTATCTATCTATCTATCTATCTATCTATCTATCTATATATATATATATATATATATATATATATATATATATATATAAAATATAAATATAAATAATATATATAAAATAAAATATATATAAAAGTATAAAATGTTTTATAACATTTTTGTAAAAAATATTGTTTTTTTTCTAAATTTTTGGTCTTTTTTTCGCTTAGATAATAAAAAATAAAAAACCCAGTGATGACCAAGTAGCACCAAAAGAAATGTATTTGTGTGAAAAAAAAATGATCTAAATTTCATCTGGGTACAGTATTGCTTGACTGCGCAATTACCAGTTACAGTAGCGCAGTGCTGAATAGCAAAACATGTCCTGATCATGAAGGGGGTAAAACCTTTTGGAGCTGAAGCGGTTAAAATTCCTCTAATTTTTTTTAATTTAACGATTATGGATTTCCCATCGATTTCAGTCCCATTGCCAGGGGTCACCAGGACGAATAGTGGGAGTGATTCCCCCCCAGTGGGAACACCAACTTCAAACACCCAGCAGGGGTTTTAATCCCCCCCCCCCTTAATTGTTTTATCCAAAACGAAAAACTCTTTCTTTTAGATACACTGTGGTGAAGGAAGTCATTGGGTCGGTCTGGTGGGTCTTTGTAATATATTCTCTTTCAGTGACCAAACAAATGTGTCTTTCCATTCAGCATGGATATAAAATCCTCGTGTAACATTGCGTCTGTGTCTGCGCTCGTCTCACAACACATTCCCGGGGCGAGTCTTATGCTGGCCACTGAGAACTCCCTCATCTACGGATTACCATTGAAGGACGTGGACATATTCCCAGGTACTTAGTGATGGTCTATATATACAATTTGAGATATTTACTGCACAAGGTGGGCTCAGGGGTGATTGGAATTTATCTGTATAGGGACCATGTTAGATCTCATGAGGATGGAGGCAGGTAAGTCCAGTTGAGTTGTTTTTATCCTAAATTTTTCTACGTTTGGTTCGGCTGAGCTGTCTTTATCCTGGATTTTGCTACATTTGGTCCGGTTGAGTTGTATTTATCTTGGATTTTGCTAAATTCTGGTTCAGTTGAGTTGTATTTAGCCTATATTTTGCTACATTTGGTCCAGTTGGGTTGTCTTTATCCTGGATTTCTGGTCCAGTTTAGTTGTATCTATCCTGGATTTTGCTACGTTTGCTCTGGTCTGGTTGTCTTTATTCTAGATTTTGCTACCTGGTGGTCCGGTTGAGTTGTTTTTATTCTGTATTTTGCTAAATTCTGGTCCAATTGAGTTGTATTTATCCTAAATTTTTCTACGTTTGGTCCGGTTGTGTTGTCTTTATCCTAGTTTTTGCTAAGTTCTGGTCTGGCTGAGCTGTCTTTATCCTGGATTTTGTTAAATTCTGGTCTGGTTGAGTTGTCTTTATCCTGGATTTTGCCAAGTTTTGGTCCAGCTGAGTTGTCTTTATCCAGAATTTTGCTACGTTTGGTCTGTTTGGGTTGTCTTTATTCCAAGATTTTGCTACCTGGTGGTCTGGTTGAGTTGTCTTTATTGTGTATTTTGCTACATTTCGGTCCAGTTGAGTTACCTTTATTCTAGTTTTTGCTCAATTTAGTCAGGTTGAGTTGCCTTTATTCTGGATTTGCTACTTTTGGTCAGGTTGAGTTGTCTTCATTCTGGATTTTGTGTGATTTCCATTTTCTAGGATTGTTTTCAGCCTTGGACAATGACTGCAGTCTGGGAATCCTGACCTATGGGGTGTCGGTCACTACGTTGGAGGATGTCTTCTTCAGACTGGAAGCAGAATCTGATGTGGACCAAACAGGTAATGATCCCCTGATCCCGTTGATTGATCTGAGATCTGAGATTTGTTGTCTTGCTCAGCCTCAGGAGACATGACTCCTTTCCTGATCCTTAAAACAGAACTAAAATGCATCTGAGCACCGCAAACTGAAAACGATATTTAATAATTTTTATTATGCAAAGCAAACTCGCCCATCCACCCATGTCTCCATGCTTTATTTTTTTTTTCATTTTGAAAAATAAATCTTGGTCAGAGCTGGCGGGAGACCGATGCTGCATCCACCTCTCTTTTAAGTAATCAAATTGGCCAAAGTATTTTTGTCGTTAAGCAGCGTATGCTGACGCTGCTAAATTCGGCTTGGGTATCTAGGCTTCAGCGACCTCTTGTAACAAAAGGGTTAATTACTGTCACTGAGGATATTTTATATCAACCAATGGCTGTATACGGCTTTACACCAAAACAATATAAAAAAAACGTTGAACGAGGGGTGCAGTAAGGGTAAAAGATGTCCACAAATCCTAATCGGCTTTAGGAGACATATTGCATTTGGATTGAGTTTTACGTCCTTGAATCATATTATTCTATGTCTGTGTTTTATTACAGATGGCAATATTTTTACTCATCAGAGGATAGATGATGACAGGAAGTGGAAATCCACCGAGGATATTGACCAGGGCTTACTAGCCCTTCCAGAACCTGATCCCTGCACCGTGAGTGGCCGTGATCTGTGGAAGCAGCAAGTCCGGACCATAGCCAAGTTACATTTCCGGAACTTATACCGAGACCGAAAGTGTGTCCGAAACGTGTGAGTATTTATCTGCTAAGAGATAGTAAGGAACATTTATAGTAAATCTATGGAGTGGGCTAACAATGTTAAAAAATCAGTCCACCCAAAAGGTGTGATTTTTTTTTTCTTAGCCCCCATTCACACTGGGGCGACGCTACTTCGCACCGCGACCTCCGAGGTCGCGGTGCGAGCAGCGCGCCGCTACCTCGGAGCGGCCGCCACGGACTTCGTAACATTGAAGTCTATGGCGGTCGCCTCCTGGTCACCCAAAAGAAGCTCCGGACCCTTTTTCTGAGTCGGAGCGACTTGTGTCGCTCCTATCAGAACGGGTCCGCAGCTTCCCTATGGGAGGCGACCTGCGGCGACCTGTGAGGCGACCAGGTCGCCTCACAGGTCGCCCCAGTGTGAACGAGGGCTTATATTCTTACATCTTTTGGTTGTGCATTTCCTCTGTGTCCCATAGGATCCCCTATCTTCCCACTGGATTTAATACTGTGGAGAATCCATTTAAAGGAGTGGGAACACCCTGGATTGGGTCAGATGCCCAAAACTCCAAAGTGAGAGGGAATAGAGCCAGGAGCTAGAGAGGGGATTTCTCACCATTGGAATCCCTAGTAGATAAAAACTCCTTTAGATAACCAATTGCCCCAGACATCACTAATTTGTGTGAAATATTTTTGGGTGGACTAAGTACTTAACTGGGTCTGAGTAGCAACCTAAGATCCCTGAGTTCCTTATAAAGGAAATGTATGATTGCCTTGTGACTTCCTCCCTTTGTCTTGTGACTCCTCCTGCTGATGCATGGGTCTTCCTTTTGGCCAGTGAGTCTAACCATCTCATTCCTAGCTGGTATGGTGCCCCCTGGCAGCTGATGTGGGCTCACCCAAGGTGCAAGGTCTAAGTGCCAGTTGGTCTTCAGCAGAGCTCTTGAAGATGTAACAGTAGTGGTACCAGTGTTTTTTTTTCTTTAAACTGCCACTAGGAGGTCACAGTCCTCAGGATCACCTGGGGTTGCTGGGACAGAAGAGCTATGATGCAGAGACTATTCAAGATGAAGAAGACAAGAGAGTAGTTGAGGCTAGGCAAGTGAGCAGCCAGGTCCAGGCAGAGGTCATGGCAGGCAAAAGAGCAGCCGGGCCCAGGCAGAAGTAATCGCAGGCAAGAGAGCAGCCAGGTCCAGACAGAGGTCATGGCAGGCAAGGGAGCAGGTATTTAAAGAGAAAAATTGACCGCACTCTGGAGTAGATGAACTGGAGATGTTTATTCCCATAAACTCAAATACACAGGTGCATCACACAGACATGGGACAGGTTGACATGTTTCATGATTCTATTGATCGCTTACTCATAACCAAATGGCAAGGGAGCAACCAGGTCCAGGCAGAGGTAATGGCAGGCAAGAGAAGAGTAAGGTCCAGACAGGGGTCCTGACAGGCAAGAGAGCAGCCAGGTCCAGGCAGAGGTTTTGGCAGGCAAGAGAGCAGCCAGGTCCAGGTGGGGGGTCCTGGTAGGCAAGAGAGCAGCCAGGTCCAGGTGGGGGGTCCTGGCAGGCAAGAGAGCAGCCAGGTCCAGGCAGGGGTCCTGGCAGGAAAAACAACAGCCAGTTTCAAGCAATAGTCAAGGCAGTTGTCAGGAAAGAGAGTAGTCCAGCACAGGCAGGGGTCATGGCAGGCAATAAAGTCCATTTGGATCAGCAACAAGCATGTAACTAGCAGGTAAGTATTTTAGCTCTTTAACTTTTAAGATACAGCACCTACCACTTCAAAGGCTGGAGCTTAAATACCCTTCTGGTAAGAAGACACACCAGCATTGTTACTGGGAACTGTAGAAGTCTTGTCAGGGATTCTGAGAGTACCATAACGCCAGTCAGTAGGAATGTCTGGGCAGAAGGATTGGTTGTGGTTAAACAAAACATAGTTGTGTTGTCCCTTATAGAGCTCCCTGGGATCTGAGGCACATTTGCCGATAGACATGCCACCCACCAACACTGTCATCCTGCCGCATGTGCTCTTTCATTTGGCCATTTTGCTGGCTGTCATGTTTATGAGACAAGCAACCAAATGGCCAACTAAAGGAGTTCACACGACAGACTACCTATGCTGCTGCTAATTGTGAGGCAGTGGGTTATAATTTAACGTTGTCAATGGAAGTGCTATTACTGGTGGGATCTCCACATAAAAAAACTTTTCAGCAGCCACAAAAAAATTATTTTGCTAAAGAAAACTGTATACATTGAGACATGATGCCAAAACATACTGAATATAGATTTATGGTTTACACTTTAAATTCTTCTGTTCTTTTTCTTTCAGGTGTCTGTCTTTATTACTTTTTCTGGCTGCCCAGATTGCAGTAAACATTCTTCACTGGTACAACCACAAGCCTTCCATCCCCATCAAACTATCTTCAGATCTGTATTTTCTGCGTCCAGGACAGAAGAGTCAAAAGGACCTCACCAGCCTTCTTATCCAGAGCTCCACAGGTAGCCTTTGGATCCCTAATGTCACTGAAAGGGAATATCAGGCACAGCTTAGCACCGCAATGAGTAATTTATATGTAATGTCAAAAGCTGAATGCCCACATCCCCATTTTTTTGAAGAAAAAATGTTTTGGGATTGTAAAAGGAAATAAATCCTCTCTCCAATAAAGTCTTGTTTTGGTGGGTTCAAGATGCCAAGGAACCCTTACACATAGTCACCCTTACCCATAGTGACCCTTACAAATAGTGTAGTTCATATGCTAATCCACACTGTACTCTAATCTTGGGAAAACACACCAGAGCGTTCAGTAGATCCAAACGAATGAGCAGTTTCTTTTTTTTGCCAGTTTCAGCTTTTCCTGGTCCTACCCCTTCTTCATAAGTATTGGTAATTCAAGCAAGGCTTGAATGGCAGAAGAGGGTGCTGCCAAGCTGTTACAGGAACGTAAATCACATGGCTACCAAGGGTGGGTGAAAACCTCACCACCAGTGGCTCTTGGTGGACCATCTTAATAATGCTTCTCCTCCTCTTCCACCAGTGCCTGTTGTGGACCACCATAGGAATGTTCTACCTTCTCATCTTTTTCCACTGCTTCCTCTTGGTGGACCACCATAATAATTTTCTCCTTTTTCCTCCGCTTCCACTGGTGCCTCTCAGTGGACCACCATAATGTTCTCCCTTCCCCTCCTCTTCCACCGGTGCCTCTTGGTGGACCACCATAATAAGGTTCTCTCTTCTCATCCTCTTCTACTGGGGACTCTTGGTGGACTACCATAATAATGTTCTCCCTTCCCCTCCTTTTCCAACGCTGTCTCTTGGTGGAACACCATAATAATTTTCTCCCTTCTCCTCTTTTACCGGAGCCTCTTGGTGGACCACCATAATAAGGTTCTCCCTTCTCCTCCTCTTCCACCGGTACCTCTTGGAGGACCACCTTAATAATGTTCTCCCTTCTTCTTCTCTTTCTCTTCCACTGGTGCCTCTTGCTGGACCACCATAATACGGTTCTCCCTTTTGCTCCTCTTCCACTGGTGCCTCTTGGTGGACTACCATAATAAGGTCCTCCTTTCTCCTCTTTTACTGGGGCCCCTTGGTGGGCCACCATAATAAGGTTCTCCCCTCTCCTCCTCTTCCACCGGTGCCTCTTTGTGGACCACCATAATATTGTTCTCCCTTCTTCTCCTCTTCCACTAGTGCTTCTTGGTGGACCTCCATAAAAGTGTTCTTCCTTCTCCTCCTCTTCTACTGGGGCCTCTTGGTGGACCACCAATATTGTTCTCCCTTCTCTTCCTCTTCTACTGGTGCCTCTTGGTGGACCACCATAAAAATGTTCTCCCTTCTTCTCCTCTTCCACTAGTGCTTCTTGGTGGACCTCCATAAAAGTGTTCTTCCTTCTCCTCCTCTTCTACTGGGGCCTCTTGGTGGACCACAATAATAATGTTCTCTCCTCTCCTCCTCTTCTACCGGGGACTCTTGGTGGACCACCATATTTAGGTTCTCCCTTCCCGCCTCTTCCACCAGTGCCTCTTGGTGGACCACCATAATAATGTTCTCCCTTCTCCTCCTCTTCTACTGGTGCCTCTTGGTGGACCACCATAATAATGTTCTCTCCTCCTCTTCTACCGGTGCCTCTTGGTGGACCACAATAATAATGTTCTCCCTTCTCCTCTTCCATCAGTGCTTCTTGGTGGACTATCATTCTAATAAACAATAAAATAATACTCCTCTTCCCCTACACCTCTTTTTCTGTCTTGCTGACAATGTTTATATTCAACACTAATGCAAATTATCCATCGTAAAGCTTTGCTCTTTTTTCTCCACAGGTGCCAGTATAGATGAGATAATTGACCATCTGCACAGCCAAAGAATAAAGGTGGAACTGATGAACGGGACCGATTATATGTCTGTCGCCCCTCACAGTGGCGGTTTGGATGTCATTAATTCAGGAAAGGTAGGAGGGTGTAAGAAGTTAGTAGAGTACAGCACAGCATTCACCGCATTTATCCAATCACTGGTGGGAAGATGTGAAGCGGGCCAAAATAAGCAACCATAACCAGTTCAGCTCCCCTTCTTGTATAGCCCTTATAGACCAGAACAACTTTCACATTTCCACTATAGGCATCTTTATTTGGTGATAACTATTAAGAACAAACTAGGCTTTGCTATGGCAATATTATGTAGTTAACATTTTTTAATTTATATATTCTATAGGTATAAAGACATAACAGCAATTATTTGCTTTTTTTTTCTACTTTGTGAGCTTTGTTTTTTAAAAAGAAAATGTTTTACTATAAGAGCCCGTTCACACTGGGGCGACCTGTCAGGCGACCTGGTCGCCTGACAGGTCGCCGTAGGTCGGCTGCCATAGAGAAGCTGTGGAACCGTTCTAATAGGAGCGACACGAGTCGCTCCGACTTAGAAAAAGGGTCCGGAACTTCTTTGGGGCGACCCGGAGCGACCTGCATTGACTTCAATGATATAAAGTCTGTGCCGGCCGCTCCGAGGTCACGGTGCGAGCTGCGCACCGCGACCTGTGAGGTCGCCCCGGCAAGTAGCGTCGCCCCAGTGTGAACGGGGTCTAAAGAAAATGTATACATTTTATTCTGTAGTGTGTTTTGTGTAAAATGACATTACAAAAAAATGTTTCTGGTTCAAAGTACATCAAAACTATTGGCTAATGAATAAAGACACTTTTTTGTCAATTTTGCACAATAATATGACACAAAAAATAACAAACAACATGGCTAGAAAAAGAATTCTTAATTGTAAAAAAAAAAAAGGTAAGAAATCTGTGAAAAAATAATAGCTAAAGGGACGAAAGAGTTATTTAGGAGTGATTATGGTTAATAAGGGGTTAAGTAGGAAAATATTTAAAATTCACTTTTTTTTTTTATACTGGTAACATTTCTTTCACTGATGTCATATGCTCATAAAAGGTCACAGATTTTGATCTGCATATGAATGAAATAATAAAAATAATAATACAAGTAATTTTTAATAAAAAAAAATGCTGGAAAATTATAGCTAATAGGATGAAAGAGTTAATTGGGGTTGATTAGGGTTAATAGAGGTTAAATAGGAATACATGTAAAAAAAAAATGTTTTTATGTGCAATAATTCTTTAACTGATTTCATATGCAGATAAAAGGTCACAGCTTTTGATCTGCATATGAATGAAATAATAAAAATAATAATAAAAGTAATTTTTAATAAAAAAATGCTGGAAAATTATAGCTAATAGGATGAAAGAGTTAATTGGGGTTTATTAGGGTTAATAGAGGTTAAATAGGAATACATATTAAAAAAATGTTTTTATGTGCAATATTTCTTTAACTGATTTCATATGCAGATAAAATGTAACAGCTTTTGATCTGCCTGTGAATGAATGAGTAAATGCAATATAACAATAGATTGTTACAAAGTATTACTCTGTGACATTTGCAGGTGTCTTTTTGCACAGGCATTTTGGCAGCTGCTGCTCCTGTGTAATACAAAGCAACTTGTTTTATTTGCCAGCAGTTGCTGTTAAAATATCACTAAACCCACAAAAGCAAAATCAGTCTGTGTATACAGTACAGTAAAGCATGCTTGTTATACTCACTGTGGAACCCAAGGGGTTAATCATGCATGTTGTGTAAAAAGGCTGCTTGATCCTGTCTTCTCTGATCCTCCCCTTCATCCACAGTCCCTAATCCATCTGTTGATAGTACAGAGCCTTGGGGGCACTCTGCACATGCTCAGTTTGGTGTGTATTGCTAGAGGTTTTTTTTTTTTTTTTCTTGGGAGGGTGCATGTGATTGGAACAGGGCCAATCAGCACTGTCCAGATAGAGGGTCAGGGGTCCTGCAACATGATAGGACATATACAAATTGTGTAGCAGGCCAATCATTTTAGTGATTATCCCTACATGACCATCACCAATGGGTGTTTGCCAATATAGCTAGAAACATACATACAAAAAGTACCCTGTATAGACACGGGCATAAGGAGCTATAATGCTGGCAAAGCATCTAGGCAGAGGGGTATGGTAAGGAATATAAATAGTGGCTAGTCACTTTTTATATTCCGTACCATATCCCTCTGCCTAGATCCTTTGCCAGCATTATAGCTCCTTATGCCCGTGTCTATACAGGGTACTTTTTGTTAGCTTAATACAGGGATCCTCAAACTACGGCCCTCCAGCTGTTGCAGAACTACACATCCCATGAGGCATTGTAAAACTCTCATATTCACAGACAAGACTAGGCATGATGAGAATTGTAGTTCCTGAAAAACTGGAGGGCCATAGTTTGAAGACCCCTGGCTTAATAGGACAGTCAGGGGAGAATGAAAACTCCTCCTACAAGCTTTAACCAGACACTGATAGAAGTCACAAGACTGCTATATACTGCTGATGAGAAAAGGTATTTAGCAGTTTATATTTACTAAAATAATTGCATTTTTATGTTCTGTGGGAGACCCGATATAGTGACTGCAGGCTCCTGGGTTTAGTAACAATTTAAAGTGGAGCTTCACCCAAAATGGGAAGTTCCGCTTTAAGCATTCCTCTCCCCCAATAATGCCACATTTGGCATGTCATTTTTTTCGGGGGGGGGGGGGACAGGTACCTAGTTTTGAGCGGAAGTTCTCCTCTCCCCCTCCCTCCTTGCAATCTTCTGGGAAAAGTCAGAGGTCCCAGAAGATTGCCTGACCAATAGGGAGGTCCTGGGCGGCTCGCACATGCGCAGTGCACACCCGGCTGTGAAGCTGCAAGCTGTCACAGCTGGGTGCCCACACTTGCAATGACAGGGCCGCCTAGAGGAGAGGAAGAGAAGCGAAGCTTTGGGGCGGCCGCATCGCTGGACCGTGGGACAGGTGAGTGTGTGTTTATTAAAAGTCAGCAGATACACTTTTTGTAGCTGCTGACTTTTAATGAACACAAAAAATGAGTGAAACTCTGCTTAAATACAGGCATACCCCGCTTTAAGTACACTCACTTTACGTACACTCGCGAGTACGGTCACGGCCTGGTCAGCTTGGCATGGCACTATTCCTGGTTTTTAACATTGGCGTCTATGGGAAATCTTGGTCAGTTTGACATGGCACTACTCCCAAACCATACGTGACAGGGATACCAAACTTAGGGAGCACCGAGAGGGGACCCAGGACTACAACATATCCTATTTGTGGCCAGCCAGCTTGTCTAGGTAATCTACCATGTCCTAGTCCTTGATCCCCTTAACATGCTCCCCAAGCTTGGTGTCCTTGTAACTTATGGTTTGGGAGCAGTGCCATGTCAAGCAGACCAATATTTCCTATAGAGTTAGTGTATTTACATGCATTGAGAAATGAAAAAAGGTATTGCTTCACTTTAAGTACATTTTCGTTTTACATACATGCTCTGGTCCCATTGTGTACTTAAAAGTGGGGTATGCCTGTAATGGTGGCAGAAAGTCAGTTGAACGTAAGAGAGACAGCCTAGAAACCTTTGTTGAATTTTTTTGAGGACAAATCTCCTATGTTTAAAATCCTCAAATGCTTAAAGTCCATCTCCGCTCAGACACAGTGAGGAAGGGTTGGATCCTCTGTGAGGTTCTGTGTTCCCCTTGGGGATATTTCCCCCCACCTCTTATCCCGGTCACATCACGTGACTTATTCCAAGATGGAGGATCTGCGGTTGATGATGACATAAGGGGCAGGGGCAGAAGTTGGGCATTCATTCAGTGCAATAGAAAAATCTCCAAGTGACAAATGGAATGAGAAATTTAAAATCTGGTGATTGCCTTCCTGTCGCAGTGACACCCCCATCTGTTATTTCTAGTTCTGGTGTCACCGGGGTGAATCCCTGCCCTCCTATTCAGTCCTATGGAATCTGTGTCACTCCATTGTACAGATAATGAGCAGAATCGATTACTGCACATCTAGAGGGGTCATCACTGTCTTGTGTTTGTGTCTTCCAGTATTTAATCTATGAAGCCGTGTTCAATAGTACCATGGTGCACTCCCTACCGGTCCTCATTAACACCATCAGTAACACTCTGCTGAGACAGCTGCATGTCAACGAGAGCATCCAGGTGTGGAGCAGCCCCTTTCCCAAGGTGAGAGCTCATTCTATAACAGCACACCTAAAAAGGTGCCTTTTAAGGGTCATTCCTCCCAAAAGAGGTATTTTAGTTACCGGTGAAGCCTGGTGGGCTGAGTCTGCTCTTCCTTCTTATGTGTCTTGGATGTTCCAATATCAAACTCCCCCTGCCATAATTTCTGACTCTGCTACTGTCCACCTGGGAGGTTTGGGTATTCCCACCTTTGTGTATCGCAAGCAACTCCTGTTACATTCTCCATAAAATGAGACCACTAAGAAAATCCACCAGGGATGGTGGAAGCCCTCATAATGGGCACAGTAGGTGTACAGACCTGGGAACTCAGCACTGGGATGGTGGGGACCCCTCATAATGGGCACAGCAGGTGTACTGACCCAGGAACCCAGCAAAGGCATAGTGGGAACCCCTCATAATGCGTACAGCAGGTGTACAGACCCAGGAACACAGCACAGGGATGATAGGAACCCCTCATAATAGGCACAGCAGGTGTATAGACCCGGGAACTTAGTGCAGGAATAGTGGGAACCTATCATAATGGGCACAGCAGGTGTACGTGGTAAAAGTTAGAATTGGGGTGCACCCGCGCTATGGATAATACCACAAATACTGAACTAGTTTTAAAACAGTTTTTTATGACGGTTTAAAACCGGGGAGACCAGATGGTTGTGCTGCCTCCAACTTACCGCAAGGGTAAAAGTATTGTGGGGGTCAGGGGGTGTTGGTATGGGGCGCTACCACCTTGTACAACAAAATCAATGGTGTATGTGGTCCCACGAGAAAAGTGCCATTATATGAGCACAGTGCACTTTTCTCGTGGGACCACATACACCATTGATTTTGTTGTACAAGGTGGTAGCGCCCCATACCAACACCCCCTGACCCCCACACAGCAGGTGTACAGACCCAAGAACACAGCACTGGGATGGTGGGGACTCCTCATAATGGAAACAGCAGGTGTACTGACCCAGGAACTCAGTGCAGGAATAGTGGAAAACCCTCATAATGGGCACAGCAGGTGTACAGACCCGGGAACACAGCACTGGGATGGTGGGGACCCCTCATAATGGGCACAGCAGGTTTACAGACCCAGGAACTCAGCACAGGGATAGTGGGAACCCCTCATAATGGGCACAGCAGGTGTACAGACCCAGGAACTCAGCACAGGGATAAAGGGAACCCCTCATAATGGGCACAGCAGGTTTACAGACCCAGGATCTCAGCACAGGGATGATGGGAACCCCTCATAATAGGTACAGCAGGTGTACACACTTTGGAATTCAGTGCATGGGATAGTGGGAGACCCATATAAAGGGTACAGCAGGCGTGCAGACACAGGAACTTACACATAGCACATGAGTCGGAAAAATGACTCCTTCTTCAACTTCCATTTTCTCTGATCAGAAGGCCTTGTAGAGTGTCAGTGAGAGAGAGACAGTCTAAAAGTAAACATTTCCTGCCAAGCCTTCTCTTTAGAAACCCATCAGTGCAGCTTTACCTCTGTGGTTTTGTATGATCATAGAGCTCTGCACTGAAAGCTGTACTAATCTCTTTTATATTTTAATGTAAGGTATTTTGTCTTTCATTCATTGACAGACACAGCTCCATATTCTGTACCACAGGGTATGCTGCCCTCTGCAGGAGTAGGACTAGGCAGACAACACAAAAACTTGGTTACCCCTCGTGGGCCGTCCTCAGCTGGCATAATCCCCCTCTCTGCTTAGAGATACTCCATTTTAGTTTGCTAGTTTAGGAGTAGGACCCTAGTTTCCCTACCGGGCCCTAGGTCCTGGCATTTTTGTCTATTTTTTTGCTGTTTGTTTTTGAATTTCTTCCAGTTTTTTTTCCTGTGGAGATCTTCGAGCATCTGCCGGGCTGAGTGACAGGCTGGACAATTGAAGTTCCGGGTCCCAAGCAGGTTTAGCTTCCATGAAATTGTGAGGCATCCGCCTTTCCTAGTGGCATTGTGGTGGGAGCCTGTCTGCGGGTCTTCCTGCATCAGCGGCAGATGGCCCCCCCTGGGGGGGTCCGTTTGCGGGATCCTGTCGATGGCGCTCCTTAGAGGGCCTCTGTTGGCGCCCCCTGTGGGGGGCTTGAGTCACCGACCAGATGTGAGGGGTAATGATAGAGTTGGGTGTTGGCTTAGCGAATGCGCCCCCTGCCCTCTCCTGTCTCATCAAATCCTGTATCTGGTATCTGGTTGAGAGGGTATTTCAGGTTGGGCTCTTGTTGTTCTAGTTGAGCTATTATTACCTGGATTGGCTTGTGTCTAGCCTTGGGTTTGTTTTCCCATCCCTCATGTTTGGTACTGTTTTGGGACCTCCTTATAGTACAGAATTTGGAGCTGTGTATGTCAATGAATGAAAGACAAAAAAGGATTTTTGTACTCATCGTAAAATCCTTTTCTCTGAGTTCATTGACAGACACAGCACCCACCTCTCTAAGGACTTTTTATGCTTCTGTTACTGCTACAAAACTGAGTATCTCTAAGCAGAGGGGGGGGGGGGGGTTATGCCAGCTGAGGACGGCCCACGAGGCATAGCCAAGCTTAGTGTTGTTTGCCTAGTCCTACTACTGCAGTGGGCATCATAACCATATGGTACAGAATATGGAGCTGTGTCTGTTAATAAACTCAGAGAAAAGGATTTTACGGTGAGTACTAAAATTGTATATTTTATGTCTTTAGGAATACTTGGATGTATCATACAAGATCACTCTGTACTTCCTGGTCATATATCTGGGAATTTTAGCTGCTGGGATGTTGCCTTATTTTGCCATGGAGAACATCTACAACCATAAGGTAAGAGCTGGAACCATAGCCATTTGCATTAGGGTGTGCACCCCAAAACTGAAACATATATTGTATTCATGTGTTTGCATGTGTTTATATAGTGGCAGTGGCAGTAGAGCAGTGGATGGTGTCACAAGCGGCAAGGATTGTGGTCAGTAGGAAATTTTTTACAATTTTATATTTTTTATTTATTTTTTTACTTTTTTTTTAGCAGAAAAAGAGACTTTTTTGTATTTAGTGACATTAGGGGTCTAAACATGGGAAATATGTGCCACATAGGGTGATTAGGGTGTGCCCAGGCCCTATGGCTGGAACACTGTTGAATACCCAGAGACCCTTCCTGCCATGCTGTCCACAGCCTGTGTAGTGACATTGTTCCTTTAGGTGTGCGTAGGGGTGCATTGGTGAATAATTACTGAACAAGCGGCCACTTTCCAGCCATCCAGCTCTGGTACTCAAAGTCTATATCCATTATACATCAGCAGTTTATGGACTGATGTTACTTGAAAGCTCAGTTAGATATTTTGAGGGTTTATATTTAAAGACGCATCCTTCCCTAAATTGTTACAACAACACATGGAGGACTAATCCTGGCTAGGGGCTGCCTCCAAGAAAAGCGGGGGAATGGGATGTTTTAGATGTTTAAAGTGTGGATCATATAAAGATCATGTATTGATATAAAGTATAATAGTAGGGAAGCAGAGGATATAAATAAAAAATATATATTTTATTACATAAATTCACAAATCCAAAAATTGAAAACATATAAACATATTCAAATATAAAATGACCAATAATGAAAGATCCTCAATATGCTTGATGGAGGGCCAAAATCAAGGAAGGTTCAGAATCACATACATGCAAATGTAGCAAGGAACTGAATATAGGACCCCAGCCCCCTACGCGTTTCGACTTAAATTAGTCTCCCTCTGTGCGAGATTTCCTGTTTTATTTAAAAATTTAAAAAAAACTCATTTTACCTCATTGTTTTGGCCTCTACATATGTAGTTCCCGCTTTTCTGGGGGGTCTCTTATACATACTCAAGCAGGTTCGCCTTCGTTCCACATTACCCCTGCCCTTTGTGGTCCTAGGGCAGGGGTGTCAAACTTAATTTAATCGCGGGCCGCATCAGCATTATGATTGCCCTCAAAAGGGCCGGTTGTATCTGTAAGACTAGATGTCAAGAGCATGCCCTACCCTTACATAAGACGTCAAGAGTCTCTCCACCATCAGAAGTTGAGTCCCCCACCCTCCCTTACATCACAGTGCACCTCTCTTACCTTGTTGTGCTGCTGGGAAGAAGCTGGAGGCATTGCTGGAAAGCAGAAAGTATAAGGTCTGGAGGAGGACTGGAGCTCTCCTGCAGCTACAGGAGAGGTGTGAGGGCCACATAAAATGGCCTGGAGGGCCGGATTCGGCCCGCGGGCCTTGTGTTTGACACCTGTGTCCTAGGGTTTGGGTTTCGCCTGTCCATGAGCCGTCTCTAAACAAATGGGCTAACATTACGCACATGTTTGTTTCTTGGGCAAAATGTGGTTTCACGAATATGTGTGTTAAAGGAGCTGTGGACTATTATTCCCCCTGAGGAAGACTAATTCAAGTCGAAACGCGTAGGGGTCTGGGGTCCTATATTCAGTTCCTTGCTACATATGCATGTATGTGATTCTGAACCTTGCTTGTTTTTTGGCCCCCCATCAAGCATATTGAGGATCTTTCATTAGTGGTCATTTTATATTTGAATATGTTAATATGTTTTCAATTTTTGTATTTGTGAATTTATGTAATAAAAGATATATTTTTTATTTATATCCTCTGCTTCACTACTATTATACTTTATATCAATGCATGGTCTTTATATGATCCACACTTTAAGCATCTAAAACATCCCATTCCCCTGCTTTTCTTGGAGGCAGCCCCTAGCCGGGATTAGTCCTTCATGTGTTGTATGGA
The DNA here is from genome assembly GCF_965119305.1 of Pelophylax lessonae. NCBI lineage: Eukaryota > Metazoa > Chordata > Amphibia > Anura > Ranidae > Pelophylax > Pelophylax lessonae. The sequence goes on from NC_138778.1 coordinate 22,780,334, forward strand.
TTGATGTTACTTGCCCATTTCTTTCCTTACACCAGGTGAAGGCCTACACTCAGCTGAAGATGTCAGGTCTCTATCAGTCTGCATATTGGGTTGGACAAGCTTCGGTGGACATGCTTTTTTTTCTGCTGATCCTCTCCGTCATGCTGGGAATTTTGTTCATCTGTAATAAGGGAATTTCACTTTATGTCGGAACATTCGTCACCTTGGTGAGCTTCTGTATTTCTTGTCCTCTGTCCTATACCATGAATTCTCATTATCCATTGAATTATAGATACACTATATTGTCAAAAGTATTGGGAAGCCTGCCTCTAAACGCACATGAACTTAGATGGCATCCCAGTCTTAATAGGTAGGGTTCCACATTGAGTTGGCCTACCCTTTGCAGCTATAACAGCTTCAACTCTTCTGGGAAGACTGTCCACGGGGTTTAGGAGTGTGTCTATGGGAATGTTTGACCAATCTTCCAGAAGCGCATTTGTGAGGTCAGGCACTAATGTTGGATGGGAAGGCCTGGCTCGCAGTCTGCGCTTTAATTCATCCCAAAGGTGTTCTATCGGGTTGAGGCAGGCCAGTCAAGTTCCTCCACCCCAAACTCGCTCATCCATGTCTTTATGGACCTTACTTTGTGCACTGGTCCAAATCAATTGGTGGAGGGGGGATTATGGTGTGGGGTTATGGTGTATGATTATATATTTACTGGAGGACTTGACAGGCAGCCTGCCTTTAAAGCTGGCCATACACATACAATTTCATACAATTTCATTAAGGTATCAAACTTTTTTTATTCCTTTTTTCCCGTCAAAATCTCAAGGAACAGATGACATAAATTGGTGGTTTCGGTCAACCGCAATGAGGTGGCTTTGAAACTACCCTGATCAAACAGGGAGGAAAAATCTGCACACTTACTAGAAGATTGTCCTTAAGATTTGATTGCAATTTTCCTTTATTTCAATAGACTTTATTGAAGCTTTCATTAAAACTATACCATAGACCAGGGGTCCTCAAACTACGGCCCTCCAGCTGTTGCGGAACTACACGTCCCATGAGGCATTGGAAAACTCTGACATTTACAGACATGTCTAGGCATGATGGGAATTGTAGTTCCTGAACAACTGGAGGGCCATAGTTTGAAGACCCCTGCCATAGACAGAAATGTCGGTGCTACTTAAAAGTCGGAATCAGGAAAACAATTTCATGAATTGAAAGGCACCTGTGATCAGTACAAGCCCAGTGTAGAATTTGCTATTGACCAAGTTCTGGCAGTCAGGAAACTCTTAAGTAAATTGTTAGTTTATGGTGATTCACTTTTGATCATTTTTGCAATTTCTGGTAGATCGGAAGTGAATGAAATCGACTATGAAGTGCCATGAAGCCAGCAAAGTCAAAAAACTATGACAACAGGGCAGCCAAAAAGAGTGCGCCTAGGCAGGGGCTTACCTATAGGGGTCGCAATTGCAACACAGCCCCATGCTGCAGGAGTCATGTGTGGCCCCCCTGTACACCTGTATAGGAGGAGCGGCAGGGGGGCCTGAATATAGAGAAACTGATCTCTCCATTTCCCTCCTGCAGCCGCTAAATGCCATTCAGCGGCTGCAGGAGGGAAATAGAGAGATCGGGTCCTCTATATTTGTGTGCCCTTTCTGCTCCTCCTATCCAGCTTCTTTCTGCTGCCCCCCTGTGCTGTTTCCCTGAACCCCTGTGCTCTCTCCAACCCCCCCCCCCCCCCGTTGTCCCCAGATCTGTCAAGATGAAGAGCGGGGAAGGGGTCGGTATAATTTACCAGCCCCTTCCTTTTCTGAATGGAGAATCGGTGATCCGTACTGATCAATGACCCTGTCCATTCCTAATTGAAACCTAGTAAACCGATTTTTCTTTGCTTTAGTTTGTGAATGAATGGGAAACTCTTTACAGGGTTATTCCTGTCCATTCATTGTGTGCAGCTGAGACTGCAGGGAAGAAGATTGAGGGCCTTAATCTTCTTTCTCGGTCTCAAAGGTAGAACATCAGAGGTCTGTTTAGACTGTTTTAGATTATTTCATCAAAGCCCTCCAATGGGGCTCTTAAAAAAAAATGGTAAAAAAAAATAAAATTAAACTAAAAAACTACTGCCACCAATGGCGAAACTGCTAGGGTCACAAAGGTTGCACTTGCAACCAGGCCCTGGTGTTCCACCACTGGGCTCTGGGGGAAGGACCCTGGTTGGGGGTCAGGTGCCCTGGAGGTACTAGTTACGTCACTGCGCCCAGGTGGGGCGTGAGCTGTGTCCTTTAGTGAATGTCAGAGAAAAGGAATTTCCTGTTGAATCAAGCAATGCTTTCTATTTCAGGTCTTCTGCATGATTGGCTATGTTCCCGCAACGGTGCTGCTAACCTATGTGGCTTCTTTTATGTACAAAGCCATCAGTGACACCCGGCAGTGGTGGTCCATTTTCTTTTCTATGGTATGTACAGTGGGTGATGACTAGGTGACTTTAAGGGAATATATATTTTTAATCATTTTTAAGATCAATTATGTTCAATCACTTTCAAAATAATACATTTTTCAATCATTTTCAAAGCGCATGTAAACCCTCACCTTGAAAAACAACCGATCCCATTAAAAATATATTTAAAAACATAAATACCTTTTTTTTCCCTTTTTTTTATATAAGTGATCACATTCCTTCTGTTCTCAGCTGCATAAGACTTGGGGGAGGAAAAACAGCAACACACTGAGCTACCTAGTAAATGGCTGTGCAGGGGTGGTGTCAGGACAAGTCTGATAATTGGAGGAGAGAGTTCCAGCACAGCCAAAAAAACTGACCACACTGTGCTCTCAAACCTAGTGTGGTCAGTTTTTAATAGGAAAGCAGAGGGACTGGCAAGAACACCAAGAATTTCACACAAAGGAAGCAATTCAAAGAGACTTTCTCATACAAGTACATGGTACAAGTACATGGCACAGCAGGCACATATCAGGAATGTGAAATGTTGGGGTAACATAATTAAGCAATGAGCTAGATTTTTTAATTTTGATTGAGTTTACAAGTCATTTTTAGGTGGGGGGATCCTTTTTGAATTTATTTATTGACATGTTGATGGTATCTTTCACATGGATGTTAAAATATGCACTGAGTAAGTACAGCTGTATAAAACAAAAACTGTGCCTGTCTTCATTTCAGGCTGCAAAGCAACGAAATTAGAATTTTTTGAAAGGGGGGGGGGGGTGATTCTTTACTATACCCACTGTATGTGAGGTGTATCAGAGAAAAACTAAACATACAATAAGCGAGTTGTAGACCCAACGCCACTAACCTTGTAAAGAATAGAGGGACGGTGTATTTAAAAATAAACTGCCAATTATTGGAACCCAAGCTATTCCTTTATTTAATGATCCAAATAGCAATAAATGTATACAAAATAAGGTTTTAAACTTGTAATTCTAAATACAAAATTAAGTTTAGAATTGACTTGAGCAAGTATTTAAAATTAAAAATTACAAATTTTAAACTGAATTTTGTTTACCTTTATTTCAATTTGGATCAATAAATAAAAGAAATGATCCACATAGCAATAAATGTACATAAAAATTCAGTTTTAAATGTCATTTTAAATTTTAATTTTAAATACTTGCCCATATCAATTTTAAACTGTATATTGTGTACCTTTTATTGCTATTTGGATCATTGAATAAAATCATATCTTGGGTTTTAATATTTGGCTGTTTATATTTAGTTACACCTTCTCTCCTAATGCCACTAACCTTATAAAGAAAAGAGGGAAGGTGTATTTAAATATAAACTGCTGAATATTAGAACCCAAGATATTATTTTATTTAATTATCCAAAAAGCAATAAAGGTACACAAAATTCTGTTTAAAATGGCAAAAAGAAATAAAGGTACACACAATTCAGTTTAAAATGTTTAATTTTAGATTTTATTAAATACTTGCCCAAGCCAATTTCAAAATGTATATTGTGTATTGCTATTTGGATCATTAAATATCTTGGGTTCTAATATTGGAAATCTATATTTAGCTACACCTTCCCTCTTTTCTTTACAAGGTTAGTGGTGTTGAGTCTACAACTCATTTTATTTTTTTAAATGGTATTTTCTCTGATAGATGTATTGTACTGATGAGGACCCCCCCATTTTAAATTTTAATTTTAAATACTTGCCCATATCAATTTTAAACTGTATATTGTGTACCTTTTATTGCTATTGAATAAAATCATATCTTGGGTTCTAATATTTGGCTGTTTATATTTAGTTACACCTTCTCTCCTAATGCCAGTAACCTTGTAAAGAAAAGAGGGAAGGTGTACAGTATTTAAATATAAACTGCCGAATATTAGAACCCAAGATATTATTTTATTTAATTATCCAAAAAGCAATAAAGGTACATAAAATTCAGTTTAAAATGGCAAAAAGAAATCAAGGTACACACAAATCAGTTTAAAATGTTTAATTTTAGAATTTAATATTAAATACTTGCCCAAACCAATTTCAAAATGTATATTGTGTACATGTATTGCTATTTGGATCATTAAATATCTTGGGTTCTAATATTTGGCAATTTATATTTAGCTACACCTCCCTTTTTTCTTTACAAGATTAGTGGTGTTGAGTCTACAACTCGTTTTTTTTATTTTTTTATAGATTTTATTTTTACTGATAGATTTATTCTACTAATGAGGATCCCCCACCCCCCACATACACACTATACATAAGATGATGTAGAAGAAGGTTAAGGTTGGGACTTTGAGGAAATTTTAGGATAAGTGCCTGAGGTGAGGTGAACCTACCTTCACATAGTGAACCTACCTCTCTACACCTGAATGCTTGGCCATTTTGGGACAACTACTGGCAGTGTGAAATCCTCCCACCCCCTTCCTGCTTCCAGCACATTCCAATTGGCCAGCCAGACAGCCAAACATAGCGATGGACCATTAGGAATGTGGGGGCAGAAAGGAGCAGGAAAGTGCAGCCACTATCTGGAATTGTTAGCGCTTTGCCTGATTTTAATGGTTGGCTTTTGGGTATCTAAGGAGCATTAAAAACTGGGTGAAGGTGCATCTAGTTGCCCAAACTTTCCACCTGCTAGAAATATTATTTTTAGTTTAATGCTTTGATTATAGTTCAGGTATGCTTGTTTCTTTCTGAAAAATGTTAATATTGCATGCCCCATTAGTCACCTTCTTTTTCCTTCTTCTCCATCCTTCAGATGTGTCTGATCACCATCACCACGGTTGAGCTTGCCTCTGTCATCGGGAATGATTTGATATTTACCGTCTGCCACGACATGTTCTCTTTATTTATACCCATCTATCCCCTGATTGGTTGTTTGATCTGTTTCTTAAAGGTAAGAATGAAGTGTGGTTAAGCAGGGTTGGCTCTTCTAAATCTTCGGACCCGACATTAATTTGATGGCCAGCAGATGGTTAGTTGCCAGAGTCGTGCTACATAGCCCGATGGAAGTAGATAGGAATTTCTAAAGTCTGGTGTGATTGGTTGTTGTTGCTTCCATGAATTAGCCATAAGGTTGGTGGAATGATTTGTGGTCACCGATCCTCCCATCACCCTTTAACAGCTGTGACGGTCTAGGATGAGGCTCAGAGGCCAAGGGCTGTAGCAGTAGAGAGGTTCACATGTAGCCAGCAGGAAATATATGGGCAGATTCTCCTGGCATATGACACTGGATCACCTGTGACGTGGGGTCTAAGTACAAGTGGGTATTTACCAGAGCTGCTGATGGTGAAGATGGGTTTTGCTGCGTGTTAATAGCAGGTTGCAGTTTGTAGCCCCACCAGGAGGTAAGTTAAATACAGTCCACTAGAAATTTAGGGATCAAGCAGAAGCATAGTCAGTAAACAAGCCAAAGGTCAGTAACACGTAGTAGTAGATTGGGATCAGACACCAGAAACAAGACACAAACAAGATTGTCCAAGGAATCAGGGAGCTGTCCAGCATCCCTGGTGGCACAGCAAGAAGAGCCACAGCCAGACACCGCTGAGGTTGCAAGCTCAGACCTGAAACTTGACATCAGGCTTCGACGCTACTAAGATGCCGCTATTACAATTTTGTTTAATAACAAAACTGGCACTGATCATATGATTACAGTAGATAAGACCATTCCAGGTAGCGCTCCCTTACCAGCACCATTATCTTCTACCTGGCTTCTTTTGGGTTCGGCATCTTCCACAATCCTTATTGGCTGACTTGCAATGATATAACTCTCGCACTTGAGCATGGGAGTTCATTCATCCTGGCACCCTGTAGATGCCACAAATGCACACTGAGCTGCTCATGCATAGATCAATAAATGAGTAATTGAAGGTCGTGTACAGGAAGGTAAGAATCCTATATTTTATAGGAGGCATCATATATATCTACAATATTATTATTTCAGGTACTTATATAGCGCTGTCAATTTACACAGCGCTTTACATATACATTGCACATTCACATCAATCCCTGCCCTCCAGGAGCTTACAATCTAAGGTCCCTAACTCGCATACATACACAGTAGGGCCAATTTTTATACAGGATCCAATTAACCTACCAGCATGTCTTTGGAGTGTAGGAGGAAACCGGACTACCCGGAGGAAACCCATGCGGACACAGGGAGAACATGCAAACTCCAGGCAGGTAGTGTTGTGGTTGGGATTCAAACCAGTGACCCTCTTGCTGCTAGGTGAAAGTGCTAACCACTACACCACTGTGCCGCCCTAACATACCTGCCCGCAATTTATTGAAAAGGGGACATAATCCCTCTTTTCACTTTTAAAGGTGACTTGAGCTCTCCCGGGAGCCTAAAAAACATGTGACCTTGGTCACCACAAGGTCCATGAATGTAGGGGGCTCATAGGTACCACCTAGATAGAAATGGCTTGTGATTTGTGTCTGTAGGCGGCTTAAGTGTCTATTAAAGTTTTTGACATTTTGTATACAGTGCCCCCACATGTACTGTATTTTATTATATTGGGTTTATTTCATACATTCCTAGTCTGGGAGGACTGGAGCAGCCTCATGGGCTAGAGTTCTGTGTAGTGTAATAGCCTTCATTTACTTCTAAATGAAGGCTCCAGTCAATGGAAATCATTCAGCCTTTTTTTCCATATTTTTATGTAGCACCCTCCTAGATAGGTGCTAGGAAGGAGAATAGTTTGCTCTGCCTGCTTAACAGGGGAGCAGCATGCAAATCATAGTCTGCTCCATCTGCTTATCAGGGGAGCCTGATCAATAGTTATGCCTGTTGCATGTGTCCAGGTGTGATTTATCTGGGCTGAGGGAGTGTCCCCACTGTATCCAATAGGAGAGTCTGTTGGACAGTGGAGGAAACCCAGCCAGTGACACACAGGCTTTGTAACTATCCCAGTGGGTTGGCACAAACAGTGGTGCATCCTGGTATATGTTATAAAAGCCAAGGACACATGTGACAGGGTGTCTTTGGGCGGGAAGCCAGGTCCCAGGAGGAGGGTGACGGTTGCCTCTCCTCCTATTTGCTGTGGAAGGTGGTCACAGGTGGTCGGCCTAGTGAACCAGGAGTGTGGAGCTGAGCCAGGAGGTCTAGGAAAGCTGACAAGTGGAGTTGGAGGCAGAGCAACCTTGGGAAAAACAGTGTCTGTGAGTACCAGGAAACTTGCCAGGGGTCTGCCCAGGAAGGGGACCACTCCAGTGGAGTGTCAGTGGACAGGAGTTCAGCACACACAGCAAGTGAGAAAGAGGGTGCCAAGTTAGACCCTGAAGAGTTACTAAAACAGGATCATACTTTCTATCTTCACTTCAGTGGTAAGGTGAAGCAGCGCCCTTGCCACACACATTATAGTTAGTGTCCTCAGAATTGTGCATAGTTCATAGTTGGAGTATCCCGCTCATCCCTTCTCCTATCCCAATTCTAAATAAAATACAAAAAAAACAACATCCCCTGGATTGATTATTGACTGAGCCAAGGACTTTAAATGCTATTTGTCTACTATCAGTTGCTAAGGGTAACCCAGGGGAATCAAGAAAGTGCATTTCTCAGCAGTCCTCTAGGGGGCAGTGCTACATTTGTTTTGTGGATTTATCGCAATCTTCTCCTCATTCAGAGGAGGTCTTCCAGCTCTGACTTCCTTTACGGCTCTGGAATGTCATGTGACCAACAGCCTCAAAGAAAGCCAATGCTGGAAAATGTGAAAAGGAGCATCAGAATAAACCCCGCCTTTAAACATGGCTACCAATCACCCAGTGTGGTTTACTTTCCTTGCCCCTACCATGACTGGGCTACTTGGTTGTGTTTGCCCCCAGGTCAAAGCTTCCCAGGCCTCCCCTGGTGCACTAGCATTACCCTCTTCAGTATCTACAGAACATAAGCAGGTGTGCAATGAGGTATCCTTGCATTGTATAACTAACCCTGTAACCCTGCAACCAAACCATACTTTGATGTTGAGTGTCAGCAGCAGTGGGGTTCTTACCCTGCATTCATAGCGCTTAATCAGAATTGTTTTCTTCTGTTTTCTGTTTCAGAAATCCTGGAAAGTTTCAGGGGATGAAAACAGCTACACTCAACTTGGCCGGGTGTTGGTGGCAGTTTTAGCTGTAAGCCGATCTGTTTTTTATATATTTAACATTGATATTGTGACATTTAGTATAAAATATATGATTTTTATTTTTTACTCCTTTTTTTTTTTACATTTTCTTGGTGATATTTCATAACTGTATTGTTGCCACCAGAGGGCAGCAGTTTTCTCTGCTATTAAAATATATCAAAGCCTGATTACACCCCAATTTTTTTTTAGTTTCAGTTTTGGATAGGGTTAGAAAGAATTACATTTTATGTTTGTTTTTTCTGTCTGTGACCCCATTGGGGAGAAATTCTCTCAGTTCCTGCCCCTGTGACACCCATGAAGGAAATGATTGGTGCAGCCTGGCTGAAGCCTGGTCTCTGTCCTCTGGAGAAGAGCATGCCTTTACTAATCCTGACTTTCTTGAAGTCAGTATCTGCATGGCTTATTCCAGGGACCACAGAGTGTTTCAGAGAGAAATACAGTAATAAGGGTACACAGATACTAGGGATCGACTGATTATCGGCAAAGCCGATATATCGAGGGCCGATATGCACTTTCCCCGATATATCGGAATCGGCCGCTGAGGTTACCGATATTGCCAATATTTCGGAAAGGGCTTGTACCGGAGTGATAGCCTGCAGCTAGAGGCATCACCCCGGTACCGGCGTCCATAGCCGACGGTCAGCTGTCTTGTAATGACAACCAATGTGGCTGAGAAGCCGCTCGGCTGTCATTACAAAGAGCGGGAGGGGATGCCCCCCCCCCCTCACGCCACCTTCCGCGGCTCGTCCGGGTCTCCCGTCCCACCGGTAGACCCGGGCAACTAGCCTGCATGGTCGCCGAACACCTGATCAAAGCCACATTCGGCTCTGATCAGGTCACCGTGCAAAAACCCGGAAGTGATGTCATAAGTGACATCACTTCCGGGTACTGTCTGGCGCCAGATTAAAAAAAATGACAGCATACAAAACAGCCAAACTTGGCGTTTTGAATGCTTTTAAGTGCAGAGGAGGGGGTTGGGGTCTTTTAGACCCCCAGATCCCTCTACAAGAGTACCTGTCAAAAAAAAAATTTTTTGTTCAAATGTACAAAAATATCGCCCAATATCGGCCGATACCGATATGCATTGGCCAAAATATCGGTATCGGTATCAGCAACGAAAAACCGATATCGGTCGATCACTAACAGATACACATTATTATTATTACTGAAGAGTTTTCAGGTGTAGCCCAACTGAAGTTTTGGTTTATATCAGATAAGTACATTCTAGGTACATACAAAAGGTGCACAGAATAGTACAGTTCATTTTCTTTGGAAAGCAGCCACAGCCTGCGTAGAAAAGCCTGTCTCCTGCTAGCAGGCTTGCAGAGAAGGACCCATGCTCTCTGCGGGGAGGCAGTGATCCCTATGCAGAGGTCCAACCTCCTGTTGGGTTGGACCTAAAGCTTATGCTCCCTACTGATTGGAGAGCTCTGGCTCTGACCAGCAGGGGGCGTGTTGCAGGGCACATAATTTATTTTGGGGACATATCGCAGCCTATTGCTCTTCCATGCTGGCTGCTCTATTTTGAGAGAAGCTGTCCTAAATATATGAATATGACAATCCTTCTTTCTCTACAGCCGTACATACAGCTTGTTATCCTGCTGCTTCTCCTGCGCCACCTAGAGTTAAAGAATGGAGGAAAATCCATTAGAAAGGATCCCCTGTTCAGGTAGAATTAATTTTTTGTTTGAAAGTTAATTGAAAAAATTGAATGCAATATACAGTGATCAACAGGAGAGGGCGCTGTGGCACTTCTCTTCTCCCCCACCAACCTGCTGCCACAATTTCCCTCCTCCATTCAGCTGTACTGGCCTCTGGCTTGCAGTGCTTGGATCAGCTGAGAGGTTCCAGAAAATGCACCATGGACAGGTTGTCAAGGGGCAACCTAAACCTGTTTTCTGGTATCTTCTGTCTTATAGTCCTGTGGATAAATCAAGAACATCAGAAGACTGGATGCAGCCCAGGGTCTTCCTCCACTCTCACTCTTCTGTTTCCACTTTTCTGGGCCAGCAAATTAAATATTGTCTGTAACGGAACCGCTGACCCACACTGTACTTGTGGGCTTCCATCAGTAAACGGCTTCCTTGCAGTCATGAACATATATCCCAGATTTTCCCAGCCGCTCTCATACAAAGCTAGCCAACAACTTAGCTTGTACAAGTTTTGGAACCTTCTCTTTATTGAACAGTTTCACACTCAATTTATACAGACATGAGCACATCCCCTCCTGATCAAATTACTAGACTCAGGTCAGGGGTTGCCTGATTACATTATTCAATACAGATGAAATTGTATACAGAAACAGAATTAACCTGAACTAATTATCTAGCTGTCTGGACAGAATACACATCCCACCTCATTACACAAACAATAGGGAGAGCCTGTCTGACATTGAAGTTCAATACACATTAGCATAAATGTAAATACAGACCCCATTCTGTGTAAAATACAGACCTCACTCCCGATGTCGGTTAATACCATCACATTGTCTTTATAGAAGAAAGCGGCCAATGCGCTTTCTTCTCAGATCTGTTTTTGTTTTCCGGGGGCCACAGGAGGAAAGACAAGAAAGGCAAAGCATGGAAATTCACAGAGGTCCCGGAGGATGAAGACGAGGACGTCCGGATAGAAAGAGCGCGGGTTGGGGAGTACATGGCGTCCGACTCTTATGAGGTATGGACGTGCTGGACAGGCACCTGAACAGTAGTACCTCCTTTGTAGTGCAATTTAACCCCTTAGGTCTCAGTGTGGTGTTACTGGTCTCCATCCAGAGCCTTAGCCACGGGTTGCATGCTGTCTGGTTACATTGTTCTTTTATCTTTGTGAAATCACAGTGATGATGGATAAAGCTCCCAGGGCTTATTTAAAGGAAATATATAATGGGTTGGGTCACTCTTATAACCATGCCATGTTCAAACTCACTTAAATCCCCTTTCTTACCCATTCTAATGCTCAGTTTAAACTTCAGCAAGTCGTCTTCACCACGTCTAGATACCTAAATGCATGGAGTGTAAGTAAGGCAGTGGACGGTGTCAGTAGAGCGTTGGATGGTGTCAGTAAAGCAGTAGACTTTGTCAGTAGAGCAGTGGACGGTGTCAGCAGAGCAGTGGACGGTGTCGGTAGGGCAGTGGACGGTGTCAGTAGAGCAGTGGACGGTGTCAGTAGAGCAGTGTAGGTTGTCAGTAGGGCAGTGGACGGTGTCGGTAGAGCAGTAGATGGTGTCGGTAGAGGAGTGGACAGTGTCAGTAGGGCAGTGGATGGTGTCAGTAGAGCAGTGGACGGTGTCAGTAGGACAGTGGATGGTGACAGTAGAGCAGTGGACGGTGTCAGAAGAGCAGTGGACAGTGTCAGTAGAACAGTGGACGGTGTCAGTAGAGCAGTGGACGGTGTCAGTAGGGCAGTGGATGGTGTCAGTAGAGCAGTGGACGGTGTCAGTAGAGCAGTGGATGGTGTCAGTAGGGCAGTGGATGGTGTCAGTAAGGCAGTGGACAGTGACAGTAGAGCAGTGGACGGTGTCAGAAGAGCAGTGGACAGTGTCAGTAGAACAGTGGACGGTGTCAGTAGAGCAGTGGACAGTGTCAGTAGAACAGTGGACGGTGTCAGTAGAGCAGTGGACGGTGTCAGTAGAGCAGTGGACGGTGTCAGTAGAGCAGTGGACAGTGTCGGTAGAGCAGTGTATGGAGTCAGTAGAGCAGTGGAGGGTGTCAGTAGAGCAGTGGACAGTGTCAGTAGAGCAGTGGATGGAGTCAGTAGAGCAGTGGATGGTGTCGGTAGAGGAGTGGATGGTGTCGGTAGAGCAGTGGACAGTGTCGGTAGGGCAGTGGACAGTGTTGGTTGGGCAGTGGACGGTGTCGGTAGGGCAGTGGATGGTGTCGGTAGAGCAGTGGACAGTGTCGGTAGAGCAGTGGATGGAGTCAGTAAGGCAGTGAACGGTGTCAGTAGAGCAGTGGATGGAGTCAGTAGAGCAGTGGACGGTGTCGATAGAGGAGTGGATGGTGTCGGTAGAGGAGTGGGCGGTGTCGGTAGAGGAGTGGACGGTGTCAGTAGGGCAGTGGACGGTGTCAGTAGGGCAGTGGATGGTGTCAGTAGGGCAGTGGACGGTGTCTGTAGAGCAGTGGATGGTGTCAGTGGAGCAGTGGATGGAGTCAGTAGGGCAGTGGACGGTGTCGGTAGAGGAGTGGACGGTGTCGGTAGAGGAGTGGACGGTGTCGGTAGGGCAGTGGACGGTGTCAGTAGGGCAGTGGACGGTGTCGGTAGAGCAGTGGATGGAGTCAGAGCAGTGGACGGTGTCGGTAGGGCAGTGGACGGTGTCGGTAGGGCAGTGGACGGTGTCGGAAGAGCAGTGGATGGAGTCAGAGCAGTGGACGGTGTCGGTAGGGCAGTGGACGGTGTAGGTACGGCAGTGGACAGTGTCGGTAGAGGAGTGGACGGTGTCGGTAGGGCAGTGGACGGTGTCGGTAGGGCAGTGGACGGTGTCGGTAGAGCAGTGGATGGAGTCAGAGCAGTGGACGGTGTCGGTAGGGCAGTGGACGGTGTCGGTAGGGCAGTGGATGGAGTCAGAGCAGTGGATGGAGTCAGAGCAGTGGACGGTGTCGGTAGGGCAGTGGACAGTGTCGGTAGAGCAGTGGATGATGTCAGTAGAGCAGTGGATGGTGTCAGTACTTTTTTATTTTTATTATTTTATACAATTTTATTTTTTTTTTAACAATTTTTTTTTTAGGAAGCCCCATTGGGGGCTTTTGAGACACAAGGAGGGAGTGAGGACAGAGTATCTCCAGTCCCTCTCTCTGCAGCCTCAGCTGCACTGGACAGTGAATGAGTGGGAAGTGCTCTGTGCTGAGCGGCTTCCTGTTCATCCACAATCTGAAGCATAGTAAACACAGGATGTTCAGGCCCAGGATGACACAACTCCCGCACATCTCCATGTTTTCTGCCTTTTTAAATCTGCAGCTTTTACTAAAATAATCCCAACTGATCCTGCCATGAAGGACCCTGACAACCCTCTCCCAATTGTGCCCCTACATTGTCACCCTGCCCCATGCTTCCCTGGTGGCTACACACATTGCCTGGGCATGGCTTGTTGTCACTGTCGTCCAGAGCAGTGCAGCAAACACTGGGGGAAGTAGCTGAAAGAGGCTGGAGGAGATCAGCATCATTGAGATGCAGGAAGAAGGGTGAATGGTTCGTTACACTCAGAGCTTTACCCAACTAAATGTCATCCATTGGGGGTTTCCCATTATCCTTTCTCTTTCCCAGAAACCGGCCATCATGGTGAGCGGATTACACAAAGAGTACAATGAGAAGGGGAAGACCATTGTAGGGAAGACCATGAGGAAGCTGGTGGTCAATAACATCTCCTTCTGTGTAAGGAAAGGTAAGTCTCCCCCCCCCCCCCCATTAAGTCTCCCTCCCCCCCATACACAGGAAGTGGTTGTCACCATCATAACCGTGTCTCTGATTCTAGGGGAGATTCTTGGGCTGGTGGGGCCCAATGGGTGCGGGAAAAGTACGATCCTGGACATGATGGTGGGACAGACGGAGCCGAACGCCGGGAAGGTCAGCAAATGTTCTGATTATTAATAGTCTGGGTTATATGGTAAGAGAAGCTGTCATAGGGCAGCGGGGGGGGGGGGGGGGGAGTTAATCAACTTTAAAAACTTACAGGTAGAAGAATACATAATACTTGCAGAGCTTTTCCTTTCCTCTTCTGGGAGTGTCTAATTACTGTCTGTGCTGGCCCAGCCCCCCCCCTCCTTCCTCTTTCCGCTTGCCGCATGGTACCTAGACAGTCAAGCTTCCGGGTGTGATGTAGGACGTTGGTATCCCTAGTGACCGCGTGACCACGGCCTGATGCGTTTCGTCATTAAAGGACTTCAACCGAGCTCAGTTGAAGTCCTTTGATGATGAAACGCGTCAGAGCGCGGTCACGCAGTCACCAGGGATACCTACATCCTACGTCACACCCGGAAGCTTGACCAGCTGAATACTGGTACTTATATTTAAGTATCTAAGTCTCTTGTGGATCTGACATCCCCCGTTGTGGCATATATCCCCAGTGTGGTGGCATACATTGGCTTGTATTCATTGGTCTCTGGTAAGTTTATTACCATTAGGCAAGCACGGTGGTGTGGTGAAGGCTTTCCAGGATCTGAATGCACCATTGTGGATGATCTGAATGCACTATTGTGGATGATCTACTGCCTTGGATTCTTGCTCTGAATTTGGGACTGTTTGTATCAATTCTCTCACACTGCTTTTTCCAAATAACAGAGACTCTATTAATCTTAGGATTTTCACATCCTAGGATAGCGCTGCTAGTGTATTATTTGAGGTTGAGAGAATTTATTTTATCAACTTTGGGATACACCTTTTGTAATATAGAGTGACAGTTTAGAGTCTGCTTGGGTTACTGACATCACATCCAAGATGGCGGCACTCAGCAGCAGTCTTCTGGCTTTTGGATGTCTGCACAAGGGAGGTTTTTACAGGTAAATGCCATAAATAAAATACAATAAATAAACATTTTGATTGTTAGATTGTTAAAGAAATGAATGGTCTGGTGACAGGGCCCCTTTAAAAGAAAAAATAGGGACCCACCATTTAGTGAATGGGAACACAATAGGGGAGCACTCTGGATATGGTGTCACTGTGTGGCCGGGTACCAGATCACAAGACTGGCTGAACACAATGACAGGTGATTTGCTATAACACACATGATGGGCTTAGTGTCCTGCTGCATTCTCATTGCTCCAGCAGCTTTGCCTATGTGTATGAGGTAATGTGGGGGGGATCAGCATGACAGCCAGGCAGATAGCATTTTCTGAGATCATCAGTGTCACTCCTGCTCGGTTCTCTGAGAAGAATGGTGATACCGATGTTGGGAGGTATCTGATTTATGGGAAGGAGATCTCTCCGTATGGAGGTGAGGAGGAGGTCAGGTGCACATCCCATGAATTCAGAATGATCTCCGAGTCTCTTACTGATGTCATCTCTATGTGTGTGCTTTCAGATCTGGATTGGAGATCCGGGCCCCTCCGAAACAGGAGGGGGCCCCATACGATATGTGGGTTATTCACCTCAATTAAACCATCTGTGGCCAGAGATCAGAGTGCAGGAACACCTGGAGACCTACGGCTCCATCAAAGGCATGAGCCAGAGCAGCCTGAAAGAAGTCATAGACAGGTGAGTTCTATGGGCTCTCAGATCAGACAATGTCATTGTTTTATAGAAGGATCCAGGTCTAGGGGCCCAGAAATCATGGGTTTCTTGTATAGTATATATTATTAGGGGCCACTCCACTCAATTGGGTGAATGGGAACCCCTCATAATGGGCACAGCAGGTGTGCAGAACTGGGAACTCAGCACAGGGATAGTGGGAACCCCTCATAAAGGGCACAACAGGTGTACAGACCCAGGAACTCAGCACAGGGATGATGAGAACCCCTCATAATGGGCACAGCAGGTGTACAGACCCAGGAACTCAGCACAGGGATGATGAGAACCCCTCATAATGGGCACAGCAGGTGTACAGACCCGGGAACTTAGCACAGGGAGGGTGAGAACCCCTCATAATGGGCACAGCAGGTATAGAGACCCAGGAACTCAGCACAGGGATGATGAGAACCCCTCATAATGGGCACAGTAGGTGTACAGAACTGGGAACTAAGAACAGCGATGGTGGGAACTCCTCATAAAGGGCACAACAGGTGTGCAGACCCGGGAACTCAGCACAGGGATGGTGGGAAACCCTCATAAAGGGCACAACAGGTGTACAGACCCGGGAACTCAGCACAGGGATGGTGGGAACCCCTCATAATAAGCCCAGCAAGTGTTCAAACCCAGGAACTCAGCACAGGGATAGTGGAAACCCCTCATAATGGGCACAGTAGGTGCAGCAGGTGTACAGACCCAGGAAATTCAGCACAGGGATGGTGGGAACCTCTCATAATGGGCACAGCAGGTATACAGACCCGGGAATTCAGTTATAGTAGGTGGAGAGACCTGGGAATTCAGTTGCTGAGATAAAAGAACATAGTAGGTGGTCTCCCTCGTCCTGTGCTCACACACACATGAAGTTGTCCGGACCTTTGTTTGCTGTGATTTTCTCCCTATGACCTTGTTTTCAGAATAGTAGATGCTCTGGACATGAGAGAGGACAGGCAGAAACCTACCAAGAAGCTGTCAGCGGGAGCCCAGAGAAAGGTGACTCCTCCCACTAGATACGCACCTTGAGTTTTCATTCGTCTGTTTCTGGACCTTTCGGGTAATGTAATGTCATTCCTCTTCACATAGCTGTGTTTTGCCCTGAGCATGCTGGGTAATCCTGATATTGTGCTTCTGGATGAACCTTCCACTGGAATGGACCCTAAAGCCAAACAGCAATTGTGGTGAGTACCTTGGATGTATTACCACAGCACTGTGTATGGAAATATGTCCACCTGTTCTCAGCCTGGAATCATCGATCTACCATTGTAAGGGAAGCAGCTCCCCACAGACCCCACAGTAAGCGTCATTCTTCCCACTGACCACGAATATAAGGGACACCTTGCCCATTGTAGGAAGCATTCTTCCCACTGACCACCAATGTAAGGGTCATTTTTCCCGCTGACCACCAATGTAAGGGGCATTCTTCCCACTGACCACCAATGTAAGGGGCATTCTTCCCACTGACCACCAATGTAAGGGACATTCTTCCCACTGATCACCAATGTAAGAGACATTCTTCCCACTGACCACCAATGTAAGGGACATTTTTCCCACTGACCACCAATGTAAGGGGCATTCTTCCCACTGACCACCAATGTAAGGGGCATTCTTCCCACTGACCACCAATGTAAGGGGCATTCTTCCCACTGACCACCAATGTAAGGGGCATTCTTCCCACTGACCACCAATGTAAGAGACATTCTTCCCACTGACCACCAATGTAAGGAGCATTCTTCCCACTTATCACCAATATAAGGGACATTCTTCCCACTGATCACCAATGTAAGGGACATTCTTCCCACTGATCACCAATGTAAGGGACATTCTTCCCACTGACCACCAATGTAAGGGACATTCTTCCCACTGATCACCAATGTAAGGGGACACCTTGTCCATTGACCCGCAAGTTAATTCAGGATTTCCCATCACTCTATTTCCCCAGAATCAATGGTCATTAGTACAAACAACAATGGCAAATCATCACAATTAGGACACAGGCAGCAAAAACATCCTGACAGTGTTTTTCAGTTTTCTCCAAAATTCTGGTGCTTTTTTCCTTGTTCTGGTGGCAGTGGCGAATGGGGTGGGGAGACGTGGTAATACTTGCTGCTGGTGGTGCCTAATACGCAGCTGGGTTTGTTTTTTTGGTTGGTGACAGGTTTCCTTTATCTAGGCCCTGTCCTCATCACTATTACTGTTCAAACTAAGGAAGGTAGGTATGGACCATAAGGTGAGTACCTGGATAGAGAACTGGCTCCAGGGGAGAGTACAGAGGGTGGTGATTAATGGGGAGTACTCGGATTGGGCGGGTGTGGAAAGTTGGGTCCCCCAGGGTTCTGTCCTGGGACCAATCCTGTTTAATTTATTCATAAATGATCTAGAGGAGGGGATATCTAGTACAATCTCAGTATTTGCGGATGATACTAAACTAAGCTTGCCAATACCTTCTATGCGGGATGTGGAAACCTTACAAGAGGATCTGAACAAAATAACGGGGTGGGCAACTACATGGCAGATGAGATTTAATGTTGAAAAATGTAAAGTAATACACTTGGGCGCCAAAAACACAAAAGCAAGCTACTCACTAGGGGGGGAACCTCTGGGTGAGTCTACGATGGAAAAGGACCTGGGGGTCCTAGTGGACAACAGGTTTGGCAGTGGCATGCAATGCCAAGCCGCTGCAAGCAAAGCCAACAGAATACTGGGATGTATAAAAAAGGGGATTCACTCCAGAAATAAAGAGATTATTCTCCCTCTCTACAAGACTCTGGTCCGGCCACATCTGGAGTATGCTGTCCAGTTCTGGGCACCGGTCCTCAGGAAGGATGTGCTGGAACTGGAAAGAGTCCAGAGAAGGGCAACAAAAATAATTAGGGGAATGGAGAACATCAGCTATGAGGAAAGACTACAAGCACTGAACTTATTCTCTCTGGAGAAGAGACGATTGAGGGGGGATATGATATCAATGTACAAATACTGTACTGGTGACCCGAGCATAAGGAATAAACTTTTTAGAGAAAGGGAATACAATAAGACACGGAGCCACTTACTAAAACTAGAGGAAAAACAGTTTAACCTTAAAGTACATAAGGGGTTCTTCACTGTCAGAGCGGTAAGGATGTGGAATTCTCTTCCACAAGCAGTGGTATCAGCAGGGAGCATCGATAGTTTCAAAAAACGATTAGATGGGCACCTTAAAGAC
This sequence comes from Pelophylax lessonae, assembly GCF_965119305.1. NCBI lineage: Eukaryota > Metazoa > Chordata > Amphibia > Anura > Ranidae > Pelophylax > Pelophylax lessonae. Next base: position 22,799,311 of record NC_138778.1, read on the forward strand.
CTCAACATACAGGGGTATACAATGTACGGTTAACAGTAAACGCACACACACATCATAGGTTGAACTGGACGGACTGATGTCTTTTTTCAACCTCACAAACTATGTAAAACACTATTAAAGCCAAATTTGCATCCGAGCAAAGGAGGTCCTGACCTGTATCCCTGCACCCACAGAAGGGGCAGATATAGGCCAAGAGAATCAGGTGATGGTCCAGCGTCATTCTCACCCTACAAGGTGCTGCCTCCTGTTGTCCATTGTGTGGTTTTCTATCTTCTCCTGTATGGCCTCATACAATGTAACATATTAATAATGAGTTTCACGATTTTCATGCGTAATCCTTTGTCTAGGAAAGTAATCAGATCTACGTTCAGAGGCAAGGAGCAGGCTGCTGTCCTCACCACGCATATCATGGAGGAGGCCGAAGCCGTCTGCGACCGGGTGGCCATCATGGTTTCTGGACAGCTGAGGTGAGTGAAGTTCTTACATCTGTAGCACCCTACTAGCATAGGATACTAAGTAAATTTAGTTTTCGGCTACTTCTGTAATCAAGGGAGCAGTAATTGTTTGTTCTGGCCTGTCCAAGCTGGGAGTTTGATTGCTCCCCCCTGCCACTGGAAGATGCTTTCAGAGCTTAGGGTGGGAGATTAAAAAGACAGCCTCAATATTTATCATGCTCCAGCCAATTCCTAGAGAGGAATGTCCAGAAGGGGGCTGGAAGGCTGATAAATAGTCTGAGGTACTGGAGAGCAGCATCCTGTCCACTCAGGAGGGTTTCAAAGCCTGAGGGGCTGTTGCCCCTAGGCAGCCCGTGGACTGTGTAGCAGTTCTAGAGGCCTCAGCGGGGTCAGGGCTGAGAGTCTGGATGGACTGTACTGGAAGCTGATTGCAGGACCTCACCACAAGCGATCTGGCCCTGGAGAAGGACTGTCTCAGTTACTGAACTTTTTCTAGAGGGGCAGGGAGAATGGAGGAGGTCTGTGGGAAGGCAGAGGAGAGCTGAGGAGGGCTGAAGGGGGCTGAGACAGGGTACAGAAGCGCTGGTCTTACTGCGCATGCATGGCTCATGGCTGGTTTGCTGCGCATTTGCGAGTTTACACTGGGCCAGGGAGGTGGAGTGATGCGGACTGTTCCCAGGATACCACAGCCAGGGCTTCATTTGCCCACAGCAAATATGGCTGCTCACAAAAGCATCATGGGGGATGAAAAAGAACAGAAAAAGTAAGCTTTAAAATTCTAGTAATTCCTAATTAAGCTTTTCAATGTTAAAACTGCATGTTGTAATTTGTTGTAATCAGCATGCTTGACTGCATTTCCTCTTTAAAAGAGAAGTTTGGGATTCTTTCTTATATTTTTGAATCACACTTACCTAGATGGATGCTGCATCCGTCCCCCACTGATTCTAAGGCTGAGAACGGAGCCCTCTGTTCTCGGTGCTCCCTGAGCAGAGAGCTGGTTACCCCCCGCTCACTGGAGCACTGGGCTGTGGAGGGGGTTGGGAGCGGCTGGCTGAGAAGCTGAGCCGGGTGCCAGTCCAGCCATGTGGGCGGATCCTGACATATGGTCGCCATCTTTCTTGAGCCTGGACCTGGTCTGTGAGGTCAGCCAACAGCGGGCTTTTACCTGCTGTCTGCTGAAAACGGGTCACAGGAGTGCAAAACGGACTGCACTCCTGTGATCCAAAGGAGAAGTACAGCTGAACGAGATTTGGCTGTACTTCTCCTTTTAAGGAGAAGATTGTCCTCTAATTGTTAAGTGCTAATCATTTTGGAGTATACCATGTGCCAACCCTCCTGTTAAAGCTTCTTCAAGCAGTAAAACTTAAAAAGACAGGAGCTCCAATAAGCTTGTGTAAATGGACTGGTGCCTGGAGTGGTGGGCAGCCTCTGCACTTTTGGGGAAGAACCGGTTGTTACCAATGGCCCCTTTAGGGGTAACGCTAGACATAGTTATGCAGGTTGAAACAAGAAACAAGAAAAAAAAAAATCAGGTCTAGGGACTGTGGATGAGATATTTGAATGGTGACCCCCAGATTATTCCCGACTAATGTGTCTTGGGATGGCGTGGGCCAGAGCACAGGGTCTTCCCACTCCCTCCTTTACAACCCCCCACCCACCCACACACACACTTTTTTTCTTTGTTTTTGTCCTCCCTTCTACCTATTCTCGCTTTTCTTTCCATTTCTAGTATTATGAGCTTGAAAGGTTTTGACTATGCGATTTTAGTAATGGAGTCAAGTCCTATCTCCATGAAGAGGGGCTTCCCCCTCCTTCAATTTCTTTTCTTCCATTAACACTACAAACCTTTTCTTTGGGAAATGTACAAGCGCTTAAGAATGTATTAACCTTGTGCTATTCAATTTTCTGCATTGTTATTTTTTCCTACTTTTTGTGAAAATTTTCAATAAAAATATTGAAATGAAAAAAGGAAAAAGTCCATCTAGTTCTGACATCACAGGGCTGCACAGTCAGCGCTTAATTTGGGACAGTCCAATAATAATCAGTATTTTAACATTTAGTATTGGGGTAGTTTTAAAGAGTACCCGTTCAGTTGACATTAGATTATAATGTTCCATTTCTCATCTCTCTCTGGACTCCTGTAAACCATGTGTACCCCTCCTCAGATACATCGGCTCAGTGCAGCACCTGAAGAGTAAATTCGGTCGGCACTACAGTCTGGAGCTGAAGCTGGACGCAGACGCCGGGACCCAGCAAATGGAGATCCTACACAGGGAGATTCTCAAACACTTCCCCAATGCCTGTCGCCAGGAGAGGTATGTAATTTAATAAATCTATGTTATAGTAGAATATATATATATATATATATATATATATATATATATATATATACAGTAAAACCTTGGTTTGAGAGTAACTTGGTTTGAGAGCGCTTTGCAAGACAAGCAAATTTTTTAAATAAATTTTGACTTGGTTTACAAGTGATGTCTTGATATACAAGTAGCGTCATGTCACAACTGGGTATAAAAGAGAAGAGAGGCGCCTCTAAGTGTAGCAATATGGTTATATTTAATGAAGGTTCAATATTTAGCAGCTCACATGGTTGATGATTAAAACAGGCACATCTAAGTATGCAGGCATCCAGGGTAAAGCTTTCCACATAGACAATCCTCTGCACTGTAATCTTCATCACACCCTTCCACGCTGCGCTCCACGAGCGATTCAAAGTCTCGCTTTCAGATCACTCTACTGCAGGGTAGTCTTACCAATCACAATTGCAGACTGACATCGGTGAGAGCCAGTGGTTCAGAAGATGGTCTATGTGGACAGCTTTACCCCGGATGCCTGCTTACTTATATGTGCCTCTTTATTCATCAACCATGTGAGTTGCTAAATGTTGTACCTTCATTAAATGTCCCCATACTGCTACACTTAGAGGCGCCTCTCTTCTCTCTTATATTCTGTAGCTCTGCTAGATTTTGCTTCTAATCCCCTTGTGGAGGCATCATTTGTGGATGGAGATTTTATGATGACACAACCTATCACATTGCTATAATCTTTGTATATAGACTATAAACTGAAAGACTTATGAATAAATGGTTGTGGAACGAATCATCTGAGTTTCCATTATTTCTTATGGGAAAATTTGCTTTGATATAAGAGTGCTTTGGATTACAAGCATGTTTCCGGAACGAATTATGCTCGCAATCCAAGGTTTTACTGTATATATTTTTTTTTTTGTATTGTTCATGTTGTGTGCATTCACATTTATGACTCTCTGGTAAAGTAGTCCAAAAATTACATAGGTGGGTGCTCTCCGGGTGCTGTATCTTGCTATGTTAAACAGTCCATTCAAAATGAACATGGAATAAATGGATCTAAGGTATCTGATATATGGAGCAAGGAAAACCTAAATAGTGGGGAAAGTCCAATAAATGTCCAGGAAGTCCTAATATGAGAATAATACACTGCTCAAAAATATTAAAGGAACACTTTCTAATCAGTGTGTTGCATCAAGTCAACTAAACTCCTGGGATATTGATCTGGTCAGTTATAGCGGAGTTCTACTCAAAAGTGGAACTTCCGCTTTAAAGCCTCCTGACCCCCTGACATGCCACATTTGGCATGCCATTGTTTTTTTGGGGGGGGGGGGGTACCTAGTTTTGACAGGTACCCGCTCCCACTCCTGCTCGGGCGGCTCGAGCGGATGTTCTCCTCTCCCACTCCCTCCCTGCAATCTTCTGGGACACTCAGGGATGGCACATCAATACGTGGCATTGCCAGAAGGTTTGCTGTGTCTCCCAGCACAGTCTCAAGAGCTTTGAGGAGATTCCAGGAGATAGGCAGTTACTCTAGGAGAGCTGGACAGGGCCGTAGAAGGTCCTTAACCCATCATAAGGACCGGTATCTGCTCGTTTGTACAAAGGAGGAACAGGATGAGCACTGCCAGAGCCCTACAAAATGACCTCCAGCAGGCCACTGGTGAGAATGGCTGTGACCAAACAATCAAAAACAGGCTTCACAAGGCTGGCCTGAGGGCCCGACATCCTCTAGTAGGCCCTTTGCTCACTGCCCGGCACAGTGGAGCTTGATTGGCGTTTGCCATTGAACACCGTAATTGGCAGGTCTGCCACTGGTGCCCTGTGCTTTTCACAGATAAGAGCAGGTTCACCCTGAGCACATGTGACAGACGTGAAAGGGTCTGGGAAAGCCGTGGAGAACGTTATGCTGTCTATAACATCGTTTAGCATGACCGGTTTGGTGGTGGGTCAGTGATGGTCTGGGGAGGCATATCCATGGAGGGACGCATAGACCTCTACAGGCTAGACCAGGGTTTCTCAACTCCGGTCCTCAGGGCACACTAACGGGCCAGATTTTAAGTATTACCTTGTGGAGATGCAGACTAGAATACTGCAATCACTGAGCAGCAAATGATATCACCTGTGATTTATTTCAGTTTTCTTGCGAACCTGGCCTGTTAGTGTGCCCTGAGGACGGGAGTTGAGAAACACTGGGCTAGACAATGGCACCCTGACTGCCATTAGGTATTGCAATAAAACCCTTGGACCCATTGTCAGACCCTACGCTGGTGCAGTGGGTCCTGGGATACTCCTCATGTGGTGAGAGTATGCAGCCAGTTCCTGGAGGATGAAGGGCTTGAGTCCAATAAATGGCCCTCACGCTCGCCTGACCTAAATCCAATAGAACACCTCTGGGACATTATGTTTTGGTCCATTCGATGCCGCCAGTTTGCACCTCAGTCTGTTCCAATTCTTTGGAGAAGTGTAGTTCCGCCACTGTGTGATGGATGCTGCTCCTCTAAATTGAGCCTTGGGAAAACTCTAATGCACATAGAATCTAAATGTAGCTGTTTACGCTGTGAAATTGGAGGAGAAGCGGTTTACCCTTAAGCTGCATAGGAGTTTTTCACTATCAGGGCGACAAGGATGTGGAACTCTCTTCCAGTGGTGGTGTCAACGGGGAGTATTAATATATTTAAAAGACTCTTGGACGTGTATCTTAAAGAACATTTTACCATACAGGGATATGGGAAATGATTATCGACATGTACACCTACACAGGTTAAACTGGATGGACTAATGTCTTTATTCAACTTTACAAACTATGTAACTGTAGCACTGCCCCCTAGGGAGCTGCTGAGTGTGGATTCCTCTGGGTTACCCATAGCAACAGTCCATAAAACTTATCACTTTAAGACTTGGCTCAGACAATGAACAGTTCAGGGGATTTGGTTTTTGTGTTTTATTTTGGAACTTGGATAGGAGAAGGGATGAGTGGGATACTCCAACTTGAACTATGCACAAATGCTGAGGACACTAACTGTAATGAATGCGGCAAGGCCGCTGCTTCACCTTCACCTGAAGTGAAGTGGAAAATAGGTTCCTGGCTGGATTTCTCTTTAGGGATCTGACTTGGCAACCCCTTTCTTACTTCCCGTGCATGCTAGCCCCTTGTCCACTGACTCTCCACTGGAGTGGTCTCCTTCCTGGGCAGAACCCCCGGCAAGCTTCCCGGTATTCACTGACACTGTTTTTCTCTGGGTTGCTCTCCACTTGTCAGTATCCTGGACCTCTTGGCTCAGCATCACACTCTGAATCCACTAGGCCGACTGCCTGTGACCACCTTCCTTGCTGACAGGAGGAGAAACCAACTTCAGCCTCCTCCTGGGACCTGGCTTCCCATCTGAGATGCCCTGTCACATGTGCCCCTGGCTTTTATAGCCTATCCCAGGATGCACCACTCTTGTGCCCTCCCACTGGGACAGCCACAAAAGCCTGTGTTTCACTGGCTGGGTTTCCTCCACTGTCCAACAGGCTCCCCTATTGGATACAGTGGGGACACTCCCTCAGAACAAGTGAATCACACATGGACACATGTAACAGGCAAAACTACTGATCAGGCTTCCCTGATAAGCAGATGGAGCAAAACAATGCCTTTACCTAGCACCTACCTATGAGGGTGCTACATACCTATACAGCAGCGGTTTGGTATTTATAATTGATATTTTATCTATGAAAATTCACAAAACATGGCCTGTTGGTGGTACTTGAGGAATGAGGTTGTGAAACGTGGCTATAGTCACTTGGTCCTCCTCCAAAGCAAAGTCTTCCCTCCAACCTCTAGAACTGGCTTTACCCACTACCATGGCACCTGCTCTGCACAAATGGATCAGTCGGATACAACTGGATGATCTCCTCCCAGTCCCTCCGCTGTATAAACTGTTGTCAGAAGTTGGCTTTCCCAGCAGTATCCTTAGGTTTATTGCCCTGTAAGTCTCATCTGTGGTATGTTCAGGGCTGTATTTTAACCTAGGGCGGCACTTTGCAGGGGGGCAGCAAAAAAGCCACCCCCCTCCACCTGAGACTCTATTGGCCACCGGTTGCTAGAGCCGCCTCTCTCATTCCCCCCTCTCTCTCTCTCTCTCTCTCTCTCTCTCGCTTTTATCCCCCCTCTTTCACCCCCTCTCTCTCTCACCCCTTCTCTCTCTCTCACCCCTCACTCTTTCTCTCTCACCCCCCTCTCTCTCTCTCATCCCCCCTCTCGCTCTCTCTCTCTCATCCCCCCTCTCTCTCTCATTCCCCTCTCTCTCATCCCTCCTCACCCACCCCCCTCTCATGAGATCTCAGGGGTTCATGCTGGGACTTGTAGTCCTTCAATTTTGGAGGGAGCCACATCCTTTAAAAAAGGAGTGGGGCAAATTTACATAGGAGGGGGGTCCCCAATTTTAGTCTTGCCTAGGGCAGCACAAAACCAAAATACACCACTGGGTATGTTGGAGAAGACCTTAACTTACTGTTCTTCTGTCTTCCAGCTTTGCTTCATTGATGTCATACAAAGTTCCGAAGGAGGACGTCCAGTCCCTATCACAGGCCTTCTTTAACCTGGGACAAGGTAGCAGCTCTTCTGTTTTTCATATAATAAAGTCATGTTGTACTTATGGGGACATAATAGCAATGTACAAGGTGCTATATAAAATAACAAATATTTTTTCATTCTGAAACTCCCAAAAAAGAAAAATGAAAGCTGAATTAAAATAATGTGCAACTCCATGCAGCCAATTTCATGAAAGCCACTGGGCTATAACAGCCAGCAGTTCCTCAGGCTCCAATACAGCAGCACTGCTTGGTCAAGGACACACCCCTAACTTTCTGATTGGACAATGAAAGAGCAGCACACTGATTGCACAGCCCTCTGCTCTCTTCTGCTGCCAGCACATGTGCTTTGCAGTAGAGTCTGATTGGCTGTTAGTACTCGCCCCACCTTCACTACATCATAGTGCTGCTGATCAGAAGATTAAAAGTGGCTTATGACAAGATAAATTCCAGGACTTATACTTGATGGATTTCAAAATACATTTGATTTTTAAAGGTAATGTATACTTCATTCAGATTTCATCCTAATATATGTGTACACTGTATGACCAAAAGAGTGTGGACACACATGACCATCACACCGAAATGATCTTGTTGGACACCCCATTCTAAAACCATGGACATTGATATGGAGTTGTCCCCTCTGTGTTTAACATCCTTCACTCTTCTGGGAATACTTTCCACAAGATTTGAAGGTGTCTGTGGGAATTTGTTGCCCATTTGTGAGGTCGGATACTGATGTTGGATGAGAAGACCTGGCTCACCATTGGCGTTCCAGTTCATCCCATTAGGTGTTCAGTAGGGAGGAGGTCAGTGTGGGACGCTACTGTTCCTCCATCCATCACATCTGTATGCTGTGTGAGCTTGTTGAACATCCCATACAAAACCATGGCCAATAATATGGTGTCCCCCCCCCTTCGGTCATTAGTATGGAGTTGCCCCCCCCCCCCCTCTATAGACATTAAAGTGATTTTTTCTCTTTAAAAATAACAAACATGTTATACTTACCTGTCCTGTGTAATGGTTTTGCACAGAGCAGTCCAGATCCTCCTCTTCTCAGGTCCCTTGCCGGCTTTCTTGGCCCCTCCTTCCTGTTGAGTGCCCCCACAGCAAGCAGCTTGCTATGGGGGCACCCGAGCTGAGCCGCAGCTCCCTGTGTCCATCATTCAGACACAGGGCTGTGGTTCAGCTTTGTCCCCTCTCTCTCCTCATTGGCTGACTGACTTTGACAGCAGTAGAAGCCAATGGCGCCGCTGCTGTGTGTCAGGAGAGAGCGTCCTGGATGGCCAAGGCACTCATTCTCATCGCTGGATCTAGATGGGCTCAGGTAAGCATTAGGGGGGGGGGGTGCTGCTGCACACAGAAGTTTTTTTTTATCTTAATACATAGAATGCACCTTTTGCCTTTACAACTATTTTAATATAGAGTTGCCTCTTTACATCTATAATAGTTTCTACAATATTTTGGGGTGTCTATGATAACTTATGCCTATTTGTATAATCAAGTACATATAATCAGTATATGAAATATACAGAAAACACAATAAATAATTAGGCTGTAGATGGTCGGAAGTTCTTGCTCACCAGCGATGCTGGCCTTAGTGGATGCAAGTTTTAGTCCACAACATGTGCTCCAATGGCTGCTTCCTTCTCTCTCGGTTTCTAAGATGGAGTCTGAGCTCCTAGGATGCACCTGTTACCTTTTCATAGACTGAATCATGATGGGAACTTTTATTAACGCTGAACGGTTTCTAGTTTCTACAAAACAGTGCATTTATTCAGAGCTCCATCTAGAGGCCAAATTTAATATTGTAGGCAAGACAACTTAATGAATATCCCTGCTCCTGGAGGCAGAACAAGGATCTCTAAATGAATACAAAAACCCTACTTTGTACTGTCTTGCCAAACAGAGTACTGATGGACAAGAACCCAAATATCTATATCAAATACAGTTATGATATTGGGGTCTAGTAAGCAGGTAAAATGTAAATGTGAAAAATAACACACCAGAACTTATTTTCAGGAGAACAGAACGACAACTCAAAATGTGAAAATAAAATCTCATCTCTGTGTTGCCTTCTTTTTGCAGTTAAACGCACCTTCAATGTAGAGGAGTACAGCTTCTCCCAGTCCACGCTGGAACAGGTAACAATTCTCATCATGGTTGGAAGGGAGAGGGGAATAATTGGGTCTCCATTAATCTCCTGGGACCTGTTCACACCCTACTGCAGTGCAGGGCAATGCACAGAGTATATACATCTGTACCAAGGGCGTTACTACAGGGGTTGCAATTGCAACCGGGCCCTATGCTCCAGGGGGCCTGTGCAGCTCCCCTGCACACCTGGATAGGAGGGGTGGCGGGGGCAGCATGTAGAGAAATCACTGTCCTCCTTTTTCCTCCTGTAACTGCAGGAGGAAAATTGAGGAGATTGGTTCCTCTGTATGCTGCCCCCGCCACTCCTCCTATCCAGTTCACTTGTGTTCTGCTGTCTCTGGGCCCCTGTGTGCTCCCCTGGTTCCCCCCCCCCCACTGTGCTGCCCACCCCCCACTATGCTCCCTCCCCTCTCCTGCCGGCTGCTGCAGGGGATGGGCCACAATCGAGAACCAGGATGGGGTCAGTAAATATATAATTTACCAGCTCCTTCCTTTTCTGAATGGACAGAGTCATAGTCAGTGACATTGTAAAAAATAAATAAATAAATACATAAAATGATAAAAAAAAATAATACAATTAAAATACCGACAAATAAAAACTACTGACACCAGTGGGTGAACTTCCAGGATTGCAAAGGTCTCACTTGCGACCGGATCCCCTGGCATTCCACCACCATGGGGAGGCCCCAAGATGGCAGGAAGGGGGCCCACTGCAGAACTTGTGAAAGGGTCCTGCTGCGGGACCATAATAAAGGTCCCCACAACAAGAGTAAAGGGCCCCAGGATCAGTGGGAAGAGCCCCAGGCTTGAGGAGAAAGGCCCGGCCAGGGGTCCAGGCGGCACTTCATGGTTTCTTGCACCGGGGGCCCTGAAGGTCCTAGTTACTGTTGATAACCCAGATTAAGGTAAAATGACAGACCTGATTTTAGTATGGCTACAGTATATGGTAGAAGGTGATAGTAGATCTCTGATATGTTACTGGTGCCCAGTGCTTTCCTTTTTTTTTTTCTTTCAAAAAATAGGTACAGGTTCTCCCAAATCCCCCCGCCCCCTCCTTGTCTCCATCCCCTACTTAACTTCAAGCAGCAGCCCTTATCACAGCCCTCTGTGATCCCCAAATCCCCCCCAGCAACAATAGATCTTCATTATTAACAATAGATCGCCACCAACAACCAACCCTCCCCCCCCAGCATCAATAGACCCTCCTCAGGAACAATAAATCTCAATCAGAGATCTACTATCACCTTCTACCATACACTGTAGCCATACTAAAATCAGGTCTGTCATTTTACCTTAATCTGGGTTATCAACAGCAGCAAAAGTACACAGAGCTCCTCACAGGGTCCTTGGGGGTGTACTTCCTGAAGCCCGTGAAATATCCAAGAAAATATTTATTGGTGGCTGTAAGGAAGCTCTACTTTTTATTTTAACATTGGGCTTTGTCTATAGCAAAGACCGTAATGAGGGCGGGTGTGTATCAATCAGGGCAATCTTTAACACAGGGGCAGCTGCACTGGGCCAAGTCATCATTGTGGGCCCAAAGCAGCTGCCTCTTGACCTCGCACTGCCTGCAAATAGATACATGGATTTTGGAGGGCCCAAGAAAATATTTGCGCAAGGTCCAATCAAAATTAACCAACTTCCCCCTCGGCAACAATAGATCCTCCTTATCAACAATAGATCCCTCCCTAAGAACAAATGACCCCCAGTAGCAATAGATTCCCCACCAGCAACATTAGATTTTGTAGCAGCAAGAATCAATACACCCTCCATCAACTGGCAAAAACAGACCCCCTCCCCCAGCAATATAAGAAACACCACCCCCCCCCCCCCCCCCGCCCCCAGTGACAATGGGTCCTATTGTAGTCAGCAGTAATAGACTTTTCAACACACCCCAGCACCCCTTGCTAACACATACTGTACATTTAGTGCTGGAGGTGCGGGAACTGCATACCACTGCATTCCTGTTAAAGAAGAAACCCTGCTGTTGAAGTTTTATTTGGTCCAAGCCCTTCCTCCTTTGCATTAGTTGGTCTTTACCTCATCCAGCATTTTCAGCAAAATTCTGGCAATCAGTGACACCCTGGCAGACACCCTTCAAATAGTTCTAGGGGAAGGTTTGCTGGGCAGGTTGTCTTTACCATCAAAGCGCCATTGTCCTCTTATAATAAGAGTGCCACTGTGCAAGTTAGATAGTCAGCAATTCCTGTATGTCCCTCAGCCAGGACTTCAATGATCAGTCAGTTGTCTGCCCATCCTCTGCCATTCTGTCTGTGGGCCTCATTAGCTGGTGACGCCTTGTCTTCCCTCTTTCAGGTGTTCATTGAACTGGCTAAAGAGCAAGAAGAAGAGGACAACTTTGCGACCATGAACAGCACTCTCTGCTGGAACCGGAGACAGGAAGACTCGGTGGCCTTCTGAATGCTGCACAAAATGCTGCACCCAGCCATTGTACCCAGCTGGGACATCCACCCCTTACTCCATACGAGAGGTGGCGTCACTGCACTGCCCGCTATAAGGCTGCAGACTGGTGGAGCAGCAAAGGACTGAGGACTCCCAGGCTTCACCACGTTTTGTGTTCTAGACTGCCGACTTTAAAGGCAGAGATTATGGGAGCGCTGCAGGAGTTAGGTTCATGTACAAAGTCCTGAAATTCAGGTTTTTAGGGTTTTTAAAGCACCTCATAATTTATTTAGCGCTTTAATGTGTTATAGTCCTCACCCATCATCATGACCTCCATCCCATTTTAAACATACGCTGGCCAGGCTCTACCAGAAACGCATTGAAGAATTGTCAGTCATTATTATCTGTTCAGGGAGGTGTCCCACAGATGGAGGTTTTTTTGGGACTGAGCGTAGAAGAGCCAGAGCGTGCTATGGGATGGCATTTCTGGATATCTTCTCATTGCTAAAAGGCCTGTCCTTGGGTGGCCACCTGTCATTGTATGTACCTAAAGGGGATGTCCAGTTCTAGAAGAAAGTCCTTGGTTGTTGACCACCCCCCTAGAGAGAGAAGTTCATTAGCTTCTGTAGGTCAGACCGAGAAGTTTAGTTGCTTCCGTAGGTCAGAACAAGAAGTTCAGTGGCTTCCGTAGGCAAGACCGAGAAGTTCAGTGGCTTCCGTAGGCAAGACCGAGAAGTTCAGTGGCTTCCGTAGGCAAGACCGAGAAGTTCAGTGGCTTGCGTAGGCAAGACCGAGAAGTTCAGTGGCTTGAGTAGGCAAGTCTGAGAAGCTCAGTGGCGTCTGTAGGCCAGACCGGGAAGTTCAGTGGTTTCCGTAGGCCAGACACAGAAGTTCTCTGGCTTCCATAGCTCAGACCGAGAAGTTCAATGGCTTCCGTAGGTCAGAACAAGACGTTTAGTGGCTTGCGTAGGCAAGACCGAGAAGTTCAGTGGCTTGCATAGGCAAGACTGAGAAGCTCAGTGGCGTCCGTAGGCAAGACCGAGAAGCTCAGTGGCATCCGTAGGCAAGACCAAGAAGCTCAGTGGCATCCGTAGGCAAGACCGAGAAGCTCAGTGGCATCCGTAGGCAAGACCGAGAAGCTCAGTGGCATCCGTAGGCAAGACCGAGAAGCTCAGTGGTGTCCCGTAGGCCAGACCGAGAAGTTCAGTGGCATCCGTAGGCAAGACCGAGAAGCTCAGTGGTGTCCCGTAGGCCAGACCGAGAAGTTCAGTGGCATCTGTAGGCCAGACCAAGAATTTCAGTGGCTTCCCTAGGTCAGACCGAGAAGTTTAGACCGAGAAGATCAGTGGCTTCCCTACGTCAGAGCGAGAAGTTCAATGGCTTCCGTAGGTCAGACCGAGAAGCTCAGTGGCTTCCGTAGGTCAGACCGAGAAGCTCAGTGGCTTCCGTGGGTCAGACCGAGAAGCTCAGTGGCTTCCGTGGGTCAGACCGAGAAGCTCAGTGGCTTCCGTAGGTCAGACAGAGAAGTTCAGTGGCTCCTGTAGGTCAGACCGAGAAGCTCAGTGGCTTCCGTAGGTCAGACCGAGAAGTTCAGTGGCTTCCGCAGGTCAGACCGAGAAGCTCAGTGGCTTCCGTAGGTCAGCCCGAGAAGCTCAGTGGCTTCCGTAGGTCAGACCGAGAAGCTCAGTGGCTTCCGTAGGTCAGACCGAGAAGCTCAGTGGCTCCTGTAGGTCAGACCTAGAAGCTCAGTGGCTCCTGTAGGTCATACCGAGAAGATTAGTAGCTTCCGTAGGGCAGCCTGAGAAGCTCAATGGCTTCCATAGGTCAGACCGAGAAGTTCAATGGCTTCCGTAGGTCAGACTGAGAAGTTCAACGGCTTTAGGTTCCTTGGGTCAGACCGAGAAGTTCAATTGCTCCCATAGGTCAGACCTCATTCAGAAATGCTATTTATTTGGCTGTTATGCCTAACCCTCTGGCTTCAAAATTTTGAGTTTCATCAGCCTGGAGGAACATGCAGATCTGGGATGTTTGAGACAAAAGTCCATCTCTGCCTACTTGTTCCTTATCCAGAAATTAAAGCAGCATTAAACTCATAAAATGTAATATATTGCAGCTTACCTGTCCCTAGATGTGAGGCTGCAATAGTTTAAATGTATTTGGCTTTTTTCATTTATTTTTACCCGGACATCCTGTTAATAAGTCTGGTATTTTCCAGAGCGGAGTCACCCTAAGACAGGAAGTGTGCTACTGGCAGGATCGCCAGGTGAAAATAAAGGAAAAAAGCCAAAAAAAATGAACGTAGCCATTAGCACGGATCCTTCAGATAGACGGGGTTTTCATGTAAACTGGACATCCCCTTTAAAGCAACGTTTTGTATTACCTCAAGTCTTCCATATCTGTAAGTCTACCATCACATAGACAGCAAGCGGGGGAGGGGCACTCGTCTTATTGCGGGGCCCCTTCCACAGTTCTTGAATGTTTTCATGTGTTTCCTGGTAGAAACACAAATCTCTGCACTGAAATCTTCTCTTTTGGATTTTATAAATCACATCATGTGACCACAGCGAAGGGCAACCGATAAACCCGTCCGCTAGTTTCTTGTCCCGACATTAAAGAAGGACTCCACCAAAAACAGGAATTCCCAAAGCGGAGTGAAGCTGGTCATGGCGGGTTGGGCTATACTTGGAGGACACTCAGACTTTTATTTATATGTGTGCCTGCAAGACTCCACTATGCAAGATTGCTGGTGCAGAATGAGTCCCTCTATGAGCACAATGAATGTATACTAGAGTGCCCCCTACTGACCAATAAAAACATTGCAGGCTCCATTGACTAAAGAGGCACTCCTGCCTGCAAACATGTTGCAAAAATGTTCTACTAAAGGGAACCCATCATAAAAATGATTTTATTCACCAATACGTTTCTCTTAAGTGCCTGCATGAATGTATAAATGTATCCCCAAGTCACGTGTGGAGCCCAGCCGCAGTCCAGACTAGGACATCGCCTCTGTTGCGCGCTTCATGTACATTGTGTATAGAAGCCTCTTCATTGTGAACAGCACCCAAAACACCAACACAATGTGCCTCAGCACCTGTGCATTGTAACCATCCAAAAGGCATAAATGCACATGTATTTTCTATTGTCTTAGAGATGTTTTTTTAAAACATTCGTTGGACGAATGTCAAACACATTCATCTATGCTGCACAAATTTAGGCTGTAATGTCTTTGATAGATTGATCCCTTAGATCTCCTAACTTTCTAAATAAAGGGACAGTTTACTGTCTTTCAGACCATAGGGCCAGTGGGAATAGAAAATGTCCTGTGTTAGTGTGAAAAAACAATGCTCATCGTTTTTTGTGCCCCACCATTGTAAGTGGGAGAAATTATACCCCATAGTTGATGTCAGTGGGACAAATGATACTGTATTTTTGGTGTCAGTGGGAGGAATAGTGTCCCATTGTTGGTATCAGTGGAAGGAATAGTGCCGCATTGTTGTTGTCAGTGGAAGGAATAATACCCCATTGTTGGTGTCAGTGGAAGGAATAGCGACCCTTTGTTTGTGTCAGTGAGAGGATTAGTGCCCTATCGGTTATGTCAATGGGAGGAATAGTGCCCCATGGTTGGTGTCAGTGGAAGGAATAGTGCCCCATTGTTGGCATTAGTGGGAAGAATTATACTCCATTGTTGGTGTCAGTGGGAGGAATAGTGGGCCATCTTTGGTGTCAGTGGGAACAATAGTGCCCCATTGTTGGCATCAGCGGGAGAAATAATGCCCCATCATTGGTGTCAGTGGGAGGAAAAGTGCCCCATCGTTGGCGTCAGTGGGAAGAATGGTCAGTGGGAGGAATAGTACCCCATTGTTGGTGTCAGTGGAAGTAATAGTGACCGTTTGTTGGTGTCATTGGGAAGATTAGTGCCCTATCGGTGTTGTCAATGGGAGGAATAGTGCCCCATTGTTGGTGTCAGTGGGAGGAGTAGTGCCCCATCGATGGCATTAGTGGGAGGAATTATACCCCATCGTTGGCGTCAGTGGGAGGAGTAGTGCCCCATCGATGGCATTAGTGGGAGGAATTATACTCCATCATTGGTGTCAGTGGGAGGAGTAGTGCCCCATCGATGGTGTTAGTGGGAGGAATTGTTGGTGTCAGTGGGAGGAATAGTGGACCATCTTTGGTGTCAGTGGGAACAATAGTGCCCCATCGTTGGCATCAGTGGAAGGAATTATACCCCATTGCTGGTGTCAGTGGGAGGAATAGTGGACCATTTTGGGTTTCAGTGGGAATAATAATGCCCCATCATTGCTATCAGTGGGAGGAATTGTGCCCCACCGTTGGCATCAAAGGGAGGTATAATGCCCCATTGTCGGTGTGTCAGTGGGAGGAATAATTCCTCATTCCTAGTGTCAGTGGGAGGAAAAGCGCCCCAAGGGCTGGATATAGGCAAGCAAAGGGCTGCATTTTTGGATTACTGCCTTACATCATCAGCTCCATCTAGTGGCCAAAATGCTTTTTTTTTTTCGGAAATACCTCTGTGAGAAAACATACTGCATTTTGGCCACTAGATGGAGCTGCTGGTCTTAGGGGTAAGCCAGGAATTACAGCCAAAATGCATGCAGCGTGCACGAATGTGCTTGACATTTGTCAAACAAACCTTAAATAAATAGACCCCCTTGTTTTTTTGAATGATATGTAAAATGAATGTGGCACAGGTGTTACACCCGTCTGCACCGGCCGCAATGTACACCTCTAAATGAAATGTGTTCTGGAAAAAATTTACAAAAAGCAAAATATATTCATACAGAAGAAAACAAAGGTGTGGGAAAATCTGATGGATTCTTGCAGTTAGCTTTAGAGATTTGCACAGAAAACGTAGCCGGACCATTCCACACATTTGACATGTTAAGGCCAAAGTACCAAGTATTACCCCCTGTTATCGATATGCCTATACAGGCTCTTAAAGTATCTACTGTGCCCAACATTAGATGTTCAAAGATTGCTTGTTACCATTGGGGAGAAGTGAAAAAAATTCTGTAATAACTGAAGGTAAATGGTTGTCCACATACATAGGTTCTGTTGTGTGGTGCTACAGAAGACTGTCAGAGGCTGCAGACATATTACAGGAGACAGTCAGAGACTACAGACATGCTACAGGAGATGGTCAGAGACTACAGACATACTACAGGAGACAGTCAGAGACTGCAGACATATTACAGGAGACAGTCAGAGACTACAGACATGCTACAGGAGATGGTCAGAGACTACAGACATACTACAGGAGACAGTCAGAGACTGCAGACATATTACAGGAGACGGTCAGCGACTGCAGACATACTACAGAAGACAGTCAGCGACTGCAGACATAATACAGGAGATGGTCAGAGACTGCAGACATACTACATGAGATGGTCAGAGACTGCAGACATACTACATGAGATGGTCAGAGACTGCAGACATACTACAGGAGATGGTCAGAGACTGCAGACATACTACAGGAGATGGTCAGAGACTGCAGACATACTACAGGAGATGGTCAGAGACTGCAGACATACTATAGGAGATGGTCAGAGACTGCAGACATACTACAGGAGATGGTCAGAAACTGCAGACATACTACAGGAGACAGTCAACGACTGCAGACATAGTACAGGAGATGGTCAGAGACTGCAGACATACTACAGGAGATGGTCAGAGACTGCAGACATACTACAGGAGGTGGTCAGAGACTGCAGACATACTACAGGAGATGGTCAGAGACTGCAGACATACTACAGAAGATGGTCAGAGATTGCAGATATAGTACAGGAGATGGTCAGAGACTACCGATACAATACTGGAGATGGTCAGAGACTGTCGACATACTATAGGAGATTGTCAGAGACTGCAGACACAGTACAGGAGATGGTGAGAGACTGCAGACACAGTACAAGAGACAGTCAGGTTGGTTACCGGGGGTATAGAGAGATTCCTATAGTGAGAGGCAAACTCCTAACAGTTCCTAGGGTGCAGTGGATCCTTCAAGAGCCTGTACAGGGCATATAGATGGGAATATGATTGTATTACATATTCTAAAATTTTACCTATGTTGGAAAGGTGGACGACCCCTCCAGATGGTATTTGGAAATGCTGCCCCCTTGTGGAATGTGCAGGTCACAGCCAGGTGTAAAGAATAGTCTGGACATACACATCAGACATATATATATATCTATAAAAAAAAAAACCTATATAATGTAATAGATTCTAATGACATACTACCTATTCTATGCTGCCAGTTAGGGATAAGTAAACCCATTAGTTTGAAACTGACCCCCCTTGTTACTACTAACCAATCAGGGTAAAGCTGTCATTTTACTGGTCACCACTCACTATTAGAATTTGGCATATCTGCACACAAGGGGTTAATCCTGTAACTGGTTGTCATAGGTAATACCGGGATGTTTCCATTACAGATAAAATATTTTCCCTTGTTCAGGTTTCCTAGAACATTCAAACCCAAAAATATAGCAATGTCTACTTCCCAAATCTGACTATGGCAGCCAATCAGAATCCATCTTTTTGCTGATGACTTTGGTAATGAGAAGTTTGGTTGAGGTCACACTGTACATTATCGCTGTCACTCTTCTCAATGATACAAAGGATAAGTGTACCAATCAAGGTCTCCAACCAAGTCTGATATTTCAGCTATGAGTGGAGTCTGGCAGGGGTGGGAGGAGCTGGGATCCCTGCTATGGGGTGGGAGGAGCTGGGAACATTTCTCAGGTTGAGAGGAGCTGGGAACATTCCTTAGGGTGAGAGGAACTGGGAACATTCCTTAGGGTGAGAGGAACTGGGAACCTTCCTCAGAGTGAAAGGAGCTGGGAACCCTTCTACGGGTGGGAGGAGCTGGGAACCCTTCTAAGGGTGGGAGGAGCTGGGAACCCTTCTACGGGTGGGAGGGGCTGGGAACCCTTCTAAGGGTGGGAGGAGCTGGGAACCCTTCTACAGGTGGGAGTAGTTCGGAACACTTCTCAGGATGAGAGGAGTTGGGAACCCTTTTATGGATTAGAGGAGCTGGGAACTCTTCTATGGGTGGGAGTAGTTGGGAACGCTTCTCAGGATGAGAGGAGTTGGGAACCCTGATATGGATTAGAGGAGCTGGGAACCCTTCTAAGGGTGGGAGGAGCTGGGAACCCTTCTACCCGTGGGAGGAGCTGGGAACCCTTCTACGGGTGGGAGTAGTTCGGAACGCTTCTCAGGATGAGAGGAGTTGGGAACCCTGATATGGATTAGAGGAGCTGGGAACCCTTCTATGTGTGGAAGGAGTTGGGACATTCTTTAGGGTGAGAGGAGCTGGGAACATTCCTCAGGGTGAGAGGAAATGGGAACCTTCCTCAGAGTGGAAGGAGCTGGGAACGCTTCTAAGGGTGGGAGGAGCTGGGAACACTTCTACGGGTGGGAGAAGTTCGGAACACTTCTCAGGATGAGAGGAGTTGGGAACCCTTTTATGGATTAGAGGAGCTGGGAACTCTTCTGTGGGTGGGAGTAGTTGGGAACGCTACTCAGGATGAGAGGAGTTGGGAACCCTAATATGGATTAGGGGAGCTGGGAACCCTTTTCAGGATGGGAGGAGCTGGGATCCCTTCTATGTGTGGGAGGAGTTGGGGACATTCTTTAGGGAGAGAGGAACTGGGAACCTTCCTTAGGGTGGGAGGAGCTGGGAATCCAGATGTGGAGGTTTCACCACAAGAATGCCAAGAAATTTAAAACAGTGTTAGGTGATCACTGAATCCTCCCAGAACTGACCGTCCCTATGTAGAGGGCTGATCCTCTGTTGTAGATGGTAATGGGATGGGAAGCTTCTTGTAATGGTGGTTCGGTCAGCCAGTAGCAGATGCACATCGTCGGTCCTCACTGTAACATTGTGGCACTTCTGTGCTTTCACCAATAAACATGGATTGCACTGACCATACAATGCTGTGCGTGTCCTCTGTGTGTCATTTCTCATCTCTGAAAGAAGTGTTGGTGTGATATCTGTGTGTTCAACATATTAAAGGAACCCTCTCACCTCACCATTGATTTCAAGAACAACCTTCCCATGAGATCATATCTTCATATATAGAGAATAGTATTTATTCCTGTTATTTCCCAGTAAAAAACCTCCCTTGTGTGACATCCAAAAGCCCCGAGACTGCTGCTTGGTGCCGCCATCCTGCCACCAATTATCTTTTTACCTATCTGTAGGATTGGCATTCCTCCCACTGGCCACTAATATAAGGAGCATTCTTCCCCCTAAACACCAATATGTGGAGTATTTTTTCCACTGACCTCTATTGTGAGGGGTATTTTTCACACCGACCACCAATATAAGGAGCATTCTTCCCACTGACCACCAATGTAAGGGGCATTCTTCCCACTGACCACCAATGTAAGGGGCATTCTTCCCACTGACCACCAATGTAAGAGACATTTTTCACACTGACCACCAATATAAGGAGCATTCTTCCCACTGTTCACCAATGTAAGAAGCATTCTTCCCACTGACCACCAATGTAAGAAGCATTCTTCCCACTGACCACCAATGTAAGGGGCATTCTTCCCACTGACCACCAATGTAAGGAGCATTCTTCCCACTGACCTCCAATGTAAGAGACATTTTTCACACTGACCTCCAATATAAGGAGCATTCTTCCCACTGTTCACTAGAGATGTATAGAACTGTTCGCCGGCGAACAGTTCCCGGCGAACTTAGCATGTTCGCGTTCGCCGCTGCCGGCGAACATATGCGATGTTCGGTCCGCCCCCCATAAGACATCATTGAGGCAAACTTTGACCCGGAACTTTACAGTCAGCAGACACATTTCCAGCCAATCAGCATACCTCCCTCCCACACCCTCCCACCTCCTATAAATAAGCAAGGGTAGCATCCATCTTAGATCATTCTGAAGCAGTGTGTGTAGTGAGAGTAGGGAGAGCTGCTGCTGCTGCTGCTGCTGCTGCTGCTGCTGTTAAGCTAGGGACAGTTTGTCAGTGTTCCTGGTCTTGCAGTGTTCTTGGTCCACTACTGCTGTAATATCAGCACCCCAAAAAGCCCTTCTAAGGGCTGGTATTTGTGTGTTTTTTTTTTTTAATATATATATATATATATATATATATATATACCTAGCGTCCCCAAAAGCCCTTTTAAGGGCTGGTAATTGAGTTGTTTCTTCTTATATATATATATATATATATATATATATATATATCTATATCTATCTAGTGTCCCCAAAAGCCCTTTTAAGGGCTGGTAATTGAGGATTTTTTTTATTTATATATATACATATATATATATATATATAGTGTCCCCAAAAGCCCTTTTAAGGGCTGGTAAGGTAATAGAGTTTTTTCTTTATATATATATCTATATATATCTATTGTACACTGCAGTTGCCTGCCCGCTGTGTGTGAGAGGCCACAGACCTACCACAGACTGTACTGTGTGCACACCACACTCATTTCGGGTGGCACAGGCACAGTACCTTGCATTTTAAAAAATATTTTTTTTTTCCTCTGTCATAATTGCAGTGAGTGCTGTGTCAGGTCCACAGAGTGCACTGTACCCACTGCAGTGCACTGCCCACCACTGATATATATACGGTGGCACAGCATCTTGTTGCAATAAATTGAAAAAAAAAAATATTTTTTATTATTGCAGTTGCCTGGGCTGCCAGTTACTGTCAGGTCCACAGAGTGTACTGTGCCCACTGCAGTGCCACTGTGTGCCCACCCACCACTGATATATAAGGTGGCACAGCAGCTTGCAAAGTAAAATAAAATATATTTTTTTTAAATTGCAGTTGCCTGGGTGCCAGTGACTGCTGTCAGGTCCACAGAGAGTGTACTGTGCCACTGCCCACCCACCACTGATATATAAGGTGGCACAGCAGCTTGCAAAGTAAAATAAAATATATATTTTTTAAAATTGCAGTTGCCTGGGTGCCAGTGACTGCTGTCAGGTCCACAGAGAGTGTACTGTGCCACTGCCCACCCACCACTGATATATAAGGTGGCACAGCAGCTTGCAAAGTAAAAAAATATATATATTTTTTTAAATTGCAGTTGCCTGGGTGCCAGTGACTGCTGTCAGGTCCACAGAGAGTGTACTGTGCCACTGCCCACCCACCACTGATATATATGCCTGCAAGAGAAAAAGCCAGCCGCAGAGAAGCCGTATTCCTGAAAATATAAGAAAAATGCTGTTTTTTAGGGGTTCTGGACATGCTACAGAGCTGAAACTTGACAGGTACACTTTTTAGACCCCCCAGACACTAAATACAAAAAATGACATGCCTGCCTAAAAAAATGCCCGCTAAATGCCTGCAAGAGAAAAAGCCAGCCGCAGAGAAGCCGTATTCCTGAAAATATAAGAAAAATGCTGTTTTTTAGGGGTTCTGGACATGCTACAGAGCTGAAACTTGACAGGTACACTTTTTAGACCCCCCAGACACTAAATACAAAAAATGACATGCCTGCCTAAAAAAATGCCCGATAAATGCCTGCAAGAGAAAAAGCCAGCCGCAGAGAAGCCATATTCCTGAAAATATAAGACAAATGCTGTTTTTTAGGGGTTCTGGACATGCTACAGAGCTGAAACTTGACAGGTGCACTTTTTAGACCCCCCAGATGCTAAATCCAAAGAAATTTTTTATTTTTATTTTTTTTTTAATTTTTCCAATATCTATCAAAAAATTATAATTTTTAAGAACTTTTTTTTGCGTGATCCCTCTCCGGCATGCCACAGTCCAGGTGTTAGTCCCCTTGAAATAACTTTTCCATCACTATTGTGGCCAGAAAGAGTCCCTGTGTGTTTTAAAATTCGCCTGCCTATTGAAGTCTATGGCGGTTCGCCCGGTTCGCCGGTTCGCGAACATTTGCCGATGTTCGCGTTCGCCGTTCGCGAACGGCGAATTTTAGGTTCGCGACATCACTACTGTTCACCAATGTAAGAAGCATTCTTCCCACTGACCACCAATGTAAGAGACATTTTTCACACTGACCACCAATGTAAGGGGCATTCTTCCCACTGACCACCAATGTAAGGGGCATTCTTCCCACTGACCACCAATGTAAGGAGCATTCTTCCCACTGACCTTCAATGTAAGAGACATTTTTCACACTGACCACCAATATAAGGAGCATTCTTCCCACTGTTCACCAATGTAAGGAGCATTCTTCCCACTGATCACCAATGTAAGGAGCATTCTTCCCACTGACCTCCAATGTAAGGAGCATTCTTCCCAATTTTGTTTATTAAAAGTCTTGCAATCAATAAGCATAAAATCAATATACATAAATAAATATATACATATTTACATGAAAAGGGGGGAAAAAAAAATACATAGCAAATTCTGCTCTCAAATAAAGACTGCCTTTACAGCAAAAACAAAACTCACATCATGAAACACATCATTACCGGAAAAGATTATCTTAATAAGACTCACACCACCACACCAGACATCAAACCTGCGAGGTCAAGAAAAAAACCACTCCCATTATGCATGCAGCCCTTCTTCAAAAATTAAGATATTAACTAACAAAAGCTAAGGGCGTGAAAAAAATAGCATAGGAAAAAAGCTTTTCACCCAGAGATGGACAGTTCACCAAAAGCAGGTCTGATATTCCTCCACGCCCTTATCCAGACCGCTCGAGGCTCCCTGCCCTTCTCAAGACCCCGAATCTTCCCAACCTCACCAAGAATATCGTACACCACCACCTCGACAGGGAGGACTTTCTTCCGCAGGGTAATCTGGCACCGTGCATTCCACGTGAAGTAACGGACAACTATACTAACTAGAAAAAGTGTATTCAAATCAAAATCCCAGCGAGTCGGGAATGCCCCGTACACCCACTCCGCATAACTCATGCGATAGAGAAAGGGGATGCCTAGAGCCCTCCCCACCCTTTTATACACCTCTATGTTAAAGGGACACTGGAGCAAAAAGTGGTCCATAGACTCCACTTTACCAACACACTCCGCTCTAGGACAATCCCGATCATCCACAGGGCGATGCTTCAGGTTCCCTCTCACATAGAGCCTTCCATGGAAAGCGAGCCAGGCTTGATCCCTAAACTTCAAAGGGATTCTTCCTAAGTTAATTAAACGCAACCCCTCCCTCATTATGGGGCCTGGGCAATCCCTTAAAGTCAGCGACACACTGAAAGCAGAGCCCAAAATCCTCTTCTCCAGAAGCTTTCTGGGGAGGGACTTGATATCCCCCACTGTCACCTGCCACTGCCTAAGTATTTTCAGACACGGGGCAACATAAGCCGGAAGCTTGCCATGTCGGACTCTCAGACTTTTCACTGGCCCGCCATCTTCCCAGCATCGCAGAAAAGGCCTAAACCAAGATTGAAAAATACCCACCTATCCCGGCGGGGTCTCTGCTAACATATTACCAAGATTATACTTTAAAAAAAGCAGAGAAAAGAAAACTATAGGGTTGACCATTCCTAGACCACCCTCCCGCCTGGACAGGTAAGTTACATTGCGTTTGATCAGGTTCAGCCTATTTCCCCATAACAGTTGGAAAAAGCAGCTGTACACCCTTGCATAGAGAGATTCCGGCAAGATACAGACAAAGCTGACATATAAAAAGATTGGGATCAGGTAAGTTTTAATCAAGTCAACCCTTTCCCTCAAGGAAAGTTTCCATTTCTTCCAGCTTGCCACCTTGGCATTGGCATTCAACAACCTGCTTTCCCAATTTCGATGACCATAGTCACCAGGACCAAATTTGATGCCCAACACTTTAATTTCCTGCTGGGGCTCTGGGAAGGCATCCGGAAGTTCGAAGCTTTCACCCTCCTCACCCATCCAGAAAACTTCACTCTTTTCATGATTGATTTTAGAGCCAGAAGCCTCAGTGTACTGCTCTATCACAGAGACCACCTCCTGCGCCTCCTCCATCCCAGATATAATAACAGACACATCATCGGCATAGGCCACGACCTTCAAAGGCGGCACACCAGCAATGCCCAAAGGCACCCCACACAACGATCCACTCTCTAACCTTCTTATGAAGGGGTCGATTGCGAATACATATAGCAGGGGGCTCAAAGGACACCCCTGGCGCACACCAGAGCCAACCTCAAAAGGCCGTCCAACCCAACCATTAACAAGTGGGAAGCTCTCAGCAGGAGCATTCTTCCCACTGACCACCAATGTAAGGAGCATTCTTCCCACTGACCACCAATGTAAGGAGCATTCTTCCCACTGACCACCAATGTAAGGAGCATTCTTCCCACTGTTCACCAATGTAAGAAGCATTCTTCCCACTGATCACCAATGTAAGGAGCATTCTTCCCACTGTTCACCAATGTAAGGAGCATTCTTCCCACTGTTCACCAATGTAAGGAGCATTCTTCCCACTGACCACCAATGTAAGGAGCATTCTTCCCACTGATCACCAATGTAAGAAGCATTCTTCCCACTGATCACCAATGTAAGGAGCATTCTTCCCACTGATCACCAATGTAAGGAACATTCTTCCCACTGATCATTAATATAAGGAACATTCTTCCCACTGACCAGTGGCGGCCTGTGCATAGGGGGCGCCAGGGCGCCGCCCCCCCCTAAGAAAAGAAAAGAAAAAAAAATTAAAAAAAAAAAAAATTACAAAAAATCGATAAAGTTTTCAAAAAAAAAAAATTGTGTTCGCCGGCCTATGTGGAGGCTGTGGGGGGGTGGGGTTTACGACCCAGAAGAGGCGCCGATTGGCTGCCTTCTGGGGCGTAACCTGGGCGCAGGGTACAGCGCTAGGAAACCCCCACTTTCGGAATGTCCTGGCTGTGATTGGTCCAGTCTCCAGCCTGGACCAATCATCATCCAGGACATCCGATGCTGACCCGTGACCCCGCTGACGTCGCGTACGTCAGTCACGAGTCAGTGCGGTGGACGGACGGGCACAGCAGAGCGGAGCCTCGGAGACTCGGAGAGCAGACCGGACACCGGAATCGGCTTCAGAGAGACGGACGACCCGACCAGGCAGTCACCTCACCAGGCCGCAGCCGCGCAGCGTCTCCAGAGGAGTGGAGGTCATCTGGACAGGAAGAGAAGACTCGATCACCACCGGTAAGTGAGCTGTGGCGCTCTGCAATCATTGGGGTACAATGCTGGCACTCTGCAATCATTGGGGTACAATGCTGGCACTCTGCAATCATTGGGGGACAAAGCTGTGGCACTCTGCAATCATTGGGGTACAATGCTGGCACTCTGCAATCATTGGTAGACAATGCTGTGGCACTCTGCAATAATTGGGGGACAATGCTGTGGCGCTCTGCAATAATTGGGGGACAATGCTGTGGGCACACTGCAATCATTGGGGGACAATGCTGTGGCGCTCTGCAATAATTGGGGGACAATGCTGTGGCGCTCTGCAATCATTGGGGGACAATGCTGTGGCACTCTGCAATAATTGGGGGACAATGCTGTGGCGCTCTGCAATCATTGGGGTACAATGCTGTGGCGCTTTGCAATAACTGGGGGACAATGCTGTGGGCACTTTGCAATCATTGGGGGACAATGCTGTGGCGCTCTGCAATAATTGGGGGACAATGCTGTGGGCGCTCTGCAATAATTGGGGGACAATGTTGTGGCGCTCTGCAATAATTGGGGGACAATGCTGTGGCGCTCTGCAATAATTGGGGGACAATGCTGTGGCGCTCTGCAATCATTGGGGGACAATGCTGTGGCGCTCTGCAATAATTGGGGGACAATGCTGTGGCGCTCTGCAATTATTGGGGGACAATGCTGTGGCACTCTGCAATAAATGGGGGACAATGCTGTGGGCACTCTGCAATCATTGGGGGACAATGCTGTGGCGCTCTGCAATCATTGGGGTACAATGCTGTGGCGCTCTGCAATCATTGGGGGACAATGCTGTGGCGCTCTGCAATCATTGGGGGACAATGCTGTGGCGCTCTGCAATCATTGGGGGACAATGTTGTGGCGCTCTGCAATAATTGGGGGACAATGCTGTGGCGCTCTGCAATCATTGGGGGACAATTCTGTGGCACTCTGCAATCATTGGGGGACAATGCTGTGGCGCTCTGCAATCATTGGGGGACAATGCTGTGGCGCTCTGCAACCATTGGGGGACAATGCTGTGGCACTCTGCAATCATTGGGGGACAATGCTGTGGCGCTCTGCAACCATTGGGGGACAATGCTGTGGCGCTCTGCAATCATTGGGGGACAATGCTGTGGCGCTCTGCAATCATTGGGGGACAATGCTGTGGCGCTCTGCAATCATTGGGGGACAATGCTGTGGCGCTCTGCAACCATTGGGGGACAATGCTGTGGCGCTCTGCAATCATTGGGGGACAATGCTGTGGCACTCTGCAGTGATTGGGGTACAATGCTGTGGCGCACTCTTCAATCATTGGGGACAATGCTGTGGCGCTCTGCAGTGATTGGGGACAATGCTGTGGCGCTCTGCAGTGATTGGGGACAATGCTGTGGCGCTCTGCAGTGATTGGGAACAATGCTGTGGCGCTCTGCATTGAAAGGGGCTCGCACGCTGAACTCTGCATTGTGGGGGCACAGAACAGTGTTTATTGCATTGAAGGGGGCACAGCACAGTGTTTATTGCATTGAAGGGGGCACAGCACATTGTTCATTGCATTGAAGGGGGCACAGCACAGTTGCATTGAAGGGGGCATGCACGCTGAATTTTGCATTGTGGGGGCACAGCACAGTGTTTATTGCATTGAAGGGGGCACAGCACAGTGTTTATTGCATTGAAGGGGGCATAGCACAGTGTTTATTGCATTGTGGGGGCACAGCACAGTGTTCATTGCATTGAAGGGGGCACAGCACAGTGTTTATTGCATTGAAGGGGGCACAGCACAGTGTTCATTGCATTGAAGGGGGCACAGCACAGTGTTTATTGCATTGAAGGGGGCACAGCACAGTGTTTATTGCATTGAAGGGGGCATATCACAGTGTTAATTGCATTGAAGGGGGCACAGAACAGTGTTTATTGCATTGAAGGGGGCACAGCACAGTGTTTATTGCATTGAAGGGGGCACAGCACAGTGTTTATTGCATTGAAGGGGGCATGCACACTGAACTCTGCATTGTTGGGGCACAGCACAGTGTTCATTGCATTGAAGGGGGCACAGAACAGTGTTTATTGCATTGAAGGGGGCACAGAACAGTGTTTATTGCATTGAAGGGGGCACAGCACAGTGTTTATTGCATTGAAGGGGGCACAGCACAGTGTTTATTGCATTGAAGGGGGCACAGCACAGTTGCATTGAAGGGGGCACACACGCTGAACTCTGCATTGTGGGGGCACAGCACAGTGTTCATTGCATTGAAGGGGGCACAGCACAGTGTTTATTGCATTGAAGGGGGCACAGCACATTGTTCATTGCATTGAAGGGGGCACAGCACAGTTGCATTGAAGGGGGCACAGCACATTGTTCATTGCATTGAAGGGGGCACAGCACAGTTGCATTGAAGGGGGCATGCACGCTAACTCTGCATTGTGGGGGCACAGCACAGTGTTCATTGCATTGAAGGGGGCACAGCACAGTGTTTATTGCATTGAAGGGGGCACAGCACAGTGTTTATTGCATTGAAGGGGGCACAGCACAGTGTTTATTGCATTGAAGGGGGCACAGCACATTGTTCATTGCATTGAAGGGGGCACAGCACATTGTTCATTGCATTGAAGGGGGCACAGCACATTGTTCATTGCATTGAAGGGGGCACAGCACAGTTGCATTGAAGGGGGCATGCACGCTGAACTCTGCATTGGGGGGGCACAGCACAGTGTTTATTGCATTGAAGGGGGCATAGCACAGTGTTCATTGCATTGAAGGGGGCACAGCACAATGTTCATTGCATTGAAGGGGGCACGCGCGCTGAACTCTGCATTGAAGGGGGCATGTACACTGGTCTCTGCATTGAAAGGGGGCATGTACACTGGTCTCTGCATTGAAAGGGGGCATGTACGCTGGTCTCTGCATTGAAAGGGGGCATGTACACTGGTCTCTGCATTGAAAGGGGGCATGTACGCTGGTCTCTGCATTGAAAGGGGGCATGTACACTGGTCTCTGCATTGAAAGGGGGCATGTACACTGGTCTCTGCATTGAAAGGGGGCATGTACGCTGGTCACTGCATTGAAAGGGGGCATATACCATCTCCTGTACCATGACCCGTGACATGCCTATACCATATCTGTGCCATGCCTATACCATCTCCTGTACCATCACTTGTGCCATGCCTATACCATCACCTGTGCCATGCCTATACCATGACTTCAAAGTCACGCAATTTTTTACTGCGTTTTTTGACGCGAAGCAATACCTATTACATTTTTCTTTTTGCGCCCCCCAAAAAATTTTGAGCACCAGCCGCCACTGCCACTGACCACCATTTCTTGTAGTTTTATCTGTGGTTTGTAGGTTGGTGTAGAAGTTTGGGGATTGGGGAGGAAGTAAAGCCAGAAAATAGTCGGAAGCTTTTCACATTGTTCCAGAAGCGTCTATTGAGCAGTCCCACTGCTTTCACTTCATTTGTTTCTCCCCGGCATTGGTTGCAGCTCCAAGGAATAGTCATCAGGCTGCACAGAAGGACAACTATTGTTTTTTTAGCTACATTTTTATTGATTTGAGATGTAAAGAACCCGGATACAGAAAGTTCACGTTAGGGTTTAGTAACATCATAGCAAATACTGAATTATATTTCAGATCACAGAGGATGGAGAAATCATTATATCTGAAGACCTCAGAGAAAGTACAAATCCATATCCAATAGTCTGATCACAGCCAATGGTGATTTAAAGACAAGTCAATGTGATAACGTGTGACCATGGGGGGAGGGGTTTAATATACACCGATAGGTTATTAACCCCTTCTGGACTTGCCACTATATATATATATATATATATACTGTACATCCATTCTGCTCCCCTATTGTTTTACAATCATTCATCCAGGCTGCATTATTTTTCCCCACTGTTTTCTCTAATACTGTGACTTCCTATGATCCTCATCTCCATCTAGTGGCCACAGTAGGGTATATGTTCCTGAGATACTTCAATCAGAAAATATACTGAATTGTGACCACTAGATGGAGCTGACGATCATAGAAAGTCATATTATTAGAGAAAACAGTGGGAAAAATAATGCATCCTGGATGAATGCTTGTGACATTACATGCTGTTCATACTCACTCAGTCACTATGAGATTCCTTTTCTGTATTCTGCAAAAAACCTGGTTGATCCTGCTGCTCTCTATCTCCCCCTCCTGTCCATGTTCCCAATTCAGCTAGGGGTTTTGCAGCTGTGGTGGCAACTCTGCACATGCTCAGTTTTCAGTGAATTTCAATACTGAGCATTTCCTCCCTATCACATCTGAGCAGCCCATGTGACTATAGAACAGGGATCATCAAACTGTGGCCCTGCAGCTGTTGCGGAACTACACATCCCATGAGGCATCATAAAACTCTGACATTCACACACATGACTAGGCATGATGGGAATTGTAGTTCCTGAACAACTGGAGGGCCATAGTTTGAAGACCCCTGCTATAGAGTCACACGTGGGCTTATACACAGCAGTAAATGACAGCCCACTCCCCTCCCTCCTCCTCCATGCTCACTAACAAGCTAAACACAATAGGGGCAAAACACTGGTTAGGCACACAGTTAATCCTTTGATCAACCCTGATGTTAGCCCCTTGCCAGCCAGTGTCATACAGTTACAGTGTATATTTTTTTAGCACTGATTACTGTATTAGTGTCACTGGTCCCAAGTGTCAATTAGTGTCCAAATGTCCACCGCAATATTGCAGTCCCACTATAAGTCTCTGATTGCTGCCATTACTAGTAAAAAAATAAAGAAGAATAAATAAAATATCCCATGGTTTGTAGACACTATAACTTCTGCACAAACCAAACAATATATGCTTATTGGGATTTTTTTTTTTGCCAAAAACATAGCAGAATACATATTGACCTAAATTTATGAAGAAATTAGATTTTTTTAATTGGATATGTTTCATAGCAGAAAGTAAAAAAAATATATATATATTTTTTCAAAATGGATGCTCTTTATTTGTTTATAGCGCAAAAAAAAAAACCTGCAGAGGTGATCAAATACCACCAAAAAAAGCTCTATTTGTGGGGGGGGGGGGGGGGGAAGGACATCAACTTTATTTGGGTACAGCGTCGCATGACCAATTGTCAGTTAAAGTGACGCAGTGCGGTATTGCAAAAAATGGCCTGGTCATGAAGGGGGGGGGGGGGTAAATCTATAGGAGGGTAAGTGGTTAAAATGGCAAACACACCTGTAGCACTGCCCCCTTAAGGGCTGCTGGATTTTCACACTTTTGGGTCCCCCTGGATTACCATCAGCAACGTTGACATTCACAGTCTATCACTTCTTGGCTCAGTCAATAATTAATCCATTGGTATGTGGTTGTTTTGTTTTTATTGTATAAATTAGGGATGGGAGAAGGGATTAGTGGGATACTCCAGATTAACCATGCACAAAATTTGGAGGACATCTATCTGTTTGTACAGCCAGGCTGTTGATCCACCTTGCCACTTAGGTGGATTTAGGATTATGTCTCTTTCCAGATGACTTGATGAACTAAAGACATCTCCAGGACACTCTCCTAGTATCCTCTTTCTTGACCACTGACTATCCTACTCCGGGGTGGCCCCCCTCAGGTCAGGCCCCTTGGCAGGATCCCCGGTACTCACGATACTGTTTTCTAGGGTCTCCAGTGTCTCCCCCTCAGTCAGCTTTCCTGGACCTCTGGGTTCAGCTCCTTTCCTCTGGCCCTCAGGACGACCACCTGGTGCCACTGCTACAGAGGAGGAGGCAGCAGCCATCCTCCCTCTGGGACTCTGCTCACCAGCCAAAGACCCCGCAGCACATATGTGCTCTTCGCTTTTATACAGTATCCCAGAATGCACCGAGACAACCTGTCTCTGCCAATCACCAGGACTGTATAAAAGCCTATGCACCCATTGGTCAGGTTTCCTCCCATTGTCCAACATGCCTCCCTATTGGACCAGTGTGAAACACTCTCTAGACTCAATGAATCACATACTGAGCACACTGAGCAGACCTCACTCACAGATCCTGCTCTCTGGTAGGCAGAAAGCAACATAGATTTCCCTGCTGCTCCTCTGATAGGCAGACAGAGCCAAAAACTATACTCTCTCTCTAGCACCTACCTAGGAGGGTGTTACACACCAATAGTGAACCGGAATGTCATTTTAAAATGGCGCGCATTGTGTTACTCTGCTGAAAATGCTGCAGGTCGGAAAACCTCCCGAGTATTGTAGATTACAGTCTGTAGGCAGCGTTTGATCTGCTTTGTGTTTCTTCGGATACATTTTAATTGCAGGAAAAAACATTCAGGTGCATGCATTTGCGCCAGGCTGCATTCAAATGGAAAAGGCCGTGTTTGACACAAATGCCCATCCTCAGGAGCCCCAGACACAATCCTGAATTTACACCAGTCGGCCATAACTTCATGACCACCCACCCAATGGCAGGAGCCAAGGCTTCCCAGCAGAACATTGCCCAAAGCATCACACTGCCTCCACTGGCTTGTCTTTTTCCTATACTGCTTCCTGGTGGCATCTCTTCCCCATGTAAGTGACGCACACGCACCCGGCCATCCACATGATGGAACAGGTCTTCTCTCAAACATCAGTGCATGACCTCACAAATGCTCTTCTGGAAGAACGGTCAAACATTCACATAGACACACTCCTAAACCTTGTGTACAGCCTTCCCAGAAGAGTTGAAGCTGTTATAGCTGCAAAGGGTGGGCCAACTCAATATTGAACCCTAAGGACTAAGACTGGGATGCCATTAAAGTTAATGTGCGTGTAAAGGTGGACGTCCCAATACTGTTGGTAATATAGTGTATATCTATTATACTGTCTGTGGGAACACACAATGGCCACAAGAGGGCGACAGACACCCAATAGATCGGTGTGAATCCTCTATGGCTGGAGACAGCGCTCAGTCAATATCTGACTCCATGGGATTTACAATGTTACTGGAAATGAACAAATTCTTCAACACCGTCTCCTCTGCCGATATATTCAAATATTAAAATGGAATTTCTCATTTATTCAGCAAAAAAGGATCAATCAGGTTAATGCGTCTCAATGATCGCGGGGCACCGAGAGCAGAA
This sequence comes from Pelophylax lessonae, assembly GCF_965119305.1. Classification (NCBI taxonomy): domain Eukaryota; kingdom Metazoa; phylum Chordata; class Amphibia; order Anura; family Ranidae; genus Pelophylax; species Pelophylax lessonae. The sequence continues at coordinate 22,832,400 of NC_138778.1, forward strand.
TGTTCATGTTCCGGGGGATTCGATAAAAGGTCAATCGGGAAAATATGAAAATATATAAGAGAAGATGTTTAAAAAGTAGGACTTTATTTTCTTTAGCAGCACTCGTTTATTTTCTTTGCCGCACTCGTCTTTGTAGTTCTTTTTTTGCGCTCTTCTATGATCTTCGCCACGCTCGCCTTTCTAGTTCTTTTTTTTTTTTAGCTGCGCTCTTCTATGCTCTTCGCCGCACTCGTCTTTGTAGTTTTCATGTTTAGCTGCACTCATCTATGTTCTTTGGCACGCTTGTCTTTCTAGTTCTTTTTTTTTTTTAGCTGCGCTCATCTATTTTCTTCGCATGCTCGTATTTGTAATTTATTTTCTTTAGCTGCGCTCAACTATGTAGTTTTATTTTCTTTACCTGCGTTCTTCTCTTTTCTTCACCATGCTCATCTTTATAGTTCTTTTCTTTAGCTATGTTCGTCTATGTTCTTTTCCGCACTCAACTATCTTTTCTGATTAGCTGTGCTCACCTATAATCTTCGGCGCTCTCAACTTTGTAGTTTTTTTTTCTTTAGCTGCGCTCTTCAATATTCTTCACCACGCTCGTCTTTGTAGTTCTTTTCTTTAGCTGCACTCTTCAATGCTCTTCACCGTGATCGTCTTTGCAGTTTTTTTCTTTAGCTGCGCTCTTCTATATTCTTCGCCGCGCTCATCTTTGTAGTTCTTTTCTTTAGCTGCACTCTTCTATATTCTTCACCGCATTCGCCTTTGTAGTTCTTTTCTTTAGCTGCGCTCTTCTATATTCTTCGCCGCGCTCATCTTTGTAGTTCTTTTCTTTAGCTGCACTCTTCTATATTCTTCACCGCATTCGCCTTTGTAGTTCTTTTCTTTAGCTGCGCTCTTCTATATTCTTCGCCGCGCTCATCTTTGTAGTTCTTTTCTTTAGCTGCACTCTTCTATATTCTTCACCGCATTCGTCTTTGTAGTTCTTTTCTTTAGCTGCGCTCTTCTATGTTCTTCGCCGCACTCGTCTTTGTAGTTCTTTTTTTTAGCTGAGCTCTTCTATATTCTTCGCCGCACTCCTCTTTCTAGTTCTTTTTTTTTTTAGCTGCGCTCTTCTATGCTCTTCGCCGCGATCATCTTTGTAGTTCTTTTCTTTAGCTGAGCTCTTCTATATTCTTCGCCGCACTCGTCTTTCTAGTTCTTTTTTTTTAGCTGCGCTCTTGTATGTTTTTTGCTCGTCTTTGTAGTTTTCATCTTTAGCTGCACTCATCTATGTTCTTCACGCGCTTGTCTTTGTAGTTTAATTTCTTTAGCTGCGCTCAACTGTGTAGTTTTTTTTTTTCCTTTAGCTGCGCTCTTCTCTGTTCTTCGCCGCGCTCCTCTTTGTAGTTCTTTTCTTTAGCTGCGTTCATCTCTGTTCTTCACCAAACTCATCTTTATACAGTAGTTCTTTTCTTTAGTTACGTTCGTCTATGTTCTTTGCTGCACTCAACTATGTTTTCTGATTAGCTGTGCTCACCTATATTCTTCAGCACTCTCAACTTTCTAATTTTTATTCTTTAGCTACATTCGTCTATGTTCTTTGCCGCGCTCGTCTTTGTAGTTTTTATTTCTTTCGCTGTGTTCATCTATGTTCTTCGTCGTGCTCATCAATGTTATTTTTTTCTTTAGCTGCGTTCGTCTATGTTCTTCGCCACGCTCAGCTTTGTGTTTTTTTCACTAGCTGTGCTCATCTATGTAATTTTTTTTGCTCATTAGTTGCGCTCGTCTATGTTCTTCGCTGCGCTCATCTATGTAGATGTTTTTTCAATGCTGCATTTGTATACAGTATATTCTATGCTGTGTTCACTCATGTAGATTTTTTCTTTAGCTGCGCTCGTCTATGTTCTTTGCCTCACTCAGCTATGATGTATTCTGATTAGCTGCGCTCGCCTATGTTCTTCGCTGGGATCGCCTATGTTGCATTTGTATATGTTCTTCACTGCGCTCTTCTATGTGATGTTTGTTCTATGTTGCATTTGTATATGTTCTATGCTGCTTTCACTCATGTAGATTTTTCTTTAGCTGCGCTCGTCTATGTTCCTCTACGCGTTCCTCTCTGTAGCGGTTTGCTCCTTAGGTCGCTCACAGGAGAAAGTCAGCAAACAGTAAACCTTGGGCGGCTCTCTGCAGATGTGACGGGAAGTGGTGGGTACAGGAAGGTGGCTGCACCTTGTTGGGGTTTCTCATCTTTTTCTTTGATCTCTGAACAGGTGACACGAGAGCTCAGGGGGATTGTGTGCGCACTCTGGGGTCACAGCTTCAACAGTTTATGGTGTGGAGATGGACAGCTATAGGCTCTCTACATATAAAGATGAAGATATTCATCACCTTTATTCTAAAGCAGTGGTCTCCGAACTGCGGCCCATGGGCCCGAATTTGGCCCTTCGCTTGTCTTTCTCTGCCCCTTGGGGCACTCTTCCTCCCACTGACACCAACACTGGGGCACTATTCTTCCTACTGACACTAATGATGGAGCACTATTCCTCTCACTGACACCAGCGATGGAGCACTATCTATCCCATCCCCACTGATACCAATGATGGGGCACCATTCCTTCCACTGACACCAATGATGGGGCACTATTCCTCCCACTGACACCAATGATGGGGCACTAGTCCTTCCAATGACACCAATGATGGGACACTATTCCTCCCACTGACACCAATGATGGGGCACTAGTCCTTCCATTGACACCAATGATGGGACACTATTCCTCCCACTGACACCAATGATGGGGCACTATTCCTCCCACTGATACCAATAATGGGGGACTATTCTTCCCACTGATACCAATGATGGGGGACTATTCCTCCCACTGACACCAATGATGGGGCACTATTCCTTCCACTGACACCAATGATGGGGCACTATTCCTTCCACTGACACCAATGATGGGGCACTATTCCTCCCACTGACACCAATGATGGGGGACTATTCCTCCCACTGATACCAATAATGGGGGACTATTGTTCCCACTGATACCAATGATGGGGGACTATTCCTTCCACTGACACCAATGATGGGACACTATTCTTCCCACTGACACCAATGATGGGGCACTATTCCTCCCACTGACACCAATGATGGGGCACTATTCCTTCCACTGACACCAATGATGGGGCACTATTCCTCCCACTGACACCAATGATGGGGCACTATTCCTCCCACTGACACCAATGATGGGGCACTATTCCTCCAACTGACACCAATGATGGGGGACTATTCATCCCACTGATACCAATAATGGGGGACTATTGTTCCCACTGATACCAATGATGGGGGACTATTCCTTCCACTGACACCAATGATGGGACACTATTCTTCCCACTGACACCAATGATGGGGCACTATTCCTCCCACTGACACCAATGATGGGGCACTATTCCTCCAACTGACACCAATGATGGGGGACTATTCCTCCCACTAATACCAATGTTGGGGGACTATTCCTTCCACTGACACCAATGATGGGACACTATTCCTTCCACTGACACCAATGATGGGGCACTATTCCTCCCACTTATACCAATGATGGAGGACTATTCCTTCCACTGACACCAATGATGGGACGCTATTCTTCCCACTGACACCAATGATGGGGCACTATTCCTCCCACTGACACCAATGATGGGGCTCTATTCCTCCCACTGACACCAATGATGGGGGACTATTCCTCCCACTGATACCAACAATGGAGCACTAGCCATCCCTTCTCCACTAATACCAACGATGAAGCCCTGTCCATCCCATCCTCCCTGATACCAAAGATAGAGCACTACTCCTCTCACTGACACCAAAATGGGGCACTATTCCTTCCACTAACACCAATAATGGAGCACTATCCATCCCATCCCCACTGATACCGAAGATGGGGCACTATTCCTCCCACTGACACCAATGATGTAAAAACAAAAAGCAGAGCACCTCTAAGTGTTATCAGTTTAATTAAGGGTAAGGCATGTACAGGAAAACTGCTCACATTTAAAACAGTATAAAATAGCTCATCTGTTAGGTGGTCTGAAGGAACACAGGGGTCCACGGGTGGATGTTGTGGCTCCAAGAGGTGGTGCAGGGGATGGTGAAGGAGGGAGATGCCTGGAGGGCCAAGAGACCAGATAGTAGGATGGCCGGCGGCTTCAGGAAGGTGTTCTGTTCCTCAGGGCGACACCTGGTGAGCCGAGAGACCATTTGGTAAGATGGCCGGCGGCTTTAGAAGGGCGCCCTGCTCTTCAGTACATCCGGCGTCGGCAGAAAGGGGAGCCCAGCGTGACAGATCCAGCAGCTAATCGCACAACGCGTTTCTGAGCGTGCGTAGTAGCCTCACAGGGCGTGCGCACTCCTTTCTCAAGTGCAGTCCACCAATGGACATCAATGATGGGGCACTATTCCCCTCACTGACACCAACAATGAGACACTATTGCTCTCACTGACACCAATGATGAGGCATTATTCCCCCCCACTGACACCAATGATGGGGCACTATTCCTCCCACTGACACCAATGATGGGGCATTATTCCTCCCACTGACACCAATGATGGGGCACTATTCCTCCCACTGACACCAATGATGGGGCACTATTCCTCCCACTGACACCAACAATGGGACACTATTCCTCTCACTAATGCCAATGATGGGGCATTTTGTACTCACACTATCCACAGTCCGATCCCCTCAAAGTCTGAAGGACAGTAAATTGGACAGTTTGGAGACCCCTGGTCTAAACTAATAAAAGCCAGAACGTTCTTTAATTTGATGTTAGCATAGAGCAGGAAACGATCAGAACTTTTTCAGATTTCTATTGCTGTGTATTCATCCAATGACCATTATCACCAGAGAGTGACGGGAAATTCAAAATTCTACCAAAGTCCCTGGAAGAGGAAACGAGAGAAAGATCAGTGACATCGGTTCCAGAAGCCTAAGAGAGGATTCCCACCCACTGGAAAGAGATTTCTTCTCACTTCCTGTTGTGCCTGTTGGACAGGAAGTGAGTGGAAATCTCCCCAGTGGAGACACAGGCAGAAAAAAATCCAAATACGAAAACAAGTTTTGGATATAGATACACTTTAAAGCTTAAGTTTAATCTGCTTATATTTTGCCTTCGCTGATCCCCCTCCTCATCAACACGATAATGACATTTTATAATAAATCCTTTCTGTTTTCAGTACATACCTTATTTTAGACCTAGTGATGTCATCACTGGGTCTCTGTGCTTCTCTATGCAATGCAGGCAAATTATGGGTAGAGGGAGGGGTTGGCAGGGTGCCATGGATAACTTTCTGAAACCATCACAACATCCTGCCTCAGTACTCCTCTCAAGAACCCTAAGTCCTGATGCAAACAGTGGGCAGGCTCTTGGGAGGAGTTATGCAAATGCCTTGGTCAGTGGGTGTCAGTCTACAGAAGTGGGCATTACTAGGCAGGCTGTTTTTCTATGAAGAGCACCTTAGGTAAGGCCCACATGTGATGCTAAGCCTTCATGATTGAAAGAACTGAAACCCAATAAATGAAAGGGGCGGGCAAGGGACAGCCAAGCTGGGGAGGAAAGCGCTAGATGATGCTGGGAGTCCTCCAACCAGGAAATGAGGTTGGCTCTATCTGACTTGCTGCAGCTTCTAATGCACATTGTGAGTGGTTCACAGTGTGCAGTGAATTCAGAGGAAGCCATTTCAGTCCAGGAGAGGAGCTGGTACAACTGTGCAAGACAACCAGATCTGTATGGGGTTTGTTCCCGTCCTGCTTAAAACGATTGGTGGTCAGCAGGAACCATAGATCTGCACCCCACCACTGCATCATCATGGTGGACACAGGAAAATACAGAGAGGAAACATTTGGTTGGCCAATAAAGCAGAGAATTTGAATTATTTTAAATTCATACTTTCCCAGCAAGGATACTGCCCTGTCAGGAGCCCTCACAACTTTGGGGGTGTAATGGGAGGCGGGGTGCAGGTCCTTCAGGCCTATTCTGAAGTCTGGGGAGGGTCTGTGGTTTTCAAGGTGTCCCCCCCCCCCCCCCTCATCGGTCTAGGTGGGAGCACTCATCTAGTACATGGCGGACCTTCCACAAGGATCCTGATCTGCTTGACCAGGTAGGTCCAGAGCATCTTGTCCCTGCTAGGAGCCCCTTCCACCCTTGGGGGTGTAATGTGAGACAGGGTGCCGGTTCTTCAAGCCCATCCGGAAGTCTTGGGGGGGGGGGGGGAGGGGTCTGTGGTCCTCAAGATACCCCACCTCTCCTTCACAGGTCTAGGTGGGAGTATTCATCTAGTATTTAGTGGACCTTCCCCGAGGATCCAGATCTGCTTGACCAGGTAGGTCCAGAGCACCTTGCCCTTGCCAGGGGCCCATATACCCTTGGGGGTTTAATGAGAGACAGGGTGCAGGTTTCTGAGGGCTATCCTAAAGTCTGGGGGGGGGCGGGGGGTTGTGGTCTTCAAGGTTTTCTCTCCCCCTTACCCCACCACCTAGGTCTAAGTGGGAACACTAATCTAGTACTTGGTGGACCTTCCCTAAGGATCCAGATCTACCTAACCAGGTAGGTCCACAGTACCTTGCCCTTGTAAGGAGGCCTTCCACCCTTGGGGGATTCTTTTGAGAAAGGGTGCAGGTTTTTGGAGCCCATTCTAAAGTCTGGGGGGGGGGGGTTGGGGGGCTGCAGTCTTCAGTTTTCTCAACCCCTCCCCAGCTTCCCTCATCAGAGGTCTCTCTAAAAAAAAAAGATTTCTCCTAGTACTTTGTGCAGGTTCTTCAAGCCCATCCAAGTCTTGGGGGGGGGGTCTGTGGTCCTCAAGATACTCCACCCCTCCTTCACAGGTCTAGGTGGGAGTATTCATCTAGTATTTAGTGGACCTTCCCCGAGGATCCAGATCTGCTTGACCAGGTACGTCCTGAGCACCTTGCCCTTGCCAGGGGCCCATATACCCTTGGGGGTTTAATGAGAGACAGGGTGCAGGTTTCTCAGGGCTATCCTAAAGTCTGGGGGGGGTGGGGGTTGTGGTCTTCAAGGTTTTATCTCCCCCTTACCCCACCACCTAGGTCTAAGTGGGAACACTAATCTAGTACTTGGTGGACCTTCCCTAAGGATCCAGATCTGCCTGACCAGGTAGGTCCACAGTACCTTGTCCTTGTAAGGAGGCCTTCCACCCTTGGGGGATTCTTTTGAGAAAGGGTGCAGGTTCTTGGAGCCCATTCTAAAGTCGGGGGGGGGATTGGGGGGCTGCAGTCTTCAGTTTTCTCAACCCCTCCCCAGCTTCCCACATCAGAGGTCTCTCTAAAAAAAAAAAAGCTTTCTCCTAGTACTTGGTGCAGGTTCTTCAAGCCCATCCAAGTCTTGGGAGGGTCTGTGGTCCTCAAGATACTCCACCCCTCCTTCACAGGTCTAGGTGGGAGTATTCATCTAGTATTAAGTGGACCTTACACGAGGATCCAAATCTGCTTGACCAGGTAGGTCCAGAGCACCTTGCCCTTGCCAGGGGCCCATATACCCTTGGGGGTTTAATGAGAGACAGGGTGCAGGTTTCTGAGGGCTATCCTAAAGTCTGGGGGGGGGCGGGGGGTTGTGGTCTTCAAGGTTTTCTCTCCCCCCTTACCCCACCACCTAGGTCTAAGTGGGAACACTAATCTAGTACTTGGTGGACCTTCCCTAAGGATCCAGATCTGCCTGACCAGGTAGGTCCACAGTACCTTGCCCTTGTAAGGAGGCCTTCCACCCTTGGGGGATTCTTTTGAGAAAGGGTGCAGGTTCTTGGAGCCCATTCTAAAGTCGGGGGGGGGGGGGGGATTGGGGGGCTGCAGTCTTCAGTTTTCTCAACCCCTCCCCAGCTTCCCACATCAGAGGTCTCTCTAAAAAAAAAAAGCTTTCTCCTAGTACTTGGTGCAGGTTCTTCAAGCCCATCCAAGTCTTGGGAGGGTCTGTGGTCCTCAAGATACTCCACCCCTCCTTCACAGGTCTAGGTGGGAGTATTCATCTAGTATTAAGTGGACCTAACACGAGGATCCAAATCTGCTTGACCAGGTAGGTCCAGAGCACCTTGCCCTTGCCAGGGGCCCATATACCCTTGGGGGTTTAATGAGAGACAGGGTGCAGGTTTCTGAGGGCTATCCTAAAGTCTGGGGGGGGGGGCGGGGGGTTGTGGTCTTCAAGGTTTTCTCTCCCCCCTTACCCCACCACCTAGGTCTAAGTGGGAACACTAATCTAGTACTTGGTGGACCTTCCCTAAGGATTCAGATCTGCCTAACCAGGTAGGTCAACAGTACCTTGCCCTTGTAAGGAGGCCTTCCACCCTTGGGGGATTCTTTTGAGAAAGGGTGCAGGTTCTTGGAGCCCATTCTAAAGTCTGGGGGGGGGGGGTTGGGGGGCTGCAGTCTTCAGTTTTCTCAACCCCTCCCCAGCTTCCCACATCAGAGGTCTCTCTAAAAAAAAAAAAAAAAAGCCTTCTCCTAGTACTTGGTGCAGGTTTTTTTAAGCCCATCCAAGTCTTGGGGGGGTCTGTGGTCCTCAAGATACTCCACCCCTCCTTCACAGGTCTAGGTGGGAGTATTCATCTAGTATTTAGTGGACCTTACACGAGGATCCAGATCTGCTTGACCAGGTAGGTCCAGAGCACCTTGCCCTTGCCAGGGGCCCATATACCCTTGGGTGTTTAATGAGAGACAGGGTGCAGGTTTCTGAGTTCTATCCTAAAGTCTGGGGGGGTGGGGGGTTGTGGTCTTCAAGGTTTTCTCTCCCCCTTACCCCACCACCTAGGTCTAAGTGGGAACACTAATCTAGTACTTGGTGGACCTTCCCTAAGGATTCAGATCTGCCTAACCAGGTAGGTCAACAGTACCTTGCCCTTGTAAGGAGGCCTTCCACCCTTGGGGGATTCTTTTGAGATAGGGTGCAGGTTCTTGGAGCCCATTCTAAAGTCTGGGGGGGATTGGGGGGCTGCAGTCTTCAGTTTTCTCAACCCCCTCCCAGGCTTCCCACGCAGGGCAGGCCTTAGGTTTTCAGGCGCCCTGTGCGAGCTAATCCTGTGGTGCCCCCCCGCACATTTTCTTCCACTTTTTTGCACTTTATTTGACTTTTCTTTTTTTACGATCACTAATAACTTAGCCCCCTTACATTAGAGACCCCTCACAGAGCCCCCTTACATTAAATACCCCTTTACATTAGAGATCCCCACAGAGCCCCCCCCCCTTACATCAAAGACCCCCTTACATTAGAGACCCCCACAGAGCCAACCCTTACATCAGAGACTCCCCCCACAGAGCCCCCCTTACATCAGAGACCCCCCCCACACAGAGCCCCCCATACATCAGAGACCCCCACACAGAGCTCCCCTTACATCAGAGACCCCAAACACAGAGCCCCCCTTACATCAGAGACCCCCACACAGAGCTCCCCTTACATCAGAGACCCCCCCACACAGAGCCCCCCTTACATCAGAGACCCCCACACTAAACCTCCAGGCCACGGTCGCCGCTTACCTACTGCTGTGTGGCCTGATCATCTGCAAGCTGTGATGGCCACACAGCGCCTCTGTTGCCCATGGCCCCCTGTGCGGCCGCACAGCTCGCACACCCCAAAGGCCGGCCCTGTTCCCACGTCAGAGGTCTCTCTAAAAAATAGCCTTCTCCTAGTACTTGGTGGACTTTCCCTACGAATCTGAATCTGCCTGGTCAGGTGGGTCAGAGAACCATGCCCCTGTTAGGTTCCTTGCCCCCTGGGGGGGTCCAGGGATTAAGGCCTTTTCGTCTTCACAGGAGGATGTGGCTCCCTTATGCTATATTTTCCTCACGCAGTTTTGGTTTTTAGGACTTTTTATATTATTCCCTTCCAAATATTGTCAGAAAACCAAAAAGAAACAAAAACCGTTTTCAGTGAACTTTGTGGTTTCTTATTCCTGGGAGTTCTCGCTTGGAAGGATGAGTAATCGTTGGCTGGAGAAATGGCGGCACTCTCATCGTTTATTTTTTAGCTAAGGCCGCGGCGTCCTCTACAAACCATTTTAAAGCCATGAGCAATCAGAGCGGCCAGTTCCAGGAACGATACTATAAAAGCATTTCCAGAAATAGAATTGTATAAACGTTTTCACTGCAGATTTCTCTTTTGTTTTCAGAGAAATGACATTCGAAGGAATTGGCTTTCTGGAGAACAGTAAACAGAGGCGGCGAGGGGAGCGGCTGCAGATCGGACAAGAAGTACTGGCCAGTACTGGGGGGGGGGGGGGGGGGTCATTCTCTATACAGATGTGACCAGCTCAGTGTAAATCCCATCAATCAATGATATTATATCTATGCATAGACGGTATGTTATTAGATACATGGGGTAACAAGGACTGATGGTTTCATACTCAGACTTCTCTTCCCACTCACCAGGTCTTCACATTAACCTGGCCACAGACTAGCAGATCTCCTCTGAGAATACGGCAGGAAATATCTGCTAAACCCAAAGGGCTCAAAGCACCAAGAATGTTGGTGTTACCGTTCCATGAGCATTGTGTTCCTAATCTCTTGTTCTGCACAAAAGAGCCCATGACTACTTTGTTATAAGGATACAGGAGGTGTCAGGCAGCATAAGAGGGGAACAGACGGGTAGGGCAAGAAAGCAAAAGGCAGACAGGCAGGCAGCACAAGCAAAAGAGAAAAAGACTAACAGGCAGTGCTAGCGAGCAAAAGACTGGCAGGGAGTGCTAGCAAGCAAAAGACTAACATGCAGTGCTAGCAAGCAAAAGAATGGCAGGGAGTGCTAGCAAGCAAAAGACTAAATGCAGTGCTAGCAAGCAAAAGACTAACATGCAGTGCTAGCAAGCAAAAGACTGGCAGGGAGTGCTAGCAAGCAAAACACTAACAGGCAGTGCTAGCAAGCAAAACACTAACATGCAGTGCTAGCAAGCAAAGGTCTGGCAGGCATTACTTGGCTGCTAGTGAGCAAAAGACTGGCAGGGAGTGCTAGCAAGCAAAACACTAACATGCAGTGCTAGCAAGCAAAGGTCTGGCCGGCAGTGCTAGCATACAAAACACTAACAGGCAGTGCTAGCAAGCAAATGTCTGGCTGGCAGTGCTAGCAAACAAAACACTAACATGCAGTGCTAGCAAGCAAAAGACTGTCAGGCAGTACTTGGCTGCCAGTGAGCAAAAGACTGGTAGACAGTGCTAGCTAGCACGCAAAAGCCTGGCAGGCAACAATAGAAAGCAGAAGAATGGCAGGCAGCACTTGCAAGTGAGCAATACATTGGCAGGTAGTGTTGGCAAGAAAGAAAAAAAGACTGGCAATCAGAGGACTGGCAGGCAGTGCTAGCAAGAGAGCAAAAGACTGGCAGGCAACACGAGAAAGCAAAAGAATAGCAGGCAGCATGAGAACGCAAAAGACTGGCAGGCATCATGGGAAAGCAAAAGAGTAGCAGGCACTGGCAGCATGAGAAAGCAAAAGACTGGCAGGCAACACTAGAAAGCAGAAGAATGGCGGGCAGCATTAGCAAGTGGGTAAAAGACTGCAAGGCAGTGCTAGCAAGCATGCAAGCAAAAGACTGGCAGGCAAACATTTTTTTTTATATTCTAGAGAATAAAAAGGATTATAGGGGCACTTAAATCACTAAGGTAGACAAGGACGACAGGCAGGAGCTATGACATGAAGAAATCATTGAGACTTCAGGATGTATGAGCAGCCAATGGGTGACCATTGGGTGACTAAGTGACCCTTTAGGAATATTCTCAGTTAGATTTTACTGTGTTTTCACATTTCTGTAGATTTACAAATTGGGGAAATGAACACTTCTGAGACTGATACACCCACAAATGACATAGAGGTATAACCATAGTTTGGGTCCGCTCCAACCTTGGGTCCTATTCATGATGTGTCCCATTTGGGGTGTAGGCTCACATCTTTTGAGGCTGATAGCATATAGCATGGAGGTATACCTATAATGTGGGCCTGCTCCAACCGTTAGACCTATTCATGATGTGCTTCATTCTTGGTGTAGGCTCACATCTTTTTGAGGCTGAAAACACATAACATGGAGGTATACCCATAGTGTGGGTCCCACGTTTCAACCCTCTGTTTTATTCATTATGTACCCCATCCAGGGTGTAGGCTCACCTCTTCTGAGGCTGATAACACATAACATGGAGGTATACCCATAGTGTGGGTCTGCTCCTACACTCCTTTCTGTTCACAATTGCCCCATTCAGGGTAGGTTCACCTCTTCTGGGGCTGATAACACATACCATGGAAGTATAATTAAAATGTGGCTCTGCCCTAACCCTCCGTCTTATTCATGACATGATCCATTCTTGGTGTAGACTCACTTCTTTTTGAGGCTGACAACCCATAACATGGAGGCATATCCACATTTTAGGTCTGCTACAACCCTTCATCGTATTCTTGGTTTCCTCCATCTGGAGTGTAGGCTCACCTCTTATGGGGTTAATAACATATACCATGGAGATATAACCATAGTGTGGGTCCTCTCCATTCTATTCATGATGTGCCCCATCCGGGGTATAGGCTCTGCTCTTCTGAGGCTGAAAGCTTATACTAGCGGTCACCAAACTGCGGCCCGGGGGCTGGATGAGACCCTTTGCTCACCTCTTTCCCGGCCCTTGGGGCATTTTTCCTTCCACTGATACAAGACATCATTCTTCCCACTGACACCAATGATGGGGCATTATTCCTCACAATGACACCAATGATGGGGCACTATTCCTCCCAATGACAACAACGATGGGTCTTAATTCCTCCCACTGACACCAATGATGGGGCACTATTCCTCCCAATGACATCAATGATGGGGCACTATTCCTCCCAATGACAACAACGATGGGTCTTAATTCCTCCCACTGACACCAATGATGGGGCACTATTCCTCCCAATGACACCAATGATGGGGCACTGTTCCTCCAAAAGACACCAATGTTGGGGCACTATTCCTCCCAATGACACCAATGATGGGGCATTATTCCTCCCACTGATAATAATGATGGGGCACTTTTTCTCCCATAGATACCAATGATGGGGAACTATTCCCCCCACTGACACCAATGGGATACTATTTCTCCAAATGACACCAATAAGGCACTATTCCTCCCCCTAATATCAAGATGCACTGTTTACTTCCACAGACGACAGGACTATTTCTACTCCCAATGGCCACAGTCCGGCCCCCCTAAAGTCTGTAGGACAGTAACCTGGCCGTTTGTTTAGAAAGTTTGGAGACCGGCCCTGACTTATACCATGGAGATACCCTCTCTAACTCTCCATTCTATTCATGATGTGTCCCATGTAAGGTGTAGGCTCAGCTGATAACTTATAACATGGAGATATATCCATAGTGTGGGTCCTATCTAACCCTCCATTTTATTCATGATGTGTGCCATCCGGGATGTAGGCTCAGCTCTTCTGAGGTTGATAACACATAACATGGAGATATAAAGTGTGGGTCTGCTCCAACCCTCCGCCCTATTCCTGATGTGCCCCAAGCAGGGTGTAGGGTCACCTCTTCTGAGGCTGATAACACATGATAGGAAGGTGGGTGCATGTATAGTAGTCCATGTCTCCAACCCTCTGTCCTATTTATTATGTGGCCCTTTTGGGGTGTAGGCTCAGTTCTCGTCTTGTTCTAGCCTAAAGAATAAACAAAAACATGTGGACCTTGTACCATGCTTCGATCGTGCAGAAATTCTTTACAGACCAGAAGTCCATGAGCAGCTATGAACCCCAAGTCAAGGTTTTCCTGTGGAAAGGATAGCTGGTGCGCAGCTGAAGGAGTCCTGACCAGACACCACCATTACTCCAGTTGTTCCTACCCAAGTCAAGTTCTCTATTTGACAACAGAAATATTTTTAGAACTGAAACTGTCAATCAGACAAAACTTCCTTCTTCTCGCCGGTCACACAATATTGAGTGCTCATTCGCACGTGTCACTATTGGCTCAGAACTTCCTGATTCTCCCTGTGGATTTTAGGTTTGCGCCATACCCTGCAGAAGTACGCACGAAGAAGACCCAATGAATTATGAAAGATCTGATTTCCAAACATAGGAAATAAGCAATCGCCCCCAAAGCGTTTTGCAAATTTCAGAGATTGAATCAGCTGAAGGAAACTTGGCTCAGTCTTGTGTCATTTACTACATGCAACCAGGGCCGTCTTTAATATTGGTTGGACCCTGGGCAAATATTTTCTTGGACCCTCCCGAATCCACGTATAAACTATTTGCGGGCAGTGAGGGCTCAAAGGGCAGCTGCTTTGGGCCATACAACAATGACTGGGCCCTGGGCAGCTGCCTCTTTTGCCCTGTGTTAAAGACGGCCTTGCATGCAACTGACACAACTGCAGAGGGTCAAACCCCGCCTAAAGGCTCCTCAACTCACATTGTTGTACCTGGAGCCGTTCAATCACTACAATGGCCAGATCAGACAAATATGGGCATGCAGTTGTGGTGCATGTCTGATCTCTCCCCTCCTATCAGCATTCACCTTGCACTGACTGCAGTATAACTGATTGTGGTGCTTCTCTTTCCCTCAGTCCCAGCTCTGCTGTTCAGGGACTGCCAGTGGCTGATGATGCCAAATCAAATTCAGATACTTACATAGCTTGGAATAGAAAAAAATATATATACATTAATGATTGCAGAGCTAAATTCCTTTGTCTTTTATATTTGCCTAGAGTTCAGCTTAAAGAAACTATGGAGACCTGTAGTAGCTAATATTAATATTATTAGGGGGTTCGCCTTGTAATATATATATAAAGTAATAGAGGTGCACCGAATGGAAATTTTCTATTTTCCGAAAATTCAGGATGCACTTAATCAAAACCAAAAATGAAATGAAAAAGAAAATAAATAAATATATATATATATATATATATATATATATATATATATATATATATTTATATATATATATATATATATATATATATATATATATATATATGTATGTGTGTATATATATATATATATACTGTATATACATATATTATATATAATTGTATTATATTCAACTTTTTATTAATAACATGAATTTAAACAAATATGAATTTATTGTTGGCCATTTTTGCCACCTTTAGCGCAAGAGAGGTTCAAGAAAAATGCATCCCTTTAAATACTATGTACACTATATTATCAAAAGTATTGGGACGCCTGCCCTTACACGCACATGAACTTTAATGTCATCCCAGTCTTAGTCCGTAGGGTTCAATATTGAGTTGGCCCACCCTTTGCAGCTATTAACAGCTTCAACTCTTCTGGGAAGGCTGTCCACAAGGTTTAGGAGTGTGTCTATGGGAATGTTTGACCATTCTTCCAGAAGTGCATTTGTGAGGTCAGGCACCGCCTGTGGACAAGAAGGCCTGGCCTGCAGTCTCCGTTCTAATTCATTCCAAAGGTGTTCTATAGGGTTGAGGTCAGGACTCTGTGCAGGCCAGTCAAGTTCCTCCACCCCAAAGTCACTCATCTATGTCTTTATAGACTTGCTTTGTGCAGTGGTCCAAATCATTTGGTGGAGGGGGGATTATGGTGTGGGGTTGTTTTTCAGGGGTTGGGCTTGGCCCCTTAGTTCCAGTGAAGAGAACTATGAAGGTGTCAGCATACCAAGACATTTTGGACAATTTCATGCTCCCAACTTTGTGGGAACAGTTTGAGGATGGCCCCTTCCTGCTCCAACATGACTGCACACCAGTGCACAAAGCAAGGTCAATAAAGACATGGATGAGCGAGTTTGGGGTGCAGGAACTTGACTGGCCTGCACAGAGTCTTGATCTAAACCAGATAGAACACATTTGGGATGAATTAGAGCCGAGACTGCGAGCCAGGCCTTCTCATCCAACATCAGTGCCTGACCTCACAAATGCGCTTCTGGAAGAATGGTCAAACATTCCCATAGACACACTCCTAAACCTTGTGGACAGCCTTCCCAGAAAAGTTGAAGCTGTTATAGCTGCAAAGGGTGGGCCAACTCAATATTGAACCCTACGGACTAATTAGGCGGCACAGTGGTGTAGTGGTTTGCACTTTCCCCTAACAGCAAGAGGGTCGCTGGTTCAAATCCTAACCATGACACTACCTGCCTGGAGTTTGCATGTTCTCCCTGTGCCTGTGTGGGTTTCCTCCGGGTACTCCAGTTTCCTCCCACACTCCAAAGACATGCTGGTAGGTTAATTGGATCCTGTATAAAAAAAAAATTGTCCCTACTGTGTATGTATGAATGTGAGTTAGGGACCTTAGATTGTAAGCTTCTTGAGGGCAGGGACTGATGTGAATGTGCAATGTATATGTAAAGCGCTGCGTAAATTGACAGCGCTATATAAGAACCTGAAATAAAATACAAATAAATTAAAGTTAATGTGCGTGTAAAGGCAGGTGTCCCAATACTTTTGGTAATATAGTGTATGTCTTTACATTGGTCCAGGGCTTTTTTTCTCAGAGAATAGGTGCAGGTACTCCCCTCTTCGGAGTCACCCCTTGTCTCCGGCCCCTACCCACCTCCAAGCTCTGTCCTTTGGTTCCACCCTCTACTCACCTCCCAGTACCCCCCTTTTAGAGAATACAGAACCAAGTATCATGTTGTGGTTCTAGGTAATTTGTATAGAATTTGTTAATGATAACTAGAAAAGCAGTGGAATCAGAAACAATAGACCCCCCCCCCAACAATAGATCCCCCCAGCAACAATAAATCTTCCCCTGCAACAATAGAAAAAACAGTAAAATAGATCCACTGCAATCAGCAACAATAGACCCCCAGCAACAATAAATCCTCCCCTGCAACAATCGCCCCCCCCCCCCATAAATCCTACCCTGCAACAATAGACCCCCCCAACAACAATAGCCCCCAGCAACAATAAATCCTCCCCTGCAACAATCGCCCCCCCCCAACAACAATAGCCCCCCAGCAACAAGAAATAGTTCCCACAAGCAAAAATAAATCCTCCACTGCAACAATAGCCCCCCCCCCCCCCCACAACAAAATGCCCTCCAGCAACAATAGATTTCCCGGCAGCCATTCACCCATTCAGCTCACCCCACTGACCCCAGCACCCCTTTGCTATTGCATACATTCAGACTGGAGGTGCCGGAACTGCGTTCCCCCGCGTTCCCGCTGAAAAAAAGCCCTGCATTGGTCTCTTGCGCTTCCGTTGTGGTGTTAAAAATATTGCTTGCTGCATTTTTGGTCAGTTAAAAAAAAAAACGCACCTCACTGTTGAAATGCATTGAAAACGCAGCAAAAAAGCATCAATAACGCATGAGTGTTACATTTTTGATGCGGTTTTTGAGTCACATGATCTATGAAAAACACCATAAGCACAGTAAAAGCCTGGTAAAACTGCAGGAAAATCACATGTGTTTTTGGAGCCATTATCGGCACCTTTTCTCTATTGGCAAAATGCTGAAAACACCATTTTCGGCCGATATGTGTCGGCTGCTGAAATTTCGGTGCATCACTATAAAGTATACAGTACATCGATCTCCTGAGGGTTGTAATAATTGAATGATTATAAAGGTAATGGCTGGAATGATGAGATAGGGGGCGCTATGAGGCTGTGTGCCTCTGCTCCTGACACTGACCTGCACCATGTGTCACCAGCAATACCAGATAACAGATTGCATACTACCTTCTTCTGACGCAATGAACTTCCTCAGATCGCTCATCGTGGGAACCTCTCAAGGAGAATATTTGTGCCACCATAGATTGCAGCAATGGCCAGCGCTCCACCTGAAATGTCACTTCTGCAAAAAGTGGGCCTTAAAGTGGAGTAAGAAATAGTGGGGTGCGGGTCTAAAGATTTAAAGGTTCCCAGCTAAAATGTGGCCTTCAACACTTAACATGTCAGTGATATGGAATCCCGATCACTACAATCATATAAATTCTAACATTTTCTGACTTTCACATGCTGCATGCTTTTCCCAGCTCAATGAAATACAGAAACAAGACACAGCCAGGCAATAGCATTTGCCGTATTTTTCTCAGGACTAAGAAACATTCCATACACACAGGATCATTGTAGGCTCTATGGCAAATTCCCAGATTGTTTTGCAGAACCTGGGGCCTCAGGAGCTCACAGTGCTGAAGGTGAGAGCCCCAAAAGCTCACACTGTTGGAGGTGAGGAACCCAGCAGCTCACAGTGCTGGAGGTAAGGGCACCAAGACTTCATGATGCTGGGCGTGAGGGCCCCAGGAGCTCACAGTGCTGGAGGTAAGGGCGCCAAGACTTCATGATGCTGGGCGTGAGGGCCCCAGGAGCTCACAGTGCTAGAGGTGAGGGCCCCAGAAGCTCAGTGCTAAAGGTGAGGACCCCTGTAGTTCACACTGCAGGAGGTGAAGACCTCAAGAGCTCAGAGTGCAGAAGGTGAGGGCCCCAAGAGTTCAGAAGCAGCAGATGAGGGCCCCAGGAGCTCACAGTGCTGGAGGTAAGGGCACCAAAACTTCATGATGCTGGGCGTGAGGGCCCCAGGAGCTCACAGTGCTGGAGGTGAGGGCCCCAGGAGCTCACAGTGCTGGAGGTGAGGGCCCCAGAAGGTCAGTGCTAAAGCTGAGGACCCCTGGAGTTCACACTGCAGGAGGGGAAGACCTCAAGAGCTCAGAGTGCAGAAGGTGAGGGCCCCAAGGGCCCCAAGAGTTCAGAAGCAGCAGGTGAGGGCCCCAGGAGCTCACAGTGCTGGAGGTAAGGGCACCAAGACTTCATGATGCTGGGCTTGATGGCCCCAGGAGCTCACAGTGCTGGAGGTGAGGACCCCTGGAGTTAACAGTACAGGCGGTGAGGGACCCAAGAGCTCAAAAGCAGGAGGTGAGGGCCCCAGGAGCTCACAGTGCTCGAGGTGAGGACCCCTGGAGTTAACAGTACAGGCGGTGAGGGACCCAAGAGCTCAAAAGCAGGAGGTGAGGGCCCCAGGAGCTCACAGTGCTGCAGGTGAGGGCCCCAGAAGGTCAATGCTAAAGGCGAGGACCCCTGGAGTTCACAGAGCAGGAAGTGAAGGCCTCAAGAGCTCAGAATGCAGGAGGTGAGGGCCCCAACAGCTCAGTGCTGAAGGTGAGGACCCCAGCAGCTCCATGGTGAAGGTGAGGACCCCTGGAGTTTACAGTGCAGGAGGTGAAGACCTCAATAGCTCACAGTGCTGGAGGTGAGGGCCCCAGGAGCTCACAGTGCTGGAGGTGAGGGCCCCCAGGAGCTCACAGTGCTGGAGGTGAGGGCCCCCAAGACCTCACAGTGCTGGAGGTGAGGGCCCCCAAGACCTCACAGTGCTGGAGGTGAGGGCCCCCAGGAGCTCACAGTGCTGGAGGTGAGTGCCCCAGGAGCTCACAGTGCTGGAGGTGAGGGCCCCCAGGAGCTCACAGTGCTGGAGGTGAGGGCCCCCAGGAGCTCACAGTGCTGGAGGTGAGGGCCCCAGAAGGTCAGTACTAAAGGTGAGGACCCCTGGAGTTCACAGTACAGGAAGTGAAGGCCTCAAGAGCTCAGAGTGCAGGAGGTGAGGGCCCCAACAGCTCAGTGCTGAAGGTGAGGACCCCAGCAGCTCCGTGGTGAAGGTGAGGACCCCTGGAGTTTACAGTGCAGGATGTGAAGACCTCAATAGCTCACAGTGCTCAAGGTGAGGGCCCCAGGAGCTCACAGTGCTGGAGGTGATGGCTTCAGGAGCTTACAGTGCTGGAGGGGAGGGCCCCAACAACTCACAGTGCTAGAGGTGAGGGCCCCAGGAGCTCACAGTGCTGGAGGTGATGGCTTCAGGAGCTCACAGTGCTGGAGGTGAGGGCCCCAGGAGCTCACATTGCTGGAGGTGAGGGCCCCAGGAGCTCAAAGTGCTGGTGGTGAGGGCCCCAGGAGCTCACAGTGCAGGAGGCGGGGGCCCCAGGAGCTCACATTACTGGAGGTAAGGACCCCAGCAGCTCCGTGGTGAAGGTGAGGACCCTTGGAGTTTACAGTGCAGGAGGTGAAGACCTCAATAGCTCACAGTGCTGGAGGTGAGGGCCCCAGGAGCTCACAGTGCTGGAGGTGATGGGTTCAGGAGCTTACAGTGCTGGGGGTGAGGGCCCCAACACCTCACAGTGCTGGAAGTGAGGGCCCCTAGGTGCTCACAGTGCTGGAGGTGAGGGCCCCTAAAGCTCATACTGCAGGAGGTTAGGACCTCCGGAGATCATAGCGCTGGAGGTGAAAGTCCCAGGAGCAGAAAGTGCTGAGTGTGAGGGCCCCTGAAGCTGATACTGCAGGAGATTAGGCCCTCCGGAGATCATAGTGCTGGAGGTGAGGGCCTTAAGAGCAGTGTCTTATACCAGACACCCATAAACATCCAAACCGATTCTCAGATAACCTTCTGCCTAATTGCACCTGAAAACAGATATTCTGCCCTTTCTGTAAGAAATGACCTTGGCCACTAAAAAATAAATATTTGTAGGAAATAGATGCAATTAATATATTTACATGAGATTATTATGATATGTGGGAATGGATTGAGAGATGCCTATGGCCTGTATTTACAAAACCAACAATTGTCTCTCATTTGTTTTGAACATTCCTGTTGTCGCCCTAATTATTATGCGCATTATGATTGCAATCGCCCCTTTTTCATTGGGGCGGGTGAATCTGGCTGGGAAAAACCTGAAATAGAAGCCTTTTGGCTAAGATTAAGTGTAGTATCTATTCAGATACTAATTCAGATTTTGGGAGGGAGAAACCAGGTTGTCTCTTAGAATGGAGAGAGTGCCAGATAGTAATCTCCTAATGTAATTAGGTGGGAATGAGGGGAGGGTTCTTTTTCCTGTGGGGTTGAATCTGGTCTGGTTTACAAGGCTTGTACCCGGTTGAAGGCAGGGCTCTCCCTAAGTTCTAATGCCTTTCTGATTTGAATAGGGCTGCATTTGGCTGGCCTGGGAGGTTCAAGGAGCTCCCGGTGATGTGCTCTTTGGGGAAGGCATTCCAAGGGCGCCATAAAAGACACTTTATATAAGGGGGTGTAATTCTCACGCTGTCCTGTAGGTGTATAAAAAATATGTACCCTCAATGCCGCAGGTACTGTTGCTGCTAACCACACAATATAGAAATGAGATAAAGGGGGGGGGGGGGGGGGGTAGTACCGTGCTTTGAAGGTTGTAAGAAGACTTAGTGATAAATAAATAAATAAATAATACCATAATATATATAATATATTATTTATATATTATTTATATATATATATATATATATATATATATATATATATATAATATATATTACTTATATATATTATATATATTGTTTATATACAATTTCTATAAACAATCAATCAATAATATTGGTGGATGTGTAAAATCACAATATAGCATGTAATACACATAAACGTATAAATAAATATATAAATATGTCCCAACAAACAATGCTTATGGTGATAAATTAAATAGATATATACTGGTGATAAAATCAAAAAAGTGCTCTGTGCTCAATTGGTGACCTTTTCTAAACTATATATCACTAAACAGCAATGGTGATATGGATGTCTATGTACATCTCAATATACATTCAATAGTGATTAGATGCTAATACGCATCATAAAGTGCTCAAGTGTCCCAAATGGTGATAGTAATATAAATCTTCCTCTTCTGTGTTTAAAAGGAAAAAAATTCTTCCACCTATACACTCAGTGCATACGGGTGCTCTTCGGTGCACGTGACCACTAGGTGGGCTATATGCTCACGTCCATGTCTTAAATATTGTGCCTTTTTGGGATCTATCAGGGGGTATATTCCTTTCTCCTCTCCTCCTCTGGAAATATACAGGAGATGGTGGTGGCTGACGGTGTACTTCTTTTTAATGGGGGTCCGCTTATGAGGTCTCTGGTGGTGCCTCAGATCTCAGAAATAAAGGGGCCAATATAGTGAAGTATTGTCAAACCGTTTTATTAAATAAAGATTTCCACTCACATAAAACTGCTACAAATGCGCTTCTCCGATGCGGGACTGATCCTTCTCGTTCTCCGCTACATCACTTCTGGTGCTCTGCCCTACGTGTTACGTCACAACCACACGTGACTTGGCCCCCTGAAGAAGTTTTATACACCAGTGGTATTATTTATTTATTTATTTATCACTAAGGCTCCGTTCACATGTCAGCGTTTGGATCGCGGGCAGAACCGCCGCGGTTCCGCCCGCGATCCGGAGATTTATTGCAAATCGCGGGACGCCTAGCGTTGCCCGTTGATTTGCAATAGCCCCCCAAACGCCAAGCGATGTTGCCGCGATTTCCGCCTGCCGAATCGCGGCAACATCGCACAAACAAAATCGCGGGACGCAATACGCTCCAAAGAAGCTCTTGTACTTCTTTGGAGCGTATTGCGTCCTGCGATTTTGTTTGCGCGATGTTGCCGTGATTCGGTAGGCGGAAATCGCGGCAACATCGCTCGGCGTTTGGGGGGGCTATTGCAAATCAACAAGCAACGCTAGGCGTCCCGCGATTTGCAATAAATCTCCGGATCGCGGGCGGAACCGCGGCGGTTCTGCCCGCGATCCAAACGCTGACATGTGAATGCAGCCTAAGTCACCTTACATCACATACAACCTTCAAAGCGTGGTACCCCCCCCCCCCCCCTTTATCTCATAAAAGACACTTTAAGAGCGGTAAGGATGTGGAATTCTCTTCCACAAGCAGTCGTATCAGCAGTTTTCAAAAAACTATTAGATGGACACCTTAAAGACCACAACATACAGGGGTATACAATGTACAACATACAGGGGTATACAATGTACAACATACAGGGGTATACAATGTACGGTTAAAAGCAAACACACACACACATCATAGGTTGAACTGGATGGACTGATGTCTTTTTTCAACCTCACTAACTATGTAGCTATGTAACTATGTAACTTTAGGTTGCACTACTCCTCAGTGCTCATGGCATATTTTTTGTTGATGACGTCACTGGCGCAGTATTTGCGGTCCACGGTGCGTTCCAGCCCTCACTCCTATCAGTCTCCTTTTTTTCTCCTCGGATGCCAGCTAGACACCTACAGAGGAGATAGAGGGAAAACGGCTTGCAAGATCTGCTGGAGGCACTCAAGTCCTACTGTCCAGGATGCCACAGAGGGACTATTCACCCCCATTTCAAGGCTTTATATATACATCGGATATGTGGGTTTTTAATCAGCTTGTTATTCTACAATAAATATGTTTACAGTCTGCATTTAGAGGCGCCTCTTTATTTGTTTTATTTCATGTTTTTTGTCATTCCCCCCCTTGTTGATGGCTGCCTAAAAACCTGTGGACCTATTCTTTCATGGTGGCCCAAAATTTCTGGACACTGTAAGTTTACCAAGATCTTTTTTAATTTTTATTGTCCATGGACTAGCGCCAATCTGTCCATATCTGTGTTGGCATATTTTTTGTTGTTTGTCACTTATTTATTTACAAGCACTGCACATGGGTTTTTTGTCAGGTGCAGGTAATCGAGAGGCTGTGACTTTCAGGTCTTTTGTCTAAACCAATCCAGAGTGGTCTCTCTTTGGGAGAGCCCCTCACTAAATACTTGGTAGACTTGCTTCAGCTAGTCCCTAAGCAGTGGAGTCCACCTGACTCCCGCTTAGGTAGACCATGGCAAAACATGCATCCCCGGAGGTTCACAGTTAGAGCCACTTCCTCTTCGGAGGACTGGCCATATGTGCACCTTTTTGGCGGCTGTGATTTCATGGGGTACTTTTTTTTTCACAGGGGTTCCACAAAGTACTGCACTGAGGAACTTCAAAAAAAGACCTGACAGAGAGACACATAGGGGACACTTGGACAGACACATAGAAGGGGTCTAAGAGATCTGCTATTGTTACTCCTTCCGGAGAGGTAATATTGGGTATGTTTGTTGGTTAGAAATCCATCCAGTTTATAATAAGAGTAACTCTTGGTCTCTAAAAAAGCAGACCCAGTCCATCCACTAATCCTTGGCACTCATTTTCCTCTAGCAGCAAGCACGCCTGAGAGTCCCAAAACCAGGTCTTTGTCACAATGTCCTAGGAGCGGTCTGCCAACCAGCTTTCACACAACACTTTTCAGTGAAAGACATAAAAGATCCTTCTCCAGACCAGAACTCCAAATCAATGCTCTCCAGGAAAAGTCCTTCAGCAGTTTTTTCCAGGCCATCAGCCCATTACCTGCTGAGGCCCAAACAGCAATCTAGCCACACTCTCCCTCCCAGGGGCAGTAGACCCAGGAGAACTGGAAACCTCCCTGAGGAAGAAAGAACACTCTGAAAAGGCCTCCCGAAATATTTATTACCTTCCCCATCCACCTTCTGGACACCCCCTCCAGGGATTCATTAACCACTTGCCATCTGCTCACTAGAGCACTACTGCGGCAAAGTGGCTCGATAACGTCTGACGACGTAGACCTACGTCGCCAGACATTCCCCTTTCTCGGCGGCGCGCACGCGTCGCCGGAGGCTCGCTCCCGCTCTATTCAGTCACAGCGGGAGTCGGGCCAGGGGAGGAGCAGTGGCGATCGCTGCTGCTCTTCCCCAATCGTCGGGGAATCGAGTGTGGAGATCCGCCCTCTTGTGTAAACACAAGCGGGTGGATCTCCTAAGTGACAGGCAGGGTCATATTGCAGGGTTCAGCATAGATGAACCTGCAATCTGTCCTTGTGTCACACAGTCACCTCCCCCCACACACATCAGTAAGCACCAGGCATACATTAACCCCTCCCTCTCCAATAAAATTAACCCCTTCCCTGCCAGTGTCATTTTTACAGTAACAGTGCATATATATAGCACTGATTACTGCAGTAATGTCACTGGTACCCCCAAAAGTGTCAAAAATGTCAGTCAAGGGTCTGATCTGTCCGCCGCAATGTCGCAGTACTGCAAAAAAAATCGCAGATTGCCGCCATTACTCGTTAAAAAAAAAAACACCAAAAATGACAGAAATCTTTCCCTTTGTTAGTAAACGCAATAACTTTTGCGCAAACCAATCAAAATACGCTTATTGTGATTTTTTTTTACCAAACATAGGTAGCAGAAAACAGAATGGCCAAAAAATTTTTAAAAATTTGATTTTACATTTTTTTGGGGGGGAATTTAATATAAAAAAATGTGAAAAATATTGTTATTTTTTCAAAATTTACGCACTTTTTTGTTTATAGCACAAAAAGTAAAAATCGCACAGGTGATCAAATACCACCAAAAGAAAGCTCTGTTTGTGGGAAAAAAAGGACGTAAATTTCATTTGGGTACGGCGTCGCACGACCGTGCAATTGTCAGTTAAAGTCGCACAGTGCCGAATCGCAAAAAGTGGCCCAGACGTAAGACAGCAAAATCCTCCGGAGGTAAAGTGGTTAAGGTATAATAAATATTCATAACTGAGTGATTCACCCTCCCTGCTCTATCCTATGGAAGCTTCCAGGAACAGGCAGGAGTAATCAATCACCCAGTCCGAGAAACCCTTACCAATCCAAAAAAACAGATGCTTGCTCCACTAACAACAGTGGTGCCAAAAACTAAATTTAGCCTAACAGAGGCAAGGCACTACATCCAGATCCAACACACCGCATTTGTGTTGTAGTGTGTTAACTGAAAAAAAAAAGCCAAAGGTTCGGTGTAAGTCCAGCCCCGGAAGACGTCAACTCTGATGAAATGCATAGAGTGTAGGGGCGGAGCCCCCTTATGTTTAGTTGATTAGTGGGCATGGAGGAAGAAGGAGGGAGTGGGCTGTCATTTAGGACTGTGTATACGCCCACATGTGTATTTTTTTCTTGAAGTTGGGGGTTGTTCTGTACTTTTCTGTGTGCTACAGCGGCCAAAAATAGCGCAGGGGCATTTTTGTGCATTGAGGCGTCTTAAGGACCCATCAGTTGCCTTTAAGTATGACTAAAGGTAAAACTTTTTTTTCTTAGTTTAGGATGGAGTGGAGAGGGATTAGTACTCCTCTCAGGTTTTTATTTCTGTCTGTGCCCCCATTAGGGAAATTAAATATCTCTATTTGTCCTGTCTACTGTGATCACCGAGAATGAAAGTAAAAAAAAATCCCAAATTTTGTGTTGACAGAGCAGTTCTACAGGGGAAATCTTTCAATGGGGACACTAGTTCTGGTGACAATCAGGGATTTCCTCACTTTGGAGGGATTCCCTCTGTTTTGGCCTTGGGACAAGAAGTGAAATTTTCCTAATGGGACACATATGGCAAAAAAAAAAAAAAAACTGACAGAGGTTATAACCCACCCTTACTCTATCCAAATAGAAAAAGAAAAGTTTTACCCTTAGTTCTTAGTTCTTTTAAGCACAACACTGAAGGCAAGAAGGTGAGAAAGGCTCGAAGAGGGAGACTCCTGACCTATGCGGGTCATTATCCCCAGCCTGACCATTGGGGATTATTGGGGACCATTGGGGATTATTGGGGGACACTGGGAATTATTGGGGATCATTGGGGATTATGGGAGATCAATGGGGTTTATTGGATATTATAGGAGATAACTGGAAATATTTGGGGATTATTGGAGATCATTGGGAACTATTTGGGGCCATTGGGGATTATTGGAGATCATTAGAGATTATTTGGGACCATTGTGGATCATAGGAGATTATTGGGGATTATTTTGGACCACTGGGGATTATTGGAGATTATTGGAGATCATTTTGGACTATGTGGGACCATTGGGGATTATTAGAGATCATTGGGAAATATATGGGACCATTGTGGATTATAGGAGATTATTGGAGATCATTGAGGGTTACTTGGGACCATTGGGGATTATTGGAGGTCATAGGAAATTATTGGAGATCATAGGTGAATTTTGGAGATCATATGAGATTATTGGAGATCATTGTGGATTATTTGGGACCATTGAGGATTATTGACGGTCATAGAAGATTATTGGAGATAATTGGGGATAGTTTGGGACCATTGGGGATTATAGGAGATTATTGGGGATTATTTGGGACCACTAAGGATTATTGGAGGTCATAGGAAATGAATAGAGATCATTGGGGATTATTGGAGATCATTGAGGGTTACTTGGGACCATTGGGGATTATTGGCGGTCATAGAAGATTATTGGAGATCATTGGGGATTGTTTGGGACCACTGAGGATTATAGGAGATTATTGGGGATTATTTGGGACCACTAAGGAATATTGGAGGTCATAGGAAATTATTGGAGATCATTGGGGATTATTGGAGATCGTTGAGGGTTACTTGGGACCATTGGGGATTATTGGAGGTCATATGAAATTATTGGAGATCATAGGTGAATTTTGGAGATCATAGGAGATTATTGGAGATCATTGGGGATCCTTCATAGTGATCAATTGAATCACCAAATGACATCCAGTAGCCATGACTTGTACTCAATGCTCAATATGTGGACCATCAACACCATAGGAGGCCATTTATTGATTCTACATATTAATCAATTGAAACCCTTGGTGATTTGAACAGCTCATTGAGTGCTTCGTGGATGCTATAGCATCTTTCACATTTGTGGTGGTGGGATGTCTGGTGTGAGTTGCTAGAATTTGGTTTTTCTGGTTCATGCAATACAGAGATTGGCGCTATGTCCAGGTCCTTATCTTATCACTTCACAATTTTCTGTAACTGGTTATCTGATAAACTGCAGCTTGCAGCAGTTTAACTCTTTTCCTGTCCAATGCTGCAGAACCAGAGAGAGAGTTCAGCTGAAGCTTTATTGCAGCCAGAGATTGCAGAAGTGATATATTAAGAATGAATTTCCCAGAATTCACTTGGGCGATGGCTGACCCCCACATGCGAGGTGTTTCATATGTAGTTCCTCGGTAAAAAGTGGAACGGTACATTACAAGGAAATTTATCTGTAGTGAAGTGTTAGCAGGTACATGAGTCATCTAGAAATGATTGTTTCGCTTTCCCTTTAACTTCTAAAAAAAGAAGAATTGCAGAGCAGAGGAACTCCGAAACCAAAAGGTGGAAGAGAAACAACAGGGGGGGGGGGGGGGGGCAACTCGTGAATACATGAAGCACCAGGGGGTGGGAGAGGAGCGCACAAGGGGTTGAAGAGGAGCACTGGGGGAAGTGAAAGGGAGGAGGAGCACCAGGGGTGGTGAAAGAGGTAGAAGAGGAGCACCAGGGGGCGGAAGAGCAGGCCAGCGCAGGGGGGGGGGGGGTGGGGGAGCAGGGTGGAAAAGAAACACTGGGGGGGAATGTGTAAGAGGAGCACTGAGGGAGGTGAAAGAGGAGCCAGGGGGGGAAGTATAAGAGGAGCTTTGGGAATGGTGAAAGAGGAGTAGCAAGGGGTAGAATAGGAGTGGCAAGGGGTAGAATAGGAGTGGCAAGGGGTAGAATAGGAGTAGCAAGGGGTAGAATAGGAGCACCAGGGGGAAGGATGAAGAGGAGCACCAGAGGGAGGTATAAGAGGAGCACCGGGGGGGGGGGGGGGTGGAGAGGAGCACCAGGGTGAAGAATGAAGAGGAGCACTGAGGAAAAAGGAATAGGAGCACCGACGGGGGAGGAGGAAAAGGACCAACAGTGGGATGGAAGAGGAGCACCGGGGGTGTTAAGAGAAGCACAGGGGGTGGAAGAGGAGCACTGAAGAGATGGAAGAGGGGCACCAGGGGGTGGGAGAGGAACGCAAAAGGGGTTGAAGAAGAGCACTGGGGGGAAGTGAATGGGAAGAGGAGCACCGGGGGGGATGCAAGTGGTAGAAGAGCATCCCCAGGGGGGTGGGGGGGGAGCAGGATGGAAAAGAAACACTGGGGGCGGGGAATGTGTAAGAGGAGCACTGAGGGAGGTGAAAGAGGAGCACTGGGGGAGGTGTAAGAGGATCCCGGGGGGAAAGTATAAGAGGAGCGTTGGGGATGGTGAAAGAGGAACAGCAAGGGGTGGGATAGGAGCACCAGGGGGAAGGATGAAGAGGAGCACCGGAGGGAGGTATAAGAGGAGCACTAGGGTGAAGAATGAAGCGGAGCACTGGTAAGGTGGAAGTGGAGCACTGGGGGAAATGGAATATGAGCAACGGGGGGGGGGGGGGGGGATGGAGAGGAGTACCAGGGTGAAGAATGAAGAGGAGCACTGGTGAGGTGGAAGTGGAGCACTGGGGGAAATAAATGGAATATGAGCAACGGGGGGGGGGGGGGTGGAGAGGAGCACCAGGGTGAAGAATGAAGAGGAGCACTTTTGAGGTGGAAGTGGAGCACTGGGGGAAATGGAATATGAGCAACGGGGGGGGGGGGATGGAGAGGAGCACCAGGGTGAAGAATGAAGAGGAGCACTTTTGAGGTGGAAGTGGAGCACTGGGGGAAATGGAATATGAGCAACGGGGGGGGGGGGGGGATGGAGAGGAGCACCAGGGTGAAGAATGAAGAGGAGCACTGGTGAGAGGTGGAAGCGGAGCACTGGGGGAAATGGAATATGAGCAACGGGGGGGGGGGGGGGGTGGAGAGGAGCACCAGGGTGAAGAATGAAGAGGAGCACTGGTGAGGTGGAAGTGGAGCACTGGTGGAAATGGAATATGAGCAACGGGGGGGGGGGGGCGGGGGGTGTTTGGAGAGGAGCACTGGTGAGGTGGAAGTGGAGCACTGGGGGGAAATGGAATAGGAGCACTGTGAGGGGGGTGGAGGAAAAGGACCACTGGAAGAGGAGCACTGGGTTGTTAAGAGAAGCACAGGGGGTGGAAGAGGTGCACTGAAGAGATGGAAGATGGAACCAGGGGTGGAGAAAGAGCACCACCAGTGGAATGAGAGAGGAGCATGGGGGGGGGGGGCTTGGAGAAGGTGGAAGTGGAGGGGAGGTGAAGAGGAGCACTGGGGGTTACTGGAAGAGTTCACAGAAGATGAGCAGAGCTGGAAGAACTCCAGTTAGAGGGAATGAAAAGGAGATTTATGATTAGACACCTTCACTGTGATCCGGAGGAAACACTCAACCCTTTCCAATAAATTCCATTCAAAGTCTTTCTAAAGCCAATTTTTTTTTTTTTTTCTGTTTAGTTTTGGATACAGCGGTGAGGGGTTAGAACTCCTATCAGGATTTTATTTTCTTGTTTATTCAAACTGTAAGAAGCACCAAGCACACGTGAGTCCAAATATGTACAATGGTAAAGGTAAGACCACAAGAAGCCAACACGTTTCGGGGCCAAACAATCCCAATTCCTCAGGGCTGTAGCATCGATGTATCGGCATTCTTCAAGGCTGTGTGAAGGCCTGAGAGTCCCGCAAAGACGTCTTCATTGAGGACAACAGCACAAAGCTAAAAAAAATATATAATACAATAAGTATAAAGAACAAAATGTAACAGTCCAAAGGGTGAGATTTATTGTATCTGTTTTCAAAACAACGGGAGCGAATGTCATCCAGGGACACGGCTCCGGTGTCAGGGACCGTCCTGGGGGAGGAAGGGACGGTTGTCACGTTAATAAACTGTACAAGTTACAGAAATCACACCACCGGGGGGAGGGAAACAAATCAAAGTACAAGATTTCTGACGGAGAAAAGCTGCTGAGAACCGCAGAAAACGATTTCCCAGAAAGACACTCAGTCTGATCTTCTGGGGAGGGGGAGGGGAGGGGGGGGGGGGGGGAGTAAAGATCCAGTTTAAAGGTTTGGTGGAATGGTTTTATTGGGTATTTTTACAATCCGAGAGAGGCCGCCGCTCAAAGTTCACCCCCTGAGGCAGCTCAGGACAAGATGGTGCTTTCCAGCCAATGGAAGCAATGGAGTATAAAAATATATATCGGATCCTCCGAATAAATAATATAATGTATGTTCTGCAACTTGTGGATGTCAAAGCTTTACAACAACAATAACAAAAATAAAACCAACAACAATAATAACAATAATGCAAAAATAATAACGATAACAAAAATAACACAATTATTTTTAATAAAATTAAAAGTAATTAATATTAATATTAATGCTGATAATAATAATAATAATAACAACACAATTATCAATAATAATAGTATTACTAATAATATTTCTGATAATAATAATAACACAAATATTATTAATACGAATATTAATACTAATAATGTTAACAATAATGTTGACAATAATAATAACAATAACACATTTATTAATAATATTATTAAAAGTAATAATATTAATAATAATGCTGATAATAATAACACAATTATTAATAATATTATTACTAATAATAATGCTGATAATATTAATAACAACAACAACACAATTATTATTAATAATAATATTCAAACTAATAATATTAATAATAATGTTGGTGATGATAATAATAATAATAATAATAATAATAATAATAATAAAACAATTATTATTATTAAAATTCAAAGTAATAATATTAATATTAATGCTGATAATAATACAACAACACAATTATCAATAATAATAGTATTACTAATAATATTGCTGATAATAATAATAACACAAATATTAATACTAATAATGTTAACAATAATGTTGACAATAATAATAACAATAACACATTTATTAATAATATTATTAAAAGTAATAATCTTACAAATAATGCTGATAATAATAATAATAACAACACAATTATTAATAATATTGTTACTAATAATAATTCTGATAATATTAATAACAACAACACAATTATTATTATTAATAATAATATTCATACTCATAATATTAATAATAATGTTGGTGATGATAATAATAATAAAACAATTATTATTATTAAAATTCAAAGTTATAGTATTAATATTAATGCTGATAAAAACAACACAATTATCAATAATAATAGTATTACTAATAATATTGCTGATAATAACAATAACAACACAATTATTATTAATAATAATATTCCTACTAAAAATATTAAAAATAATTAATTAACAATTATTAATAATAATTTTAAAAGTAATAATATTAATAATAATGCCAATAATAATAATAATAATAACAACACAATTATTAAAAATAATATTATTACTACTAATAATATAATAACTACTAAACTAATAACTTAAAATAAATAATAATGCTGATAATAAAATTAATAATATTAATAATAATGCTGATAATAATAACACAATTATTAATAATAATATTATTACTAATAATAATCCTGATAATATTAATAACAACAACAACAACACAATTATTATTAATAATAATATTCAATTCAAACTAATAATATTAATAATAATGTTGGTGATGATAATAATAATAATAATAATAACAATAATAATAATAATAATAATAATAAAACAATTATTATTATTAAAATTCAAAGTAATAATATTAATATTAATGCTGATAATAATAACAACAACACAATTATCAATAATAATAGTATTACTAATAATATTGCTGATAATAATAATAACACAAATATTAATACTAATAATGTTAACAATAATGTTGACAATAATAATAATAACAACAATAACACATTTATTAATAATATTATTAAAAGTAATAATATTAATAATAATGCTGATAATAATAATAATAATAACAACACAATTATTAATAATATTGTTACTAATAATAATTCTGATAATATTAATAACAACAACACAATTATTATTATTAATAATAATATTCATACTCATAATATTAATAATAATGTTGGTGATGATAATAATAAAACAATTATTATTATTAAAATTCAAAGTAATAATATTAATATTAATGCTGATAATAAAAACAACACAATTATCAATAATAATAGTATTACTAATAATATTGCTGATAATAACAATAACAACATAATTATTATTAATAATAATATTCATACTAAAAATATTAAAAATAATTACTTAACAATTATTAATAATAATTTTAAAAGTAATAATATTAATAATAATGCCAATAATAATAATAACAACACAATTTTTAAAAATAATATTATTACTACTAATAATATAATAACTACTAAACTAATAACTTAAAATAAATAATAATGCTGATAATAAAATTATTATTATTAATAATAATAACAACAACAACACAATTATTATTAATAATATTATTACTAATAATAATGTTGATAATAATCATAATATTAATAATAATAACAACACAGTTATTATTAATAATAATACTAATGTTAATAAGAATGATGATGATTCTGGCTGTCTTGGTGTTTCATGTGAATTATTTTGCAATGATGTTAATCAGCTCAAAACAATAATAAAAATTATTGAAAGTAAAGAATGGTGATGATAATAATAATAATAATAACACAATTATTAATAATAATATTAATACTAATAACCTTAATAATAATGGTAATGATGATAAAAATAATAATAAAAATATCTTTATAGTGCTTTTCTCCCTTAAAGCTTCTGTTGAAATAGAAAAAGCACAACAGCTGGGGCAAACAGCTGAATACGCAGATAAAATACATATAAGGGAGCTACCAGAGGATTTGTATTTTGTCCATTCAGCCCTGAGATTTACACAGCTCTGTCACGCTCATTCACTCTTGTCTTCTGCAGTTTAGTAGCACTTACAGGTCTTGTCCCTCCCTCTGCCTGTGGTTGGACAGTGAAAGTAGAAGCAGCGCAGTGATGAGCTCATCTCTCTTTCACTCTGCTCTCTCCACCTATCAGCATGTCCACTGCTAGCAAATAAGCACTGCAGCAAAGCTGATTGGTCCCTGTACAAATCCTGTCCCTCCCCCAGCCTGCGATTGAACAGTGAAAGCATAAGCAACACAGTGATGAGCTTATCTCTCTGTCACTCTGCTCTCTCCTCCTATCAGCATGTCCACTGCTAGCACAGCTGATTGGACTGAGTACAGTTATTGTCCCTTCCTTAGCCTGTGACTGGACAGTTAATGGAGAAGCAGCGCAGTGACGGGCTCATCTCTTTGTCACTCTGCTCTCTCCACCTATCAGCATGTCAACTGCTAGCACAGTTGATTGGACCCAGCACGGGTCTTGTCCCTCCCTCAGCCTGTTACTGGACAGAGAAAGTAGAAGCAGCGCAGTGACGGGCTCATCTCTCTGTCACTCTGCTCTCTCCTGCTATCAGCATGTCCACTGCTAGCAAAGCTGATTGGACCCACTATGGGTCTTGTCCCTCCCTCAGCCTGTGACTGGACAGTGAAAGGAGAAGCAGCGCAGTGACGGGCTCATCTCTCTGTCCCTCTACTCTCTCCTCCTATCAGCATGTCCACTGCTAGCACAGCTGATTGGACCCAGTACGAGTCTTGTCCCTCCCTTAGCCTGTGACTGGATGGTGAATGGAGAAGCAGCTGAGTGACAGGCTCATCTCTCTGTCACTCTGCTCTCTCCTCCTATCAGCATGTCCACAGCTAGCACAGCTGATTGGACCCACTACGGGTCTTGTCCCTCCCTCAGCCTGTGACTGGACAGTGAAAGAAGAAGCAGCACAATGACAGGTTCATCTCTCTGTCACTCTGCTCTCTCCTCCTATCAGCATGTCCACTGCTAGCACAGCTGATTGGCCCAGTACGGGTCTTGTCTCTTCCTCAGCCTGTGACTGGACAGTGAAAGGAGAAGCAGTGCAGTGACGGGCTCATCTCTCTGTCACTCTGCTCTCTCCTCCAATCAGCATGTCCACTGCTAGCATATAAGCCTTGCAGCACAGTTGCCTAGTGCCTTGTAATGCTTCCTATCTGCTATATTAGATTCACATTCAGGTAAAAAAATACATTCATCGGTATATTATTGAATTCAGAGCTTAGTAAATGAGATGAAGCTTTAAAACAGCATTTATGCTTGCAGGTGATTGGATGATGGAAGTCAGCAGAGCTTCTGCTCATTTACTAAGCTCTGGAACATCTGCAGTTGCAAAGTGCACAATCTATTTGCCTTTAGTAAATTGACTCCTTGTGTGTAGTCGGGAAATCAGCTTAGGTGATGATTACATGAAGAAGGAGAAACAAAACTGTTAGCAGAGCCGTCCAATTAATGATCGCACATGCTGGGAAATGGAAACCTTCTATTATCCTATTCATGTCTCCCTTCCCCCGGGTACAATGATATAACGATCGTTTGTCACTGCCTGGAAGGGGAGGAGGGCGTCAATGGAGAATAACGTGTATTGATCCCGCGGCTTCTGAACAATTCTACATTCACAGACTCTACACAAAGGATCACAATCATATCAGAGTGCCAGGAGCAATCAGAACCAATCAGAAACCATCATTTACTGATTTGTAGTGCTGATTGGTTGCTACTGACTACAGTTTTATTCAGATGGATTCTGCATACAATGTAGCAATGTGACAGTTTCTAGCAGACTATCATTTTTTTAGCATGGAGCGTGGACTGCTGGAAAGTGTCACATTGTTACATTGTATGCAGAATCCTAAGGAATCAAACTTTCAGGCCGTATTCACATCTGTGTGAGGCAACGCGTTTCTTTAAAATGCAGTTTTTTTTTGGAGTGTTTGTCACGTAACGGCATAGGGCAGCCCATTCACTTGAATAGGCTTCCCTATGCGTGACAGATGCGCCAAAATAGCTAATGTAAAGAACCAAAGGGGGCGCACCATCCTAGTGCGTTATCTTCAGATACCATTTATTATAGGAGGAAATGAGTGATTATACTCGCAGACCAATAAAAAGGCCACACTCACCACAATAATCCCACTATAGAACCACCAGAACTGCTAAGCATTCCTCTTACATCCTGGGAAGATGCCACATGGATCTACAGATGCTAACGCATTTCCAGGGGGGCCCCCTCTTCATCAGGGCTATCAGGGGAAGATGCCACATGGATCTACAGATGGTAACGTATTTTGAGGGGGTCCTCTCTTCATCAGGGCCATCAGGGGAAAATGCCACATGGATCTACAGATGCTAACGCATTTCCAGGGGGAGCCCCTCTTCATCAGGGGAAGATGCCACATGGATCTACAGATGGTAACGTATTTTGAGGGGGTCCTCTCTTCATCAGGGCTGTCAAGGAAAAATGCCACGTGGATCTATAGTGCTAATGCATTTTGAGGAGGTCCCCTCTACATCAGGGTCATCAGGGGAAAATGCCACGCAGATCTATAGATCTATAGATGCTAACGCATTTAGAGGGGAATCCCCCTCTTCATCAGGGCCATCAGGGGTAAATGCCACACGGATCTATAGATCTATAGATGCTAACGCATTTAGAGGGGGATCACCTCTTCATCAGGGCCATCAGAGGAAGATACCTCACGGATCTATAGATGGTAATGTATTTTGAGGGGGATCCCCTCTTCCTCAGGGCCACCAGGGGAAGATACCTCACTGATCTATAGATGGTAATGTATTTTGAGAGGGGGGGGGGGGGGTCCCCTCTTCATCAGGGCCATAAGGGGAAGAAGCCACGTAAATCTACAGATGCTAATGCATTATTGAGGGGGGTCCCGTCTTCATCAGTGCCATCAGGGGAAGATGCCATGCGGATCTACAGATGCTAATGCATTTCGAGGGGGGTATCCTCTTTATCAAGGTCATCAGTAGAAGATGCCACATGAATCTACGGATGCTAACGCTATTTGAGGTGGGTAACCTCTTCATCAGGGCCATCAGAGGAAGATGCCACCCGGATCTACAGATGCTAACGCATTTCGAGTGGGGTTCCCTTCTTATCAGGGTCATCAGGAGAAGATGCCACATGGATCTAAAGATGCAAACGCATTTTGAGGGGGGTTCTCTCTTCATCAGGGGTATCAGGGGAAGATGCCATGCGGATCTACAGATGCTAATGCATCATAAGGAAGGGGCCATCCCCAAACTGTTCCCACAAAGTTTGGGAGCATGAAATTGTCCAAAATGTCTTGGTCTGCTGACGCCTTAAGGGTTCCCTTCACTGGAACTAAGGAGCCTAACCCAACCTCTGAAAAACAACCCCACACCACAATCCCCCCCTCCACCAAATGATTGGGACCAGTGCACAAAGCAAGGTCCATAAAGACATGGATGAGTGAGTTTTAGGTGGAAAATTTGACTGGCCTGCACAGAATCCTGACCTCAACCAGATAGAACACCTTTGGGATGAGACTGCGAGCCAGGCCTTCTCATGCCTGACCTCACAAATGCACTTCTAGAAGAATGGTCAAACATTCCCATAGACACTCCTAAACCTTGTTGACAGCCTTGCCAGAAGAGTTGAAGCTGTTATAGCTGCAAAGGGTGGGCAAACTCAATATTGAACCCTACGGACTAAGACTGGGATGCCATTAACCACTTGCCGACCGCCGCACGACTATTTACTGCGGCGGTCAGCCCCTCACAGGCAGAGTGACGTAGTACTACGTCGCTAGCCTGTGAGGGTCTAGGGAGCGAGCGAGCGAGCGCGCACCCCCGGAGGCGTGCTCCCGCGCGGTCACGGACCCCCCCCCCCGCGCGTGTGACCGGCGGACCCGATGTCCGCCGGTCACTCGGCGATCGTCGGTGCAGAGGGAGAAAGGCAGGCGGCTAATGTAAACAAAGCCGCCTGTCATTCTCCCCTGTGTATGAATGGTGATCATACGGTTCTACTATGTAGGACCGTTGATCACTGTTCCTACACTTCAAGCCACAGCCAATCACAGTTAGAATCACGCCCCTAGGGACACACATAACCCCTCCCTCTCAAAAAAAAATGAACCCCTTCACTGCCAGTGTAATTTTACAGTAACAGGGCATATGTATAGCACTGATTACTGTAGAAATGTCACTGGTAACCCCAAAAGTGTCAAAAATGTCAGTCAAGGGTCCGATCTGTCCGCCGCAATGACGCAGTAGCGCAAAAAAAATCGTGGATCGCCGCCATTACGCGTTAAAAAAAAAAACAACAAAAATCTTTCTCTTCGTTAGTAAACGGGATAACTTTTGCGCAAACCAATCAAAATACGCTTTTTTGCGATTTTTTTTACCAAACATATGTAGCATAAAACAAATTGGCCGAAAATGTTAAAAAATTTTGATTTTTACATTTTTTTTGGGGGGGGGGGGATTTCATATAAAAAAATTTGAAAAATATTGTTATTTTTGCAAAATTTACGCTCTTTTTTTGTTTATAGCGCATGATCAAAAAATCGCACAGGTGATCAAATACCACCAAAAGAAAGCTCTGTTTGTGGGCAAAAAAGGACATCAAATTCGTTTGGGTAAAGCGTCGCACGACCGCGCAATTGTCCGTTAAAGTCACGCAGTGCCGAATCGCAAAATAGGCCCTGGTCAGGAAGGGGGTAAAATCTTCCGGGGCTTAAGTGGTTAAAGTTCATGTGCAGGTAAAGGCAGGCGTCCCAATACTTTTGACAATATAGTGTATATTGTAAGAGAGCCATTTATTTCATCATGTTAAAGCATTGGAGGAGACAGCAGAGTGACAGAGAGATGCGTTTATCAGTCCCCTGCTTCTCCTTTTCATTGTCCAATTACAGGTGGGGGGAGGGACAAGACCTGTAAGTGTTAACTAACTGCAGCAGAAAAAGATTAGGTGCCCTGCCCTGCTTGATAGGAACGTGCTAAGTGGCAGGGGTGAGTAAATGTCAGGACTGGATGGCCAGAAATGCCTTTAGCTGTTTGCAGGGAGTTCAGCTGATGTTTGGTCCAATGTTCCCAGCAGAGAATGAAATGTGGCCGGCAACCCTTCTGGGAAACCAGCGGCCCTGGCTGGACCAACCCAACTTGTTCTGTGCACCTCCTGGAAAGTGTTGTAAAGACGCTCCATTTAGAACAACGCTCAGGGCGGTTATGGGTGACTCTGTTACGGTAAGTGCTGGCTCCGGCAAGGTCATACGGTAACCGGAGGCGATCTGCGGAAGCCCCGCCCTCGTGCTGTAATTCGCTGTCAGGATGATGAAAGATGACGCGGGTGCCAGTAGTTCTTTTGTGCCTTTAGGCTCTCCTATGTTTGGTTAGGTGAGAACAGTTTTTTTTATTTTTGACAAAAGGACAAAAGCAGAAACATTCCATTTTACGACATCAAATATTTAGAATGAAGTCTACAGCCAGACGGCGTCAGTTTAATTTCAGAGACGGTCACATGACTAGTTCCCTTTAGGGCTTATTCACACTAACTTGGCCAAGCCCAACCCCTGGAAAACCCAGAAAAAACAGGAACAGCCAGTGAATGAAGGAGATGACGGATAGGACCAACATCTCTAAACAAAAAGACAAAGGAGAGAAACCCCCTTAGTGGGACTTTAACCACTTGCCGACCAGTCACGTTGACTGTACTGCGGCAAAGTGGCTCGTTCCCGTCCAGCGATGTAGACCTACGTCGCTGGACTCCTCCCCCTGTAGGCGGCGCTCGCGCGCCACCGGAGGCGCGCTCCCGCTGTTTTCAGTCACAGTGGGAGTTGGGCCAGGGGAGGAGCGGCGGCGATAGCCGCTGCTCTTCCCCGATCGTCGGAGAATCGAGCTTGGAGATCCGCCCGCTTGTGTAAACAGAGCGGGCGGATCTCCTAAGTGACAACTGACTAAGTGAACCTGCGATCTGTCCCTGTGTCACACAGTCACCTCCCCCCACACACGTCAGTAAGCACCAGGCATACATTAACCACTTGCCGACCGCCGCACGCCGATCTACGTCGGCGGTCAGCCCCTCACAGGCAAAGTGACGTAGGGCTACGTCACTAGCTTGTGAGGGTCTAGGGAGCGAGCGCACGCCGCCGGAGGCGCGCTCCCGCTCCCGCGTGGTCACGGACCCCCCCGCGCGTGTGACCGGCGGACCCGATGTCCGCCGGCCACTCTGCGATCGGCGGGGGAGAGGGAGAAAGTCAGGCAGCTTGTGTAAACAAGCTGCCTGTCATTCTCCCCTCTGTATGAGAGCTGATCATATGGATCTACTATGTAGATCCGTTGATCACTCTGCATACAGCTGAAGCCACAGCCAATCACAGTTAGAATCACGCCCCTAGGGACACACACAGCCCCTCCCTCTCAAATAAAGTTAACCCCTTCACTACCAGTGTATTTTTACAGTAACAGTGCATATATATAGCACTGAGTACTGCAGAAATGTCACTGGTAACCCCAAAAGTGTCAAAAATGTCAGTCAAGGGTCCGATCTGTCCGCCCCAATGTCGCAGTACCGCAAAAAAAATCGCAGATCGCCGCCATTACGCGTTAAAAAAAACAACAAAAATGACAAAAATCTTTCCCTTAGTCAGTAAACGCAATAACTTTTGCGCAAACCAATCAAAATACGCTTTTTGCAATTTTTTTTTACCAAACATAGGTAGCATAAAACAAATTGGCCGAAAATGTTAAAAAATTTTGATTTTTACATTTTTTGGGGGGGAATTTCATATAAAAAAAAGGGAAAAATATTGTTATTTTTGCAAAATTGATGCTCTTTTTTTGTTTATAGCGCGTGATCAAAAAATCGCACAGGTGATCAAATACCGCTAAAAGAAAGCTCTGTTTGTGGGAAAAAAAGGACGCCAAATTCGTTTAGGTACAGCGTCGCACGACCGCGCAATTGTCCGTTAAAGTCACACAGTGCCGAATCGCAAAATACCCCCTGGTCGTTTAGCAGCCAAATCCTCCGGGGCTTAAGTGGTTAACCCCTCCCTCTCCAATAAAATTAACCCCTTCCCTGCCAGTGTCATTTTTACAGTAACAGTGCATATGTATAGCACTGATTACTGTAGAAATGTCACTGGTACCCCCAAAAGTGTCAAAAATGTCAGCCAAGGGTCCGATCTGTCCGCCGCAATGTCGCAGTCCCGCAAAAAAAAAATCGCAGATCGCCGCCATTACTCGTTAAAAAAAAACACCAAAAATGACAGAAATCTTTCCCTTAGTTAGTAAACGCAATAACTTTTGCGCAAACCATTTAAAATACGCTTATTGTGATTTTTTTTTTACCAAACATGGATAGCAGAAAACAAATTGGCGAAAAATTTAAAAAAAAATTGATTTTTACATTTTTTTGGGGGGGAATTTCGTATAAAAAAATGTTAAAAATATTGTTATTTTTTCAAAATTTACGCTCTTTTTTTTGTTTATAGCGCAAAAAGTAAAAATCGCACAGGTGATCAAATACCACCAAAAGAAAGCTCTGTTTGTGGGGAAAAAAAGAACATAAATTTCGTTTGAGTACGGCGTCGCACAATCGCGCAATTGTCAGTTAAAATTGCACAGCGCCGAATCGCAAAAAGTGGCCTGAGCGTAAGACAGCAAAATCCTCCGGTGGTAAAGTGGTTAAGGGTCTTTATCCTAATAAATTGTCCAAAATGTCTTGGTATGCTGACGCCTTAAGAGTTCCCTTCACTGGAACTAAGGGGCCAAACCCAACCCCTGAAAAACAACCCCACACCATAATCCCCCCTCCACCAAATGATTTGGACCAGTGCACAAAGCAAAGTCCATAAAGACATGGATGAGTGAGTTTAGGGTGGAGGAACTTGACTGGACTGCACAGAGTCCTGACCTCAACCGGATACAACACGTTTGGGATGAATTAGAGCGGACACTGCAAGCCAGGCCTTCTCGTCCAACATCAGTGCCTGACCTCACAAATGCACTTCTGGAAGAATGGTCAAACATTCCCATAGACACACTCCTAAACCTTGTGGGCAGCCTTCCCAGAAGATATGAATCTGTTATAGCTGCAAAGGGTGGACCAACTCAATATTGAACCCTATGGACTAAGACTGGGATGCCATTAATGTTCATGTGTGGCCACACAGGGTGAGCCAATCAGCGGGTCCGGCGGTAATCACAGGGGGGCACCCGCGTTGTAAACACAGCAGACCGCTGTTCTGTCAGTAATGAACACAGGGATCCTGTGTTCCTCTTATTTAGGAACACAGGTCTCTGTGCTCATGCAGCAAACCCATCCCCCACACAGTTATAAAGCACCCGCTAGGGACACATTTAACCCTTTGATCACCCCCCCGGTGTTAATCCCTTCCCTGTCAGTGTCAGTGCTTAAAAATATGCACTAATTACTGTAGTAATGTCACTGATCCCCCCCAAAAGTGTCAAAAGTGTCAGTTAGGTGTCCGATCTGTCCCCTGCAATGTCTCAGTCCCGCTAAAAATTGCAGATCGCCGCCATTACTAGTAAAAAAGATAAAAAAATAAATAAAAATGACAAGAATCTTTCCCCTAGTTTGTAGACGCGATAACTTTTGCGCAAACCAATCAAAATACACTTATTGGGATTTATTTTTTACCAAAAATATGTAGCAGAATACAAATTGGTCCTAAAATGATGAAAAAATTAGATTTTTAGTTTTTTTTATTGGGAATGTTTTATAGCAGAAAGTAAAAAATATTGTTTTTTTTTTTTTAGAATTGTCGCTCTTTTTTTTTTATAGCGCAAAAAATAAAAATCACAGAGGTGATCAAATCCCACCAAAAGAAATCTCTATTCGTGGGGAAAAAAGGATAAAGGATATTTGGGTACAGCGTCGCAGAACTGCGCAATTGTCCATTAAAATAATGCAGCGCCGTATCGCAAAAAATGGCCTGGTCATTAAGGGGGTAAATCCTTCCGGTCCAAAAGTGGTTAAAAATATTGATCGACCAATATCGTTTTTTTTACCGCCAATACCGGTATTTTGGTCATCGGATATCGGTATCGGTCGATATTGGCCGATATTTTCGGACTGGTCACATAGTAAATAGGAAGTGCTGTTGACCCCAGGGATGCCCACCATGGCCACCAGGGATGGCAATCAGGGGTCAGGGAGCCTGCCAGTGCCCTCCCCATCAGTGCTGCCCACCAGTGCCTTCCCCATCGGTGCTGCCCACCAGTGCCATCTATAAGTGCCGCCCACCAGTGCCCATTATTGCCCACCAGTGCCGCCTATCACTGCTTATCAGTGCCGCCCATCAGTGCCGCCTATCAGGGCCCATCAGTACCGCCTATCAGTTCCCATCAGTGCCACCTATCAGTGCCCATCACTGCCGACTATCAGTGCCACATATCAGTGCCCATCAGTGCTGCATATCAGTGCTGCCTATCAGTGCAGCATATTAGTGCCACCCCCATCAGTGCCTCCTCATCAGTGCCTGTCAGTGCGGCCTCATCAGTTCTCATCAGTGCAGGAAAAAACGTATCTATTTACAAAATTTTATAACATAAACAAAAAACTTTTTTTCTTTTTTCAAACTTTTCGGTCTTTTTTTTATTTGTTTAGCAAAAAAGAAAAAACCTTACAGTGATCAAATACCACCAAAAGAAAGCTCTATTTGTGGGGAAAAAATGACATAAATTTGGTTTAGGTACAGAGTTGCATGACCGCGCAATTGTCATTCAAAATGCAACAGCGCTAAAAGCTATAAATTGGCCTGGGCGGGAAGGGGGAAAAGTGCCCGGTATTGAAGTGGTTAACCATTGTACAGAAAAAAAAAAAAAGGTTTTAGTGTACGCCCCTTTGCTATGTTATGGATAAGGTTTGGAGTTTTAGATTGTCCGCCTGCATGAGGTCATCTTGTTTCTTAGCCCTGATGAAGAGGGGCTTTGTAACGTGTTGGCTTCTTGGCCTCTTATCATGAGAAAGAAAAATTCCTACCGGATTTATTCAAGCTTTGTAGGGCTGTCGTCCTCTAAACTTTCTCCAGGAAGTGCGTTACTGGCAGGATCACCAGGTAAAAATAGAAAAACAAATGCAGCCACCACACCTATGGCCTGCTAAGCTGCAACAGATGACATTTTTCTTCCTGAGTTTAGAGACCCCTTTACATTTCAGGTCTGCTTAGAACACCTACAGGGGGTAAGGGGCAATAGAGATGGTAGGTAAAGGGTGTGCAAATGTCTGTTGTATGCTTTAAAAAGAGAAGTATGGGCAATGCTTTTTTTTTTTTGGCTTCTCTTCTGGGTCTATTCCTGACCTCCAGTGACCCAGATTCAGTCTTAGAGCCGCCGGGGGGACACCTGCAGCCATATGAAATATCTCACAAAAGTAAGTACACCCCTCACATTTTTGTAAATCTTTTATTATATCTCTTCATGTGACAACACTGAAGAAATGACACTTTGCTACAATGTAAAGTAGTGAGTGTCATAGGCGTGCGCACAGGGTGTGCCAGGTGTGCCTGGGCACACCCTAATCATCCTGTGTAGCACAGATTCCCCCTGTTTAAACCCCTGATATTATTATTATACAGGATTTATATAGCGCCGACAGTTTGCGCAGCGCTTTACAATATGAGGATATTTCACCAAAGGGATCCTAAAAAAAAAAAAAAAATTAAAAATAAAAAAATAATAAAAATAAAAACTACTGACACCATCAACTGCCCTACTGACACTGTCAGTATATATATATATATATATATATTATATACTGTATATACACATGCACACACACACGTGTTTAAGCTTTGAGGTGCACACCTATGGTGAGTGTACAGCTTGTATAACAGTGTAAATTTGCTGTCCCCTCAAAATAACTCAACACACAGCCATTAATGTCTAAACCGCTGGCAACAAAAGTGAGTACACCCCTTAGTGAAAATGTTCAAATTGGGCCCAAAGTGTCAATATTTTGTGTGGCCACCATTATTTTCCAGCACTGCCGTAACCCTCTTGGGCATGGAGTTCACCAGAGCTTCACAGGCGGCCACTTGAGTCCTCGACATCACAGAGCTGGTGGATGTTAGAAACCTTGCACTCCTCCACCTTCCGTTTGAGGATGTCCCACAGATGCTCAATAGGGTTTAGGTCTGGAGACATGCTTGGCCAGTCCATCACCTTTACCCTCAGCTTCTTTAGCACAGCAGTGGTCATCTTGGAGGTGTTTGGGGTCATTATCATGTTGGAATACTGCCCTGCGGCCCAGTCTCCGAAGGGAGGGGCTCATGTTCTGCTTCAGTATGTCACAGTACATGTTGGCATTCATGGTTCCCTCAATGAACTGTAGCTCCCCAGTGCCGGCAGCACTCATGCAGCCCCAGAACATGACACTCCCAGCACCATGCTT
Organism: Pelophylax lessonae; assembly: GCF_965119305.1. NCBI lineage: Eukaryota > Metazoa > Chordata > Amphibia > Anura > Ranidae > Pelophylax > Pelophylax lessonae. The sequence goes on from NC_138778.1 coordinate 22,877,131, forward strand.
GACTGTAGGCAAGACACACTTGTCTTTGTACTCCTCACCTGGTTGCCGCCACACACGCTTGACACCATCTGACCCAAATAAGTTTATCTCAGTCTCATCAGACCACAGGACATGGTTCCAGTAATCCTTGTCCTTAGTCTGCTTGTCTTTAGCAAACTTTTTGTGAGCTTTCTTGTGCATCATCTTTAGAAGAGGCTTCCTTCTGGGATGACAGCCATGCAGACCAATTTGATGCAGTGTGCGGCGTATGGTCCGAGCACTGACAGGCTGCCCCCCATCCCTTCAACCTCTGTAGCAATGCTGGCAGCACTCATACGTCTATTTCCCAAAGACAACGTCTGGATATGACGCTGGGCACGTGCACTCAACTTCTTTGGTCGACCATGACGAGGCCTGTTCTGAGTGGAACCTGTCCTGTTATACCGCTGTATGGTCTTGGCCACCATGCTGCAGCTCAGTTCCAGGGTCTTCTTATAGCCTAGGTCATCTTTATGTAGAGCAACATTTCTTTTTTTTTAGATCCTCAGAGAGTTCTTTGCCATGAGGTGCCATGTTGAACTTTCAGTGACCAGTATGAGAGAGTGAGAGCGATAACATCAAATTTACCACACCTGCTCCCCATTCACACCTGAGACCTTGTAACACTAATGAGTCACATGACACTGGGGAGGGAAAATGGCTAATTGGGCACAATTTGGACATTTTCAGTTTTGTTGCCAGTAGTTTAGACATTAATGGCTGTGTGTTGAGTTATTTTGAGGGGACAGCAAATTTACACTGTTATACAAGCTGTACACTCACTACTTTACATTGTAGCAAAGTGTCATTTCTTCAGTGTTGTCACATGAAAAGATAGAATAAAATATTTACAAAAATGTGAGGGGTGTACTCACTATTGTGAGATACTGTAGGTGAGTATTTATGTGCGTTTTTGCTATCCTACGTTCAGGGCCGCCGTTAGAAATCACTGGGCCCTGTACAGCCTACCTGACATCCCCAACCCCCCCCCCCCCCCCCCGAAAATATCAAAATTATATTTTCACAAAAAAATACACGAAAATCATTAATAGTGGACACAAATATAACACGACTTACTAAATTGCTGCTAAATCTAAAAGATAAAACTGCATTGAATTAATAAAGTTCTTTCCATAAATAACACCGATGTCAAATTTTCCCACAAATAGAGCTTTCTTTTTTTGGTGTTTGATCACCTCTGCGATTTTTATTATATGAACAAAGAAAAGAGTAAAAAAAAAAAGAAAAAAAAACAAAAAACATTTTTTTACTTCCTGCTATAAAACATATCAAATAAAAAAAAAGTTTTTAAAAAATCTGTAAATGAAAAAAGAACGAAAATTTTGAAAAAAAAAAAACTCCAATAATTTTTACTTTCTGCTATAAAACATAGCCATTAAAAAAAAAAAATCAATAAAAAAATCAAACTTCTTCATAAATTTTGGCTAAAATATATCCTGCTGGTAAACAGAAAAATCCCAATAATGTATATTGATTGGTTTGCATAAAAGTTATAGCGTCTACAAACTGTGGAATATATACTGGAATTTATTTTTTTTATACTGTTAATGGCGGTGGTCAGTGACTTATAATAGGACTGCAACAGTGTGGCAGGGAATCTGATATTAACTGGGGACTAAGATCACCTGTGACACTAAGGCTCCGTTCACATGTCAGCGTATGGATCGCGGCGCGATTCCGCCCGCGATCCGGAGATTATTGCAAATCGCGGAAACGCCTGTGCGTTGCCCATGATTTGCAATAGCCCCCCAAACGCTGAGCGATGTTGCCGCGATTCCCGCCTGCCGAATCGCAGTAACATCGCGCAAAAAAAAAATTGCGGGATGCATTACGCCCAAAAAAGTACGAGAGCTTCTTTGGAGCATATTGCGTCGCGCGATTTTTTTTGCGCGATGTTACCGCGATTCGGCAGGCGAAAATCGCGGCAACATCGCTCAGCGTTTGGGGGGCTATTGCAAATCACGGGCAACCCACAGGCGTCCCGCGATTTGCAATAATCTCCGGATCGCGGGCGGAATCGCGGCGATTCTGCCCGCGATCCAAACGCTGACATGTGAATGCAGCCTAATACAGAGAACCGTGATAATACTTTACACGGTCACTGTACTAATGACACTGGCTGGGAAGGGGTTAACATCCAGGGGGAAACAAGGGGTTAAAAGTCTGCTTTTTTTACTACAGATCTCTTTGTTTCCTATCCCTGCTTTGTAGAGATAAGAAACAGGGAGATTTTTCCCTTCTGTACAGAGCTCTGTGTTGATTGTCAACACAGGGCCCTGGGCTGTGATTGGATACAGCCGATAAGCAGGTCCTGGCCATGAATCATTGGCTGGGACTTGCTGAGAGACTCCCGCTGTGTACAAGCACATTGCGTGCACCCTGAACCCGGAAGCAGGCGGTGACGTACGGGTACATTGCTTTGCCTGCTCAGGCCACCTGTCCGCAGGCCCACAAGTGGTTAAAAGAGAAGTATGCCAAAGATTTTTTAGGCAATATTCCTCTTGTGGGTCACAGGAGTTAGAGATCGACTGATTATCGGCAAAGCCGATATATTGAGGGCCGTCATGCACTTTCCCCGATATATTGGAATCGGCCCCTGAGGTTACTGATATTGCCGATATTTCGTAAAGTGCTGTACCGGAGTGATACCTGCAGCTAGAGGCATCACCCCGGTACCGGCGTCCATAGCCAATGGTCGGCTGTCTTGTAATGACAATCGATGCGGCTGAGAAGCCGCTCGGCTGTCATTACAAGGAGCGGGAGGGGACGTCCCCACCCCCTCCCGCTGCCTTCCGTGGCTCGCCCGGGTCTCCCGCCCCATTGGGAGACCCGGGCAACCAGCCTGCACGACTGCCAAAGAGAAGACCCGATCAAAGCCGCATTCGGCTCTGATCTGGTCTCCATGCAAAAACCCGGAAGTGATGTCATGTTTGGGGGTTCTAAGTAATTTTCATTTTTGTACATTTAAAAAAAATACTGTATATATTTTTTATTTTTATCACTTGACAGGTACTCTTGTGGAGGGATCTGATGGTCTAATACCCCAAACCCCTCCTCTGTACTCCAAGTTTGGCTGTTTTGAATGCTGTAATTTTTTTAAAATCTGGCGCCGAGTACTTGGAAGTGATGTCATGACATGACTTCCGGGTTTTTGCATGGAGACCCGATCAGAGCCGAATGCGGCTTTGATCAGGTCTTCGGCGGCCGTGCAGGCTGGTTGCCCCGGGTCTCCTGGTGGGATGGGATACCCGGGCGAGCCGTGGAAGGCGGTGGGAGGGGGGGGACGTCCCCTCCCGCTCCTTGTAATGACAGCAGAGCGGCTTCTCAGCCGCATCGGTTGTCATTACAAGACAGCCGACCGTCGGCTATAGACGCCGGTACCGGGGTGATGCCTCTAGCTGCAGGCATCACTCCGGTACAAGCACTTTCCGGAAATATCGGCAATATTGGTAACCTCTGGGGCCGATTCTGATTTATCAGGGGAAAGTGCAGATCGGCCCTCGATATATCAGCTTTGCCGATAATCGGTTGATCCCTAGTTTTGAATGCTCATGAGTGTAGATGGTGGATTTGAGGTCCTATAGACCCCAGATATGAACGCTTATAAGTGTAGATGGTGGATTTGAGGTCCTATAGACCCCAGATATGAATGCTTATAAGTGTAGATGGTGGATTTGAGGTCCTTTAGACCCCAGATCCCTCCATAAAGAGGACATGTCATTGCCTATTACTGTCACAAAGGATTTTTACATTCCTTCTGGCAGCAATAAAAGCGATAACAATTTTTTTTTTCAAAGCAACAGTGTAAAAATGAAAAAATTAAATAAATTTTATAATAATAAAAAAGCAAAATTAAAGTGACCCCCCCCCCCCCCCCCCGGTGCAAAGGCAAATGCGTGTGTCGGCAAACAACGATCATTCCACACCTGTATCACCCCGAACATCAGATCATGGGCAGTAATTGTAGCACCAGACCTCCTCTGTAAATCTAGAGTGGTGACCTGTAAAGGCTTTTAAAGCATCGCCTATGGGTAGTCAAATTTACGTAGTTTGTTGCCGTTGCACGGGCGTGCGAGATTTTAAATGTTCGGTATTCATTTACTCGGCGTAAAATCATCTTTTATATTTTACTTTTTGTAAAATATACGTTTTCTAAAATATATATTTGGGTTATGTATTTTTTTTTTTTTTGCATGAAAATTCGAAAAAGACTATTTTTTCCCAAACAATTGCGTTTGAAAAACAACTGCGCAAATACCGTGTGGCATAAAAAGAATTGCAAAACCGTTTTTTTCTCTGCAGACATTACTCATTGCACCATCCAGACCCGCCCTCTCTGATGTCTTACTAATCATTTAAAAAAGCACCTAAATCTTAAGTGTCGGTCAGGATCAATGGAAATTACTTTTTTATTTTTAAAAGCAAAACTCCAGCCAAAAATAAGATAAACAACAAATAATCCTTTTAAAAGATATAACAAAACTTTTGCTGCAATATTCGACCCAGAGATTTTTTTTCACATTTTTTTGTTTGTGCCACCAGATGTCCTTAGTCTGATCACCATCGATATTCAACTAATTGGTTCCAAGCCCTGGTCGTCCGCGACCCGTCCCCAGCCTGCGATTGGACAGTGAAAGGAGACGCAGACCAGTGATGGGCTTATCTCTACACTCTGCTCTCTCCTCCTATCAACATGCTTCTGGTGAGCTGCTGTACACTAAGATCAGTAGTGGGGTGAATCAACGGCTTAATGACCACAGATCATACTGAGACATGTACTAAAGTATCACACCTGAATAACCCACTCCCAGTAGTAGTAGTGGTTTTAGCGGTCTGTAGTAGTTGTAGTGGTCTATGGTGGTGGGCTGAAGCAGTGCTAGAGGTCTGTAGTAGTTTTAGCAGTCTGTAATAGTGGTAGAGGCCTGTAGTAGTTCTAGTGGTTTGCAGTTGTAGTGGTCTGTAGGAGTTGTATTGGTCTGTAGTTGTAGTGGGCTGTAGTAGTTGTAGTGGGTGGTAGTCCTGGTAGTAGTTCCATTTGTAATGGTCTGTAGTAGTTTTAGAGGGCTGTGGTAGTGCTAATGGTCTGAAGAAGTTGTAATAGTCTGTAGTAGTGGTAGTGGGCTGTAGTAGTTGAAATGGTCTGTAACAGAAGTAGCAGTCCATAGTAGTGGTAGTGGTCTGTAGTAGTTGTAGTGGTCTGAAGTAGTGGTAGAAGTCAGTAGTAGTGGCATGTAGTAGTCTGTAGTAGTGTTAATGGCCTTTAGTAGTTGTAGCAGGCTGTAGTAGTGGTAGAGGTCAGTAGTAGTTGCAGTGGTCTGTAGCAGTGGTAATGGCCTGTAGTATTTTTAGAGGTCTGTAGTAGTGGCAATGGTCTGTAGTAGTAGTAGAAGTTTGTAGTAGTGGTAATGATTTGTAGTAGTTGTAGTGGTCTTTAGTAGTGGTAATGGTCAGTAGTAATTGTAGAGGTCTGTAGTAGTAGTGGGCTGTAGTAACTGTAGTGGTCTGTAGTAGCAGTCTGTAGTAGTTGTAATGGTCTGTAGTAAATTTAGAGGTCTGTAGTAGTGGTAATAGTCTGTAATACTGGGCTGTAGTAGTTGTAGTGGTCTGTAGTAGTGATAGAGGTCTATAGTAGTTGTTGTGGGGGACTGTGGTAGTGGTCTGTAGTATTGGTACGGGTCAGTAGTAGCGGTGGTGGTTTGTAGTTGTTGTGGCAGTCTGTGGTAATGGTTTGTAGTAGTTGTGGTGGTCTGTAGCAGTCGTAGTGGGCTGCAGTTGTTGTGGCGGTCTGTGGTAGTGGTCTGTAGTAGTGGTACGGGTCAGTAGTAACGGTGGTGGTTTGTAGTAGTTGTGGTGGTCTGTAGTAGTGGTAGTGGGCTGTAGTAGTGGTCTGTAGCAGTGGTAGTGGGCTGTAGTTGTTGTGGTAGCCTGTAGTAGTGGTAGAGGTCTGTAGTAGTTGTGGTAGTGGGCTGCAGTTGTTGTGGTGGTCTGTAGTAGTGGTAGTGGGCTGTAGTAGTTGTAGTGGTCTGTAGCAGTGGTAGTGGTCTGTAGTAGTGGTAGCGGGCTGTAGTAGTGGTGGTAGCGGGCTGTAGTAGTTGTGGTGGTCCATAGAGGTGGTAGGGGTCTGTAGTAGTTGCAGTGGTCTCTACTTCCCCTCGTATTAAAGATGGCTGCCACAGCATTGGTGTATTTTATTCTGATATGATGCGTCTATGGTCACCCTATTATCAGGCCCGTCGGTAATCTTGGGGTGATCTGGGTGTTGGTGGTTGCTGACCTCACTGATATACAGAGGCTTGCACAGTGTTCATGTTCTCTGAGCTGACTTCGGGAGAAGACTCTTATCAGGGGATCGGACTATTGCGCACTGTGTGAAGCAATTGGTACATTGTTAGTGAGAAGAGATATTTCTACTGAATTACTTCATTGCCTCTCGGGCTCTACGCGATGTCTGTGAACGCCGATTACACAACAACAAAGAATATTACTGAATAGAACGCGGCTCGATTCCTGATAAACTTATGTCACCCGCATTTCCTGAAAGGCGACCTTTCATCAGACTCCGCTTTACGTAGAACTCTGCGATGTTTGCGTGATTCTCTAGTGCTGTCCGCATCACTCAGATCAGTGGTGACTGCTGAAAAGGTAACTCCACTTTTGTGCAAAATAAAAAATATATATATATCATATACAATTTCTACACAAGCCATGTTGTAATTGAAGGTCATTAAAAATTCTCTTTTTTTTTTTTCAATTTTCAGCCGCTGCCATTTTCTGTACTTTTCAGTGCAATACAGCACCCTGGCCGCATTCTATACACAGTTAGAATACAGGAATCCCCCACAAATGTCAGTTCTGGCTTGTGTGATTGGCTCACTGATTTTCAACGGGAATTTCATTTTTGGCAAAACACTCCCCAAGGGTTTATTATTTCCAAAGGCATGCAGACCCTGCAGCTTTCCTCATCAGAAGTGCACCAGGTGATTATAATGAACCAGACCCTCCCATTCAGAATCAGTCTGCACATGACATGGGGAAATAAGCAGCTATTTCTTCAGAGAAACAAAAGGCAGGAATCTGCTACAATGTTTGTTAGGTTCTCTGCAATGTACATAGATCACACCGAGGGGAGTTACCCTTAAACACCTTCCCGACCGCCCGCCGCACATTTACTGCGGCAGGCTGGCTCTCCTGCGCGAACTGACGTAGACCTACGTCAGTTGTGTGCGTGGTGCTGGGGGGCAAATGGGCGCTGCCAGCGGCGTGCTCCTGCCCCCACTAGGCAGCCGGGAAGCCGATCCACGGGACCGGCGGCTGTGACTGTCTCTGGGCACCCGCGATCGTTCCCCACTGAGAGAGAAGAACGGTCAGCTGTTGTAAACACAGCTGACCATTCTTCTCTCTGGAATGATCACAGAGTGCCTGTGATCCTTCTATATAGGAACACAGGTCTCTATGATCATTTCACAAGCCACGCCCCATACAGTTAGAATCACTCCCCTAGGCTCACATTTAACCCCTTGATCACTTACTAGGTTAACCCCTTCCCTGCCAGTGTCATTATTACAGTAACAGTGCATATTTTTAGCACTGATTACTGTATTAATGTCACTGGTCCCCCCCAAAAGTGTCAAAAATGTCAGTCAGGGGTCCGATCTGTCCGCCGCAATGTCGCAGTCCCGCAAAAAAAAAAATTGCAGATCGCCGCCATTACTCGTTAAAAAACAAAAACAATAAAAATGACAAATCTTTCTCGTAGTTATTAAACGCAATAACTTTTGCGCAAACCAATCGCTTATTGCGATTTTTTTTTTTTTTTTTACCAAAAATATGTAGCAGAAAAAAAATTGGCTAAAAATATTAAAAAATTTTGATTTTTAAATTTTTTTTTGAGAATTTCATATACAAAAATGTGAAAAATATTATTTTTTTCAAAATTGTTGCTTTTTTTGTTTATAGCGCAAAAAAAAAAAAAAAATCGCACAGGTGATCAAATACCACCAAAAGAAAGCTCTGTTTGTGGGAAAAAAGGACGTCAATTTTGTTTAGGTACAGGGTCGCACGACCGTGCAATTGTCTGTTAAAGTCACGCAGTGCCGAATCGCAAAATACCCCCTGGTCAGGAAGGGGGTAAAATCTTCTGGGGCTTAAGTGGTTAAACGCAATAACTTTTGCGCAAACCAATCAAAATACGCTTATTGTGATTTTTTTTTTTTACCAAAAATATGTAGCAGAAAAAAAAATGGCTAAAAATATTAAAAAATTTTGATTTTTAAATTTTTTTTGAGAATTTCATATACAAAAATGTGAAAAATATTATTTTTTTTCAAAATTGTTGCTTTTTTTGTTTATAGCGCCAAAAAAAAAAAAAAAAAAAAATCGCACAGGTGATCAAATACCACCAAAAGAAAGCTCTGTTTGTGGGAAAAAAAGGACGTCAATTTTGTTTAGGTACAGGGTCGCACGACCACGCAATTGTCTGTTAAAGTCACGCAGTGCCGAATCGCAAAATAGGCCCTGGTCTTTGAGCAGCCAAATCCTCCGGGGCTTAAGTGGTTAAAACGCAATTTTTATTTCACACTCACAATAAATGTTGCAACGTCTCTGCATATCGAGTGCGCCTTCTATCTCATCCTGACGATGGTCAGTAGCCGCTTACTTATTAAACAGGGGAAGGCGGCGCTTGGGCGTCAACTCAGGGAAGTCAGTGCCAAACAATAAAGTGAAACTAAATCAGAGAGGAGCACAGGAGTGGTTTTCCTGAATACTATCATGTGAACTCTGAACGTCTATCATTAAAAGTTAAAAATAGAGTGTAGGTTCACTTTTATGTGACCATTCTTATCAATGCATGCTGATGTCTTAGTTACCAACGTAAACTCCGCTAAATCCGCTCATCACACCACAAGCCGGATCAGACCGGATCCTCCGGTGACTGCAGTCTATAATGACGTGAAACACCCATAATGACTGCAGCTGAAAACAATGTGATCCAAGATGAAAGCTGAATTCCAGGTATGGATATTATATGTTTCTATTATTCCAGCTTGCAGCAATGTAAGTATGTACACTATATTACCAAAAGTATTGGGACGCCTGCCTTTACACACACATGAACTTTAATGGCATCCCAGTCTTAGTCCGTAGGGTTCAATATTGAGTTGGCCCACCCTTTGCAGCTATAACAGCTTCAACTCTTCTGGGAAGGCTGTCCACAAGGTTTAGGAGTGTCTATGGGAATGTTTGAAGATTCTTCCAGAAGCGCATTTGTGAGGTCAGGCACTGATGTTGGACGAGAAGGCCTGGCTTGCAGTCTGTGCTCTAATCGGGTGTTCTATCGGACTGAGGTCAGGACTGTGCAGACCCAGTCAAGTTCCTCCACACCAAATTCGCTCATCCATGTCTTTATGGACCTTGCTTTGTGCACTGGTCCAAATCATTTGGTGTGGGGGGGGGGGGGTTATGGGGTGGGGTTATTTTTCAGGGGTTTGGTTTGGCCCCTTAGTTCCAGTGAAGGGAACTCTTACGGTGTCAGCATACCAAGTTATTTTGGACAATTTCATAGTCCCAACTTTGTGGGAACAGTTTGGGGATGGCCCCTTCCTGTTCCAAAATGACTGCGCACCAGTGCACAAAGCAAGGTCCATAAAGACATGGATGAGCGAGTTTGGGGTGGAGGAACTTTACTGGCCTGCACAGAGTCCTGACCCCAACCCGATAGAACAGTGGTCCTCAGGGCCCACTAACAGGTCAGGTTTGCAAGATAACTGAAATACATTCCAGGTGATATCATTTGCTGCTCAGTGATTGCAGTACTCTTGTCTGCATCTCCCCAAGGTAATACTTAAAATCTGGTCTGTTAGTGGGCCCTGAGGACCGGAGTTGAGGACCACTGCGATAGAACACCTTTGGGATGAATTAGAGTGGAGACTGCGAGCCAGGCCTTCTCTAAAACATCAGTGTCCAGTGTAAAGTTTCCACAGTCAGTGATGATTAGGGGAGCCATGTCATCTCCTGGTGTTGGCCCACTGTGCTTTATCAAGTCCAAAGTCAGCGCAGACCTCTAGCAGGAAATTCTAGAGCGCTTCATGCTTCCCTCTGCTGATCAGCTTTATGGAGATGCTGATTTCATTTTCCAGCAGGACTTGGCACCGCCCACACTGCCAAAACTACAAATACCTGGTCACATGATCATGGGATCACTGTGCTTGATTGGCCAGCAAACTCGCCTGACCTAAACCCCATAGAGAATCTGTGGGGTATTGTCAAGAGGAAGATGAGAGGCACCAGAACCCAACAATGCAGACGGGTTGAAGGCCGCTATCAAAGCAACCTGGGCTTCCATCACGCCTCAGCAGTGCCGCAGGCTGATCACCTCCATGCCACGCCGCATTGATGCAGTAATTTATGCAAAAGGAGCCCCGACCAAGTATTGAGTGCATTCTATACTGTACATGGACAGACTTTTCACTAAGCCAACATTTCTGTATTAAAAATCCTTTTTTTTGTTGGTCTTATGTAATATTCTAATTCTGTGAGATACTGAATTTTGGGGTGTCACTAGCTGTAAGCCATAATCATCAAAATTAAAAGAAAGAAATGCTTGAAATATATCACTCTGTGTGTAACATATATATATAAAATATATGAGTTTCCTTTTCAAATTGAACTACTGAAATAAAAATAACTTTTTGATCATATTCAAATTTTAAAAGATGCACCTGTAAATTGATAGACAAAAAAATAAAATAAAAAATTGGGCAGACTCAGTGGACTTCTCTTTTTCTGCCATCACTTTTGGTTGTTTCTATGTAACTGTATATGCTAGATTATTATATATTTTTTTTTTATTGGAGTTACCCTTTATGTTCAGATGAGAAAGCTGAAAAGCTGCGTTTTCTTGGTAAGCTTTTTTTATTTTATTTAACATTGTAATGTGATTTGGCAATGTGGCTGATATACATAAAGTGTCTTTTTTAACAATAAACCTAAAAAGACCAAAAAAAAAAAAAAAAAACATGACAGTATTTGTTACAAAGCAGAATTTTAATGGCTGTAGTTAAAGTCTTTTGTTTCAAGCAGAAACTCAGAGTAAACAGCGACAGACTGTGCACAAAAAGAGCCTTCAGACTGACACTCCTGACAGCAGCGATCCGCCCATGTTTAATTGGTGGCGGAGGTTTCCTGCAAACCACATGGCATTTCGCCCAGGCTTACCGCTAATTACCTTAAACACAGCGCCATTGTGTGATTTGTTTTATTGACTTACATGCATTGCCACTCATAATGACAGGTGTGTCACTTAACAGGTAGTTCTATGAATAAAAAGTCTTATAGGAGATTAGGAAGACTTGAAGCAGCAATTTGGAAATCAAACATTGGACTCCTTCCTCTGCTAGCATCGGGTAAACAAAAAGCCAACGTGGATCCCAAGGATATCCGAAAACTTGTTCTTCTAAAATACGTCCCGCTATGTCAGTAGTGTCCTATCTGGAAAAAAAAAATAGGCAGCATAGTTAGCAAAGACTAAAACGTTGTCTCTCCCTAACAACCTGTCCTATAGATGGCCGCAGGCAGGAAGCAGTGGCCGGGTGTGTGGACTATCTGTATGGAGTTTGCATGTTCTCCTGGTGTGTGTTTCCTCCAGGAACTCCGATTTCCACCTACACTCCAAAGAGTTGCTGGAAGAATAATTGGCTCTTGTCTGAATTTGCTCTATTGGCTGAATTGGTTCTATTGGCTCTTGTCTGAATTGGCTCTATTGTCTGGAATGGCTCTATTGGCTGACTTGGCTCTTGCCTGAATTGGCTCTATTGGCTGACTTGGCTCTTGTCTGAATTGGCTCTATTGGCTGACTTGGCTCTTGTCTGAATTGGCTGACTTGGCTGAACTGGCTCTTGGCTGAATGGGCTCTATTGGCTCTTGTCTGAATTGGCTCTTCTATGAATTGGCTTTAGTCTGAATTGGCTCTATTGGCTGACTTGGCTCTTGTCTGAATTAGCTCTATTGGCTGACTTGGCTCTTGTCTGAATTGGCTTTATTGGCTGAACTGGCTCTATTGGCTGAACTGGCTCTTGGCTGAATGGGCTCTATTGGCTGAATTGGCTCTTCTATGAATTGGCTCTATTGGCTCTAGTCTGAATTGGCTCTATTGGCTGACTTGGCTCTTGTCTGAATTGGCTTTATTGGCTGAACTGGCTCTATTGTCTGAACTGGCTCTTGGCTGAATGGGCTCTATTGGCTCTTGTCTGAATTGGCTCTTCTATGAATAGACTCTATTGGCTAACTTTGCTCTTGTCTGAATTGGCTCTATTGGCTGACTTGGCTCTTTTATGAATTGGCTTTATTGGCTGAACTGGCTCTATTGGCTGAACTGGCTCTTGGCTGAATTGGCTCTATTGGCTGAAATTGCTCTTTTGGCTGAAATGGCTCTATTGGCTGAAATGGCTCTATTGGCTGAAATGGCTCTATTGGCTGAAATGGCTCTATTGGCTGAAATGGCTCTATACTCTACAAGACTCTGGTCCGGCCACATCTGGAGTATGCTGTCCAGTTCTGGGCACCGGTCCTCAGGAAGGATGTGCTGGAACTGGAGAGAGTCATCAGCTATGAGGAAAGACTACAAGCACTGAACCTATTCTCTCTGGAGAAGAGACGATTGAGGGGGGATATGATATCAATGTACAAATACTGTACTGGCGACCCTAGCATAAGGAACAAACTATTCAGAGAAAGGAAATACAATAAGACACGTGGCCACTCACTAAAACTTGAGGAAAGGCGGTTTAACCTTAAAGTGCGTAAGGGGTTCTTCACTGTAAGAGCGGTAAGGATGTGGAATTCTCTTCCACAAGCAGTCGTATCAGCGGGGAGCATTGATAGTTTCAAAAAACTATTGGATGGACACCTTAAAGACCACAACATACAGGGGTATACAATGTACGGTTAAAAGCAAACACACACACACATCATAGGTTGAACTGGATGGACTTGTGTCTTTTTTCAACCTCACTAACTATGTAACTATGTAATTGGCTGAATTGGCTCTATTGGGTCTTGTCTGAATTGGCTCTATTGGCTGACTTGGCTCTTGTCTGAATTGGCTTTATTGGCTGAACTGGCTCTATTGGCTGAATTTGCTCTTCTATGAATTGGCTCTTCTATGAATTGGCTTTATTGGCTGAACTGGATCTTGGCTGAATTGGCTCTTCTATGAATTGGCTCTTGTCTGAATTGGCTCTATTGGCTGACTTGGCTCTTGTCTGAATTGGCTCTATTGGCTGACTTGGCTCTTGTCTGAATTGGCTCTATTGGCTCTTTTATGAATTGGCTCTATTGGCTGAAATGGCTCTATTGGCTCTTGTCTGAATTGGCTCTTCTATGAATTAGCTCTATTGGCTGAATTGGCTGAACTGGCTTTTGTCTGAATTGGCCCTAGTATGTGTATAAGAGATAGGAACTTTAGAATGCAAGCTCCTTAGGTGCAGGCTCTGATGTGAAAGTACAATATACAGTCATGGCCAAAAGTATTGGCACCCCTGCATTTCTGTCAGATATTCACCACTTCGCCCAGAAAATTGTTTCAAGTACAATGTTTAGGCATTTTCATGGTTATTTCTTTTGTTTGTATTGGTGTGACACCAAAAATGTGGAGAAAAAGCCAAATCTGACGCATTCCACGCAAAACTCCAAAAATGGACTTGACAAAATATTGGCACCTTCTCAAAATTGTAGGAAATAATTGCATTCTTAGTTTTTTATGCTCCCGTAATTTGTAATTCAACTCACCTCTGTATATTAACAGGTGCTGGTAATATAGAAATCACACCAGCAACCAGTTAAAATGGTGAAAAATTGTGTCTTTGTGTGTCACACGGAGCATGAAGAGAAAGAGCAGCAGAGATTTCTCTGAGGATTTGAGAACAAAAATGGTGGAAAAGCATGGACAATCTCAAGGTTACAAGTCCATCTCCAAAGATCTTTATGTTCCTGTGACCACTGTGCGTAAGTAACATTGCCAGTTTACAGCCCGTGGCACTGTAGATAATCTCCCTGGAGGTGGACCAAAGAGAAACATGAACAAAGATTGCAACAAAGGATTGTTCGAATGGTGGATAAAGATCCTTGATCAACTTCCAGACAAATTCAAGCTGACCTCCAGGCACAACTGCGTCCGCTCACACTATATGTCGCCATTTGAATGTTAAGGGACGCTATGGCAGGAGACCCAGGGGGACCACACTGCTGACACAAAAACATAAAGAAGCCAGATTGGAGTTTGCCAAAACTTACCTGAGGAAGCCAAAATCCTTTTGTAAGAATGTATTGTGGACAGACTAAACAAAGTTACAGAATTTTGGTAAAGCCCATCATTCTGCTGTTTTCAGAAAAAGAAAAGAGGCCTTTAACCACTTAAGCCCCGGAAGATTTTACCCCCTTCCTGACCAGGGCCTATTTTGCGATTCGGCACTGCGTGACTTTAACGGACAATTACGTTATAAAACGTTAGGCCAATTTGTTTTATGCTACCTATGTTTGGTAAAAAAAAAATCGCAAGAAGCGTATTTTGATTGGTTTGCGCAAAAGTTATTGCGTTTACTAACTAAGGGAAAGATTTTTGTCATTTTTGTTGTTTTTTCCTTTTTAACGAGCAATGGCGGCGATCTGCGTTTTTTTTTTTGCGGGACTGTGACATTGCGGCGGACAGATCGGACCCTTGACTGACATTTTTGACACTTTTGGGGTTACCAGTGACATTTCTACAGTAATCAGTGCTATACATATGCACTGTTACTGTAAAAATGACACTGGCAGTGAAGGAGTTAACTCTATTGGAGAGGGAGGGGTTAAGTGTGTCCCTAGGGGCATGTTTCTAACTGTGATTGGCTGTGGCTACTAGTGTAAGAACAGAGATCAACGGTCCTACATAGTAGAACCGTGTGATCTTCATTCTTACACAGGGAAGAATGACAGGCGGCTTTGTTTACATTAGCCGCCTGCCTTTCTTCCGGTGTAACGGACGATCGGGTCCGTCGGGCACACGCGCGGGGGGGGGACGTGACCGCGCGGGAGCGCACCTCCGGCGGCGCGCGCTAACTCCCTAGAGCCTATGTCGCTTTGCCTGTGAGGGGCCTGTCGGCAAGCGGTTAAAGAAAAGTATACAGTCCCAACAACCACACATGGTGGAGGTTCAATGATGTTTTGGGGTTGCTTTGCTGCTTCTGGCACTGGATGTCTGGACCGTGTGCATGGCATTATAAAATCTGAAGACTACCAAAGAATTCTTGGGGGGCATTGTAGGGCCCAGTGTCAGAAAGTTGGTTCTTCATCAGAGGTCATGGGTTTTCCAGCAGAATAATGACCCAAAGCACACGCCAAAAAGCACCAGAAATGGTTTAAGAAAAAGCCCTGGAGAGCACTGAGCAGAGTCCAGATCTAAATCCCATAGAGCACCTGTGGAGAGATCTCAAAACAGCAGTTGGGAAACGGAATCCTTCCAATCTGAGAGACCTGGAGCAGTTGTTGAAAGAAGAGTGCTCCACAATTCCAGTAGAGAGGGGTAAGAAACTCATTGATGGTTACAGGAAGCCATTGATTTATTTTTTTCCAAGGGGTGTGCTACTAAATATTAAATTGAAGATTTCAATCATTTTTTCCAGCTCATTTTTGTAGTTTTTGGTGAAATGCGTCAAATTTGGCTTTTTGTTTCTCCACTTTTTTTGTGTCATACCAATATAAACAAAAGAAATAAACATGAGAAGGCCTAAATATTTGAAATGGCAAATATTTTCTTGGTGAAGTGGTTTGCTACCTGACAGGGGTGCCAATATTTTTGGCCATGACTGTACATGGAATGCTGTGTAAATTGTCGTCGCTATATAAATACATCTAATAGTTACACAGTTATTCTGGTTAAAAAAAAGTCCATCCTCCCCCGTAGGGTGTCCCGGATACCTCCCTCTGTCAGCTAGCCTTTATCTTCATATTTTTAGAATTACTTTTCCGGTCCTAGAGATTCGCTCCTCTTAGGTCTTTCTCTCTCCGTCTTTGTTCTCTTTTCTTTTCTTCCTTTTTCTGACCACCTATTGTCTTTCCATTTTTTTTTTTGGGTTATTTTTCTTCTCTTTGTTTTTTTATCACACCACCTCATTTTTCTTACTGATATTTACATGTGGGAATCCCGCGCAATGGAAAATATAGATTGGAGTTGCTGCCTACCCATTTTTCTTACTACTATAGGTCTTTATATTACTTTTCTTACCTAATAACCTATATGTGAATGATCTGCCATCACCAGTCACTTTTTGATGCCCTTTTTCTGTATTGCTTTTTTTTTTTGCTCCTAATGGTGTAACTTCCTAGCTATGATTGCACTTTATGTTTATGGCCCTTCTATACCATGATGTGGCCTTGTTTTTAGATTGTTACGTTGTAAAACAATAAAGATACGCTATATTGTCAATAATATTGGGACGCCTGCCTTTACACGCACATGAACTTAAATGGCATCCCAGTCTTAGTCTGCAGGGTTCAATATTGAGTTGGCCCACCATTGCAGCTATAACAGCTTCAACTCTTCTGGGAAGGTTGTCCACCCCCCCACACCATAAACCCCCCTCCAGCAAATGATTTGAACCAGTGCACAAAGCAAGGGGGGCACCCGAGTCACAGCTCCCTGTGTCCATTCAGACAAGTAGTCACAACTCCGCCTTGCCCCGCCCCCTCTTTCTACTAATTGGCTGACTGACTTTGATTGACAACAATCGACCTAATTGCACCACGCTGCTGTCTTAGCCAATGAAGAGGGGAGTCCCGGACAGCTTAGACAGTTGGTGCAACTGCAACATCACTGGATAAAGATGTTTTTTTGAGTTTGACAAGGGAGCACTACTGTGCATGCTCTAAAATGCGTTAACGACCCTTACGCCACCATGCTCGGTGCGGTCCACTAGCGAGGCACGTGTTCCACAGCAGCCTCGTATTGATCCACCGTTCCTGATTGGGCTCCCCTACTGCCGTCATCTCCCTGCTGCTGGACAGTCGGAAGACGGGAGGAGTCGCAGGATCAGGAAGAGCCCCCGTGCTGTGAGGACACAGACCCGGGCGCGCCACGGAAGGCGGCGGGAGGGGGAAGATGTCCCCTCCCGCTCCTTGTAATGACACCCGGGCGAGACGCGGAAGGCGGCGGGAGGGGGGAGACGTCCACTCCCGCTTCTTGTAATGACAGCCAAGCGGCTTCTCAGCCGCATCGGTTGTCGTTACAAGACAACCGACCGTCGGCTATGGACGCCGGTACCGGGGTGATGCCTCTAGCTGCAGTAGAGTACAAGCACTTTCCCGAAATATCGGCAATATTGGTAACCTCAGGGGCCGATTCCGATATATTGGGGAAAGTGCATATCGGCCCCCAATATATCGGCTTTGCCGATAATCGGTCGACCCCTAATATATATATATATATATACATACGTGATTCTGTACAGAAGAACTGTCCTGTAAGCAGTATATCTTCTATGCGGAGTCTGGAACTGGTTTTAAAAATAAACTTTATTACACCATGAGAGGATCTCTTCCATTTCTCTTTGTGGACTTTCCATGTGGTTAATGAATGATACATGTGAGAGGTGAAGGGCCTTGGAGTAAACGGGGTGCTATCTGGTGCCTTACTATTGAAAATACTCAGGTGCATTGTGATTTGAGGAGTCAATTAAATCGGGTGAGTGGGGCGAGAGATTTTGGGCTCGCTGATGTGGAATTGATCAATAATGTGGCACTTATTTTAAAAGGAGTAGCACAGAGCAAGTGCACAGCGGACAGTTCACAGCGGGACCTTTATGTGTTTTGAACTCATATACAGATTTAATTAATTTTGGTTGATTTTTCTTTAATTTATTTCAGCGCTGTTTGCTCTAAATAGGGGTTATTATTTGTATTAAAAAAAAAACTCTCAACGAGTCCTTCACAAAACAGTCCTGACGCCAGAGGACAGGATTCCTCCTTGATCCGCTCAGAGACATATTAATTCCTGGATTAATCCCCTGCTGGTCAATCTGTCTATTCATAGCCCGCGACATCACTGCAAGCGGGAATGGCATCCATATTTAAATCATCGGCCGTCGCTGGCAGACAACAGACACAAACACTACATGCACAGGCCGGGGGGGGGTTCAGTCTATTTTAAGGACGTAAACATTTCTGGAGTCCACAATCCGTATCAGGAAGAAATAACATTGGTGACGGTTATAAAGGAGCGTCACTTGCTGCTACTGGCTCCATATATCTCAAACAGCCCTACAATATGGAGGAATTTTGAAAGAATTCGGAAAACTGTGTAGCATTTTAAAGTCGTCGGTGGTGGGGGGTAGACACAGGACTTCCCCCAACTCCAAAGGATTTTAAATGACAGCTAACGCAGCTTACACCTGCCATGAACAACCTGGTCCATGAGCGGGACAGCCCCCGCCTCGCCTGTAAGAGGTGCAGTTTCCAGGCTAAGTTCATTATGTTTAGTCCACATGAAAAGGGCTTTTTGATGGAAATAATTGAAAAGATGCAGCAAGCAGAGGTTAATGCATCCCAGAAGGATGGTTTCAAAGCTTGCCTGCCCCCTCCCGCCATATGCACAATCCTATTGGCCAGTGAGGCAGTCTATCACAATGAGGGAGCCAACAGGAATGTGTGGGAGGTAGGAGGCTCCATTCACACCTAGGTGATATAAATCACGGGCGGAATCGCCGCGTTTCTAAATCGTGGCACGTGTTTGCGATGCCATTACTTCACCTTAATAGCACCCCAATCGTGGTGCGAAATTGCTGCGGTAAAAGCTTGCCCGCTCCCTCCTACCTCCCACACGTTCCTATTGGCTCCGTCATTATGATGGACAGCCTCACTGGCCAATACAATTGTGTGGGAGGAGGGAGGGAGAAGGCAAGCTTTTACCCTCCATTAACACCTAGACGATTAGAATTTGAATTCAAATTCCAAATCGTTGCACGCGTTTGCAATGCTATTACTTCCTAATGGTACCCCAATCGGGGCAAATCGCAACGTGTGACGCTGTCCCTCAAAATAAGCTTCTGCTCCTTTTTGAGCAACAAGCTTCGCGCGTTGCCATTTTCCCACGATTGCAGCGTGATTTATCGCCTGGCAAAATCACCAACGCGATTGGGGTGCCATTAAGAAGTAATGGCAAGGCAAACGCATCCTGTGTTTTGGCGTGATTTGGAATCGCAGCGATGTCACCCGCGATTCAAATCGCCTAGGTGCGAATGGAGCCTTAATGTCAGAGCTTTGCTGATTAGCCCGGTGGTTTGATGTAGCGGATGAACTGTAGCGGGTACAGGTAGCCTGTTTGTATTTGATAGCAGGGTCACTTTAAGAAATAAAGGTGCAGAACTTTGGCACGGGATTACAGTACAATGCTCAGGACACTTGTTGGGTCAGGTAAACATGAAAATAAAGATTTATTTTGGTGGCATATGAACATGATTGCATTTTTTATTATATAAACGAAGAAATACTGAAAATTTTGAAAAAAAAATACACATATATATATATATATTTTTTTTTTTACTCTTCTATATATATATATATATATATATATATATATATATATATATATATTTATATATATATATATATATAAATAAAAAATACAAATGTATTTATAAATTTAGGCTAAAATGTATTCTGCTTCATATTTTTGTTAAATAAAAAATCCCAATAAGTGTATAATAATTGGTCTGCATGAAAGTTAGCGTCTGCAGACTATGGTATATATAGTGAATTTTATATATATATACACATATATATATACATATATATATATATATATATATACTGTATGTATGTATATATATATATATATATATATATACTGTATGTATGTATATATATATATATACTGTATGTATGTATATATATATATATATATATATATATATACTGTATGTATGTATGTATATATATATATATATATATATATATACTGTATGTACGTATATATATATATATATATATATATACTGTATGTATGTATGTAAATATGTATGTATGTATGTATATATATATATATAGCGGCGCAGTGGTATAGTGGTCAGCACTTTCACCTAGCAGCAAGAGGGTCACTGATTCGAATCCCAACCACGACACTACCTGTCTGGAGTTTCCATGTTCTCCCTGTGCCTGCGTGGGTTTCCTCCGGGTACTCCGGTTTCCTCCCACACTCCAAAGACATGCTGGTAGGTTAATTGGATCCTGTATAAATTGGCCTTACTATGTATGTATGAATGTGAGTTAGGGACCTTAGATTGTAAGCTCCTTGAGGGCAGGGACTGATGTGAATGTACAATGTATATGTAAAGCGCTGCGAAAATTGACAGCGCTATATAAGAACCTGAAATAAATAAATATACATACTAGTAATGGTGGTGATCAGCGACTTATAGTGGGACTGTAATAGTGCGGCGAGCAATCTGACACTTTGTGGGAACTGAGTAACTGCCACTGACATCACCAGTGATGTCAATACAATGACCAGTGATACAATGTTCAGTGATAAAACTATACACTGTCACTGTACTGACACTGGCTGGGAAGGGGTTAACATCTACGGGGCGATCAAGGGGATTAATTGTGCCTAGCAAGTGTTAATGTGTTTACTGTGTGCTGCTTTGTACTACAGATCGATTTATTTATTTTCCCTGAAATAAAGTGACCTCTCCCTCTGTATCCACTTGACCTTAGGAAGATTTACCCCCACCCCCTTTCATGACCAGGCCATTTTTTGTGATACGGCACTGCATTATTTTAACTAACAATCGCGCAGACATGCGACTCTGTACCCAAATAAAATTTATATCCTTTTTTCCCCACAAATAGAGATTTTTTTTGGTGGTATTTGATCATCGTGGCATTTTTTATTTTTTGTGCTATAAACAAAAGACTGACAATTTTGAAAGACTGACAATCCGCTCCCAGCAAGAATAGATCTCCCAATAGCAACAATAAATCCACCCCAGCAACAATAGACCCTCCCCCTCCCCAGAAACAATAGATCTCCAAGCAGCCAGCATCAGTAGACTCTTCTCTCAACAGTAGATCCCCTCTCAACTGACCCCCTAGCAACATAACCCCCCATTATCAACAATAGACCCTGTCCCAAGAGACAATAGACCCCTTCCCCAGAATCAATAGATCTCCCAACAGCCAGCATCAGTAGACCCCTCTATTAACAGTAGACCCCCCTCAACTGAGCCCCTAGCAATATACACGCGCCCCCCATCAACAATAGATCCCAACCATCAACAATAAATCCCCCACCATCAACAATAGCACCCCTCCCCAGAAACAATAGATCTCCTAGCATCAGCAGACGCCAACAATAGATCCCCAGGAAACAATAGATCCCCATATCAACAACAGGGGCCTCAGCAACAACAGGGGCCTCAGCAACAACAGGGGCCTCAGCAACAACAGGGGCCTCAGCAACAACAGGGGCCTCAGCAACAACAGGGGCCTCAGCCCAACAACAGGGGCCTCAGCCCAACAACAGGGGCCTCAGCAACAACAGGGGCCTCAGCCCAACAACAGGGGCCTCAGCAACAACAGGGGCCTCAGCCCAACAACAGGGGCCTCAGCAACAACAGAGGCCTCAGCAACAACAGAGGCCCCAGCAACAACAGAGGCCCCAGCAACAACAGAGGCCCCAGCAACAACAGAGGCCCCAGCAACAACAGAGGCCCCAGCAACAACAGAGGCCCCAGCAACAACAGAGGCCCCAGCAACAACAGACCCCTCAGCAACAACAGAGGCCCCAGCAACAATAGAGGCCCCAGCAACAACAGAGGCCCCAGCAACAACAGAGGCCTCAGCAACAACAGAGGCCCCAGCAACAACAGAGGCCCCAGCAACAACAGAGGCCCCAGCAACAACAGAGGCCCCAGCAACAACAGAGGCCCCAGCAACAACAGAGGCCCCAGCAACAATAGAGGCCCCAGTAACAATAGAGGCCCCAGCAACAATAGAGGCCCCAGCAACAACAGGGGCCTCAGCAACAACAGAGGCCCCAGCAACAACAGGGGCCTCAGCAACAACAGGGGCCTCAGCAACAACAGAGGCCCCAGCAACAACAGACCCCTCAGCAACAACAGACCCCTCAGCAACAACAGAGGCCCCAGCAACAACAGAGGCCCCAGCAACAACAGGGGCCTCAGCAACAACAGGGGCCTCAGCAACAACAGAGGCCTCAGCAACAACAGAGGCCCCAGCAACAACAGGGGCCTCAGCAACAACAGAGGCCGCAGCAACAACAGACCCCTCAGAAAAAATAGATCCCTTTCACCCCATTACATAAATTCAGTGCTGGAGCTGCCAAAACTGCATCCCCCGCGTTCCTGCTGGAAAAAAAAAGCCCTGTATACACACGTATATACTGTATATACACACACCCATACATATACACAAACATTTGTCTTTGCATTTCTATTGTAAACTGAATGGGTTGGTTCACTAAAGGAGGATTCACATATACTTTAGGTTTTGATAAATATAAAACAAAACAAAAGGATTTGCAGCCATTGACTTACTGGATGCAAAAGATCTTTAAATGCCATTGACAGATATGTCACAGTGACCACACCTGTGCAAACAATGTCATAAATGAGACTTCTGTATGCGGAATGTATGACACCAATTTATGTAACAGCAGCGGGCTGGCATTGTTCTTTTATGAGAAAGCTGGACAGGAAGTTAGCCATATACTGGAAAATACAACCCCCCCTCCCCCCCCCTAATATACCTCTTTCAAGTTCCTGAAATATTTTCATATCTATATATAAATTCCAGTAACACTGTCCACCAGAAGAACACTGAGATATCTATTTCTATATTCAGCAGATAAAAAATGTTTTTTTTTTTACTTACCGTAAAATCCTTATCTCTGATGTTCATTGATGGACACAGCTCCTGGTATTCATGACTATTGGGTTATACTGCCCCCTACAGGAGGAGGACACTAGGCAGAAAATAATTCTGGCTACACCCGTGGGCAGTCCCAGGTGGTATACTCCCCCTCTCTGCTATAGCCACTCTGTTTTGTTACAAGCAGTGTCAGGAGAATAATAACTCCACAGAGGGGTGGGAGCTGTGTCCATCAATGAACATCAGAGAAATGGATTTTACCGTAAGTCAAAAACCCCTCAAAAGCTAAGTCCAAAATTTTCTCTTTTATTCATTAGTTTTAGGTCCAGGCGACTTAGGAAGCAGGCGAACTTCTATCCCACAGTTTGCAGGTCTCTCCATAGGACTTACCCTTTTCACCTTACGGGGTTCCCGCTGAGCTACATTTATATTAGTGATCGACCGATATCGTTTTTTAACCACTTAAGCCCCGGAAGATTTTACCCCCTTCCTGACCAGGGCTTTTTTTTTTGATTCGGCACTGCGTGACTTTAACGGACAATTGCGCGGTCGTGCGACGCTGTACCTAAACAAATTTGGCGTCCTTTTTTTCCCACAAACAGAGCTTTCTTTTTGGTGGTATTTGATCACCTGTGCGATTTTTACTTTTTGCGCTATAAACAAAAAAAGAGAGTCAATTTTGCAAATATAACAATATTTTACACATTTTTTTATATGAAATTGCCAAAAAAAATGTAAAAATCAAAATTTTTTAACATTTTTGGCCAATTTGTTTTATGCTACATATGTTTGGGGAAAAAAAAAAATCGCAAAAAGCGTATTTTGATTGGTTTGCGCAAAAGTTATTGCGTTTACTAACTAAGGGAAAGATTTTTGTCATTTTTGTTGTTATTTTTAAACGAGTAATGGCGGCGATCTGCGATTTTTTTTGCGGGACTGCGACATTGCGGCGGACAGATCGGACCCTTGACTGACATTTTTGACACTTTTGGGGTTACCAGTGACATTACTACAGTAATCAGTGCTATATATATGCACTGTTACTGCAAAATGACACTGGCAAGGAAGGGGTTAACTTTATTGGGGAAGAAGGGGTTAAGTGTGTGCCTAGGGGCGTGCTTCTAACTGTGATTGGACATGGCTACTGGTGTAGGAACAGTGATCATCCTACATAGTAGAACCGTATGATCACTATTCCTACACAGGGGAGAATGACAGGCGGCTTGTTTACATCAGCCGCCTGCCTTTCTCCCTTCACGGCGGACGATCGCGAGTGACCGGCGGACATCGGGTCCGCCGGTCACACGCATGGACTTGCTAGGGAACGAGCCTGGGCGGGAGCGCGCCTACGCGGGCGCGCGCTCGCCCGCTATTGGCTCACAAGCAAGTGGCAGGCTAGTGACGTATATATACGTCACTTTGCCGGGGCTGACCACCGCCGTATATAGTCGTGCGGCGGTCGGCAACCGGTTAATTTTGGTCATCGGATATCGGTATCGGCCGATATTTTCGAACATATAAATTGTATTTTTTTTTTTTACAGGTACTTCTTGTGGAGGGATCTGGGGGTCTAAAAGACCCCAAACCCCTCCTCGGCGCTGAAAAGCATTCAAAACGCCAAGTTTGGCTGTTTTGAATGCTGTTAGTTTTTTTAGTTCGGTGCCGAGTACCCGGAAGTGATGTCATGACATCACTTCCAGGTTTTTTTACATGGAGACCCGATCAGAGCCGAATGCGGCTTTGATCGGGTCTTCTCTTTGGCGGCCGTGCAGGTAGGACGGGAGACCCAGGCGAGCCTTGGAATCGCCTGTAAAACTTGGCAGGCTGGTTGTACCCAAGTTGGTCGATTGATCAACTCGGGTACATTCAGCCTGCCCATACATGTTTCGATTGTCGGCCAGTTCCTGCCAAACCAGCCAAAATTCAAACCGATCCACTCGGGTACATTCAGCCTGCCTATACATGTTTCGGTTGTCGGCCAGTTCCTGCCAAACCAGCCAAAATTCAAACCGATCCACTCGGGTACATTCAGCCTGCCTATACATGTTTCGGTTGTCGGCCAGTTCCTGCCAAACCAGCCAAAATTCAAACCGATCCACTCGGGTACATTCAGCCTGCCTATACATGTTTCGGTTGTCGGCCAGTTCCTGCCAAACCAGCCAAAATTCAAAGCGATCCACTCGGGTACATTCAGCCTGCCTATACATGGTTTGAATGTAGGCCAGTTCCTGCAGAACCCGCCAAGATTTAAATCATCTAAGGCTGGCCTAACCCTTTAGCAACACAGCCTGGTCAGCTCCCCACCTCCAGCCTGTGATTGAACAATGAAGTAGCAGCAGCAGGAGACTGACAAGCCCATCCCTCCACTCACAGTGCCGGCTTCTCCTATCCAAATTCATCCTTCCTTGTGTACTGCAGAAGACCTGATGGGTCCCAAGTTTTGATCCACCATTTCCCAGTCTGAGCTACATCATCTTGTCAAAAGTATTGGGACGCCTGCCTTTACACGCACATGAACTTAATGGCATCCCAGTCTTAGTCCGTAGGGTTCAATATTGAGTCGGCCCACCCTTTGCAGCTATAACAGCTTCAACTCTTCTGGGAAGGCTGTCCACAAGGTTTAGGAGTGTGTCTATGGGAATGTTTGATCATTCTTCCAGAAGCGCATTTGTGAGGTCAGGCACTGATGTTGGACCAGAAGGCCTGGCTCGCAGTCTCCACTCCAATTCATCCCAAAGGTGTTCTATAGGGTTGAGGTCAGGACTCTGTGCAGGCCAGTGAAGTTCCTCCACCCCAAACTCGCTCATCTATGTCTTTATAGACTTGCTTTGTGCACTGGTCTACATCATTTGGTGGAGGGGGGATTATGGTGTGGGGTTGTTTTTCAGGGGTTGGGCTTGGCCCCATAGTTCCAGTAAAGGGAACTCTTAAGGCGGCAGTGCGCAAACAAGGTCCATAAAGCAATAAAAGTGAACAAAAAATAAAATTTAAAGGGACAGTGTAAAAAAAATAAAAAAATAAAGAGAACTCGCGTGCCAAAGTGAATGCATACGCAAGTCGCTCCCACAAATGTAATCAGTGTTCAAACCACATGTGAGGTATCCTTGTGATATATATATATATATATATATATATCCCAAGTACCGTAGTTTGTCGCCATTCCACGATTGTGCGCAATTTTAAAGCATGACATGTTAGGTATCTATTTACTCGGCGTAACATCATCTTTCACATTATGCAAAAAAATTGGGATATTTTTACGGTTTTGTTTTAAATTAATTGAAGTGGTTCCCCCCCCCCCCCCCCCCCAAAACAATTGCATTTGAAAGACCGCTGCGCGAATACAATGTGACATAAAATATTGTAACAACCGCCATTTTATTCTCTAGGGCCTCCGATAAAAAAAAAAAAAACTACATATATATTATATATATACATATATGTTTGGAGGTTCTAAGTCATTTTCTAGCAAAAAAAAAAAAAAACTGATTTTAACTTGTAAGCAACAAATGTCAGAAATAGGCCGGGTCTTCAAGTGGCTAAAGTGGAAGTGAACTCTCATCTCTGACACTTTTACCTATAGATAACCCTATGATAAGGCTTACCTATAGGCAGGGCTTTTTTTCTCAGAGAATAGGTGCAGGAACTCCCCCTTCTAAGTTACTTTGTGTCTCCGCCCCCTACTCACCTCTGAGCACTGACCCTTGGTTTCACCCCCTACCCAGCTTCCAATAAAGCCCCTTTTAGAGAATATAGAGCCACGTATAATTTTGTATTGGAATGTATAGAATTAGGTTATGATAACAAGAAAAGCAAAAAACTAGATCCCCCCCAGCAGCAGCAAAAGATCCCCCAGCAGCCAGCATAAATAGACTCTCTAGCAGCCAGGAACAGTGAACCCCTCCCTAAACAGTAGATCCCTTCTAGCAATAATTAACCCTCAGTATCAAAAGATCATCAACCAGCAACAATAGATTGCCATGCAAAAATAGATCCCCCCCCCCAGCAACAATAGATCTCCCAGCAGCCAGCATCAGAGTAAACCCTCCAGCACTCATTGGAGGTGCCGGAACTGCGTTCCAGCTGAAAAAAAGCCCTGCCTATGGGTACTGTAAATATCTCCTAAGGGCTCTTTCACACGGGCGATCAGTTTTTTGCCTCCGCTCCGGTCCTTTTTTTTTTCACGGAGCGGATGACACTTGTGTCATCCACTCCATATGTCCGCATATCATCCCATCCGTTTGCGGATGATATACGGACATAATGTAAGTCTATGGGCATTGCGGATGTCAGCGGATGACATCCGATTTTGCATCCGTTCCGTTTTTTGAATGGAGGAAAAATAGGGTTCTGTACTGTTCCAAAAAACGGAACAGAACTGAAAGGAAGAAAATCGGATGTCAGCGGATGGTATTCCGCTGACATCCGCAATGCCATTGACGTACATTATGTCCGCAAAAAAATAGGATGATTTGCGGACATACGGAGCGCCCGTGTGAAAGGGCCCTAAATGTGCACCGTTTAGAAGATATTTACATCACATGCAGCCAGTGACATCACTGGTGCATGCGCTCTGAAGGAATGGCGACCCGGGCCGCGTCATAAACTGCGGCTCCTGGGCGCATGCGTGTGAGCGATGTCATCGCGGCTCCAGCCAGTCACAGAGCCGGAGTTCGCGAACACAAAAGCAAGACTGGTGAAGATGGGAGCGCTTGCACCTCCTGACATTTCGGTGCTGGAAGGGCTTCGTTTTAAGGTAAGTTTAATGTTTGGCGGCACGGTGGTGTAGTGGTTTGCACTTTAGCCTAACAGTAAAAGGCTCGCTGGTTCGAATCCCAACCATGACACTACCTGCCTGGAATCTGCATGTTCTCCCTGTGCCTGCATGGGTTTCCTCCGGGTACTCCGGTTTCCTTCCAACCTCCAAAGACAAATGCTGGTAGGTAATTGGATCCTGTATAAATTGGCCTTATGTGTATGTAAGAATGTGACCTGTAAGATCCTTGAGGGCAGGGACTGATGTGAATATACAATATATATGTAAAGCGTTGCGTAAATTTACAGCATGTGATGCATACTAGCACATTACGACATTACCTTGCAGGATATAAAAAAAAAAAAAACGTCCAGCGGTTTACAAATGCTTCAAGGTTAAAAAAAAAAAAAAAAAAAAGTTTGCCTTTAGAAACACTTCTGGACCAGAAGGTTTTTCCCCTTAATGACCAGGCCATATTTTGCGATTTTTTGCGAACGGACAATTGCGCGGTTGTGCAACGCTGTACCCAAATAAATTTGACGTCCTTTTTTCCCCACAAATAGAGCTTTCTTTTGGTGGTATTTGATCACCTGTGCCATTTTTATTTTTTGCGCTATAAACAAAAAAAAGAGCAACAATTTTGAAAAAAAAAAAAAAAAAAAAACAATATTTTTCACTTTCTGCTGTATAACATTCTAAAAAGAAAAAAAAAATGTAAAAAATCAATTTTTTTTTAACATTTTAGGCCAATTCGTTTTCTGCTACATATTTTTGGTAAAAAAAAAAAACCGCAATAAGTGTATTTTGATTGGTTTGCGCAAAAGTTATCGCGTTTACTAACTATGGGAAAGATTTATGTTATTTTATGTTTTTTTATTTTACTAATAATGTCAGCGATCTGCGATTTTTAGCAGAACTGTGAAATTGCTGCAGACAGATCGGACCCCTAACTAACATTTTTGACACTTTTGGGGGGGACCAGTGACATTATTACAGTAATCAGTGCTAAAAATATGCACTGTTACTGTAATAATGACGCTGGCAGGGAAGGGGTGATCAATTATTGCAATTCTGTGTGATTCAACACATGATATATATTAGGTCCATGACTGCTGCAGCAAGTTTTTGATTCAACGTTCATTACCATGGTGCACCCTGCAGACCGCCTACAGTATGGCAATAATGTAGCAACTTTGGACTGTGTGGCCAATACGAAGTGTCATAGTCCCTATACTCTTTATGCATATTTTGTGTACCTGCAAATGCATCAGACTGACCAATATGATTGTAATATGCTGTTTATACATGAATTGCTATTTTACATGTTGTACTTTTATTTTTTATTACCCATGTTTCCCAGCGTTCTGGTCTCCACCTCACTCAAAGTCCCAAACCCTTCTTTTATTCAGGAAGGGGTGATCAAGGGATTAAATGTGAGCCAAGGGGAGTGATTCTAACTGTATGGGGGCGTGGCTTGTGAATTGATCATAGAGACATGAGATCCTATATAGAAGGATCACAGGCACTCTGTGATCATTCCAGAGAGAAGAACGGTCGGCTGTGTTACCAACAGCTGACCGTCCTCCTCTCTCAACGGGGAGCGATCGCGGGTGGCCGGTGGAAATCGGAGCCGCCTGCCCCATGCATCAGAGTCCCCGCTGACGAGTGGGGTCGGGAGCGTGCCGCCGGCTGCACGCAGTCGCCCCCTAGCTGCAGGTGCACGACCGACGTAGGTCTACGTCGTTTCGCGCAGGAGGGCCACCCTGCCGCAGTAAATTGGCGGTGCGCGGTCCGGAAGCGGCTAATTATGGCAGAGAAAAGTCGGGTCACGGGCCTGGCTGTGCTGTCTGTCAGGGCTGTGTAAGGCCCCTTTCACACATGCGGTCCGTTCAGTTCATCAGTTCAGTCACGTCAAAATGTATCAGTTTTCCATCCATTTTTCATCCGTTTTTCGTCAGTTGTTATCTGTTTTTTTGACGGATGAAAAATAGGGCATTCATACGTTCAAAGAAACTGACGTTGACGGAAGCGGATGAAAATGGATGTTAACTGATGATCATCCGTTTTTACATAGAGATACATTGATGTCCGTTTTTCATCCGTCAACGGATGGATGAAAAACGGACAAACGGACAGCATGTGTGAAAGGGGCCTAAATCTTAAGCTGGATACACACTATACAACTTTTGTTGTCAGATTTCCTTCAGATTTACCTTTTCTATGTAGTACAAGGGCCTGCCTGATTGCATACAAATTGAAAGTGTTTAGGTTTGACCTCATATTATATGGTTTTGGTAAATCTAAAGGAAAAAATCTAAAGAGAATTGTATAGTGTGTATGGCCCATTAGTATTTGGTGGTGAGAAATGACTTCTATATACGAGTGTCAGCTGTGAGATTGGCCGTTTGCCTGGAGCCAACCGTCTGGAAATGGTTTGGTGGCCTTTCCAGAACTAAACACTGAAAGAACAATGGTGATTTTTTCCCATCCATGCTGCACTGCAGCCAACCTGATAAAGACACACAACCTGCCCACCGAAAATCATTTGTTTTCCTGTAACTCGCTGAAGAGAAAACCATGTTTATATTTAGCTGTAAATTTGGAGGGGGCGACTGCAGAAATCTCAGAAATCGCAGCCTGTGAGAGCCCCACGAAAAAGGGGCCAACTCGTGAAATCAGCTGATTTGCATAAACTCACCAATGTGAAACTTGTGCGGGAGTTTGTCAGAATCCTCCCCTCCTGGCTCCAGCTCACCCCCCCCCCCCTTTGTAAATTTCATGCAAGACATGAAGAGAGGAAGTGTGACCTCAGCGCTCGTTTCTGCTGAATAAAACGATGACTTCTCTAAAGAGGGCAGAGAAATGCATTTCACAGGAACAGAATGACAGAGCCATCCGAGCTTTTCATTGCAAAAGTCGAATGACTCACGCCACCAAGAAAAAGATTTAGAAGAATAAAAAAAATTTAAAAAAAACCTGCGAGACCGATAAAAGGCTGACGGCATGGCCAGGACTTCCTCTTCTGTGAACGCCATTGTGAAACCATCCCGCTATCACACACGGTACGCTGCCAGCTGATAACGTCAGACAGCCTAAGGCTGGCCATACATGATACAATTTTCAGTACAATTTTCTTCAACTATGTAGTACAAGGGCCTACCTAATTGGATACAAGTGAAAGTGTTGTTGAGCTTTGACCTCTTATTATGTGGTTTGTGGTAAAAGTAACAGAAAATTCTACAACAAAAATTGAACAAGTATGGCCAGCCTTAGCTCTGTACTCGATTTAATCAATCTGGAGCAGCTGTGCGTAGTAGCCAATCAGATTCTAACGTCAGCTTGTTCAATTAAAGCGGCGTTCCGCCCAAAAGTGGAACTTCCGCTTTAACCACTTGCCGACCGCTGCCCGACTATATATGGCGGCGGTCAGCCCCTCCCAGGCAAAGTGACGTACCGGTACGTCACTAGCCTGGGAGCGAATAGGGGGCGAGCGCGCGCCGCCGGAGGTGCGCTCCCGCCCCCGCTCGTACCAGAGGAAGCCCGCGCGTGTGACCGGCGGACCCGATGTCCGCCGGTCACTCGCGATCGTCGGGCAGAGAGGGAGAAAGGCAGGCGGCTAATGTAAACAAAGCCGCCTGTCATTCTCCCCTGTGTAAAAACACTGATCACTCGGTCCTGCTATGTAGGACCGTTGATCTGTGCTATTACACCATTAGCCACATCCAATCACAGTTAGAAGCACGCCCCTAGGGACACACTTAACCCCTACCTCTCCAATAAAGTTAACCCCTTCCCTCCCAGTGTCATTTTTACAGTAACAGTGCATATGTATAGCACTGATTACTGCAGTAATGTCACTGGTACCCCCAAAAGTGTCAAAAATGTCAGTCAAGGGTCTGATCTGTCCGCCGCAATGTCGCAGTCCCGCAAAAAAAAAATCGCAGATCGCCGCCATTACGCGTTAAAAAAAAAATAACAAAAATGACAAAAATCTTTCCCTTAGTAAACGCAATAACTTTTGCGCAAACCAATCAAAATACGCTTATTGTGATTTTTTTTACCAAACATATGTAGCAGAAAACAAATTGGCCTAAAATTTAAAAAAATTTTGATTTTTACATTTTTTTGGGGGGAATTTCATATAAAAAAATGTGAAAAATATTGTTATTTTTGCAAAATTGTCGCTCTTTTTTTGTTTATAGCGCATGATAAAAAAATCGCACAGGTGATCAAATACCACCAAAAGAAAGCTCTGTTTGTGGGAAAAAAAGGAGGTCAAATTAGTTTGGGCACAGCGTTGCACGACCGCGCAATTGTCCGTTAAACTCACGCAGTGCCGAAATCGCAAAATACCCCATGGTCAGGAAGGGGGTAAAATCTTCCGGGGCTTAAGTGGTTAAATACTGCTGACCCCCTGACATGCCACATTTGGAATGTCATTATTTTTGGGGGCGGGTACCTAGATTTGACAGGTACCCCCTCCCACTTCTGCTCGGGCTGCCTAGGCCGGAAGTTCTCCTCTCCCCCTCCCTCCCTGCAATCTTCTGGGACACGTCACAGGTCCCGGAAGATTGCCTGGCCAGTCATGACGTGCATGCGCAGTGCGCACCTGGCTGTGGAGCCGCAAGCTGTGCCCACACTAGAGATGCCGGCGCCGCTGAAGAGGGAGAGGATCGAGGCTTCGGGCAGCCGCATCGCTGGATCGTGGGACAGGTGAGTGTGTGTTTATTAAAAGTCAGCAGATACACTTTTTGTAGCTGCTGACTTTTAATAAACACAAAAATGAGTGGAGCCCCACTTTAAAGAGAAAGGGGGGGAGCGAGTACCTAGATTTGACAGGTACCCCCTACCACTTCCGCTCGGGCTGCCTAGGCCAGAAGTTCTCCTCTCCCCCTCCCTCCCTGCAATCTTCTGGGACACATCACAGGTCCCAGAAGATTGCCTGGTCAGTCATGACGCGCATGCGCAGTGCGCCACCAGCTGTGACAGCTTGCCGATGCCCACACTAGAGATGCAGCCGCTTGAGAGGAGAGGGAGAGGATCGAGGCTTCGGGCAGGTGGATCGATGGATCGTTGGACAGGTGAGTGTGTGTTTATTAAAAGTCAGCAGATACACTTTTTGTAGCTGCTGACTTTTAATAAACACATAAATTAGTGGAACTCAGTTTTAAAGAGAAAGTAAAGCACTGCCTTTTTTTTTTCCTGACCTGCAAAGTAAAGGCATAATGTGCTAGTATGCATCGAATACTAGCACATTATGTGAAACTTACCTGCAAACGAAGCCCTCATCATCGCTGGAGGCCACATCAATCACATCAATCTTCCCCCGTCTTCCTTCTAGGTCTGTGGACTCCGGCTGTGTGACTGGCTGGAGCCACGCGATGTCAACCCCGCGCGGGAGCCGCCGGTCACAGCACAGGGCTCTGAAGAAACAGCACGGGTGGCCATTCCTTCAGAGCACATGTACTGGTGACATCATGGGCTGCATTTACAGTAAATATCTCCTAAACTGTGCACATTTAGGCGAGAATTACAGTTGCTATAGGTAAGCCTTATTATAAGTTTACCTATAGGTATAAACAATCAGTGGAAGTTTACTTCCACTTTTACTACTTCCCACCCAGGCCAATTCTGACATTTATCTCATTCAGAATCTGATGAGACAGATGAGGCGGCGGAAGGCGGGGGGGGGTTCGATTTTTGCGAGCCCGTCCCCCAAAAGCCACCTCCACCTGGGAATCCAGGACCAATGCCAGTGCATGGATTGATGGTTGGTTGGGACCTGGAGTGACCCGCAGCCTCAGAGAGGGGAATCAGGTGAGGAAATGTGCTCCAAAGACTCCAGAGGGACCCCACAAAAAGGTGTAAAACACTGCTAAGGGACAACCCCTACCGCACTGGCAGCACCACCCAGTCGCCAGGCCCAAAGCACCAAGCAATCCTCAGCAGAGAGGGAGAGGACCCCACCAGACTCGCCGTCCGCAAAAACAAGAGCCTGCAGCCACCAGGATAATGCACTACACATGTGGAGACCAGGAAGTAAAATCATCCAGGAGTCAGCACCAGGGGATGAGGAGGGGCTCCCACCACCAAAATCACCGCCCACAGGGCTTCACTGTCATGGCCACCACTATTTTCAATGGCAAACCACAGCAAAATGGCCGGACTACACAAACATGGCCGCCACGTATAAGAATATATAGGCTACAACAAAATGGCGGCACCACAAGGCTTACAGAGACCCAGGAGGGAGACCAGGCCTCAAGGACACATCCAGGCAGGGGAGGGGCTCTGGCAGGAGCCCCCACCAGGTACAACCCCTCCCCCTGCGCGCACAGTCAATCGTCTGGTCGCCCCCCATCGCAAGTAAGCGCCCTGCCCCCAATCCAGGAGCAGTGGCCAGACCACCCAAACAGCTCCAGCGTATGGAGGGGAACCTGGGGGGTCTGACCATCCCAAGGAGGGGCCCACGTCCACCCCAAAGAGAGGGGGGACAGCTACTCAGCATACCAGGAAGCAGGCAGGCAGTGCTCCCAACAGAACCCTTCTCCATCGAAATGGGGGGGCTGTCGGCCAACGGCCAAGAGAAACTCTGCGACTCGGCTGAGACCCCGGTCGTATGCGACCTCGCGCGGCATTTAACTCACAGGCCAGCCCCACTGGGGTCTGCACATGCTCGCTGGCCAGACTGGGATTACCACTGGATTTAGATTATCCAGCCCATCGCCCAGTCAGGCAGTTGATTGTATATCTTACAGGAAAAATCCAGGAGAAAAAAATTCTATCTAAAAATATTTTTTTTTTGCCAGGACCAGAGATCCCAGCAAGGAACTAGGTCCTTACTCCTGACTAGGCAGGAAAAAAACTGAGTGGCTATAGCAGAGAGAGGGAGTATACCCCCTGGGACTGCCCATGGGTGTAGCCAGAATTATTTTCTGCCTACTGTCCTACTCCTCTAGGGGGCAGTATAACCCAATGGTTATGAATACCAGGAGCTATGTCCGTCAATGAACGAAAGAGGAAAAAAAAAAACAAAAACCCTCACAATATATACCCCAACTTTTTGTTAAAATATAAAAAGATGATGTTACGCTGAGTAAACAGATACCCAACATGTCACGCTTTAAAAATCGCACACGCTCGTGGACTGGCGCTACACTACGGTACTTAAAAGTACAGCATAGCCGTTCCAGGTGAGTTAAGAAGCCAAGGTGGCTCAAGCTCGTCTGTAGATGCAGAATTGTTGCACTCTTTATTGTGTATCATAAAAGTATCACAGACACCATGGGGATATTACAAATAAAAGATGATGTTATGCCGAGTAAATAAATACCCAACATGTCATGCTTTAAAATTGTGTACGCTCCTGGATTGGCGCCAAACTACAGCACTTAAAAATCTCCATAGGAGAAGCTTTAAAAAATTTTGCAGGTTACCAGTTTAGAGTTACAGAGGAGGTCTAAAATTTTTGCTCTCGCCATAATGTTTACAGCGATACCACACATGCGTGGCGCAAGCAAGTATCAGATTGAAAAAAAAATTTGATCTCTGCTTTCCAGGAAAAAAAGGCAGTGTTTACATCTTCCAGAACCGGAAGTGAGGTCATGAGGTCACCTCCAGCCTCCCAAGATCATAGAGATGGCCGAGGACCATCCAGTCCACAGCCAGCTCTATGATAACCCAGCTGCACTCCAGGATTGGACACTGGGCTCCGGTCCCGCTACCTGTAAAAGCGGCCCAACTTCTAATTAGCCAGGCTTTTACATTACAGGGAATCGCTGGCTGAAAAAAAAAAAAAGATAGCTGCAGGTATCATCCTGGTACAACCACTGAAAGTCCAGGATGTCATATGACATCCTACGGGGAAGGGGGGGGGTGGTTAAGTTTTGATTGGTTAATAGAACCTGGAAGCTGATTGGTTTCTATGCAGAGCTGCACCAGATTTTGCACTCTCCAGTTTTATTAAATCAAGCCTATTTTTAATTTGGAAGACATTAAAAATAAAAGAAATGTGTTTGGTCTGATCAGGTATTTTTTCTTAAAATTGGTCCATATCTTAGGGTTAGGGCTATATAAACTCTTAAGCCCAACTGCATATCTGGGGAAATACTAAAGTTTTCCTTAAAGGAGAGGTTGCCATCTTCATGCCACAGAAGACATCGCGCTACCAGAAGGGTCCCTGGAATCCTGAATTGGCCGGTTTTTGACATTAGAAGAAATGGCTGGGTGATATTTCTTACTGCCAACATTCCTAACCGAACTGAAACAATCGTACAAAGCTCCCCTTTATGGGACTTTTAGGGCCCTTTCACACGGGCGCTCCGTATGTCCGCAAATCATCCTATTTTTTTGCGGATGATTAACGGACATAATGTAAGTCAATGGCATTGCGAATGTCAGCGGAATACCATCTGCTGACATCCGATTTTCTTCCGTTTTTTGGAACGGAACAGAACCCTATTTTTCCTCCGTTCAAAAAACGGGAAGGAAGGAAAATCGGATGTCAGCGGTGTCATCCGCTGACATCCGCAATGCCCATAGACTTACATTATGTCCGCATATCATCCGCAAACGGATGGGATGATATGCGGACATACGGAGAGGATGACACAAATGTCATCCGCTCCGTGAAAAAAAAAAAGTCCCGCAGCGGACAAAAACAGCGGAGCGGCCGTGTGAAAGAGCCCTTAAGTTGGAAAAAAGGCTGTAAAAATAAAATAATAAAAAGGCTGGTATGCCAAGTTGCCATGTTTATTCCAAAAGAGCCACAGAGTATACAAATACATTACATACACAAATTACTGTATCAATATTATTACATAAACACAGCTAAAAAATATTATGGACCCATGGGGTTTTAATACATAAAAATTAGTAGTATGCATGTCATGTCTTAAATAAAAAAAAAAAAAAAATAAAAAAAAAGTCTTTGGTCTAATTATGTATTTTTTCTTAAAAAGTGGTCCATATCTTAGGGTTAGGAGTATATAAACTCTTAAACTCACCTATATATCTGGGGAAATACTAAAGATTCCCTTAAAGCTGTGGTCTCGAAACTGCGGCCCTTTTTCTTGCTTGTTTCTGACCCTTGGAACACTATTCCTCTAACTCAGGGGTCTGCAAACATTTTAAACAAGGCCAGTTTATTGTCCTTCAGACTTTAGGGGGGCCCGAATGGGGCCATTGGGAGTAGAAAAGGTCCCGATGGTAGTGAAAAAAACCAATGCCCTATCATAGGTGTCAGTGGGAGGAATTGTGTCCCATCATTGGTGTGGCTGTGCCTAGGGATCGACCGATTATCGATAAAGCCGATATATCGGGAGCCGATCTGCACTTTCCCCAATATATCGGAATCGGCCCCTGAGGTTACCAATATTGCCAAAATTTTCGGGAAAGTGCTTGTACCGGAGTGATGTCTGCAGCTAGAGGCATCACCCCGGTACAGGCGTCCATAGCCGACGGTCGGCTGTCTTGTAGTGACAACCAATGCGGCTGAGAAGCCGCTCGGCTGTCATTACAAGGAGTGGGAAGGGACGTCCCCCCCCCTCCCATGGCTCGCCTGGGTCTCCCGTCCCACCGTCCTGCACGGCCGCGAAGAGAAGACCCGATCAAAGCCGCCTCCGGCTCTGATCGGGTCTCCGTGTAAAAACTCGGAAGTCATGACATCACTTCCGGCGCCATATTCAAAAACATTACAGCATTCAAAACAGCTAAACTTGGCGTTTTGAATGCTTTTAATTGCAGAGGAGGGGTTTGGGGTCTTTTAGACCCCCAGATCCCTCCACAACAGTACCTGTCAAAAAAAACCTATTTTAAATGTACGAAAATATCGGCCAATACTGATATGCGATGACCAAAATATAGGTATCGGCAATAGAAAAACTATATCGGTCGATCACTAGTTGTGCCCCATTGTTGGTGTCATTGGTCCCCAATGTTGGTGTTATTGGGGGGAGAATTGTATCCCGTCATTGGGCCCCATTGTTAGCGTCATTGTGAGAAATTGTGTCCCAGTCCCATTGGTGTCACCAGGCCTCATTGCTGATGTCATTGGGAGGAATTGTGCCCTATCATTGGTGTCAGTGGGTGGAATTGTGTCCCACCATTGGTGAGAGTGAGAGCAATTTTGTCCCATCAATGGTGTCATTGGGCCACATTGTTGGTGTCATTGAAGGGGGAGGGGATTGTGTACCGTCATTGGGCCCCATTGTTCGTGTCATTGTGAGAAAGTGTGCCCCATCATTAGTGTCATTGTGCGGAATTGTGTCCCATCATTGGTGTCACCGGGCCTCATCATTGGTGTCAGTAAGGGGAATTATGCCCCATTGTTGCTATCAGTAAATTAAATAGTGCCCCAAGGGCAAAAAAAAAAAAAGCAAGCAAAGGGCCACATCTGACCCCCGGGCTGCAGTTTGGAGACCACTGCTCTAATTGACACCAATCATAAGGCACCATTCCTCCCATTGACACCATTAATGGAGAACTATTCCTCTCACTGACACCACAGATGGGGCACTATTCCTCCTGCTAAGACCAATGATGAGGCACTATTCCTCCTGCTAAGACCAATGATGGGGCACTATTCCTCCCAACAACACTGTCCATGGGGCACTATTCCTCCCCTTGATACTAATGATGGGGTGCTATTCCTCCTGCTAAAACCAACAATGGGGCACTACTTCTCCTGTTAAAACCAATAATATGGCAGTGCTTAGCCCCACTGAT
This sequence comes from Pelophylax lessonae, assembly GCF_965119305.1. NCBI lineage: Eukaryota > Metazoa > Chordata > Amphibia > Anura > Ranidae > Pelophylax > Pelophylax lessonae. The sequence continues at coordinate 22,915,568 of NC_138778.1, forward strand.
GCAGGGACATTTTCTACTCACGCTGACCACAGTCTGGCCCCCCTAAAGCCAGGAGGACAGAAAACTAGCCCTTTGTTTAAAAGTTTGAAGACCCCTGCTTTAAAGGATAAGTTGCTGTCCTCATGCCCCAGATGGGGTCAAGTGTGACGCTACTTGACGTCATCACGCTTCCGGAAGTCACCATGGAACTGCAAATTGATCGATTTTTGACACTGCGCTGTGATTATTTTAATTTAATGTGAGTGCAATATATACGTTTTCATAAATTAAAAATATTGACTTTTATACTATGTGAAGCGCTGATCTCTTTTTCTTTTCTTTGAGTACTACAAGTATAGGATCGCGGACCTTTTCTGGTTGTGTTCCCTGTTGGCTGCTTTCCTTAAAACAGTTTGAGTCCTGCCTACATATTACTGCAATTGTGACATCATGCCTAACATGACTTCTTAGTTTGAAAGTCATATCACTCTGGTAAGCCTCTGCTGCGCTTTTCTGGTGGTGGCGATTTTTTGGAGTAGAATGCACATTTTTCTGCATGAAATTTTTAGAGACTCAAAACAAGTGAACTCAAATGTTATTTCACGCTGAAATTTATTGATATAATGGGGTAGATTTACTAAAACTGGAGGGTGAAAAATCTGGTGAAGCTGTGCATGGTAACCAATCAGCTACTAACTTCACCTTGTCCTATTAAGCTTTGACAAAAATAAACAAGAAGCTGATTGGTTTCTATGCAGAGTTGCACCAGATTTCGCACTCTCCAGTTTTAGTAAATCAACCCCTATATGTTATGTATAGACTTGAAATTGCTGACCAATTAAACGTGGCACACCTTGGTATATTCAATATACAGTATACAGAATGTTGGGAATACCCACTCTGGATGCAAACAAAACCCGGCACACTGATCACCTAATAATATAAAATACCAGAATAATTTACTTACCAGGGCGTCAAAAGAAATTCTTTATTAGAGGAGTCACAAGTTTCACCCACAGCTTAACATAGCGGCTCGGGTGTCGGAAAGTAGAAGGAGTCACTTCACTTGATCTTTCATAAAGGCTTTGCTGCTCCTGAAACACATAAGGAAATTGTTTTTAGAACCATTGCACCTGCAGGAGGGATAGAAAGCAGGGAATCCTTCCAGAAACATAATTTCATGCTTGTGTGATTGGCTCACCAATTTTCCCAGAAGTCTGCCTAAGATACAAGCCAGATTTCTGGCATCGCTGCAACAAAAATGTAACTTTTGGTGAGATACTCCCAATAGGAAATAACGTCTTAAGGATGCAGGCCCAGCAGCTTTCCTCAGAGCCCTGCAGCTGCCACAGCTGATAGATAATTATAAAACCACTCCCATTTGACCCACTCAGCACAGAGGAACAAACAGGGATTTCTTCAAAATAACAAAAGGTAGGAATCTGCAACAAAGTTTGTTAAAATCCCTGCAATGTACAGAGATCACCCAGAGGGGAATGTTCTTTTTCTCAACAAAAGTGGAGTTACACTTTAACCTCCAGCGGGTAATAAGCCTTTGCAGACTGCTCTTTAGACTTTTTTGGCTAAGGCAGATGGATGCTCTTGCCACCTGTGCCATTCTGGATAATGAAATCCAAGGTAGGTCCGAACAGGCATTTCACATTGGAAGGTCAAGCAGAGGAAAATCAGCGTTACAGCTAAGACAGGCTAAAGAACAATACCTGTTCACAATTTGCATCTTCCATCAAAAGGATAGTTGGTTTAGTAACCACTTGCCAACCGCTCACATTGAGCGTTACTGCGGCAAAATGGCTCGTTATCGTTCAGCGACGTATAGGTCTATGTCGCTGGACTCCTCCCTTTGTGGGTGGGGCACGCGCGCCGCCGGAGCCTCGCTCCCGCTGTATTCAGACACAGCGGGAGTCGGGCCAGGGGAGAAGAGGCGGTGATCACCGCCGTTCTTCCCCGATTGTCGGGGATCGAGTGTGAAGATCCGCCCGCTTGTGTAAACAGAGCGGGCGGATCTCCTATGTGACAGACAGTCACAGATTACAGGATTCAGCATAGCTGTACCTGCGATCTGTCCCTGTGTCACACAGTCCCCTCCCCCCACACACGTCAGTAAGCACCAGGCATACATTAACCCCTTGATCACCAATAAAAGTTAACCCCTTCCCTGCCAGTGTCATTTTTTACAGTAACAGTGCATATTTATAGCACTGATTACTGTAGTAATGTCACTGGTACCCCCCCAAAAGTGTCAAAAATGTCAGTTAGGGGTCCGCTCTGTCCGCCGCAATATCGCAGTCCCGCAAAAAAAAAAAAAAAATTGCAGATCTTCGCCATTACTAGTTAAAAAAAAAACAATAAAAATGACATAAATTTCCCGTAGTTAGTAGCTGCGATAACTTTTGCGCAAACCAATCAAAATACGCTTATTGCGATTTTTTTTACCAAACATATGTAGCAGAAAACAAATTGGCCTAAAATGTTAAAAAATTTAGATTTTTTACATTTTTTTGGGGGGGGGGGAATTTCATATAAAAAAAATGTGAAAAATATTATTTTTTTAAAAATGTGTCGCTTTTTTTTTTGTTTATAGCGCAAAAAGTAAAAATCGCACAGGTGATCAAATACCACAAAAAAAAAGCTCTATTTGTGGGGAAAATTTGGGTACAGCGTCGCACGACCGCACAATTGTCCATTAAAGTAACACAGTGCCTAATCGCAAAATATGGCCTGGTCAGGAATGGGGTAAAATCTTCCGGTCTTAAAGCGGTTAAAAATACGCTCATTGAGAATTTTTTTGCCAAAGACATGTAGCTAAATACATTTTGGCCTAAACATATGACAAAAATTTAATATATTGGATATTTTTTAACTGTCAAAGTAGAAAAATATTGTTATTTTTTCAAAATTGTCGCTTTTTTTTATTAATATCGCAAAAAATGAAAAGCGCAGAGGTGATCAAATACCACCAAAAGAAAGCTCTGTTTGTGGGAAAAAAAGTACGCAAATTTTGTTTGGGTACGGCGTTGCATGACCGCACAATTGTCAGTTAAAGTCGCACAGTGCCGAATCGCAAAAAGTGGCCTGGACGTAAAGCAGGAAAATCCTCCGGTGGTAAAGTGGTTAAGAGTTCCAATGGACCCCAGACTGGAAATGGCATGAGTAGAAGCAGACTCTAGTTTTAAAGTGGTGCCCACCACATCAGTAAGAACCATACAAATTTGAGAGTAATAACAGAAGACTGGACTCCTTGGAGAAAAGCTCTTCCAGTAGGAACTGAGGAGACTTAGAGTATCAGCAGCTGATGGTTCAAAGGCAGCTGGGGGAGCATGCTTGTGGACTCTACGATTAGGGTCAACTATTTACCAAGTGGTCTGGGCCATAAAGTCATGCATGACTTCAGTAAACACCTTCTGGGAAAAGGCCAAGAAGGTGGCCACATTTAGAGTGAGAGAAGACTCTGAAAATGGGATAGCGTCTAGGAGCAGAGAGCATAATTCCAGATTGAAAATTTCAGCTGCATCAGTGGGCAGCAACAGAGCCAGTAGTAGAGTTTGACCTGGGGGCATCGGGACAGCGGAACTGTTCCCTGTATCTAGAATCACACATGGTGCAACCACGTAGTGGTAAGTCCCTGTAGTTTAGGGTATGAGGCAAGGCCTTAGATTATAGGTCTCCAAACTTTCTAAACAATGAGACAGTTTACTGTACTTTAGACTTTATGAGGGCTGAAGTAAGGCTGTTGGGAGTAAAAAATGCCCTGGCATCAGTGGAGGTAAACAAAGCTTGGTGGTCAGTGGGAGGAAAATTTTAGATTTTAAAAAAGGCCCTGTGAAAGAATCAGTGCCCCATCATTAGTATTAGTTGGAGGAATAGTGCCCCATAATGGTTAGTAGGAGGAGGAATAGTGCCCCACCATTGAAATGACTGGGTGAAATAGTACCCCATTATTGGAATTATTTGGAGGAATAGTACCCCATCATTGGTATTAGTGTAGACATACTGCCCTATCCTAGATATTAGTGGGTGGAATAGTGACCCATCATTGGTGTCAGTAAAAGGAATAGTGTCCCATCATTGGTGCCAGCAGGAAGAATAGTGCCCCATCATTAGTGTCAATGGGAGGAACAGTGCCACATTGTTGGTATTCTCTATTAGAGAAGTCGTTTGCAAGCCACGCTGAAGTCGTGCTGCACGGGACGGCTTCTCAGTCGGGTGACTTTGAAGCCACCCCAGTGTGAACCCAGCCTTAAAGGGAGAGCTCCTAATCTCAGATTGTTACCTGTATAAAAGACACCTGTTCACAGAAGCAATCAATCAGATTCCAATCTCTCCACCATGGCCAAGTTTATCATTTTCATCGAAAGTGAAAGTAAAAGCAAACCCTAATTTTGGGTTGTCCCCAGAAAAGTAAGAAAGGGGAAATCTTCCAATAGGGACATTAGTTCTGGTAACCTGGTGGTCCCCAAGGAATTCCCCTAATTTGCAGGTATTTTATCTCACTTCCTGCTTTAGCTATGGGACAGGAAGTGAAGGTAAATCTCCCCAATGGGACGCAGATGGAAAAAAAATAAACTGGCGCGAAAAAAAAAAAAAAAAGAAAAAGATTTGCTTATAGTACTACTTTAACTCTCCGGCATCTACCAAAAACTATAATCATAATTCACCCATCGTTTCTCATATTACCCGTCAGACCACTAGGCCATTGATTCTAAGCTCATCCCTGTCCGCGAGGTAAATAAAAGCCTTTTTACCACAACTCTCTAATGGATTGCAAAACGTCCTGTGATAGCAAACCATTGCCAGTAAGTGCACAATGCAGGGTGTGTAATAAGGAAGCTTAACCAAAGCCATCAGGGCCATAAACCACATCACAAACACATCCTAGAGTGTGTAAAAATATAAAAACTGCGGCCACATTAGCATTTCCTGACTTACTGTAAAACCGCACGAGGGGACATTAGGGAAAAGCTGAAGCAAGTGACGTGATGATAGCAATGGCCTTGCAAGGCCACTGGGTTCGGCTTTGTGCAAATAAAGCTTCTTACGCCATAGTCTGCAATTGTCCAGACCTCGCCATCACACGGGAGGAAATGGATACTCATCAAGTGGCTCGTTTTACAATAACTGACACAGCAATTCTTTCACGAAAATGAGAACTGTGGTAAAACTTCACGTCTGGCTTAAAATAGACCTTCGGGTCATGCACCAGGCTGATGTATAGGAAACCAAAACAAATAAATTTGTCATTGCACCACACCGGTTCCTATGGATGAGCATTCAAGGTTTTAGAACAGCCTGGGAAAATGTATAAAGTCTTTCCCAAAGAGCCTCTTTCACCTGTTCACTGAGTTTAGGCCAGGGTTTAATTGCTTTATGGGTCCCTTTGTTGCAGGGATCCTCAAACTACGGCCCTCCAGCTGTTGTGGAACTACACATCCCATGAGGCATTGTAAAACTCTGACATTCACAGAAATGACTAGGCATGATGGGAATTGTAGTTCCTGAACAGCTGGAGGGCCGTAGTTTGAAGACCCCTGCTTTATTGCTTTATGGGTCCACCAATAAGGAGATTCAACCTCTCCTGGTGATCCACACCTGCTTTCCAAAGATGATCTCTTACTTCAGGTTATGTTTTAAGAGGAAATTTAGGGAAACCTTCCCAAAGGGTGACATCAAAACCAACCATAAGTCACGAAATTCCAAAAACACAGTTGTTTTTGAAAGGACGTTTCTGTGTATAAGGCAAGTAAAATTCAGGTTAGTCGTCTACGGGATTCAAAATTGTGAGTTTAGTGGTCGCGAAGTCCGAAAGGTTGACGACCACTGGTCTAAGACTTCCACTCCTTAGGTCTTCCCACCTATTATGCAGCTAACCCATAAGGGCGCCTTAACATCCCACAAACATCATCCATTTGGATAGTGATATACAATAAAATAATAGGTTTGGGACTTTGAATGAGGTACATACAAATGATGTGCCTCCATCCCTATTGTATAAGAAGAAAAAAAGGTTTGGGACTTTGAATGAGGTGCGTAACCAACAGTTGGTATCTTGCATATAGAAAAACACTAAAAGAATAACCGCGCTAGTGCAAAATAGTAGCAACTTCAAGTGTGACCGCACCCAGAAGCAATATGTGTACAATAAGGCTCCTTTCACACTATCCATCCGTCGGACGGATGCCGTTTTTCTCAGCGGGGGATCGAGCCGCCGATCCCCCGCTGAGCAGGAGGATAACAGCTGTGTCTCCGCGCTGTGTGCGGAGACACAGCTGTCAGTTCCCCATGCATCTCTATAGGGGAAATCGGATGGGAACGGACCGTCGGTCCGTTCTCATCCGATCCGATCAACGGATGGAAAATAGGGTTTCCATCCGTCCAGATTTGACGGATCGGATCGGGTGTTAGCAGACATGTCTCCGCTGCCATCCGATCCCCATAGGAATGCATGGGGGGACCGTTCAGATCCGCCAAAAAAACGAACAGGCGGATCTGAACGGTCCGCCTGTGTGAAAGGGGCCTTAGTCGCGCTAAAGATATGTGATAAATGAACTAAAATTAAATGTCCATAATAAATGTCCATAAATTGATGACGAAATAAAGATGAATAAAGATGTCCACACTGGAATCCCTATGGTAATGTGTTTACCAGAAAGCTGTAATAATGGTGCCAATAAAGATCAAGATATCCCAATGTGGATGAAAGCCTCTATCGAAGTTGCAATGAAGACTCTCAGGGGACCATGGTGAGTTGAGATTCATGAAATAAAAAAATAAAAGCCATAGCGTAAAACCAAACAAAAAAAAGTAGGTGAGAGAGGTGCACTCACAATTAAAAGTGTAACACCTTCACCAGTGATAACGCAGGAAACATCAAAAGATGTGTCAGACACATGTAAATACTTTTTACCAGAAGCTAAATAAAACATCACGTGGTGCCCTGACCACTGAGCTGGTGACGTCAGTGCTGCCAGTAGTCGTAGTAATAATTCATGCCACCTGAGGCTTATCCGCCCCGACTGGAATACCACACTGTTTATCTCCATATCTGGATACATAAATAAATGTGTAATTCCAACCAGGATCCGGTAAGGAGCGTCTAGATTGGTGGTGGATATCACTGGCCCCTGTCTGTTGGCACTACCTTGGCACACCCTGATGGTATAATCTTTACAAGTGGTGTTTCATTTAGCTTCTGGTAAGAAGTATTTACATGTGTCTGACACATCTTTTGATGTTTCCTACGTTATCACTGGTGAAGGTGTTACACTTTTAATTGTGAGTTCACCTCTCTCTTTCACCTACTTTTTTTTGTTTGGTTTTACGCTATGGCGTTTATGTTTTTATTTCATGAATCTCAACTCACCATGGTCCCCTGAGAGTCTTCATTGCAACTTCGATAGAGGCTTCCATCCACATTTAGATATCTTGATCTTTATTGGCATCATTATTACAGCTTTCAGGTAAGCACATTACCATAGGCATTCCAGTGTGGACATCTTTATTCATCTTTATTTCGTCATCAATTTATGGACATTTAATTTTAGTTCATTTATCACATATCTTTAGCGCGACTTATTTTACACATCTTGCATATAGACATGGTATATATTTAAGTGAAAAAAATAATATTGTTAAGAACAATTATTTTATTGGGTAGTCTCATCAGCAGATTATAAAAATATAACATAATTACTACAATTCATATAATAAATTATATACATCCACGATACAGGTGAGCCATAACCCACTGATAGGGATATGTGAAATTGAGAGCCAATTTGTGAAAAATCACAATCAAGTTACAATGTTGGTCTGTGATAAAGAAAAATAAGTATAAAAACAAACATCTAAATACATGATTAAAACATAAATATTGCACCCTGTACTGCTCTACGCGTTTCGTGGAATTCACTCCACTTCCTCAGGAGCAGGCGCAATCCATGTGTCTACAAAAATGTGTATATATATATAAAACAATGTAAACAATGTATCTGAATGATTTGCAAACAATATATTAAAGAAACCAAATTAGAGAGATGCCCTTTACAGGTTATTACTTACAAATCAGCTCAAACTGTTGACATATGGTGTATAGGACCAAAGGCCATCTAGGAGGGATACACCAGGAACTGTGGGAGTGATACCCATATACGTCAGATAGAGATGCAAGGACTGCAGGGAGTGCAAATCTCCATAAGGGGATCACTGGTGACTTTGCAAGCCGTCCACATAGGGTACTATAAAAAAATGTATGTGATGTATATAGTTGTAATGCAAATTTAATAGTTATTTGGGTGACCTATACAGTGTGGCTGACAGTTGGATCCCGAATCCAGGAGAGAAAAGAACCATAGAGTGAGTGTGGTCGTGTGCCAAAATATTAATATGTGATTAGAGAATCCACCATAGCATAGACAGTGAACTCTAGTTATATGTGCAAAGTATATATTTTTTTTTTTTTTAAAAGCCCGTAGCGTGTGAAACACACTCAAAAGACTTCACCCGGTGCATAAAAAAGTGCACACACACAAACGTGAGGAACACAAAAAGTGCACAGGGTGTGCAAACAAATGGTCTTCCCTCCGAAGAGGTAGGACCCGAACCTCGATCCCCCGGGGCGCAAGACTCCTGGCAGGGATTTAAGGTACTCATGGTCTGTCTGGCCGAAACCAGACTGACCCCGTTCTTCAGGGGGACTGCCGAAACAGCCCCCACCGAGTACTAAGTGGGGCTCCCCCGAAGGGAGACCCCATGAGAGAGGGCAGACCAAGCCAAAAGGCCATATCCGCCCCCTCCCAAGACTCAAGGTAGGGCCCGAGGACCCACACCCTACAAGTCGTGCAGGTGAAAAAAGGTGATAGAAAAGTGACAAACTACAAAGAAAAGGCACACACAAACAAAAAGGTGGGGAAGGGGAAGTGGGGAGGTGAATTAGTGCCTAAGTGAAAAACAAAGGCAGGCCTTCCGGCCGGAATAAAAATTCCTCTGGTCGAAGCCAAAAGGCCTTGCCCAAGAGGCAGGTGCTTAAAAAAGTGTGCGTAGGTGCAGTGACCATGGTGCCGAAAAACTCAAGGCGAACTGCCCCTCACCAGTGAGAATTAAGGCACCCCTGGGCTGCCACCCCAGGGGCACATACACTACGGGCTTTCTCTACCCCGGCCCAATGGCCAGACCGAGTGTAGCCCTATCCTACCAGGAGGCATCAGAACTTTGGACAGCTTAGGGAGAACCTGCCTTCAACTGGGGACAAGCCTTTTGCAAGGCCAGATTCAACCCAGGAGGAAAGGCTCCCCCACCGCCACCGCCGTTCCTTACCAATCACATCCAGGAGCAGTACTAACTGGCCGCAGATCCAGTTTTCTCGCTCCCTTCAAACTGGTAGGGGCGGACCCATTCAAATCAGGAAGGCATTGGAACCCTCCGGCTTTCTCTGGTTTGGCCTACTCCGGTCCTCCAGTTACGCCCAGAGCGCCCCGGTTAACTTCGGCCACCACCGATACTAACCTTCAGGTTCCATTCCAACACTGATAAGAACAGATACTACACTTGATCTTAGCCAAAAGGCCGAGAAGCGATGTGCAAAGTATATGGTACGCTTACCCAAAGTGAAGAGGAGAAAAGAAAAATTGGAGTAATGTCAAAATGTGAAACCCTGGTAGAAAAAGCCCCACATGGATCTTATAGAGATCAGTCCTTATGTGTGTGAAAAAGATTGAGTCAAATGAATCCATGACCAGCAACTAGTTTACCTTATACTGTCTTATGTCCATGATCAAAAGTACGGTGCCAGATATGTCCAAAGAAAGTGCAAGTGAACGATGCAGTCCCAAAGAGGAGGTATAAATACTAGGGGTGCACCGATCCGACTTTTCTAGTCCCGATACCTGGCTTTGTGTATCTGCCGATACCGAACTACACACATACACTATATATATATATATATATATATATATATATATATATATATATATATATATAGTATATGTGTGTGTGTGTGTGTATATATATATATATATATATATATATATATATATATATATATATATATATACACATACACACACACAGTATACAGTAATAGAAATAAGGGTACTTGCAGGGATTTTCTTGTAGGCACTGTGTCTGTCTGTGGCTGGCCTGGGAAGCATGCGGCTGCAGTACAGAGCAAAGCCTCTGCTTCATGTGTATGGCTCCTCCATTCACAGGCAGAGTGCATCTGATATCACTCCGCCTGTGAGCCGGTCCTATACAGGAAGTAGCGGCTCCGTGCAAGTAAGGAACGGCTGAGCCGGGACTCAGCAGACACAGCGGTAGGTTCTGCTACGACAAAACCGGATCAGACTGTGGACCTGTTCATTTTACCTATCCAGCTATTTAGGCAGTATCGAGGCCGATATCTGATCCTAATATCGGATCGGTGCATCCCTAATAAATACAGGCAACTCCCAGCGTCATGCGGATGTTCTATACGAGGCGGTGCGTCATCACCTGATTGGCTGTTGCCGATCAGGTGTTTGACGTCCAAGAAAAACTCCCTCGTGGAGTAAACACTAATAACCAAGTGTTGGCACGTCGGCACCATCGTAGTGACGTCACACTTCCGACATGGGAGGCGTGGCATCGATGCGCTGCGGCACATCCCACCCCAACCACCACATTAAGGAGAGATAAGGGGGAAGGGGAGGGCGGCCAGAGCACATCGCAGTTACCGGAACTAGACAAAACCAGCACCCTATCTGTCCACAACAACATGGGGGAAACAAGCTCATTGCTGTAGGGCTAAATAAAAATAAAGCTACCGTATTTATCGGCGTATAACACGCACCTTCACTTTAAGAGGATAGTTTCAGGAAAAAATGTTTTAAATATTTAAAAATAAGAGTACACTGCCCTTTCATTAAACAGCCCCCTATACATTTCACAGTCCCCCCCATGCACAGTTCCTACCCCCTTTTATTACAAAGCCCCTTTTACAGCCCCCCTGCACTCCCAGGAGACCCCCAATCTCCTGGGACAGCCCTGACAGCGTACTCTAAAGTAAAAACAAAATCACTGCTAGCCCCTTTCCATAGATGCTTCCTACATTGTGTCACTGTTATTGTAAAACGATGCCTCTAATTACCTCCGTAGCTCCGTTCTTCCATGGCCGGTCATGTGACTGCTCTCCTCTGACGTTTAATGGGCAGTCATGTGATCGCTCTCCTCCACCAATCCAAAGCTACACTCAGAGGAGGAGGAGCGGGGGGAGGATAGCAGCCAGCAGCACGAACAAAGCTTACAAGGTATTTAGAGGCACCGTTTTTTAATGACAGTGATATACTGTAATGTAGGTAGGATCTATAAAAAAGAGCTGGCAGTGATTTTTTTCTTAAATGCAGAGTACGCTGGCAGGGCTGTCCCAGGGCCAGGAGAGGCGGGGCGGCCGGCCTGCCACTCCTCCAATGTGTGGCACCCGGGGCGGACCGCCCGATCTCCGCCCCTCCCTGTTAGAAAAAGAAATATCGGCGTATAACACGCACCCACTCTTTGCACTATACTTTCAGGGGAAAAAAGTGCGTGTTATACGCCGATAAATACCGTAATCAAAATACAGCCATGGGAGTCTAATCAAATGGAAGTATAATGCAATAACAAAACAAAGTGGGGCCAGCTCTCTTGATCAATAGATAGGGCTGTCACACCCTTGATCAACAGATAGAGCTGTCACACCCTTGATCTATAGATAGGGATGTCACAAGAAATACCAACTGTGGTGACAGGCTCCCATCCCTATAATCATTTACAAGAAAAGAAAGATAAGAAAATAAATAGAATTTGGATAGTGATACAGCATAGAGGCATGCTCATAATCATTAAAAAAAAATACACCAAAAGGGAAAAAAATATGTATGGGAATCTCAATTCCTTATTGCAGAAATTGGTACAAAAATATTCAAGTATAATAATTAACCCTCCCGCTTAATGTTTATAAATTTTTTTTTTTGTACCAATTTCTGCAATATGATATTGGGATTTCTAAATATATATTTTTTTTCCCCTTCGCGTATTTTTTTGATCGATTAGTCGATACAAACCACTTGGGGGTGTAATTTACCGCTGTTTCCCAGGGTTCTTTTCCGTGGTGGTTGGGATTCGAGCCAATGCCCTAGAGCTGGTAGGAGGAAGTGCTAACTACTTATTCACTGTGCGGCCCTCACCTTATGACACCTAAAGTATAACTAAAGGAAAATTTTTTTAAGATTTGGTTATTATTAATATACATGATTTATATAGCGCCAGCAAAATAAAGGTAAAACAGAACAGTTACAATAAAATTTTATATAGGAGGAATCAGAGGGCCCTGCTCATTAGAGCTTACAATCTAAAAAGGAAGGGCAGGGCTGCTGTTAGAAATCACAGGGGCCCCATACAGCCTAAGACCCCGTTCACCCTGGGGCGACTTGTCAGGCGACCTGGTCACCTGACAAGTCGCCGTGGGTCGCCTGCCATAGAGTAGCACAGGACCCGTTCTAATGATATGAAGCCCGTGCAGGTCTCTCCGAGGTCGCGATGCGCGCTGTGCACCGCGACCCCGCAGGTCCCCCCCGGCAAGTCGGGTCGCTGCAATGTGAACCGGCTCTAAATGGCAGGGCCCCCCTCCCGAATATATCAAGGCAATATTTTCATTGAAAATACACTAAAATCATTATTAGCGGACACAAACATAACAGAGAACCTGTGTGAATTAGCCCTCTTTAATTGTTTTTTTACATTTAAAATAAAATTATATATCTTTTAAAAATGTTAAAAAAAATTTTAATTATTTATTACAATGTTTAATAATTATATATTTTTTTTTTTACAAATTGCAATTTTTTTTACAGGACAGGGAAGCCTGCAGCGCTGTGGGGGGGAGTCAGAAGCAGCCAGAATCGGTCTCGGAGAAGAAATTACAGAAACGATGCCCTCTGTCTGTGTCTCTCCCCGCAGCAGCTAAAAGCTGGCAGGAGGGGGGAGAAACTAACTTTCAGCTGCCGTAGAGAGCCGCACAGGGCTTCCTTCTGTAATTGCCCCTCCCCCCCCAACCGCACTGATTCCCCGTGCTGTTGGGGCCCCCCTGTGTGCCCGGGCCCCCTACAGGAACTCTGGTGTCCCCCCCTATCAGCGGCCCTGAGGAAGGTGAAACAAAGGGTAATAACTGTGGGGAATGAGCTGATGGAGAAAATAAAAGTACAGTTGCTAGGTGGAGGCAGAATAGGCCTCTCTGAAGAGGAGGGTTTACAGCAGGGATCTTCAAACTACGGCCCTCCAGCTGTTGCAGAACTACAAGTCCCATGAGGCATTGTAAAACTCTTGACATTCACAGACATGGCTAGGCATGATGGGAATTGTAGTTCCTGAACAAATGGAGGCCATAGTTTGAAGACCCCTGGTTTACAGGGATCACCTAAAAGTGGACAGAGTAGGAGATAGTCGGACAGATTGGGGTAGTGATTTGCATAGGATGGGAGAAGTTCTGGAGGTGAGCATGGGATGAGATGACAAGGGAGCTAGAGAGCACGGGGTCTTGGGAGGAACATTGACTGATTAGGTTGATATTTTGAGACTAGGTTAGGAATGTGTCTGGGTGATATCATGATTTTTTAGTTTTCACCAGAACAGGAATACATGGGAAATCCTCCAATGGGAACACTTGTTTCTGTGATGACTACGAGGGGATTTCCATCACATTGGAAAGATATCCTTTCACTTCCTGTTGAGTCTACAGGAAAATCTCCCTAATGAGACGCGGACTGACAGCAGTTTCACCCAACCCTTCTTGGCTTTACCTATACAGTGCTGACTTTTCCAACATATCTGAACAAAGACGAGCTCTTCCTTCACCCAGTGCCCAAAGATAAAGGTGATATACATAGACATATGACACATATAAAACGGACATGGTGCCTCATAGATGGACATGGATTCTCCTAATCCAAATGAATGAAAATGCAGGTTTGTCCCATGAAAAAAAGTAAGTACCCCCCATTTACCACTATAAATCCATGAAATTAGAATCTGGTGTTTTGAATTGGGTGCCAACGATTACAACCTCTACAGGTTGGAGGAAATGGTCTTATATAAACCTCACTTGTGTTGGAGACCACGCTGGACAGACTGGTAGTGAAGCACTGAAATTTCAGCCGCCATAAAAAGGGTTTTCAGCGTTGTAACCGAAAGAAAAAAGGTGCCGATAAGGGCTGCCGAAAACTAGAGGTGCACCAAATAGAAATATCGGTGCCGAAACTGAAAATTCAGGATGCACTTGGCCAAAATCAAAATGGACAGTTTTGAAAATATATATTTATTTTTATATACAATTGTATTAAATATCACTTTTTAATAATATCATGAATGCAAATGAATATGAATGTATTGTCGGCCATTATTCGCACCTTTAGCACAAGAAAAGCCCAAGAAAAATGCATCCCTTTAAACTCTATGTACCGTATATACTCGAGTATAAGCCGACCCGAATATAAGCCGAGGCACCTAATTTTACCACAAAAAAGTGGGAAAACTTATTGACTCGAGTATAAGCCTAGGGTGGGAAATGCAGCAGCTACTGGACCACCACGAGACCTAAAACAGGGGCTGCAGGCATGGTACAGGAGATGGCACAGGTCATGGTACAGGCATGGCACAGGTCATGGTATAGGCATGGCACAGGTCATGGTACAGGCATGGCACAGGTCATGGTATAGGCATGGCACAGGTCATGGTATAGGCATGGCACAGGGCATGGCACAGGTGATGGTATAGGCATGGCACAGGTGATGGTACAGGCATGGCACAGGTGATGGTACAGGCATGGCACAGGTGATGGTACAGGCATGGCACAGGTGATGGTACAGGCATGGCACAGGTGATGGCACAGGTGATGGTACAGGCATAGCACAGGTCATGGTACAGGCATGGCACAGGTGATGGTACAGGCATGGCACAGGTGATGGTACAGGTCATGGTACAGGCATGGCACAGGTGATGGTACAGGCATGGCACAGGTGATGGTACAGGCATGGCACAGGTGATGGTACAGGCATGGCACAGGTGATGGTATAGGCATGGCACAGGTGATGGTACAGGCATGGCACAGGTCATGGTACAGGCATGGCACAGGAGATGCAGTGTTGCGGGCATGGTACAGGAGAATGTCCTGTACCATGCCCGCAGCACTGCATGAGGAAATGCAGGGGCTGCGGAGGAGTCTCACTTACCTGTCGGTGAGGCGCCTTCGATTTAAACACGTCACCGCGCATGCGCCGCTGATGCTCGGGAAAGCTCGTACACGGTCGGCTATTCCCGGGCATGCAGTGCATGCGCAGTGACATGTCGGCGCCGGGCGGCGCCCTTTTTAAAAAGCAAGTGAGCCAGTGACTCGAGTATAAGCCGAGGGGGGCTTTTTCAGCATGAAAAAACATGCTGAAAAACTCGGCTTATACTCGAGTATATACGGTATGTGTTCACACTGATCTATTACCCTTCCCTCGTGGCCTTGCTTGCTGCATTTTTGGTCAGGTAAAAATACCATTTTCGAGCGATGTTTCAGCCTACGAAATTTCAGTGAATCTCTACCGTAAACGCTCGTGATTTTAGAGTGCATATGGTATGTTTTTCATAGGTCATGTGACTCAAAAAAAGCATCAAAAACACAACACGGGTGCATTTTTGATGTATTCTTGCTGTGTTTTCAATGCATTTCAATGAGGTGCATTTTTGGTGTGTTTTTTTTAACTCCCAAATATGCACCAAGCAGGATTTTTAACACCACTTCAATTTAAATTCATGATATTAAATTAAAAAGTCAAATATAACACAATTATTTATAAAAAAAAATATATTATTTTTAAAAAAATATCGATTTCGGTTTTGGACAAGTGCATCCCGATTTTTTGGTTTCTGCGCCAGAATTTTCCTTTCGGTGCACCACTACTGGCTGGATTGGTCACTGGTCCTGGATAGGTATTCATGTGAGCATAAAGGAAGGAGTGCCTTCCGGTGGATAGTGCTCAGTGATGGATTATGGCGATGGGACCTCTCGGGATTGGGCTCTGCCTTTTCTGTGCGACCTTAAAGTGATACTAAACACACACTGTTTTATATCCATCCTCCCTTCTATTTCTGTATGTGAATGACAGCTCTGTAATTATTTTAATTACAAAAAAAAAGTACCTTTTTTCTAATTGATATCCAGCTGTCACATGTCCCAGTTCTCCCCCAGCCTGTCTGCAGGGAAACATAAGCAGGAGGAGCTTCTAGCCCACCGCTACTGGTCACATATTCAAAATAAAAGAAACAGCCTTTGGAATACAGAGTAAGAATAAATAATTAAAACGGTTTTAAATTATCATACAAATATATATTTGAAATCAAATCTTTCATATTTTTAGGAAATAACATGGTGTGGGCGGATTTCTGCCAGTCACATGCTGTGCCACACCCCTCCAGCCTGTGTCTTTGAAGAGGGAGGTGAAGCCTCCATCAATTTACATGCAATATCTTGCCCCCATTGAGTTTAGCTGGTTAGTGGGCGTGGAGGAGGGAGGGAGTGAGCTGTCGTTTACCACTGTGTATACGCCCACATGTGTGACTCTCTCGTCACATGGGCTGCTCAGATGTGATAGGGAGGAAATGCTCAGCATGGAAACTCACTGAAAACTGAGCATGTGCAGAGCTGCCACCACAGCTGCAAAATCTCTAGCTGAATTGGAGACAGGGACAGAAGGGGGAGATAGAGAGCAGCAGGATCAACCAGGTTTTTTTTTTGCAGAATACAGAAAACAAATCTCATAGTGACTGAGTGAGTATGAACAGCATTGGACACTAATTGACAATTTTGACACTAATACAGTGATCAGTGCTAAAAATATGCACTGTGACTGTACAAATGGCATGGAAGGGGTTAACATTAGGGGTGATCAAAGGGTTAATTGTATGCCTAAAATGTGCTTACTAACTGTGGGGGGGGGAGGGAGAGGGGTGCATGTACCATGGGTCAGGCAGAGATCAGTGTTCTTGCTTTGCAGAAAAAGGGATCAATATCTTCACTACTGACAGAACGGCGTTCTGCCTTGTTTACATATGAAGACCGCGGTTTTGCTTCTGTTCCGAACATAGAGTCCACCGCACCCGCTTATTGGCTCCTGCTGTGTCCAACCAGACTTGACGTGTGCCCTGACCCAGAAGTGCAGGATCACCTACAGGTACGTGATCCTGCACGGATGAGCCGTCTTGCCTATACAGTTTGTAAATATTAGCAACATGTACATCAAGCCAACGTGTTTCGGGGAAATAGACTTCCCTTTCTTCAGGGCTGAATGACAGGATGCCGGCTTCAGTTGTATAGGCAGAAACGCGTTGGCTTGATGTACATGTTACTGATTTTTAATACACGTCCACGAACCATATTTTAGAAGTCACATTGCTCTGGACGTCGGATGCTATATAAACCTCAGACGTCTAGGATCTGGTGTTCTCTTAGTTATTGACATGTCAAGATCAAGAGATCTTTCTAAGACCCTCAGAAAGATATTAACCACTTCCCGACCGCCGCATAGCAGATTTACTACCACATAATATATACTTCCATCATCCAGTCTTGTGGAAGCAAAAAATGTTTTCTTTTCCCTTGCATGTGATTGGATATTTTTTGCAAAGTGAAAGTGGTTCTAAAGGCTCAAGGTTTTTTAGAAGGTAAAAAACTTCCTTTGAGCAGCAGCCTCCCCCCCAATATGTACCTGAACCCGATCTTCCTCCAGCGATGTGCTTTCCAGGGGATCTCCCTCCTCATTGCTCATTGGCTCCCGCTGCTTTCAATCACAGCCATTGAGCCAATGAGAAAAGAGGGGGTGGGGCTGAGCCATGGTTCTGTGTGTGAATAAACAAGCAGAGCGGCAGGTCATGAACAAGCCTGCTTGAGTGCCCCCATTGCAAGCTGCCTGCTCTGGGGGCACTCGGCAGGGGGGAGGGGCCAAAAGCGACAGCGAGAGACCCAGGAAGAGGAGGATTCGGGCTGCTCTGTGCAAAACCACTAAACAGTGCAGGTAAGTACCTATAATCATTTTTTTTTTGCTAGAAAACTACTTGGAACCCCCAAACATTTTAAATATATTTTTAGAAGAGACCGTAGAGAATAAAATGGAGATTGTTGCACTATTTTTTTATCACACCGTATTTGCGCAGCGGCCTTCCAGATGCAATTTCTTTGGAAAAAAATCACTTTTTTAAATTAAAAAATAAGAAAACAGTAAAGTTAGAACAATTATCTTTCACATTATAGAAAAAAATGTTACGCCGCGTAAATAGATACCCAACACGTCATGCTTCAAAATTGCGTATGCTCGTGGACTAGCGACAAACATTGGTACATAAAAATCCCCGTAGGCGAAATTTTAAAAAAATCTACAGGTTACCAGCTTAGAGTTACAGAGGAAGTCTAGGAGTCAAATTATTGCTCTCGCTCCAACGATCGCGGCGATACCTCACATGTGTGGTTTGAACACCGTTTACATATGTGGCTTGGGTATGCGTTCGCTTCTGTGCGCGAGCTGACTAGGATAGGGCGCTTTAATTTATTTATTTTTCCTATTTATTTTTACAGATTTAAAAAAATAATAATTTTTTGATCATTTTTATTACTATTACAAGGAATGTACACATCCTTTATAATAAAAATAAGCATGACAGGACCTCTTCATTGTGAGATCTGGGTTCAAAAAGACCTCAGACTTCACAACTACACTAAAAAAGAAAAGAAAAAAAAAAAAAAGGTCTCTTTAAACCAGTTGCTAGGAGACGATGTTTGACGTCGCTCCGGTCCTCCAAGACCATAGAGTCGAGTGGGAGCCATCTTGCCCTCACTCGACTTCCTGTCCGTGAGGATCGCGGACCGGATAGTTTTCCCCGCTGCCGGCGGGTCCGGTAAGCGGGGAAAATGAACGGGACACGGGGGGGGGGGGGCGTGGCCACCTCTTCCGCCACACCCTAAGGGTGATTGCGTGGTGAATCCGCAGCTGGGACCACCCTTATCTGAAAGAGGACTGCCCACCGTTTCGAAAAATACCGGGGTTATGGCAGCTATCTGCTCCCATAACCCCAGTATTTAGTGTCAAAGTACCGATGTAAATCGACGGTGGGCGGTCCGTTAATGGTTAAAAAAAAAAAAGAAAGCCTTTATTATCAGCTTCACCTCATTTACTAAGCTCTGGAGCAACTGCACTTGCAGAGTGCACAGTCTACTTGCCTTTAGTAAATCAACCACTCTGTATCCTGGGGCAGTGGTCCTCAACTCCGGTCCTCAGGGCCCACTAACAGGCCAGATTTTAGGTATTACCTTGGGGAGATGCAGACTAGAGTACTGCAATCACTGAGCAGGAAATGATATCACCTGGGATGTATTTCAGTTATCTTGCAAATCTGGCCTGGTAGTAGGCCAGGGTTGAGGATCACTGTCCTGGGGTACAGAAAGTGCTGGGAGATCAAATATTTCACAGTTGTCACAAAAACAGGACAAGAATGAAGATCTTTAGATGGGGATACTTTTTTCCTAAGACAACTTATCTTTGAAAAGATCTCCTCCCACTTCCTGTTGTATCTCCAGGCAGAAAGTAATGCCTCGTACACACGCAACGATTATCGGCCGACCGATCGTCCGACTTTTGTCCAGAGTGGTGTTTTGTTGGTTGAAATGTGCTCTAGACTGCACACAAATTTTCTCGGCCAACAAAAATCAACTTCAGAAGTGATGTCATGTGTTGGTTTACTTTCCGTGTGTTTTTTCTTCTCTGAGCATGCCCAGTCTTGCTCATCAGATTTCTGTCTGCCGAAATCTGTACTGACTGACGGAAAATCGGCCGTTGTGTTGACGGCCAATAAAAATTTTATAGCCTGCACACCAGATTTTATTCGGCCGAAAAGTCGGAGTCGGAAGCATCATACTAACAAGCCGACAATTGGCCGATCGGACGTTGGCCGAAAATTCCCGGCCAATAATCGATGCGTGTGTACAAGGCATAAAGGAAAATCCCCCCCAGTGGGAGAAACCAAAAAAGCTTCCGGAGTCTGTCCTTCCATAAATAAAGGAAAGGTTTGGCTGTAGGTATACTTTAGGCTTTATTCAGGCTCCCAGATGCCTCTCATCCAGCTGGTATGCTTCTATGGATGGAAAGACTGTGCTCAGATGGATTCAATGAATTACGTTGCTGTGGCAGCAATATTTGTGAAGGCCCAAAGTCTGAATTTCCTGGCATGACATCTCCATATCACCGTCACCTATTCCCCTTGGGGGCGCGCCTGCTGTTTTCTCAGAAGGGATATAAATAAGTCCATCTGTCAGAGTGGAAGTGATGGAGGAAGGGGGGGGGGGGGATCGTGTGAGGCAGCTGAGAGAATGCTCAGAGTTGACTTAACAAGCCACCGATAACCACAGCAGAAGCATGATTTGGCAGCCACCGAGGGGGATTCTCATTTACAAACACTTCTGGGATGACAAAACCTCAAAAGCTGTAAATAGAAAATAGTCCCACACCTCTGCAGAAATACAGCGAAGTGCATACAACGGAGGTCCACCTACGTAAACAACGGGGGTCTGAACAGGCAGCCAGCCAATACACGTATTACATGAGCTCTAGTGGTAAAAAATCCTAGAGGCTCATTAAATGAGGTGAAGGATGTTCTCGTCACCGGCTGGAAAGCCATGGGAACCTCTATCAGGTTTTTATTGCAGTCTGTGTCTACACTAGGGAAAATTTGGGACTCATTCACATAACTAAAGAGTGCAAGGGTGTACAAGTGTCCAGCGGTTTAAAGTGGTTCTAGAAGCAGAAGGTTCCGAGCCCTTGTCAGTCGACCCTGAGGGACGAATAAACGTATGAACCGAGGAGGTAGTCCCACGTCTACAACGAGGTTCCTTGCCCTTAGTAGCCTGCAGAAGAAAAGTACTCTTTCCCACTGTGAGACCTTTAACCACTTAAGCCCCGGAAGATTTTACCCCCTTCCTGACCAGGGGGTATTTTGCGATTCGGCACTGCGTGACTTTAACGGACAATTGCGCGGTCGTGCGACGCTGTACCTAAACAAATTTGACGTCCTTTTTTTCCCACAAACAGAGCTTTCTTTTGGTGGTATTTGATCACCTGTGCGATTTTTTAATCATGCGATATATAAACAAATAAAGAGCGTAAATTTTGCAAAAATAACAATATTTTTAAAAATTTTTTATATGAAATTCCCAAAAAAAAAAAATGTAAAAATCTAAATTTTTTAACATTTTTGGCCAATTTGTTTTATGCTACATATGTTTGGTAAAAAAAAAAAAAAATTGCAAAAAGCGTATTTTGATTAGTTTGCGCAAAAGTTATCGCATTTACTAACAAAGGGAAAGATTTTTGTAATTTTTGTTGTTTTATTTTTTTTAACGCGTAATGGCGGCGATCTGCGATTTTTTTTGCGGGACTGCGACATTGCGGCGGACAGATCGGACCCTTGACTGACATTTTTGACACTTTTGGGGTTACCAGTGACATTACTGCAGTAATCAGTGCTATACATATGCACTGTTACTGTAAAAATGACACTGGCAGGGAAGGGGTTAACTGTATTGGCGAGGGAGGGGTTAAGTGTGTCCTAGGGGCATGTTTCTAACTGTGATTGGACATGGCTACTAGTGTAAAAACAGAGATCAACGGTCCTACATAGTAGAACCGTCTGATCTCCATTTTTACACAGGGGAGAATGACAGACGGCTTGTTTACATTAGCCGCCTGCCTTTCTCCCTTCCCGGCGAACGATCGCGAGTGACCGGTGGACATGGGGTCCGCTGGTCACACGCACTGACTTGTTAGGGAACGAGCCGCGGCTGTGCCAGGCTAGTGACGTACCGGTACGTCACTTTGCCTGGCCAGGGCTGACCGCCACAGTATATGTACTTGCGGCGGTCGGCAACCGGTTAATGAGGTGAAGGATGTTCTCGTCACTGGCTGGAAAGCTTTAGATAGTGTATGGAAGCCTGAGAACCTCCATCAGGTTTTTATTGCAGTCTGTGTCTACACTAGGGAAAATTTGGGACTCATTCACATAACTAAAGAGTGCAAGGGTGTACAAGTGTCCAGCGGTTTAAAGTGGTTCTAAAAGCAGAAGGTTCCGAGCCCTTGTCAGTCGACCCTGAGGGACGAATAAACTTATGAACCGAGGAGGTAGTCCCACGTCTACAACGAGGTTCCTTTCCCTTAGTAGCCTGCAGAAGAAAAGTACTCTTTCCCACTGTGAGACCATTAACGAGGGTAGCCCCAAACAGGCGATCCCCTTGAACGTCTAAACGCCACTTCCATTGCACAACCTGATGGGTAGCGGCATTCTAATAGAACACTGGCACTGGGTACAATGATTATTTTCTAAACATGCACTGTTATTCACACGGGATGCAGCCAATGACCTCTCTGAAAGGACAACATACCCGTCCCGTACCTTCAGGCTGGGTTCACACTGATGCCAATTGGATGTGGGTTTCCCCGCATCCAATTCGCATGACAGGAGACTGTGACCAGCTCTCAATGAAGCCGGTTCACACACCTCCAGGGTGGCCGCGAAGCGCACTGGAAAAGGTTTCTGTGCGTCTTTGAGGAAACAAATAGGAAAAAGCGCTACTAAGTGTAGTAAGACTTAATCAATGTATTGAGCCCCCAATCTGGGCTACCCACATGGTAAAGATAAAAACAAGCTCAGCTGTAAATGCTAGTCCGGGGTGCCAAGTCGATAGTCCACCCACAGCACTGGAAGGATGGGAGAAACGTCTCTGTGATGCTGAGAGCTGATGGAGGAAGTCCGCATTAAAGGCTTCTATCCCGAGTGGAGATGCAGCGTGGCTCCTTTCTCAAAGGAGTGCACATGCTCGGAATCAGGACAGTGCATGCTCCGGAACGCGTTGCAAAGCATCTTTGGTCCACGCTTCGCTCCACCTGGGATTCAAGCATTTACAGGGTACTTCATCAGCTCCCGGCATCACAGAGTCGATTTTCCCATCCTTCCAGCGATGCGGGCGGACTATCAACATGGCACCCCGGACCAGCATTTACAGATGAGCCTGTTTTTATCATTACCATGTGAGTAGCCCAAATTGGGGAATCGATAAATTTATTAAGTTTTACTACAATTAGTGCTGCTTTTTTCTTTTTGTTTCCTCCCCTATCTCTTAAGAGTCTGCTACAACTCTTAGAACAGCTTGCCCGAGTGTGTGGACTTTTGTTTTTATCAATTGAACGCTGACGGAGAACTTTATGCCTTCGTGCCAATCCTGTGCATCTTTTGCTCCGTTTCAGGTCTGGATACAAGCAAAAATTCGAACCTGATTCGTACCTAGAACAGTGAATAGGAACGCACCAGACAACTGCGTGCACGTGCATTTTTTTTTCTATTTTTTAGTATATTTTTTTTTCTTTTTTAAACACACTGTGTCCAGAGCAAAATAGTGTTACTATTAGGGATCGACCGATTATCAGCAACACCGATATATCGGGGGCAGATATGCACTTTCCCCGATATATCAGAATCAGCCCCTGAGGTTACCGATATTTCAGGAAAGTGCTTGTACCACGGAGTGATGCCTGCAGCTAGAGGCATCACTCCGGTACCGGCGTCCATAGCCGACGGTCGGCTGACTTGTAATGACAACCGATGCGGCTGAGAAGCCGCTCGGCTGTCATTACAAGGAGCGGGAGGGGACGCCCCACCAGGAGACCCGGGCATCCTACCTCCACCGCTGCTGAAGAGAAGACCCGGGTCTCCGACTTGGTCGCCTGACAAGTCGCGGTCGCTCGCCATTGAATAGTACAGGACCCGTTCTAATAGGAGCGACACAAGTTACTTAGAAAAAGGGTCCTGTACTACTTTGGGGTGACCTGGAGGCGACTTGCATTGACTTTAATTATATGAAGTCCCTGCAGTCTGAATGGGTGCTTACTGAAACTGATTCATTCAGTTTGTTTTGTTGTGATAAGCTGGGATTGACCAGAGCTAACTCACATTGACCAATCACAGCTAGCAACACAATTGCACACAAAGGATGGCATGAAAGGAAGCCATCCATTGTCATGTGATTGGTAACAGCGGTCACATGGTACCAGCAGCGAGCTGGTACAGTGATAAGTCGTCGGCTGTGTCCACCGGACAGATAGCACCTCGGTGCCTTTGGAGGGAACATCATATGAAGCAGGAAAGTACTGCCCTGTGGTGGTCTACTATAGGCCGGATGAGAAGGTGTTAAAATAAGCAAATATAATATATATTCCTATCTTTTCACTAATGCTACCAGCATGTGTAAACTGTTAGCGCCGGTTCACACTGTTCCGACTTGGTCGCTTGACAAGTAGCGGTCCATGCTGTGCAATCGAACCGTTCTAATAGGAGCGACTCAAGTCACTCCGACTTAAAAAAAGGTTCCTGCACCTTTTTTTTGCAAAGTCGGATCAACTTGCATTGATTTCCATTATGTGAAGTCGTTGCAAGCCGCGCCGAAGTCACGGTGCACGTGCAACTTCATTAGTCGCCCGAAGTCGGGTCGTATCAGTGTGAACCGACACTAAGTGCCATAAAAGTCTTGTATAATAGTAATAAGGAATAAAAACAGTCGATGAGGGAGTGAAGTTCCCATTTAATGTGACATTTTCTAGAAAACTGTATAATCCCATGCACTCCCTCTGTTCCCCCGAGGAGTCACCTGATGGAGCTGCTGCTGCAGGTCCTGGTTCTCGGTCACCAGTGTGATCTGTGCCTCCAGGTCCCGATGGACCGACCTGTACCCGAAATTTGGAGAGCCAATGAGAGTGAGGCACGGCGTGCTTTTACCTGCTGGATACAGCCACAGACCTGTGAAGGGTGACAAAAAAAAAAACAGAAGCCACAGAATAAGCAAAGGGAAACTGGTCCTTTCCTTTCACGTAATAAATCTCATTATGAGAGAGATCACATCGCACTAAGAGAACAGAAATGAAAAATGAAAATGTACGATGCACGTCAGTTGTCTGTGCACACACACAGGCCGGCTCTTTGCTGTGGTTTCCTGGCAGGGTGTACAGCAGGATTTACAGTCACTCGACTGTCAGGTTCAGCCAGTTTCACAAAAATCGAGACACCTGAGCTTCAGTTCTTTGTAACAGAGAAAGCAGAAGAGGAACAAAGGACCTTTCACACACACACTCTTCCTGCCGGCCCGGGCTTGACGAACTTAGTCATCTGAACCGCGGCCTTGTGTTATCTGGAACCTGTCCCCAGCCACATTTACATTTTCCTTATTACTGGGCTTCCTTCAAAAGTTCAAGCAAAGAAAAAACAAATAGGAGGCTGGGGCCCAATGCGGCCAGGAAACCGGCATTTATACTGTAACCTGAGCCAGGAAACCGACAGCTGGATCTCCGCTGCTATAGGCGGGAAAGGAAACCTGTACAGAGAGAGAAACTTTTTACCGCACCTTCTGAAAATGCTGCAAAACAAGACCACAAGAGAGTAAGAGTTCATTGTTAGAGCTTACAGTGCATATACATTACAGCATATCCACACCCAAAAATGCAAAATGTCATATACAGTTGTGCTCATAAGTTTACACACCCTGGCAGAATTTATGATTTCTTGGCCAATTTCAGAGAATATGAATGATAACAGAAAAACTTTTTTTTCACTCATGGTTAGTGTTTGGCTGAGGCCCCGTTCACACTGGGGCGACGCTACTTGCCGGGGCGACCTCATAGGTCGCGGCGCACTGCTCGCACCGCGACCTCGGAGCGGCCGGCACGGACTTCATAACATTGAAGTCTATGCAGGTCGCTCCGGGTCGCCCCAAAGAAGCTCCGGACCCTTTTTCTAGGTCGGCTTGTGTCGCTCCTATTAGAACGGGTCCACAGCTTCTCTTTGGAAGGCGACCTACGGCGACCTGTCAGGCGACCAGGTCGCCCCAGTGTGAACGGGGACTGAAGCCATTTATTATCAAACGTGTTTACTCTCTTTAAATCCTAATGACAACAGAAACTACCGAAATTACCCTGATCAAAAGTTTACATACCCCAGTTCTTAACCGGTTCCCGACCGGCCGCCTCCTATTTACTGCGGCAATGTGGCTCTCCTGCACAAACTGACGTAGGGCTATGTCGGTCGCAAGCAGGGAGCAAGCTCTCGCCTCCATTCAACAGCGGGGAAGTTGATGCACGGGTCAGGCGGCTCCGATTGCTGCCTGGCATCCGCGATCGTTCCCCGCTGAGAGAGAAGATTGGTCAGCTGTTGTAAACACAGCTGACCGTTCTTCTCCCTGGAAAGATCACAGAGCTCCTGCGATCCTTCTATATAGGAACACAGGTTAGTCACAGCGGGAGACATGGGAGGAGCGGGCTCGATCGCCACCGGCCTCCCGCAATCTTCGGCAATACCGACAGGAGAGCCGTCTGGTATGTAAACAATGAAAGAGGGCTCTCCTGTCAGAGGCAGGGAAAGATCGAGTGATTCAGCTAAGCTGAATCACGGATCTCCCTCTGCCTCTGTTCAATCCATCTCCAAAACAGTTAGAAAGCACATATAGGGAACACACTTAACCCTTTGATCACCCCCAGTGTTAACCCCTTCCCTGCCAGTGTCATTATTACAGTAACAGTGCATATTTTTAGCACCGATTACTGTAGTAATGTCACTGGTCCCCCCCCCCCCCCCCTCTGTCCCTGTCAAAAATGTCAGTTAGGGATCAGATCTGTCCGCAGCAATGTCGCAGTCCCGCTAAAAAACGCAAATCGCGGTCATTACTAGTAAAAAAAACATACAATAAAAATGACATAAATCTTTCCTGTAGTAGATAAACGCGATAACTTTTGCGCAAACCAATGAAAATACGCTTATTGCGATTTTTTTCACCAAAAATATGTAGCACAAATTTGCTTAAAATGTTAAAAAATTTTGATTTTTAATTTTTTTGAGAATGTTTTATATCAGAATGTGAAAAATATTGTTTTTTTTCAGAATTGTCACTCTTTTTTTTGTTTGTAGCGCAAAAAATAAAAATTGCACAGGTGATCAAATACCACCATAAGAAAGCTCTGTTTGTGGGAAAAAAGGGCATCAATTTTATTTGGGTACAGCGTCGCATGACCGCGCAATTGTCTGTTAAAGTAACGCAGTGCCGAATCTCAAAATATGGCCTGGTCATTAAGGGGGGAAATCCTTGCGGTCCAGAAGTGGTTAAAGCAGTTATAAACCCAAAACAAAACTGTAAAATGTCCTCAAGGAGCTTACAATCCAAGGCCCCTATCTGACTGGGAAGACCTGGCCAATACCACCCCTACAGTGAAGCATGGTGGTGGCAGCATCATGCTATGGGGAGACTAGTCAGGATCGAGGGAAAGATGAATGCAGAAATGTATAGAGACATCCTTGATGAAAACCTGCTCTAGAGTGCTCTGGACTCCGACTGGGGTGAAGGTTCATCTCCCAACAGGACAACGACCCTAAGCACACAGCCAAGATAACAAAGGAGTGGCTATGGTACAACGCTATGAATGTCCTTGAGTGGCCCAGCCAGAGCCCAGACTTGAACCCGAATGAACATCTCTGGAGAGATCTGAAAATGGCTGTGCACTGACACTTTCCATTCAACCTGATGGAGCTTGAGAGGTCCTGCAAAGAAGAATGGGAGAAACTGCCCAAAAATAGGTGTGCCAAGCATACTCAAGCATACTCAAAAATACTTGAGGCTGTAATTGGTGCCAAAGGTGCTTCAACAAAGTTCCTTTTTTTATTTTTAATAAATTTGCAAAGATTTCAAACCAACTTCTTTCACGTTGTCATTATGGGGTATTGTTTGTATAATTCTGAGGAAAAGAATGAATTTAATCCATTTTGGAAAAAGGCTGTAACATAACAAAATGTGGAAAAAGTGAAGTGCTGTGAATACTTTCTGGATGCACTGTACTTACTCTTTCTGCACTATACGTAATCCTGCACTTCCACCTGCAGGGGACACGCGGGGGGCCATTTCTCCTGTGATTATACACTGAAAAAGCCGAACTGTGGTTGCCGGGCACTCAATGTCCTCCAGCACCCACCAATCGTAGGTAAACCACACAGAACGGGGATCTGCCTATAAAAAAAAAGACAGATCTCCATTCTGACAGGGGAGGGATGGACTGTAGCAGAATACATATTTGCCTAAATTTATGAAAAAATTAGATTTGTTTTAATTCTTTTTTATATGCTTTATAGCAAAAAGTAAAAAAATAGCATTTTTGACTTATCGTAAAAACCATTTCTCGAATGTTCATTGACGGACACAGCTCCTGATCTTCTTAACCATTGGGTTATATTGCCCCCTACAGGAGTAGGACACTAGGCAGAAAGTAAGTCTGGCTACGCCTATGGGCAGTCCCAGGGGGTATACTCCCTCTCTCTGCTATAGGTATAGGTTTTGTTACAAGCAGCTTCAGAAGAATTACAACTCCACAGAGCCGGAGCTCATCTGAGAAAAACAATACACTTTTAAAGAGGACCAGGTCCTCTTAACAGCCGCCTGAAAAACCTTGCGGCCAAAGGAAGCATCCGCAGATGCAAACACATCTATTTTATAGAACTTTGTGAAAGTGTGCACCGATGACCAGGTGGTCGCCTTGCAAACCTGCGTCACTGACACCTGATGACGGAAGGCCCAGGAGGCACTAAGCGCTCGAGTAGAGTGCGCCTTGACAGGGAAAAGAGGAACCTGACCCTTGATGGAATAGGCCTGAATCACTGTCTGTCTGATCCATCTGAAAATGATCGCAGAGGAAGCGGACAACCCTTTCCGAGGCCCATCCGTGAGCACAAATAGTGAGTCTGACTTCCTAAAAGACTCCATAGCTGCCAGGCATACCCGAATTGCCCGGGCCACATCCAAGGCATGCAAAGCAATTTCCTTCGGATGTTTTTGCCTGAGATACAGGGAAGGCAACACGTCTTCATGCAAATGAAAATCAGAGACAACCTTTGAAGAAAGGATAGACAGGGTTGAAGAACCACCTTATCTCTGTGAACCACCCAGTAAGGTGAACAGGATAATGCCGCCAATTCTGACACCCTGCACACAGAGGTGATAGCCACCAGGAAGGCCACCTTCTGGGACAGCGTAAGAGGGGGGAATCTCCCGAAGATTTTCAAAAGGAGGCTTCTGCAGGACTGAGAGCACCAAATTGAGGTCCCAAGGAGGTAACCGAGACAGCATTGGAGGGGCCAAGTGCCTAACTCCCTGAAGAAAAGTATGCACCATGGAGTATGTGGCCAAGGGCCATTGAAAGAAGACCCCTAAGGCCGACACCTGATCCTTGATAGTACTCAAGGCCAGTTTCTGCTCAACCCTCCATTGAAGGAAGGTCAAGATCTGAGCCACCGAGAAAGAGCGAGGATGAACCCCAAGAGACTCACACCACACAATGTACGTCTTCAACGTACGATGGTAGATATTCCTAGAAGTAGATACCCTAAATTTTTACAGCGTTGGAATCACTGACTCAGATAAACCTCTATCCATCAGCACATGGCTTTCAACAGCCAAGCCGTCAAAGCCAGCGACTGAAGTAGGATGGAAGATTGGTCCTTGGGACAACAGATCCTCCCTGAAAGGGAGGTTCCAAGGAACGGAGACCAGCCGCACCAGATCGGCGTACCAAGCCTATCGAGGCCAGTCCGGGGCCACTAAGATGACTGGAATCCCTTCTGCCTTGATCCTGCGTACAAGTCTTGGCAGAAGCTTGAGAGGAGGGAAGGCGTAAATCAGACGATACTGACCCTACGGCATCCGCCAGAGGATCCCGTGATCGAGCCAAAAACCTCTGCACCTTTCCGTTGAGCCGAGGCACCAACAGATCTACCTTGGGGATGCCCCACCGGAGACACAACTGATGAAACACCTCTGGATGAAGAGACCACTCCCCTTGGTCTAACACCTGCCGACTGAGGTAATCCGCCTGCCAGTTTTCCACCCCGGGAATGTGTATGGCGGAGAGAGTTGGGATTGAACCGTTCTGCCCCCCTTAGAATACAGGCTATCTCCAGAGCCGCCAGGACACTTCTTGTGCACCCCTGGTGATTGACATAAGCCACGGTCGTGGAATGAATGCACTGGACATCCCTGAAGACGATCCGTCCAATGGTCCAGGCACAGTCTGATCGCTCGGAGTTCCAAGACATTGATCGGTAGTCTGAACCCCTCCAGTGTCCAGATCCCCTGAGCATAATTTTTGCAGAGGGCGCCTCCCCAGCCAGACAGGCAACCGTGGTGACCACTGTCTAATGCAAGGAGAGGAAGGATTTGCCCAGCCGAAGCACCGGAGAACGAAGCCACCATTATCAGGGACTCTTTCGCACCCCGGCTCAGCCGGATACTATTGTTCAGAAACTGCGAGGTCTTGTCCCATTTGGCCAGAATTTCCCTTTGCAGGGGCCTCGTAAGGAACTGTACAAACGGAACCGCCTCAAAAGGTAGACACCATGAGGCCCAGCACCCGCATCCAAGTCCGGAGGGATGACCATCTGCTGGAAAGCAGGAGACGAATCGCAGCCTGCAGTTTTTGGAATTTGTCCACAGGAAGGAGCACTCTGGCTAAGGCCGAGACCAGAGTCAGACCCAGATAGTCCAGTTTTGTGGACGGAACCAGAGCAGACTTCTGAAAATTCATAATCCAGCCGAACTCCCTCAGAGTATGGTAATTTCCAGGTTTTCCACCAGAGCAGTAGGAGAAACTGCTCGCAGAAGGAGGTTGTCCAAGTAGCCCAGTACCGCGATCCCCTGTTGGTGTAACAATGCTAGCACCGGGGCTAACACTTGTGTGAAGACCCGAGGAGCAGAGGCGAGACCAAAGAGTAACGCCACAAACTTATAATGCTCCTTTTCCACGGCAAAGCGGAGGAAGCGTTGGTGACCGCATTTTGGAATGGGACGGTAGGCATCCTTGATGTCGATAGAGGAAAGAAAATCCCCTGATGCAGGGATGCCACCACCGTGTGAATGGACTTAATTCTGAACTTCTGCACTCGCAAAAAGCAGTTCAGTGCCTTGAGGTCCTGGACTGGACGCACCTTGCCTTCGTTCCTGGGAACTGTAAACAGGTTTGGGTAAAAACCCTGAAAACGTTCCAAAGTCAGAACCGGGGACAATCACCCTTTAAAGTACCAGGTCTTGTACTGCCCAAAACAGACACTGTAAGTGGTCCGGGGACAGGTGCAAGTTGGAAGCAAAGAACCTTGCCGAGAAACAAGAGTGAAACTTGATCTTGTAGCCGGACCAAATGACTTTGTGGACTTACTTGTCTTGTACCAGGGAAGTCCACGGGTCCGGAAAACAGCAAAGAAGTCCCCCCCACCCCAGATACGGGTGATGGCGCACCTTCATGTTGAAGGAGCCTTGTTTGTGGGTCTGGAGAAGCCCGCTCTCGGCTTGCCAGACCAGGTTAGTTTGGATCCTCCAGAGGAGGCCCTGAAAGGCTTCGAGCCCTTGTCAGTTGACCCAGAGGGACGAAAAAAACTTCCTTTGAGCCGAGGAGGGCCCACATCTACGACAAGTGTCCTTGCCCTTAGTAGCCTGTGGAAGAAAGGTACACTTTCCCCTTGTGAGACCTTTAATGATGTCATCCAGGGTAGATTCAAACAGGTGATCTCCTTGAAAGGGGAGATCAGTCAAGGCCTTTTTAGAAGTCTGGTTCACAGACCAGCATTTGAAGCCAAAAGACGCGCCTTACGACCACTGCTGAAACAGAGCCGAGCCACTAGGGGTGCCGCATCTAAAGAAGCATCACAGATAAACTGCAGCCCCTAGACCAGCTGGTCTGCCAGCTCAGCAAAGGTAGGGGGGAGCTGTTCTCCCTCCAGGGCACAGCGTAAAAGCTTAGCCCACTCAGTCAGAGTTTGCAAGACCAGGGCAATGGTGTGGTTTTAAACCTCAGACATTAAATATAAACAAAGCATATTCCTCTATAGTGTGTACTTGTCTCAATCTAGAGCAGTGTTTCTCAACTCCGGT
Source organism: Pelophylax lessonae (assembly GCF_965119305.1). Classification (NCBI taxonomy): domain Eukaryota; kingdom Metazoa; phylum Chordata; class Amphibia; order Anura; family Ranidae; genus Pelophylax; species Pelophylax lessonae. The sequence continues at coordinate 22,947,594 of NC_138778.1, forward strand.
CCTCAGGGCACACTAACAGGCCAGGTTTGCAAGAAAACTGAAATACATCACAGGTGATATCATTTGCTGCTCAGTGATTGCAGTATTCTAGTCTGCATCTTCCCAAGGTAATACCTAAAATCTGGCCTGTTAGTGGGCCCTGAGGACCGGAGTTGAGAAACACTGACCTAGAGCACTAAGGGTTTGATTTTAAAATGGAGTGCAAAATCTGGTGCAACTGTGCATGGTAGTCAATCAGCTTCTAACTTCAGCTTGTTAAATTAAGCTTTGAAAGAAAAAAAAAAACTGGAAGCAGATTGGTTTGAATGCAGAGCTGTATCATATTTTGCACTCTATAATTTTAATAAATCAACCCCAAAGTGTCATTTCTGTCTGCTGCCTTGTTCCTCTGAGTCAGTTCTGACAACTTTTCCTGACCCCAAGAGAAATAACGGTGACAGGGAGGGAGCTCTAGCACAAAGCCTGGGATTGACAGCCTCAGCTTTGTTCCTGTGTGAAGGGGGGTGTGTCCCTTCCCAACAATCAGCTCTGCAGAGTGTAACTTCAGCTTCCCGCCCTCTGCTTTCTGAAATCTCAGACAAGCTGAATACATTCTGCACTTGTATGTAGATGTAGAGAAGAAAGGGCAGCAGATAAACAAATACAACTTATAAAATTGGATTTATTTCATCTTTGTGTATCACCTAAGGATAGTCACTTCACTGGGTACGTCACGCTCCATTCACACCTAAGCAATTTAAATCGCGGGCGGAATCACCGCAATTCCAAATCGCGGCAATACGCAGGACGCATTTGCAAAGCCATTACTGCTTAAGTGAGATTTTTCCTGCGATAAATCGTGCTGCAAGCACGGCAACATTGCAATGCCTGAAGCTTGTAGATCAAAAAAGAGATTCTTTTGGGCGATAGCGTCGTGTGTTGCGATTGGCTTTGATTCAAATGGCCTAGTTGAGAATGGAGCCTAAGAGTTTACAACCACTTTAAGGCCCAATGTTCTTACCTTTAGCATGAAATGTCCACTGGTCTCTAAAGTATTCCCTCAGCTGGACCCGATGGTGCTGTCTTTTCCTACAGACTTCGTTGTAAAACTGATGTTCTATATGAACGTAGGCGGATGGTATGGCCCCTGCGATACCCCGGGCCCCGTAAAAGCCGTTGACTTCCGGCGAGGCGAGCAGAATGTTGTAGTCAGCCCGGGTGCCCAGTACTAGGTCCATGTACCCCTGTGTCAGGTTAAAATATCCGGTGGTCAGATTCAGTTGGTCTCCTGTCTCGGCCTCTGTCAGTAAAGTTTCTGTAACTAGCTCGTCTATGTGGATACCAAACGGTTTCATCTGCACCAGCGGGTAGATCCAGGTATCTGGAGGGTCTGTTCCCGGAGCAGGCTGTCCGCTCTGAAAGCTGGCGCTGTGTAGCTCACATTGTTTGCGCCTGGCGGTCTCTATCACACCCATTACCCGCTCTCTGGCAGCTTCACAATACTTCTTCTTGTCCCCTACGAAAAAAAAAAAAAAAAGGATGTTATTTCTTCTAATATACTAAAACTAATACTTACACAGACTGACTGATAGACACAGACATATAGCCAATGAAATTGGGGACCACAGATTTAGGCCCCTTTCACACCGATACGTTTTTCCTGTGTTTTTACCTTGCAAGAAAAAGGAAGAAAAAGTTTTCCCTTTATATCCTATGGGACTTTTAATGCCACTGCGCTGTGGGTGCGTTTTAAAAAGTTCTGCTTGCTGCATCTTTGGTGTGGTTTTGAAAACCGAATCAAAAACGCAGCTTCCCACTGAAATAAATAGAAATTACGACAAGGCTGGGTTCACATCTGTGTGGGTGGTGCCATTCTGGGACCCGCACAAATACCAGCAGCCGCAACCACCCACACAGAGAAATGCGGGACCTGCAGACAAATGCCATTGTTCTAATGCCACACTGCCAACACTGGAAATCACACTGGTACTGGGAAACTTGGTTCCTGTGCAGGCTGCAATTTTTAAAATAGTGCAAGGACTTTTTTCCTGCGTGTCGCGGGGAACGGCAGCCTATTTAAATGACTGGACTTTTGTGCAGTAAAAAACACACTGCGATTTTTTTAGTGCGTTTTTGAGTCACGTCCGTTTTTCCCAGGAGCGGGCAACCCAAAAAAACGCACTGGAATCACAGCAAAATTGCAGTAAAAACGCATAAAGCTTCCACTGTGGTTGTACACAGCAGGAGCCTGTCAGCAAATCCCGACCAATGATTCATGACCGGGACCTGCTGATCAGCTGTGTCCAATCACAGCCCAGACCTCAGTGTTGACAATCAACACAGGGCTCTTTATAGAGGAAAAGATCATGATGAGGAACAGGATGAGAAACTAAGAGATCTATTAGTAAAAGCAGCACACAGAGGAGGGCGCAAATATCAAGTGCATTACCACCATACAACTTTATTTAAAGCAGTTGTAAACCCTAAAAAATAAAAATAAATAAAAAAAAAACCTGCAAGACAAAGGCATAATAACATAGTATGCATCGCATACTAGCCCATTATGTGTAACTTACCTTAGAATGAAGCCCCGACACGGACCCCCGGACATCGCTGCGGGCGCTGCCATGATCCCTCGCCGTCTCTTCCGGGTTCGGCGGCTCCGGCGCGGTGATTGGCCGGAAGAGAAGGCTCCGGCGCGATGATTGGCCGGAGCCGCGATGACGTCACTCCCGCGCATGCGCGCGGGAGTGATTTTCCGGCAAGCTCCCGGCAAACTAATTGAAGGTCCCCCCCGGACCTTCAGAGCGCATGCGCTGCTCGCGCGAGCGTATGCATGCACTGTAAATATCTCCTAAACCATGCCGGTTTAGGAGATATTATTTGTACCTACAGGTAAGCTTTATTATAGGCTTACCTGTAGGTAAAAGTGTCAAAAAGCGGGATACTACCGCTTTAACCACTTGCTGACAGCCCTATAGCGGTTTTAGTGCTACAGGGTGGCAGCTCCATGCAAGATCATGTATATATACGTGATCCTGCACTTCTGCCTGCAGGGGGCATGCACACTCCGCCAGCGGGCCGTTTCTTTCGTGATTATTTACAGCAGAAGCCGATCTGCAGGTGCCGGGCATTGGATGTCCTCTGACACCCGCCAATCGCCGGTAAACCCCACAGAACAGGTTCTGCCTATGTAAGAAATGCAGTCTCCATTCTGACAGGGGGGAAGGGATGGATTCTGTTTCTGCAAAGCAGGGAATAAAAAAATGAATCTCTTCCCCTAGTGAAAGCAGAACATAGCGTACACAAAAACACTGGCTAGGCACGCATTTAACCCTTTGATCGCCCCTAAATGTTAACCCCTTCAAAGTCAGTGTCATTAGTACAGTGACAGTGTATAGCATTATCACTGATAACTGTATTAGCCTCACTGGTGAAGCCAGTGGCAGGAAGTCAGTCCCCCCAGCATCAGTTAGTGTCAGATTGTCTGCCGCACTATCGCAGTCCCATTATAAGTCGATGATCACCTCCATTACTAGTATAGATAAAAAAAAATGTAAAAGAATTCCAGTACATATCCCATAGTTTTTAGGCGCTATAACTTTCATGCAAACCAATCAATATACACTTATTGGAATTTTTTTTCAATCAAAGACACATAGAATACACTTTGGCAAAATTTAAGAAGAAATGTAAATCGATGTGTTTTAGTAAAAAAAATATAGTTTTTTAATTTTTGGTCTTTTTTTGTTTATATTGCAAAAAAATTAAATAAAATAAACCCACCAAAAGAAAGCTGTATTTGTGTGAAAAAAAGGATATAAATTTTGTTTGGGTACAGCGTTGCATGGGGGCGCAATTACTAGTTAAAATAGCGCAGTGCTGAACAGAAATAAATGGCCTGGTCAGGAAAGGGCATAAAATCTTCCGCAGCTGAAGTGGTTAAGAGGAAGTAAACTTACAGGTACTGTAAATATCTCCTAAACTTGCACCATTTAGGCGACATTCACTGTATACTGCGCCAATGACATCATCAGCGCATGCGCTCTGAAGGAACGGCCGCCTGTGCCGTTTCTTCAGAGCCCTGTGCCGTGACCGACATCACGCCGCTCCGGCTAGTCACACAGCTGGAGTCTCCAGCGGGGACCATGAGGGCTTCGATTGCAGGTAAGTGTCACAATGTGCTAGTATTATACCCTTAATTCGCAGGTAAGGGGGGGGGGGGGGAAACACTTCTTTAACTGCTTCCGGACCACCTTCACGAACCGACGTAGACATACGTCGGTCGCGCGCCTGCAGCGCGCTCCCGCCCTCACTCGTCAGCGGGGACTCCGATGCACGGGTCAGGCGGCTCCGATTGCTGCCTGACACCCGCGATCGCTCCCCACTGAGAGAGAAGAATGGTCAGCTGTTTTAAACACAGCTGACCGTTCTTCTCCCTGGAATGATCATAGAGCTCATGTGATCCTTCTATATAGGATCATTTCACAAGCCACGCCCCCCCAGTTAGAAACACGCCCCTAGGTACACATTTAACCCCTTGATCACTTACTGTGTTAACCCTTTCCCTGACGGTGTCATTATTACAGTAACAGTGCATATTTTTAGCACCGATTACTGTAGTAATGTCACTGGTCCCCCCAAAAGTGTCAAAAATGTCAGTTAGGGGTCCGATCTGTCTGCCGCAATGTCGCAGTCCCGCAAAAAAATCACAAATCGCCGCCATTACTAGTAGAAAAAAAAAAACAATAAAAATGACATAAACCCTTCCTGTAGTTAGTAGACGCGATAACTTGCGCAAACCAACTAAAATATGCTTATTGCGATTTTTTTTTACCAAAAATATGTAGGAGAAAACAAATTTGGCCTAAAAAATTTAGATTTTTAATTTTTTTTTTGGGGAATGTTATATAGCAGAATGTGAAAAATAGTTTTTTTTTTTTTCAGAATTGTTGCTTTTTTTTTGTTTGTTTATAGCGCAAAAAATAAAAATCACACAGGTGATCAAATACCACCAAAAGAAAGCTCTACTGCATTTGTGGGAAAAAAAATGGACATCAATTTTATTTGGGTACAGCGTTGCACGACCGCGCAATTGTCCCTAAAGGAACGCAGTGCCGAATCACAAAATATGGCCTGGTCATTAAGGGGTTAAATCCTTCCAGTTTAGAAGTGGTTAAACAGTTATAAACCCAAAACAAAAATGTAAAATGTCCTCAAGGAGCTTACAATCCAAGGCCCCTATCTGACACGCATACACATACTACGGCCAATAACCTTACCCTCTCCGAAGACGTCACCGGAAGTGACGAAATGCGTCAGAAGGAACGCACAGCATGGTGACGTGTGCTATAGGTGGTACGCAAGCCGGAAGTTCTCCCGCTTGCTTCCACGCTGATCGGCTTGCGCTGAAACACACACGGTCACAAGCGGCCATACCAGTGCTGCATTCGGGAGAACTAAACCCCGATCTTTTTCACTATCTGCTTTTTGTTGTGTTTGGCTCTTATTTGCATGCAATTTTATATATATTTTTGCCCAATTGGGAATAAAAAAATCTTAAGGATATCACACTATTTGGAGCTCCATTTTTTTCATATCTTTTCTGGCACGAGGGGAGAGGAGACAGAGGGAGACCCTACCATCTTATCCACCTGAAGCAAGCCAAAAAGATCTTTTAGCCGGGACGGCTATACAAGCTTGATAGGTCATGGTGCTATAAGGCACACATGACCCACAACGTCTGGTAAGCGATTGAATCTTACCTTTGTCACAGTGATATTACAAATATCAGGATTATTACTGAGTGGACAGAGTAATCATCGCGCTGAGCACTTGCACTTTTGTTTGGAAGTTTGCACAAAGGACTCACTTTATTTTGCATATTTATTGGAATTTTTATTTGGAAATTTGCACTAAGGATTCACTCTATATATTTATTGGACTTTTTTGAATTTTGGACTTTATATTTAATAATGTTATATGGAATATGACCTACTAATTTATTATTCTACACAATATATCTGTTATATACTCATTTTATGAAGTTTAATATATTCACTTTTATTGCAACTATTTTAAAGCAAGAGCTATAGGTAGCCTTTTAGACTACTTACCTGCAATAACCTTACCAGCCTGTCTTTGGAGTGTAGGAGGAAACTCACACAAGCACAGGGAGAACATGCAAAATCTATGCAAATAGTGTCCTGACCAGGATGTCAACTACAGAACCCAAGAGTTGCAAGGCAGAAGTGCGAACCACTAAACCACCGCGCTGCCCTACATCAGAAGGAAGACACATTCAGGAAAACCTGCTTCTATTGGTACAAATCCCAATGTCACCCGGACATACAAGTCTGATGAGGATATATGTGCCTTATGGATTAGACCTTTATATATCACACACCTTCACTACTTATTCCTTTTCCCATCTCCCACATTATTTGTTCCAAACCACTCTCCCTCCTATCCTTTCCCCTCATCACTCCCTCCTCCTGCTTTGATCTACCCCACCATTACCCACCCATCCTATATAGAAAACCAAAGACCCTTTTCAGGACCGATGACCACACCCCCACCCACCGAGTGTGAAGAGACAGAGATGCATTTTCAAGAAATCTCTTTAGGACTGGTTCACCCTATTGCGGGTCTGCGTGCGGGCTGCATTTGAATAGGCTGCTGTGCCTGCGTTTTAAAGGTTTCTGCAGCGGCCAGGAAATCACTATGCGATTTTCCAGCAGTCCCTGCAAAAGCGCTGCATCTTTCGATGTGTGGGGGTGTAATCAGGAATGAATGGCAGCCCCGCGTGTTTTGGCTGCAGCTGGTTGCAGGTGCAGGAACAGATGTGATTCCTGCACCCGCAACCACAGGGGTAGGGAGTTCCAGAGGATAAGAGAGGTGCTGGAGAAGTTCTGGAGGTGAGCATGGGAGGAGGTGACAAAGGAGCAGGAGAGCGAGATATCTTGGGAGGACGATTTGGGCGATACCTGCAGATGAGGTTGGTGATGTTGTGGATGGCTTTGTGCACTCATCGGCCACTTTATTAGGTACACCTGTGAACTTGTTTGGTAACATAAATTGCTAATCAGCCAATCACATGGCGGCAACTAAATGCATTTAGGCATCTAGATGTGATGAAGACAACTTGTTGAAGTCCAAACTGAGCATTAGAAGTGACTTTGAACGTGGCGTGGTTGTTGATGCCAGACGGGCTGGTCTGAGTATTTAAAAAAATGCTGATCTGCTGGGATTTTCACACACAACCATCTCTCGGGTTTACAGAGAATGATGGGAAAAAGAGAAAATATCCAGTGAGCGGAAGTTGTGTGAAGGAAAATGCCTTGTTGATGTCAGGGGAAAATGGGCAGACTGATTCAAGATAATAGAAAGGCAACAGTAACAAATAACCACTTGATACAACCAAGCACAACACGTCCAACCTTGAAGCAGATGGGCTACAGCAGCAGATGACCACACCAGGTGCCACTCCTGTCAGCTAAGAACAGGAAACTGAGGCTACAATTCTTACAGGCTCACCAAAATTGGACAATAGAAGATCGGAAAAACGTTGCCTGGTTTGATGAGTCTCGATTTCACCTGCGACATTCAGATGGTAGGGTCAGAATTTGGCTCATGGATCCATCCTGCCTTGTATCAACGGTTCAGGCTGGGGTGTAATGGTGGGGGGGATATTTTCTTGGCACACTTTGGACCCCTTAGTACCAACTGAGCATCGTTTAAATTAGGGATGCACCGATCCGACTTTTTTGGACCCGATACCGATATCTGGCGTTGTGAAATCGCTGATACCGATACCAGAACCGATCCGGAGCTACACACAAAGCAAGCGGCTGCAGTTCAGAGCAAAGCCGCTGCTTCATGTGTACGGCTCCTCCATTCACAGACGGAGTGCACCTGATATCACTCCGCCTTTGAGCCGGACCTATACAGGAAGTAGCGGCTCACATCCCATACTACTACTGCACCTAGTAAGGGACGGCTGAGCAGTTACCAAGCAAACACCGGATCAGCCAGTGGATCGGTCAATGTTACCGATCCCCCGATCCATCTAAAATGGCCATATCGGCGCCGATATCCGATCCGAATATCGGATCGGTGCCCTAGTTTAAACACCACGGCCTACCTGAGTATTGTTGCTGACCATGTCCATCCCTTTATGACTACAGTGTCCCCATCTTCTGATGGATCCTTCCAGCAGGATAATGCACCATGTCACAAAGCTCCAATCATCTCACCACTGGTTTCTTCACCATGACAATGAGGTCACTGTCCTCCAATGGCCTCCACAGTCACCACATCTCATCCAATAGAGCACCTTTGGGATGTGGTGGAACGGGAGATTGGCATCATGGATGTGCAGCCGACAAATCTGCAGCAACTGTGTGACGCTATCATGTCACTATGGAGCAAAATCTCTGAACGTTTCCAACACCTTGCTGAATCTATTCCACGAAGAATGAAGGCAAAAGGGGGTCCAACCCGGTACTAGCAAGGTGTACCTAATAAAGTGGCAGGCAGGCGTGTGTGTGTGTGTATATATACACATACACACACACACACACACACTGTATATGTGTATATACACTATATTGTCAAAAGTATTGGGACACCTTCCTTTACACGCACATGAAATGTAATAGCATCCCAGTCTTAGTCTGTAGGGGTCAATATGGAGTTGAATGAAGAATAAAGGCAAAAGGGGGTCCAACCCAGTACTGGCAATGTGTACCTAAAAAAGTGGCCTGTGAGGGTATGTTCTGGCTAGTATTTTAAATTTAATAGAGAAGGGACTGACAGAGAGGTGCAGCAGCCATGGATCAGTTAGCACCCTTCGTTGTATATGCACCCTTATTTGTGCAGTACGCCGTTACAACGCTTACACCCTTCTTTGTATGTGCGCCCTTTTTTGTGCAGCACGCTGTCACAATGCTTACACCCTTTGTGGTATGTGCACCCCCGTTTGTGCAGTACGCTGTCACAACGCTTACACCCTTTGTGGTATGTGCACCCCCGTTTGTGCAGTACGCTGTCACAACGCTTACAACCTTCGTTGTATGTGCGCCCTTATTTGTGCAGCAGGCCGTCATAACGCTTGCACTCTTCATTGTATGTGCGCCCTTAATCGTAAGGCACGCCATCACAACACTTACACCCTTCGTTGTATGTGCGCCCTTACTTGTGTAGCACACCATCACAACACTTACACTCTTCATTGTATGTGCGCCCTTTTTTGTGCAGCACGCCATCATAACACTTACAGTCTTCGTTGTATGTGCGCCCTTATTTGTGCAGCACTCCATCACAGTGCTTACAGCCTTTGTTGTATGTGCGCCGTTTTTTGTGCAGCACTCCATCACAGTGCATGCACCCTTTGTTGTATGTGCACCCTTATTTGTGCAGCACGCCATCACAACGCTTCCACTCTTCGTGGTATGTGCGCCCTTTTTTGTGCAGCACGCCATTACAACGCTCACACCCTTCGTGGTATGTGCACCCTGATTTGTGCAGCACGCCATCACAACGCTCACACCCTTCGTGGTATGTGCGCCCTGATTTGTGCAGCACGCCATCTCAAAGATTACACCCTTCGTTGTATGTGCGCCCTTTTTTGTGCAGCACGCTGTCGCAACGCTTACACCCTTTGTGGTATGTGCACCCCCGTTTGTGCAGTACGCTGTCACAACGCTTACACCCTTTGTGGTATGTGCACCCCCGTTTGTGCAGTACGCTGTCACAACGCTTACAACCTTCGTTGTATGTGCGCCCTTATTTGTGCAGCAGGCCGTCATAACGCTTGCACTCTTCATTGTATGTGCGCCCTTTATCGTAAGGCACGCCATCACAACACTTACACCCTTCGCTGTATGTGCGCCCTTTTTTGTGCAGCACACCATCACAACACTTACACTCTTCATTGTATGTGTGCCCTTTTTTGTGCAGCACACCATCACAACACTTACACTCTTCATTGTATGTGCGCCCTTTTTTGTGCAGCACGCCGTCATAACACTTACAGTCTTCGTTGTATGTGCGCCCTTATTTGTGCAGCACTCCATCACAGTGCTTACAGCCTTTGTTGTATGTGCGCCGTTTTTTGTGCAGCACTCCATCACAGTGCATGCAGCCTTTGTTGTATGTGCGCCCTTATTTGTGCAGCACGCCATCACAACACTTACACCCTTCTATGTATGTGTGCCCTTATTTGTGCAGCACGCCGTCACAACGCTTCCACTCTTCGTGGTATGTGCGCCCTTTTTTGTGCAGCACGCCATCACAACGCTCACACCCTTCGTGGTATGTGCGCCCTGATTTGTGCAGCACGCCGTCTCGACGCTTACACCCTTCATTGTATGTGCGCCCTTTTTTGTGCAGCACGCCGTCACAACACTTACACTCTTCGTTGTATGTGCGCCCTTATTTGTGCAGCACGCCGTCACAACACTTACACTCTTCATTGCACGTGCGCCCTTCTTTGTGCAGTACGCCATCACAACACCCTTCTCTGCTCTGTAGCTCGGCCCACAGGGCCATTTTCCCACTTGTCTCAAATGATGATCAGCAGGTTCCCCTGAACCGTCATGGTGGCTTGTTTACCTGCTCGCTGTACAGCTCTGCAAAACATGCTGAGACCTTACAAATAAAAGACAATAAAAATATTTTTTTTTTTCTTATTTGGAAGGAGTTTTTGAAGTGTGAGACTTTCTTGTGGGTTTGCTTCCTGTCAACGCCAGCAGTCCTGCATGTGATCTCGGGTAAATCTTTTTTTCATGTCTATTTGATTTGGCAGGATGTTAAAGGAGGCATGCAGCATCGTGAGACACAGATGAAACCACAAGATACTGTTAATAAGAAAAACAGGGCGGGGGGTTGAGTTGGGATGGGGGGGTCAGCCAGCGGCTGGCGGGGCGTGCTAAGACATTTAAAAGCAGATGTATGAAGATGCCTGGGTCCTATGAAAAGCACTTTCACTTAACCATAAACACTACCTCAGTGCAACATAGGCTGAACACCAGTGTGTGCAAAAACCCCAAGAATACATTTCTCTGCCTTGCTTGCTTGTGTTTTGTTATATTTGTCCTATGGGTGCAACAAAAAACTGGATTTTTGACTTACCGTAAAATCCTTTTCTCTGAAGTTCATTGACAGACGCAGCTTCATATCTTCTTTACCATTGGGTTTGCTGCCCCCTACAGGAGTAGGACACTAGGCAGGAAAAAAACTTCACCACGCCTATGGGGTCGTCCCTGCAGGCATAACCCCACACACACTGCTACAGCTCTCAGTTTAGTTGCAAGCAGTGTTTAGAAGAAAAAAAGCCCACTCATAATTAGAGGGGCGGGTGCTGCGTCTGTCAATGAATTTCAGAGAAAAGGATTTTACGGTAAGTCAAAAATCCGGTTTTCTCTATCGTTCATTGACAGACGCGGCTCCATATTCTTCTTGACCATTGGGGCGTCCCAAAGCAGTATTTGCATGAGGTGTGGGGAAAAAAAACGCAAAGAAGAAGAAAATGTCCCAAGGTTAAACATAGCCAACCAGATAACAAGGAGCTCAACCAGGAACAACTGGAGATCACCTAGAAAAAAACACACCCTCAAAGAGAAAAAAAATTCTCTTTTAGACAGCAGCCTGCAAAACCTTGCAGCCAAGAGAGGCATCCGAAGAAGCCAACACATTGACCTTGTAGAATTTTGTGAACGTGTGCACAGATGATCAAGTTGCCGCCTTGTACACTTGCATCACTGACGCCTGATGGCGAAAAGCCCAAGAGGCACTCAGCGCCCCAGTAGAATGTGCTTTCACCAGGAAAGGAGGAACCTGACCCTTTAGTGAATAAGCCTGAACAACTGTCTGCCTGATCCATCTGGACATGGTTGCAGCAGACGCAGCCAATCCTTTTCGAGGTCCTTCAGTAAGGAAAAAGAGAGAGTCAGATTTCCTGAAAGATTCAGTAGCCACCAGGTAAACTCTAATTGCCCGAACCACATACAAAAAATGCAGGGAAATTTCCTTGAGATGCCTGGGCTTAGGACAGAGTGAAGGCAGCACAATGTCTTCATTCAAATGGAAATCAGAAACCACCTTAGGAGGAAACGACTGATTAGGTCGAAGTACCACTTTATCTCTGTGGGCCACCAGATAAGGTGAACGGCAGGACAACACTGCCAATTCAGACACCCTGCGGGCAGAAGTGATAGCCAGCAAAAAAGCAACCTTCTGAGATAACGAAAGCAGAGGAATCTCCCTAATGTTCTCAAAAGGTTTTTGAAGAACAGATAATACCAAATTCCTAACCCACGGAGGCAACGGGGATCAAGCCGGAGGAGCTATATGATGCACCCCCTGAATAAAAATACGAATCAGAGCAAGCGTAGCTAAAAGGCTTTGGAAATAACTAGCCAAAGCCGACACTTGGCCTTTCATAGTGCCCAAAGCCAAACGCTGTTCAACCCCTCTTTGAAGGAAGGTCAAAACCCTAGCTATCGAGAACAAACGAGGGGGCACCTTCAGCGATTCACACCATGAAATGTACGATTTCCACGTGCGATGATATATCTTCCTGGAAGTAGACTTCCTGGCCTTCAATAGTGTAGGAATCACAGCAAGACCCTTATCCTTCAGTACCTGGCTTTCAACAGCCAAGCTGTTAAAGCCAGCGACTGTAAAGCAGGATGGAAGATCGGCCCTTGAGACAGCAGATCTTCCCTGAGAGGAAGTCTCCAAGGAGCATCGACGACCAACCTTACCAGGTCCACATATCAAGCCCAGCGAGGCAAGTCTGGTGCCACCAGAATGACCGGAGTCCCTTCCACCTCTATTCTGCGCAGAATCCCAATTAAATAGCTAAGACCAAAGTCCCAGCAGGGAACTAGGTCCTACTCCTAAACTAGGCAGAAAAAAACTGAGGGCTGTAGCAGAGTGTGTAGGGTTATGCCTGCAGGGACTGCCCCATAGGCGTGGTGAAGTTTTTTCCTGCCTAATGTCCTACTCCTGTAGGGGGCAGCATAACCCAAAGGTCAAGAAGAAATGAAGCTGCGTCTGAAAATGAACGATACAGAAAACCTGTTGATCCTGCCAAAAATCTTGTGAGCTGAAACATTCCTGTTCTCTCTGCTTGTGCTGCACTGTTATCAGTTACATTGCTCCCAGCTATTTCCCTGGACTACCATACACCCCCTTCCCCTTTGTTATAGAGTAATCTTTGTGATGTAGGAACGCTGAACCTTATGCGGATGCGTTTTTAAAGTGATGGGTGGTTTGTGGTCCTAGAGGCTGCTCACCAGCAACTGTGGGGTCTTGCTGGACCCCCAGAGGAGTTTGTTGAAGTTTTGAAAGGATGGGAACACCACGCCAGTTTGTACAGACTTTTGAAGGATTTTTATTTTGTAACATCCAACGTGTTACGGGGGCTTCATCAGGGCTAAAAACAAGATGATGCAGGTACTTTGATGGGATATTATAGAGAAAAGGGTAATGTGTTCTGTAGTCCTGTCCTAGTACAGGAAATGTGTCACCCTAGGGCAGGAAATGAGATACTGGCAGGTTTACCAGGTGAATATAAATTAAACACCTGTAAAAAAGAACTAATGCAGCCACCACATCTAAGGAATGGTAAGCTGCAAAATACATCTTTGTTCTTGGGTTTAGATAAGTTTTAGCACCTTCAAGTGATATTATATTTTTTATTATTTTTTTTGGGGGGGGGGGGGGTGTAATACTTACCTGCGATATTGATATTGCCCCTTACCATCTCTTTGGCATTCCCAGCAGCTGCTTAGGGATGGGAGTGGGTAGGCAAGTTAGTGGGACGCTTTTTTTTTATCTTATTGCAGAGAATGCATAAGGTTGGCCATATACAGAGTACATTTTTTTCTTGCAACCACGGGTTTCAGGAAAGAAATTTGCTTGATTCCCCCATCAACACAGATAGTGATGATGCGGGAATTGCTCCCGGCGGGGGAGGGGGAAGCCATTCCTATCGGGAGTAATCAGTGATTATTGCCAGTGGTATATCACTATAGTAGCCTCTAGCGATAATCGCGGGTAAAACCCAGCATTCTGGTTGCACCCAAGTATATTGATCGATCAACTTGGTACATTCAGCCTGCCCATACACAGTTCAAATATTGTCCGCTTCCTGCTGAACCGTGTATTGCCTGCCTTAGGGTAAAAAAAAAAAAAGTAGACTTCAGAACCACTTTCACCACTGCTAGCTTTAGGAGACTAGTTTACAGTGGAGTGAGGAATGTCCCACCTTGATACGGGTGCTCCATGCCTTCTTTTACCTCCATGGTATCGTCTGGCTGTAGTTGCAGAGACACATCTCCGACCGCCTCTACCAGTTCACTAAAGAAGTCGGCCAGCTGCGTGCAGCCCTGCAGTAGGATGTAGCGGTCCTGGCGGTTGGTGAAGTAGGAGTCGCTGAGGTTCGCTCTGGGAAAGAACCAAAAATGACCAATGAAGGAAGATGCATTACCAGTAAAGACAGCAAACCATACAATATTAAAATGGTTGTAAAGGCTGTTTTTTTTTTTTACCCTAACTTGACCCCCCTCCAGGCCTTTTCTGGCATTTTTTGTTTGCATTTAACAATTAGTATTTTTTATTGCTAGAAAATTACTTAGAACCCCCAAACATTATATATATTTTTTCAGAGCAGAGGTGGGTATTGCAATTTTTATATCACACTGTATTTGCACAGAATTTTTTCAAACGCAATTTTTTTTGGGGGGGGGGGGGGGGATGGGATTTTTTACTTACTGTAAAATCCATTTCTCTGATGTTCATTAAAGGTCACAGCTCCTGATATTCATAACCATTGGGTTATACTGCCCCTACAGGAGTAGGACACTAGGCAGAAAAAAAGTCTGGCTACGCCTATGGGCAGTCCCAGGGGGTATACTCCCTCTTTCTGCTAAAGGTACTCATTTTTTTCTGTCTAGTCATGAGTAAGGACCTAGTTACCTAGTTCCTTGCTGGGGTCTCTGGTCCTGGCAAATTTTTTCTTTTTAGATAGATTTTTTTCTCTTGTTTTTTTCCTGTGAGATCTACAATCAACTGTCGGACTGGGATAATCCAGATCCAGTGGTAACAACAGTCTGGCCAGCGCGCGTGCGCAGACCTCAGCTCCACGCTAGGTCGGCCACGACATAGCCCCACTGGAGGGGGGCTGGTCTGCGAGTTAAAGGCCTTGCGAGGTCCAATTGGGTTATACTGCCCCCTACAGGAGTAGGACACTAGGCAGAAAAGAATTCTGGCTACATCCATGGGCAGTCCCAGGGGGTATACTTCCTCTCTCTGCTATAGCCACTCTGTTTAGTTACAAGCAGTGTCAGGAGAATTATAACTCCACAGAGGGGTGGGTGCTGTGTCCATCAATGCATATCAGAGAAATTGATTTTAGGGTAAGTCAAAAAATATAGATTTTTCCTACAATTTACCTGTAAAATCTATTTCTTGGAGTACATCATGGGACACAGAGCAGCCATATTCATTACTATCTGGGTTACACACCATCTATAGGTTAATAGACACTGGCAACCAATTAAGACAGGAAGACCCCCTCTATATAACCCCTCCTGTAAAGGAAGTACCTCAGTTTTGTAGCACGCACAGATCCAATCAGTGCATCCACCTTTTCATGTGTGGTCGCAGACGTGAAGGAATCATCCTCACTATCAGAGGATTCCAGGCGCATGGTTGCAGACCCAGCAGGGTGACCCACGTTCGCAGCGGCCGAATCAGATTAAGGATCTGATGAGACAGATGAAGCAAGGGAAGGTGGGGGCCGCTTTCTGCTAGGCTGTCGCCCGCAAGCCACCTCCACCTGGGACACAAGGGACTCCAGGACCGCCGTCAGTTCATGGATGGATGGTTGGGACCCGGAGGGCACCGCAGCCTCAAAGAGGGGATAAGGTGGAGAAATGTGCTCCAAAGACTCCATGAGTCACCAGGGGGACCCCACAAAAAGTGTAAAACACTGCTAAGGAACAACCCCCACCGCGCTGGCAGCACCACTCGGTCACCAGGCACAAAGCACCAAACGACCCTCAGCAGAGAGTGAGAGGACCCCACCAGCCTCACCACCCACAGAGACAAGCACCTGTAGCCACCAGGATAATCTGCACTACAAAGGCAACAATCAGGAAGTAAAATGATCTAGGAGTCAGCACCAGGGGATGAGGAGGGGCTACCACCGCCAAAATCACCAGCCAGCAGGAAGGAGGGGAACCCAGGGGCAAAATTTTGCCAGGACCAAAGATCCCAGCAAGGAAATAGGTCCTTACTCCTGACTAGGCAGAGTGGCTATAGTAGAGAAAGGGAGTATACCCCTGGGACTGCCCATGGGTGTAGCCAGAATTCTTTTCTGCCTATTGTCCTACTCCTTGTCCCTACGATCCCCCGATGTCCTCCGGCCGATGCCGGTGTTCTATCAGAATACCGGTACCTATCAGATTCTGCAAACAGAAGTGATGGCCGAGAAAACTTACTGCGCATGCATTCCAGCATGGGCGCTATGCGTTCCAATAGCTTTCCTAATGTAACAGAACACGAAGCAGCAGATATGTTCTTACAACCAGGCAACTCTTGAATTTCAGACTTTTTTTTGCAGTAAACTCACATTGTATACTGAAATAGACTATCTCACCGTGACCGAGTGAAATAATCTTTTTCACTATATAATCAGTTTGTCGCTAAGTAGTGCGGGGGGGGGCAAGATGGACGTCGCCATCTTCTACCTGCAGGTTACTTGCTACATTTACTACATTACAATAATAATAGAAATGTAATACTGTTATTCAGTCTTTAAGGTCAGTTTACTGGTAAAATAAATCTAAAATTCAAGACTTGCGTGGGTGTAAGATGTCTGCAGCTGCTTCGTGTTCTGTCACATTAGGAAAGCTATTGGAGCGCATATCGGCCATGTTGGAACGCAGTAAGTTTTTCTTTCTGAACGTCACTTCCGGTTGCAGAATCTGATAGATAGCGGTATTCTGATAGAACGCCGGCATCCGTCTTCCAAGTTCCCTTCCCTGCGAGCGACACAGGGGGGCAAAACCGGGCAGAAAATTAAAAAAAAGTACACAATAATATAATGTAATCTGTTAGGATTACATTACTGTATCAAACCATTTCACCTCAGTTTTGACCCTAGTGCTTTGTCCAGTGCACTGCCTGCACTTTTACTGTTTTATTCCTTTTATTTTTATTCATAATGTTTTATTAATAATTTATTCATTTAATTTATTAATTAATTTATTAACCTCCCTGGCGGTATGATTATTTCAGATTTTAGGTGCTGAAAGCGGTACCATTATTTTGCACGGAAATCTGCTCTGTACATTTTAAAACTCACCTTCCCCTGCAATCCCCTGCCGTCCTCCCGCTGTGTGCTCAGCCGATGCCGACATTTGTCTTCCGGTTCCCTTCCCTGCGAGCATTGCGACGTAGGGGGGTGAAAACCGGCGGCAATTTCAAAAATGTAATTACACCAAATGCCATGATACAAAGCTGTGATCCTAACGGATTACACTGTATCATGCCATTTCAACAACGTGACTTTTCCAGTGCCCTGCCTGTGCTTTCCAGTTCTTTGTGCCTGGAAAAAAGAGAACGACCATGGCGCCCAAAAAGCGTTCTTTTTGCGCAAAAGTGCTTTTAGACAAACTGGAAAACAGCGACAGCGAAACTGAGTTACTTGAAGAACTGAGTGATAGCGATTCGTGGGAAAATTCATCAGGTACGGAAAGTGACGACAGCGACGATTCTGATGTCTCTTTCTGGCACATCGCTCTGTTGGAAATTCTGAAGAATCATCAGAATCGCCGCTGTCGTCACTTTCCGTACCTGATGATGAATTTTTTGCTATCGCTCAGTTCTTCAAGTAACTCCGTTTCGCTGTCGCCGTTTTCCAGTTCGTCTAAAAGCACTTTTGCGCAAAAAACGCTTTTTGGATGCCAAAATTTTCCAGGCACAAAGCACTGGAAAAGCACTGGCAGGGCACTGGAAAAGTATCCAGGTGCAATCCTGTGCTGAAGTGGCATGACACAGTGTGATCTGTTAGAATCACAGCTTTGTTTCATCTCATTTGTGTATTTACACTTTTGAATTTGCCGCCGGTTCCTCTCCCCTGCGTCGCAACGCTCGCAGGAAAGAGAACTGGAAGGCAAGTGCCGGCAATCGGCCGTGCACAGAGCAGGGAGAGAGTGCGAGGACGCCGGGGAGGACAGCGGGGGATCGCAGGGAAGGTGAGTAACATTGTGGGGTAATCCCAAGTGTGCCTCGGGGTAACCGCTTTTGGTACTGCAAATTAGCCCCGAGCCACACTCGGGAATACCGCCAGGGGAGCTAATAATTTTCATACGCTTTTACTGTTTTATTCCTAAGAATTAAAGGCCTACAATATAAAATAACAGATTTCCATACAAAACAATGTACTGCTTTGACATTCAAAAATACTGACATAATCAGACCGCCAGGGAGGTTAAGGGTGTGCATATTTTTAGAATATATTATGAGCAAAGAGATAAAACTTACTGTAAAAGCAGAAACAAAATTCAATGTGTGTTGTTTGGAAGTCTTGTAAGGGCATGTGAGCAAAAACAAAGTGATGTGCCATATAGGAGGAGGTATGGCCACATTAGCAGGAAGAAACAGTTTAGAAATTCAAATGGTAAAGTAATTTCTCAACTCTTTTCCTTGAGATGACAAATCCCTTCTCAGGGTAACATTTGCATTGAAAGGAAAACAATTCAGGTGACGTTTACCTGAGAATACTATCTGCCTAACTGTTAAGAGAGATTTCCCCTCACTGCCCCGTCCTTTAGACACAACAGGAAGAAAGAGGAAATATTTCCAAAGTGAGGGAGATCCCCTCTTAGTTGACCTTAAAACAGACGCCTCCACTGTAAGATTTCCCTTTTTGAAACTTTTCTTTTGACAACTCAAAATGTTGGATCACTTTCAGTTCCAGTGTCAGTGACACCAGGACATGTGCAGTCTATCTCCTCTCCCTGTCCCCCACTGGAAGGTTTCCCTTCTGATTTCATTTTTTAAAGTTTGGATTTTCCCTAGTTTTTTGGCCCAGATACACTGTATTACCAAAAGCAAGATCCAGAAAGACATGGATGAGTGAGTTTGGGGTGGAGGAACTTGACTGTCCAGCACAGAGTCCTGACCTCAACCTGATAGAAAACTTTTGGAATGAATTAGAGCGCAGACTGTGAGCCAGGCCTTCTTGTCCACATCAGTGCCTGACCTCACAAATGCACTTCTGGAAGAATGGTCAAACATTCCCATAGACACACTCCTAAACCTTGTGGACGGCCTTCCCAGAAGAGTTGAAGCTGTTATAGCTGCAAAGGGTGGGCCAACTCAATAATGAACCCTACGGACTAAGACTGGGTTGCTATTAAAGTTTTTGTGTGTGTGTAAAGGCAGATGTCCCAATACTTTTGACAATATAGTGTACATCCGTTCCCTGGAGTGAGTTTCCTCAGAGGGCCAGAGTATTACTTCCAGATCTGTGCAGTCATCCACTATGAGACTTCCTGTAATATAGACAGCCCACTGCTGCTCTCTCTCCTTGTGCAGGGTGAATGGTCTGATCTCCACCCCTGACGAGTTCCTCCCACAGGTCTGTAATGCGTGCGGCCTGCTGGGTCCCTCCAACAGCTCTGCTCGCTCTCCTTGTGCAGGGTGACTGGTCTGATCTCCACCCCTGACGAGTCCCGCCCACAGGTATACAATGCATGCGGCCTGCTGGGTCCCTCCAACAGCTCTGCTCGCTCTCCTTGTGCAGGGTGACTGGTCTGATCTCCACCCCTGACGAGTTCCTCCCACAGGTCTGCAATGCTGGGTCCCTCCAACAGCTCTGCTCTCTCTCCTGGTGCAGGGTGACTGGCCTCATCTCCACCGTCTCCTGTAGTTTTCTGTAGTTGGTGGAGCCAGCTGGGCCCCTCCCACAGCTCTATTCTTTCTCCTCGTGCAGGGTGACTGGTCTTGTCTCCACCTTCCCCCCCCCCCCCCCCCCCCGAAGTTTTCAAGTTTTCTGCAGGCAGTATGTAGTGGGCGGAGCCTGCTGAGTCCCTCCCACAGCTTTGCTGCACTAATATAATGAAACTTCCTTCAAATCTCCTTTATATAAATTAGGTGATCTCATGTTGATTATAGATCGTCTAAAACCAAAAGGTTTTGGAGAGAGTGGTGAGGGGTTAGAACCTGTGTCGGGTTTTTACTGATCATATCCCATCCCTCCCACAGCCTGCAGGACGACACACGGCCAGTGGTGACACCATGGATGGCATGTGGAGGAATAGCAAGCTCACCAGAAATAAATCCTCAATCTTCAGCTCAAGTCATAACTAGCAACATTCACACTGTTGAGTTGTCACTGGAAAAGGAAGGAGGGGGAATCCTCCAAAAGGGGATGGTCATAACTTTGGAGGCAGCCTGTAGTAGGTGGAGCCTGTTGGGCCCCACTGCTCTGCTCTCTCCTTGTGCAGGGGGACTGGTCTTGTCTCTGCCCCCTCCTGTAGTTTTCTGCAGGTAGCCTGCAGTGAGTGGGGCCTGGTGAATCCCACCCTCAGGTTTGCAAAGGGTGGGGCCTGCTGTGTCCCCTCCAATAGCTCTGCTCTCTCCTTGGGCTGGGTGGCTGATCTGGTCTCCGCCCCGCCTTTAGTTTTCTGTAGTGGGTGGAGCCTGATGGGCCCCTCCCACAGCTCTATATAGGCTACGTGCAGCACAATAATGTCATCACTGCTGTGATTACAAGGTAATAACTGGGATTGCAAAGACATTTGGTGTACAAAAAGTGGATTTATATCCTCAGTGGCTATTGAGGAACATATTTAAATGAAAGTTCTTGTGGAGAGGGTTTAGTACACCTGTCCGTTCTTATTGCTGCCTGTGCCCCCGTCAGGGAGATTCACCCTCTCACTCTGTCCTAGTTAACATTATCGAGAGTATATTTAGAGAAAATCCTAAATGTTGGGTTGACATCAAAGTACTAATAGAGGGGATATCTTCCCATGGGGATTCTAGTTTCCTGACTTTTGAGGAATTTCGTCTCATTTCCTGTTTTGGCTAAAGGATAGGAAGTGAGGAGAAATCTCCCCAATAGGACACAGATAAAAAAAAAAACTGACAGGGGTTATAACCCTTCCTCAACCCCTTGGTGCCAAAAGTATGCATTTATGTGGCCCTGTGTATACAACTCACCGTGTTGAGAACATGCTCCCTGCATTCTCCCAGCACGGAAGCCGGCGGGGATCGGTAAGCTAGTATGCATCGGGAACATTCCGATCATATGACCACCAATCACTGCGGTCACATGACCCGAACCCCCGCCTTCATTTCTAGGCTTTTATAACTTTTAAAAGGGCCAAGAGGCGGTCGGCGGGAAGGGGTTAAGCAGCCCATACATTATGCAATTTTCTTTCACTCCACCACGGGTGGAAGGAAAGAAAACCGATTGATTCCCTCCCGAACACAGGCAGTGTGGATGATGGGGGTCCCTCCAGCAGTGCTATTGTGTTCTGCCAGCAGGGAGCCTTCCCCACTGGCAGAACACAAAGATCACTGCTGGCAACTATAGCCACCGGCAGTGAGCGCATGAAAAAAAATCTGACTGGCTGGCTGGTTGTACTGTAGTCGATCGATGGATCCATGGAGGAAAACAAAGGACTAAAAAAGAAAACGAATGAAGAACTGGTAAGCTGCAATATTTTACATTTTTTGTTCTTGGGTTTAGATAGGCTTTAACCACTTAAGCCCCGGAGGATTTGGCTGCTAAAAGAGCAGAGGGTTTTTTGCGATTTTTTACTGCGTGACTTTAACGGACAATTGCGCGGTCGTGCGACACTATACCTAAACGAATTTGACGTCCTTTTTTTCCCACAAACAGAGCTTTCTTTTGGTGGTATTTGATCACCTGTGCGATTTTTTGATCATGCGCTATAAACAAAAAATAGCGCCAATTTTGCAAAAATAACAATATTTTTCAAATTTTTTTATGTGAAATTCCCCCCAAAAAAAATGTAAAAATCAAAATTTTTTAACATTTTCGGCCAATTTGTTTTATGCTACATGTGTTTGGTAAAAAAATTTGCAAAAAACTTATTTTGATTGGTTTGCGCAAAAGTTATCGCGTTTACTAACAAAGGGAAAGATTTTTGTCATTTTTGGTGTTTTTTTTTAACGCGTAATGGCGGCGATCTGCGATTTTTTTTTCGGTACTGCGACATTGCGGCGGACAGATCGGACCCTTGACTGACATTTTTGACACTTTTGGGGTTACCAGCGACATTACTACAGTAATCAGTGCTATACATATGCACTGTTACTGCAAAAATGACACTGGCAGGGAAGGGGTTAACTGTATTGGACAGGGAGGGGTTAAGTGTGTCCTAGGGGCATGCTTCTAACTGTATAGGTACATGGCTATTGGTGTAAAAACAAAGATCAACGGTCCTACATAGTAGAACCGTCTGATCTTCATTTTTACACCAGGGAGAATGACGGGCGGCTTGTTTACATAAGCCGTCCGCCTTTCTCCCTTCACCGGAGCGATCGTAGTGTGACCGGCGGACATCGGGTCCGCCGGTCACACGCACGGACTTGTCAGTGAACGAGCCGCGGCAGGCGCGCGCCCGCCAGCAATTGGCTCTCAAGTCAGTGACAGGCGAGTGACGTATCCATACGTCACTCTGCCTGGCCGGGGCTGACCGCCGCAGTATATAGTCGTGCGGCGGTCGGCAACCGGTTAAAGTGGTTGTAAACCTCAGACATGAAATATGAACAAAATATATCCCTCTATATAGTTTCCATGCATGCTGGTTTTCCACTCTTGGACCTCGAGCACAGCTCTTATTTCTGATTTATATATCACTTAAGGAATATTTGTTGAGTGTATTGTAACATATACTTATTGTTGTTCTTTTATCCATCTAGAAGTATTAAAGAGGAAGTAAACCCTCCTCTGCAAGTTGTACCTATAGGTAAGCCTATGATAAGGCTTACCTATAGGTACTGTAAATATCTCCTAAACATGCACCGTTTAGGAGATATTTACCTTACATGCAGCCAGTGACGTCACTGGCGCATGCGCTCTGAAGGAACGGCCGCTGGTGCTGTTCCTTCAGAGCCCCGTGCCGTGACCGTCCGCTCCTGCGCGCGTGCGCGGGAGTGACGTCACCGCGGCTCCGGCCAATCAGATGGCCGGATGCCGCGATCCCGGAAGACGGGCGACTGGACATGTCGCCCGTCATAGAGGTAAGCGGGCGGCACGGCGGGGGCTCGTTCTAAGGTAAGTATTTCATAATGAGCTAGTATGCGATGCATACTAGCTCATTATGTGTTTCTCTTGCAGGGTGAAAAAAAAAAATGTGAGTTTACAACCTCTTTAAGTAAGCTCCTGAAGAAGCGAAGTATTGGGCTTCAATCATTGATGCTGACCGATTCTGCTAGGAATCATCACAGGGCTCCTGGCTCACCAGCTGGCCCTGGTCCAGCGACATTTGGTTAGACACTCAATTACAATAGTCAGATTTTTTATATGGTTTTATATCACAATGTAAATTTTGTTCTGAATAAACTAAATATTGATTTCATAATTGGTGCCTATAAACTTCATGTTTTTCCAATACCTACATATTCCTCTATAGTGTGTTCTTGTCTCAGTTCAGAGCACTAAATTTGATTTCTGTCTGCTGCCTCCAGTGCTGCCTCCAGCAGAGTCACTTCTCACAAGTTTTCCTGACACCAAGAAAAAAAGGTGATGGGGTAGGGAGCTCCAGCACCCAGCCTGTGATTGACAGCCTCAGCTGTTCCTGTGTAAAGAAGGGTGTTCCCCTTCCCTTCCAATCAGCATTAGCATTCAGAGAGTGCAACTTCAGCTCTCGGCTCCTCAGACAAGCTGTATAAATTCTGGACTTTAAACGGCTGTAGAGAAGAGAATATCACGGATAAAACAGGTACAACTTATGTAGGAGGATTTGTTTCATCTCTGTATATCACCTGAGGCCAGTTACTTCACTGGGTATATGGAAGGGTTTACAACCACTTTAAAGTGGTTGCAAAGGCAAAACGTTTTCTTTCCCCTTAATGCATTCTCCGCATTAAGGGGGAAAAAAACATTCCTCCCTTCCCCCCATTATACTTACCTTAGCCCCGATCTCGATCCAGTGATGTGTACGAGAGAAGAGGCTCTCCTGGCTCCCTTACTGCTCATTGGCTCAGAGATAACAGCAGGAGCCATTGGTTTCTGCTGCTGTCAATCACAGACAGTGAGCAGGGAGTGGGGGGGGGGGGGGACACACAGTGGGGCTTGGGAGTGAGCACGTCTGAGTGCCCCCATAGCAAGTGGCTTGCTATGGGGGCACTCATCGCAGGGGAAGGGGTCAGGAGCATCAGCGGGGGAACCCCAGAAAAGGAGGATCGAGGCTGTTCTGTGAAAAACCATTACACAGAGCAGGTAAGTATGACATGTCTATTAATTTACAAAAAAAAACAACAACATGAGGATTTTAATCACTTTAGGGCAATACTGGAAATACTGGATTAGCTAGAACGCCAGCATGGGTTCTTTCCTTTGACAGGTTGCCTTTAAGGTAAGAGGAAAAATCTGGGTCGAATTTTGGGTAATGCTGGGAAATGATTACATAAGAGTCCTGTAATACAATATGTTCTAAAATTAGGATACTTCTGCATATTACCTGCGTGCTTCTACTTGTTACTGTTAATAAGGGTGTTGCCGAATATTTCTAATCTGTTTATTTTATGGCTGCCGCTAAAAGCAATTCATTACATGGAATTTATTATCTAAAAGGATAATTAGAAACATGTTCAAAGGATGAGAGCATTGCATTCTGGGTCATGTGAGGTTGTAAACATGTTAACTGCTGAAGGCCAAGCAAAAAGCTTAAAGGCGATGTACAGCCAAAGCTTGTTTGGCTGTACATCTCCTATGGATCACAGGAGTGCAGTTTGTTCTTATATACTGTATACGTTTAATCTGCTCTTCTGAGTAGGGGGCATGCCAATTGTTCTGTGATTAGTTGCAGCACACTCTGATCAGCGGGTGCCAGCCAATGGATGACAGCTGGCACTCGCTAATCGGCACGGAGGAAGACAGGACAGAGCTCTGTCAATGTAAACAATGCAGAGCTCTGTCCTGTCAGTAGGGATGTGCCAGTTTTTGTTTCCCTGCAAAGCACATCCCTTAGGCCCCTTTCACACTTATGCGACGCGATTTTACAGCGATTTTGACGCGACTTTGCTGCTATTTTGAAAGCAATGGCTATGGCTCAAAACGCAATCAAATCGTGGCAAAGTAGTGCAGGAACTACTCTGAAGTCAGTGCGACTTCAAAACGCACTGATATGAATGGGGCTCATTGAAAATAATGGAAAACGACTTGTCATGCGATTTTGCGGTCCAAAATCGCGGGACAAGTCGCACTAGTTAAAGCACCACATAGTACAAAAACACTGGCTAGGCACACATTTAACCCTTTGATCGCCCCTGATGTTAACCCTTTCCCAGCCAGTGTTATTAGTACAGTGACTGTATAGGTGTCACTGCTCCCCACAAAATGTCAGTTAGTGTCTAATTGTCCTGAAGGGGGGGTACTACGCTTCCGGGGTACAATTAGGGATGCACCGATTCGACTTTTTTGGACCCGATACCGATATCTGGTGTTGTGAAATCGCTGATACCGGAACCGATCCGGAGCTACACACAAAGCAAGCAGCTGCAGTACAGAGCAAAGCCGCTGCTTCATGTGTACGGCTCCTCCATTCACAGGCGGAGTGCATCTGATATAACTCCGCCTGTGAGCCGGGACTATACAGGAAGTAGCGGCTCCCATCCCATACTACTACTACACCAAGTAAGGGATGGCTGAGCCGTTACTAAGCAAAAACCGGATCGGTCAATGTTACCGATCCCCCGATCCAGCTATAATGGCCATATCGGCGCCGATATCCGATCCGAATACAGGAAGTAGCGGCTCCCATCCCATACTACTACTGCACCTAGTAAGGGATGGCTGAGCCGTTACTAAGCAAAAACCAGATCGGCCAGTGGATCGGTCAATGTTACCGATCCCCCGATCCAGCTATAATGGCCATATTGGCGCCGATATCCGATCCGAATATCGGATCGGTGCATCCCTAGGTACAATAGGTATAAAACTTAAAGCGGTAGTATCCCGCTTTTTGACACTTTTACCTACAGGTAAGCCTATAATAAGGCTTACCTGTAGGTACAATTAATATCTCCTAAACCGGCACGGTTTAGGAGATATTTGCAGTGCATGCAGCCGCTCACGCGAGCGGCGCATGCGCTCTGAAGGTCCGGGGGGACCTTCAGTTTTCCTTGCCGGGAGCTTGCCGGAAAATCACTCCCGGGCGCATGCGCGGGAGTGACGTCATCCCGGCTCCGGCCAATCACAGCGCCGGAGCCGTCAAACCCGGAAGAGACGCTGAGGGATCATGGCAGCACCCGCAGCGATGTCCGGGGGTCCGTGTCGGGGCTTCATTCTAAGGTAAGTAATACATAATGAGCTAGTATGCGATACATACTAGCTCATTATGCCTTTGTCTTGCAGGGTTTTTTTTGTTAGCGTTTTTGGGTTTACAACCGCTTTAACACCAGATGCAATTTATTTATCCTTGCACATAAGCACCTTCCATAAGTTATTTACTGGAGCACAATTTTATATACTCACCTTGGATGAATTATCTATTTGAATATCATATTTGTCAATTTTATGCTGTATTTGATGATTTAAGTTTTATACCTACTGTACCCTGGAAGTGCAGTAACCCCCCCCCCCCTTCTTCTATGTTTTAGTCGACTGCCTAGGTACCGGTTTTTGTACTTGCAGCATCAGGGGTACTTACCTTTTTTTATATCCTATAATTTATTTAGTTGATTCCCCTGATAGCGCAAGAATCACATTTACATTTATTAACCACTTTACCACCGGAGGATTTTGCTGTCTTACGTCTGGGCCACTTTTTGCGATTCGGCGTTGTGCGACTTTAACTGACAATTGCGCGGTCGTGCGATGCTGTACCCAAACAAAATTTACGTCCTTTTTTTCCCACAAACAGAGCTTTTTTTGGTGGTATTTGATCACCTGTGCGCTTTTAACTTTTTGCGCTATAAACAAAAAAAGAGCGTTTATTTTGAAAAAATAACAATATTTTTAACATTTTTTTATATGAAATTCCCCCCCACAAAAATGTAAAAATCTAATTTTTTTAAAATTTTTGGCCAATTTGTTTTCTGCTACCTATGTTCGGTAAAAAAAAATCATGATAAGCGTATTTTGATTGGTTTGCGCAAAAGTTATTGCGTTTACTAACTATGGGAAAGATTTCTGTCATTTTTGGGGGTTTTTTTTTTTTAACGCGTAATGGCGGCGATCTGCGATTTTTTTTGCGGGACCGCGACATTGCGGCGGACAGATCGGACCCTTGACTGACATTTTTGACACTTTTGGGGGTACCAGTGACATTACTACAGAAATCAGTGCTATAAATATGCACTGTTACTGTAAAAATGACACTGGCAGGGAAGGGGTTCATTTTATTGGAGAGGGAGGGGTTAATGTATGCCTGGTGCTTACTGACGTGTGGGGGGGGGAGGTAACTATGTGACACAAGGACAGATCGCAGGTTGAGCTATGCTGCACACTCTGATCTGTCACTCCCTGTCACTTAGGAGAGCCGCCCGCTCTGTTTACACAGGCGGGCGGATCTCCTCACTCGATTCCCCGACGATCTGACTGAAAACAGCGGGAGCGCGCCTACAGGGGGAGGAGTCCAGCGACGTAGGTCTACGTCGCTGGATGGGAACGAGCCACATTGCTGTAGTAGCAGCAATGTGACTAGAGGTAAAGTGGTTAATATCGCAGTCCTGCTATAAAAGAAAGCTCTATTTGTGGGACAAAAACTACATACATTTTGTTTTGGTACAGTGTCGCATGACCATGCAATTGTCAGGTAAATGAACGCAGTGCCGTATCGCAAAAAAAGGTCTGGTCACGAATGGGGGTAAATGATCTGGAGGTCAAGTGGTTAACCTTCATCTGAAATACACAATGTACGATGTCTAACCTTTGAACCGTCCAGTCTGCCATAGGATTTGTAAATCGTGTTACCAGACTTGATTGAGGCACCAGAGGTCCTGTAATTACAGCACAGCTTAGTCCTGGACACAACAGCTCACTGATTGGACAATGAAGGCGCAGACGCACACTGATGAGTCAATCTCACACTGCTTTCTAATCTTTTCAAGACAATCTGAGCTTTGCCCATACAGGAAAAAAAGATTAGATTGTAAGCTCCTCTGAGCAGGGCCCTCTTAAGTGGGGTACACACTAGTAGAAAATCTGCCGAAAATTCCCGTCCGAGGTAAAATTGTACGATTTTCGGCTAGTGTGTACACAACTTTCAGCAGCCGATGCCGACATTTTAAACTAAAAAAAACGGAGGGACAAACACCAAAATTGTTATCGTCCGTCCCCAGACGACCAATTTTCGATTAATGTGTATGCAGTACGTCCGTGAAAAATCGGATATGAAAGACCGCGCATGATCTGAAGTTGCTGACGACCCGGAAGTCTAGGAACAAATGTCCCAAAAAAAAAAAAATAAAAAAATCGGACGAGAAATTTCATGAACATTTATGCACTGTCTACTAAAAACTATTATGACCGCTGAGCAAGAGAGAGAAAAATCGGAGGATATGTGTACGAGCCTTTAACCCTCTTGTATTTTATTATAACTGTATTGTCTCCCTTTTACATTGTAAAGCACTGTGTAAACTGTCGGCTCTATATAAATCCTGTGTAATAATAATATTAAGATTTACTTAAAGTGGCATATTAACTAGTATATGTACTTGCGGCGGTCAGCCTCTCACAGGCAAAGTGACGTATGGGTACGTCACTAGCCTGTGAGGCTCTGGGGAGCGAGCGAGCGCGCGCCGCAGGAGGCGCGCTCCCCGCTCCGTCACGGCCCCCCCCGCGCGTGTGCCCGGCGGACTCGATGTCCCCCGGGCACTCGCGATCGTCCGTGACAGTGGGAGAAAGGCAGGCGGCTAATGTAAACAAGCCGCCTGTCATTCTCCCCTGAGTAAGAACAATGATCACAGGGTTCTACTATGTAGGACCGTTGATCACTGTTCCTACACTTCAAGCCACAGCCAATCACAGTAAGAATCACGCCCCTAGGGACACACATAACCCCTCCCTCTCAAATAAAGTTAACCCCTTCACTACCAGTGTCATTATTACAGTAACAGTGCATATGTTTAGCACTGATTACTGTAGTAATGTCACTGGTACCCCCAAAAGTGTCAAAAATGTCAGTCAAGGGTCCGATCTGTCCGCCGCAATGTCGCAGTCCCGCAAAAAAAAAATCACAGATCGCCGCCATTACGCGTTAAAAAAAAAAAACAACAAAAATGACAAAAATCTTTCCCTTTGTTAGTAAACGCAATAACTTTTGCGCAAACCAATCAAAATACGCTTGTTGCGATTTTTTTGCCAAAAATATGTAGCATAAAACAAATTGGCCTAAAATGTTAAAAAATTTAGATTTTTACATTTTTTTTTGGAATTTCATATTAAAAAATGTGAAAAATATTGTTATTTTTGCAAAATTTACGCTATTTTTTTGTTTATAGCGCATGATCAAAAAATCGCACAGGTGATCAAATACCACCAAAAGAAAGCTCTGTTTGTGGGGAAAAAAGAACGCCAAATTTGTTTAGGTACAGCGTCGCACGACCGCGCAATTGTCCGTTAAAGTCACGCAGTGCCGAATTGCAAAATACCCCCTGGTCAGGAAGGGGGTAAAATCTTCCGGGGCTTAAGTGGTTAAGCCCATGACCAAAATGTCAGATATTGCAGCTTACCAATCATTAGATGTGGCGGCTGCATTCATTTTCTTTTTTAGGCTGTTTTCACCTGGTGATCCGGCCAGTAACACACCTCCTGTATTAGAGACCCCCCTCCACTCCCAACTCTGGATGAAGGAGCACAAGGGGCACCTTTTTGACAGCAGCATTGTCAGTCTGGGGAAGGGGAATGTTGGATGGACTAGCAGATTTAAACACACTAACAAACTAAAGCCAAACCCCAGCTCATTCTTTGTAATCATTTACAGCGACCTTTTTTTTATTATTTCTTTCGGGACAAAGGTTTTGCATGAATAAATAAAAGCTGATCATTGTAAGCACCCCTGTCAGCGGTAAATGGTTTGTATTATCCTTGTAAATTAATACATCTGGAAGACAGTTAGTTCTTTTGAAAAATACCAGACTTACTGGCTGGATCACCAGATAAAAACAGAAGTAAAAGCCTAATTTGGCTGTCACATCTAAGAATTGGCCAGCAGCAATGTAATAAATGTTTGCTTTTGGGGTTTAATACAGCTTTAAAAAGTTAGAATGGTAGGTCAAAGTGACTGCGTCTTCTGATAGATCTCCCTCCCCCAGCAAGTTAAATTCGGCAATCTACCCTTCCAACTCTTTCAGAGCCCTTGCTCTATTAATTTACAGAAACATGGCTCCTGGGAAGGGGGGGGGGGGAGCATATAACTACCCTCATGTGACAGTAATCAGGCCTGAGCGGCCAATCACCAGTTCCAAATGCTCAAATGTTGGGGGGGGGGGGCATCATTCACACGAGTAAGCTCCAACACCATCTGCAAACCAAGCTTTCCTCTGGTGGACTCATGCATGAAGGGGGTGGCAAGGAAGCACAGCTTGCTGGGGGGGGGGGGCATCAGGAGACAGCATCCCTTTGCTGTCCACACAGCCGCCTATAGCAATAAATACACAATACTTTCCCGATTGAAGGAGCACGTGTCTCACTTCTCCCACCGGGCAGTACTGGGTCCTTCAGTGACCAATCACCAGCCCCGAGCTCTGTCACATGGTTCCGGGAGACAGTCCTCTGACTATAGCACCCTGGAGCTTAGCCTGGGCTTCTCTATGCTCTCACAGGTAAATAGGACAGCCAAAGGAACAAATACAGGGCGAGTATAAGAAGCTGAGGATGGTGGAGGGGGGATGGCAGCGGCATTTTGGTAAACCTCTTTCTTTGTCTTCCAATCACATTCAGCACTGGGCACTGCAGTGATTGGCATAGTGTGGGCCCTCCCTCTCCTCCTTATACTTACCAGCTCTCTGCAATTGTATTGCACAGGGCGGTCCCTTACCTTCTCTTCTAGAGTCTCCCCGCCAGTGCTGTCCACTCCTCCTTCCGAGTGTCCCCTCAGCAAGCCGGCTGCTGAGTGGGCACCCATGTGAATGTGCTCCTGAGCTGGGCTATGTGCGTCCAAAGACACACAGCGCAGCTCTGACATGCCCCCAGCTCCCTCCTCACAGGATTTGACTGACAGCAGCAGGAGCCAATGGCGTATTTTTTACCCTAATGCATAGACTTTAGAACCACTTTAAAGCGGAGTTCCACCCTGGGAAAGTGTCAGGGCTAGTACATTCCACAATGGATAGCCTCTGATCTGTCCCGGATTGCACTTACCTTTTAGAATACTTACCTTGAAAATGTATTGTCCAGCGCTGCCATCTCAGGTGTGGGCAGCTTAAAGCCAGCGCGATCCTATTCTGCGTCCTCTTCCGTCTTCTTCGGTCCCACGATGCACTGCACCGGCCCCGCCGTCACTTCCGGTGCCGCAGCGTCTTCCCTGCACAGCTTCTGGGCATGCCCAGAAGCTGTTTAGCAGGGTATGACGGCGCCTGCACCGGAACGGACGTCGGGGGCCGGTGCAGGCGCATTGATTCCTGGGAGCGATGACGTTCAGCTCCCAGGAATCATTGCAAAGCCAGCAAGTGACGAATCATGTGGCCGCCGAGGGGAGGAAGAGGAAGTAAGGCGAGTATATTTTCTTCTAAACAAGGTAAGTAAAAAAAAAAAAAAAAAAAAAAATTGCGATTATCCATTTGTTTTTCAGGTGACCCGGAGCAAGAAGATGGAGGTAAGTATAATTTTAGGGTGGAACTCCGCTTTTATGAGTTTTAAAGTGAACCTGTCACCATACAAGATGGCCTGAAAAAGTACAGGCAATGGGGTTGATTTACTAAAACTGGAGAGTGCCAAACCTGGTGCATGGTAGCCAATCAGCTTCTAATTTCAGCTTGTTCAATTAATCTTTGAAAAAAAAACATGGAAGCTGATTGGTTTCTATGCATAGCTACACCAGATTATGCACTCTCCAGTTTTAGTAAATCTCCCCCAATATATTTATCTTGCGTCAGCGGCCCGAGTGCTTAAGGCTGCCACTTCACTAAACCCCGGCCACTGCAGGTATTCAGCACTTCCAGGTGGGTCAAATACCTGCTCCCCAGCCACACATGGTGGTTCCTTCCTGCCCTGTAGTATGTATGAGCTGATGGGAGAAACTACAGCATGTGACGGGGGTATTTAAAACACCAAGAAGAGTGGAAAACTTGAAATAAACAGCGATCAGCAAAGTGGTGGTTTATCAATACATGGGCCTCCAGAAAGATAAGTATACTGCGTCTTCTTTTACAGGCCACCTTGTTGGTAGATGTGACCCAAAATAGTAGCATAAACTTCAGACTCAAGTATAGTCTGAAGAAGCCCTGATAGGTGGTGAACCTCTAGTCTCCGCCTATTTACTGCTTCAACCAATTACCATGCCAGTGTTCCTTCTGTTCTGTATCTGGTGCGCTTACCCACTAAGGATGACGTTGTCATCAAACAGGTAGACCTTCATGTGCTGCAGGCCGATGGTCTCATTAAACCTCTCCGGTGTCAGCGCTCGCAGGAGGCCACGCAAGTTCGGCGTATGGAAGAGGGACACGCGCACTCTGTCCGTGTATTTACGCAGTAGAGGGAGCAACATGCTGCGGGAATTCTTCTTACCTGTAATTGAAATTTCACAGAAAGTTTAATAAAAAATGACTCCGTTCAACCGCTTGAAATGACAGACCTGAAATTTAAAGGACAACTCCACCTTTGAAACATTTTAACCACAATCTTTCTATAGGATTATATGTGCATGTATTTTAATTATGTTATATACCTGGAAATCTTTCCTTCTGTAGACATCCAAAAGCCCTGAGACTACTGCTGGGTGCCGCCATCTTGGATGTGATGTCAGCAGCTCCAACAGACTCAAGGGACACTCTATAGAATGCATCGCTAAATGGCAGACCGCGGTCTGGATCAGGCCATTGTCCCATCCGGACCCCCGTTTGCACCATTTTGAAGCCACTTCTTTCCTTTCCAGCCTCCGCTGCTGTCATTCTCAAAGCAGAGCGGAGATCAGGAGGCAGGACAGTACTGATGTGATGGCAGGAGGCACAGCAGCACTGGATAAGGAGCATGAGCTGCCCGAGTTAACTTTCCAGGTTAACCAGCAGGTGATTGGTCACTAGGACGCAGGGTGATCCTAGCAACCAATTACTTGCTGGCTAATATGAAAAGTTAATCGCCGGCAGCTCCCACTCCCGTACTCCATCCAGTGCTGTGTCTCCAGCACTCAGTCAAGAAGCGTCCTGCCTCCCGCTCTCTGCTCTGCCCAAGGTCGGTCATACACGATGGAAATTTTATTAATGCAACCACGGCATGCAGGAAAGAAATTTGCACGATTCCCCCATACACACAGACAGTGCTGACACTGACAGGAGAATAAGCCATTGTCTTCTCCTGGCGGCGGGGTGGGGGAAGCGTGCCCGCCAGGAGAAGAGGGTGATTATCGCTAACGGCTTACGATAATCAGAAGGGTATCCGGCAGGCTGGTTGTACCCAAACTGCTTGATTGATAAACTTGGTACATTCGACCTGCCCATTAACAGTTTGAATCTCGTGTGGTTCTGCAGAAACCGTATATCGCCGGCCTAAGGTAGGAGTGCGAAGGGGGGGGGGGGGGGGGGGCAAAGGAAACTATTGTAGGGAGGAGGGGGTGATGTGAAAGTGGGGCAGCACTATAAGGGGGGGATATAAAGTGGGGGGGTAGATGTAAAGGGGGCAGAGCACACTACTGTGGTTTGGGGGGGGGGGCAGTGCTCTGGGGAGAGGTGGTTAATGTTAAGAGGGGGTAAAGTGACAGGGAGGCAGTGCTGTGCGGGGATGTGAATGTGGGCAATGATGTGTATGTGGGGGGATGGGATGAATAAAGAGCGCACTACTGCGGGGAAGGGGGGTGTCCGGCTGTTGTGATGTAAAAGAGGGCAGTGCTGTACAGGGTCGGAGCGTTTATCAAAATTAAAGGGAAAATCTGATTTGCATGCACACATCAAAAGGAATTTATCAAAACGGGAGCAGCTGTGCATGGAAACCAATTGGCTTCTATCATATTTTCGAAGCTTAACCACTTCTGGACCGGAAGATTTTACCTCCTTAACGAGCAGGCCAATTTTTGCGATATAGCACTGCGTTATTTTGACTGACAATTGCGTGGTCGTGCAACGATGTTTCCAAATAAAATTGATGTCCTTTTTTTCCCCCACAAATAAGAGCTTTCTTTTGGTGGATTTGATCACCTGTGCGATTTTCATTTTTTCCACTATAAACAAAAAAAAGAGCGACAATGCTGAAAAAAATCTAATTTTTTCATTATTTTAGGCCAATATGTATTCTGCTACATATTTTTGGTAAAAAAAAAAAAAAGTGTATATTGATTGTGCAAAAGTTATCGCGTCCACAAACTAGGGGAAATTTATGTTATTTTTATTATTATTATTTTTCTTTTTTTTATTAGTAATAGCTGCGATCAGCGATTTTTAGTGGGACTGCGACATTGCAGGACGACAAATAACTGACATTTTTGACACTTTTGGAGGGACCAGTGACATTACTACAGTAATCAGTGCTAAAAATATGCACTGTTACTGTACTGACACTGGCAGTAAAGTGGTTAACACCAGAGGCGATCAAAGGGTTAAATGTGTCGAACTGTGTGGGGGATGGGCTTGCTGAATGAACACAGAGACCTGTGTTCCGAAATTAGAGGAACACAGGATCCCTGTGTTCATTACTGACAGAACAGCTGTCTGCTGTGTTCATTACTGACAGAACTGAGGTCTGCCGTGTTTTCAACGGCAGACCACCATTCTGTCTCCACAGGGAACGATCGCGAGTGCCTGGCGGACAACGCAGCCACCGGACCCACTGATTGGCTTCCCCCGTAGCCAACTAACGCATGCACCCGCCCCCATTAGCGGTCTGGCGAAACAACACACAGGTACGTCGTTTCTCAAGGTTAAGCAGACCTGCCGCAGTACAAGTACGGCGGCTGGTCGGAAAGTGGTTAACTGAACAAGCTGAAGATAAAGTTGATTGGTTGCCATGCACAGTTGCTCCACATTCTGTCTGCTCCAGTTTTGATAAATCCACCCTATTGTGTTAAATCATCAGAAACCTACTTGAAGGTGGACTTGTACTTTAAAGAGGTCGTGTCACACCACAAATGACATCACACTGATCACAGGCTGCGTGCCACCATCCTCTTATGTGATGAGAGAGTGTTTTCAGTGATTACCATCTGACTGCCTGTTATCACATCAGAGGGAGGTGCCATTAACCTGTTCCCTGGGGGCCGCCACTGACCCCGCGATCCTCGGGTGTAGTCCAACAGTATAGACACCTGCAGGTCTTCCGACTCCGTACTGCACAGCGCATCTTCTATACAGTCCACCTGGCAAGAGAAGATTACAGGAGTATTCTAAATGCCGCCCAACATGAAAACATTAAAATTCAACCCTAAAAATGCTGAAGTCTGAAACCTCCCTCCGGCTTTCCCTTGAGGCTCGGTTCACATATATGCGATGCGGGAAGGCTTGCAAATTCGCAGCCTGTTCCCGCATCGCACACGCACCCCCGGAAGTTCACACTGCCATATGCGATACGCTGGGGGTGTCAATGTAATCTTAACGACACCCCCAGTTTGATCGCATATCGCAGTGCGATCGTGCAGTTCGCACAGGATCGGATCGCACAAGTGTGAACCGCTGTGCGATCCGATCCTGATGCGGCTGCAAAAATGCCTCCTGTGCGTGTTTGCTGCGGGAGCGATGCGAATTTAGCCATACAGTTTGTATGGCTAAACTCGCACCGCACAGCTGATCGCATGTAATGTCGGAGCAGTGCGCTCCAACATTACATGCGAACCCCGCACACGCACAAGTGTGAACCGGGGCTAAGGCTCGGTTCACATATATGCGATGCGGGAAGGCTGCGAATTCGCAGCCTGTTCCCGCATCGCACACGCACCCCCGGCAGTTCACACTGCCATATGCGATACGCTGGGGGTGTCAATGTAATCTTAACGACACCCCCAGTTTGATCCCATATCGCAGTGCGATCGTGCAGTTCGCACAGGAGCGGATCGCACAAGTGTGAACCGCTGTGCGATCCGATCCTGATGCGGCTGCAAAAATGCCTCCTGTGCGTGTTTGCTGCGGGAGCGATGCGAATTTAGCCATACAGTTTGTATGGCTAAACTCGCACCGCACAGCTGATCGCATGTAATGTCGGAGCAGTGCGCTCCAACATTACATGCGAACCCCGCACACGCACAAGTGTGAACCGGGGCTAAACTCGCACCGCACAGCTGATCGCATGTAATGTCGGAGCAGTGCGCTCCAACATTACATGCGAACCCCGCACACGCACAAGTGTGAACCGGGGCTAAGGCTCGGTTCACATATATGCGATGCGGGAAGGCTGCGAATTCGCAGCCTGTTCCCGCATCGCACACGCACCCCCGGCAGTTCACACTGCCATATGCGATACGCTGGGGGTGTCAATGTAATCTTAACGACACCCCCAGTTTGATCGCATATCGCAGTGCGATCGTGCAGTTCGCACAGGAGCGGATCGCACAAGTGTGAACCGCTGTGCGATCCGATCCTGATGCGGCTGCAAAAATGCCTCCTGTGCGTGTTTGCTGCGGGTGCGATGCAAATTTAGCCATACAAACTGTATGGCTAAACTCGCACCGCACAGCTGATCGCATGTAATGTCGGAGCAGTGCGCTCCGATATTACATGCGAACCCCGCACACGCAGAAGTGTGAACCGGGGCTCAGTCTTGCACAGTTGTGCCGGTCCCTCTCCCGGACCGAAATTGATTACTCTGATTTCACTGCACACTTTCACTGCTCACATTGTGCATTAGCAGCAACAACCAGCATCATCTACCCAGGGGTCAGCAAGCCGTCTATTGCGATTGACCACGGGGAGCCGACAGGTGTATTGTGAACACGGCTCAGCCTCCCTCCAGCCTCTGCCACTCTCATGTTAACTGCAGAGCAGAGATTGGGAGGCAGCAAAGTGCTGGATGGAGGGCTGGAGTTGCCTCAGTGAGCAAGGCGGTCCTAGCAACCAATCACCAGCTTGATATTATGAACTCCAGCAGCCCTGGTCTTCCACCCTGCATTATGTTGTTGCCTGATCTACGCTCAGCTTTACACACGCTGGCAGGTAGGAAGTGCTACCTGCACAGTGTTGTGTGTATGGGGGGGGATCTGAAGGGGACAGAGTAGACATTGTTTGGGGAGGGGGGGCAGAAGACACTACAGGGAGGGGGATCGTGATGGGAAATGTACAGAGGACACTGCTTTGGGGGATGGGGAGGTAGAGGACCCTACTTTCAGGGAGCAGAGGACACTGCTATGGGGGGTAGAGGACACTAAGGTGTGTGTGTGGGGAGGGGGGGGGGTCGATGTGAAGGGAAGGAAAGGACACTGTTTTGCAGGTCGGTCGGGGGTGGTGAGCGGTGGTAAGGAGACTACTGGGGGGGGGGGGGGGCAGGGGACACTATTTTGGGTTTTGGGGGGGTGCAGGACATTACTGTGGGGGGGGAGGGGAGCAGACACTGCTATTGAGGGTGGCAGATACTACAGTGGGGGGGTGATGTGAATGGGGGCAGAGGGCACAGCATTAGGGGGTACAAGACACTATTGTGGGGGGAGGGGGGTAGAGGACACTACTTTGGACACCCTTGCTTTCTGTCCCAGGTGCCACCAGTCAGGGGAGACCTCCCCAAAGGGGATACAGTAAAAAGCGGTCAGATTTTTGGCCTTCATCCTCATATGTCAGTGACCCAGTTCTGGTCATTTCCCATCACTTTATGTCTCTGGTGGCACCAGTCACCAGAATAAGAATTTTCCAAATAGGTACAAAGATAGAAGTAAAAGTTAGACAGAGGTGCTAATCCTTCCTCACACTATAAAAAAAAAACTAAAATGACATCTTGGCTAGATTTGAATAAATCTATTTCTAAATAAAAAACAAGCGTCTGTGAACCCCTTAATGTAGGTGCAGACTTCAAACCTGCTGCTCACCAGCTCTTGTTCCAGCGGGCCGGTCCCAAGGTACAGAGATGCCATAGTTATCCGCCTCTTAGCAGCCTTCACCTGGGCCTGAGGGGGGAAAAGGGAGATTATTACATGGTAAATATGTGGTTGGGATATTCAAACAGGACCTGTGGTAAAGTTGAATTACAGAAATTCAGCTACCTTGTAAAAGCAAAAGGCATACCAGGAGTTATGTCAAAGGAGGGGAATGCCACCTCGTAGACTTAAGCTCCGACGCTGCTCACTAGGTTCTCAATTCCTTCAAGAGAAGAGTCCCTGGAACTGCTATGCCCGCCCCTCCCATCATTCTGTCCATTCGCAGAAGCCTTTGTATTATGTAAATTCGTTCACCAAATGCAAAGGCTTCTGTGAATGGGCAGCAGAGGGGCGGGGCGGGCGTACCTGGTGTGTGTGCTTCTCTCTTCTCGCAGCCGGAGTGTATCCTCCCGGGAGTGCAATAAACTGGTCACATATTAGTAATAGAGAAAAGTCCCAGAGGTGAAACGCACCTAACTAGACCTAAAGCTTTTGATACCCCCAACACTTCATATTCAAAAAATATGCCTGCTGTACCATGTACTTGTATGATAAAGTATCCTGTTCTCTGTATTGCTTCCTTTGTGTGAAATCCCTGGTTATCCTGCCAGTCCCTCTCCTTTCCTATTAAAACCTGACCACAGAAGAAGTACCACCCTGGTCAGAATTAGAATCAGACCTAGGTAAACCATTTCCCTGGACAGGGATAGGGGGGACCTTAGGTAGTTCGGACATCACCTGAACTTTTGCAGGAATAAAATCTGGAAACTCAGGACCCTAAAAGGAAAAGCTTTGTCCCCCTTTCTGGGTACCCCCAAAAGGATAATTTTGTAAATCCCCTTGATGCTCATTAAGGAGGTCCACGAGGTCAGAAACTAGCGAAGATGTCCCCCTACCCCAATAATGGGTGAGGGCAGACCTTCATGCTGAAGGGGTCTTGTCTGCAGGTCCGGAGAAGCTAGCTCTAGGCTTACCAGACAGAGGATGCTTGGAACCTCCCGGGGGAAGATTTAAAAGATCCATTTCCTTTATTCTCCGTCCTAGAAGCACAAACGATTTTTCTATGTACTGAAAAGGAGGCTCCTTCCCTTTCCTAGACTATGGCAGGAAGGTACTCTCCTCCCACCCGTGATGTCATCCAGGGTAGGGATGCACCGATCTGACTTTTTTGGACCCGATACCGATACCTGGCGTTGTGAAATCGCCAATACCGATACCGGAACCGATCCGGAGCTACACACAAAGCAAGCGGCTGCAGTACAGAGCAAAGCCGCTGCTTCATGTGTACGGCTCCTCCATTCACAGGCGGAGTGCATCTGATATCACTTCGCCTGTGAGCCGGACCTATACAGGAAGTAGCGGCTCCCATCCCATACTACTACTGCACCTAGTAAGGGATGGCTGAGCCGTTACCAAGCAACAACCGGATCGGCCAGTGGATCGGTCAATGTTACAGATCCCCTGATCCATCTAAAATGGCCATATCGGCGCCGATATCCGATCCAAATATTGGATCGGTGCATCCCTAATCCAGGGTAGCCCCAAACAGGCGATCACCTTGAAAGGGAAGATCAATGAGAGCTTTCTTAGAGGCTTGGTCTGCGGACCAATTCTTAAGCCACAGCATGCAACTAATCACCACCGCTGAAACAGAAAGTTTGGATAGCTCAGGAGCTGTATCCAAAGCTGCATCACAAATAAACTTCAGCCCAACTGGTCCGCTAAATCAACATAAGCAGCGGGGACCTGCTCACCCCCCAGGCCTTGGCGCAAAAGCTTAACCCATTCAATTGGGGTCTGAGACACTGCAATGTCGAACCAGCCATAGTAAACATGCTGCGTGCGTGCCACAGCCTCCGCTTTCCTTTCAGCTGGGTCGTTAAAAGGATGGGGATTTCTCTGCTGGGATCATGGTAGCTTTGTTCAACCTGGAAACAGGAGGGTCCACCACTGGTGGACTAGTCCACTATTTTAAAAGAGACTCCTCAAAAAGGTAACTTACAGCAAAATGTTTGGGGACCACAAAGGGTAATTTTGGTTGTTCCCATTCCTTACAGGAAAACCTGTCAATAAAAGGCACATAAGGAAACACCTTTGGAGTGTGAAGTGACTTATGCGTACCAAACGACACAGAGACATCCGTGGCTACATCAGCCGCATCCTCCATTTTTAAAGTCTCACGCACCGCAGTAATAAGTGCGTTCACCAGCGCTTTTTAATTCGATGCTGCGACTATGGAGGAATCATCCTCACTATCGGATGGATCTGGGTGTGTGATATTAAGCCCCACTGGATGTGACGCGTCCATAGCGGCATCAGGCTCAGAATCAGATGATACAGACTGAGCAGGGAAAGGCAGGGGACGCTTCCTCCTGGGCCTTTGCTCACACGCCATTTCCACTCGGGATGCTAAGAACTGCAGGACCACCGTCAGTGCAACCCTGGGAAGCTGGGGTTTCCGAGGGACCTGCGCACTCCATGAGAGGAGTCAGTGGGGGAGATGTGACCCTGAGGCTCCATAAGGAAAGGAAGACCTTGCAGTACAAAAAAAATCTTTTAGCACCACTAGAGAGAGAGAAATAACAGGGACCCCCAAGGACTCACCCTATTGATCGAAAGAGTGCAGAGAATTCTGACCCAGCATCACCATGGACACATCCCCGTTTATATGTCGCGGGCACAGGAAGAGCAAACTGAGGAGGAAGAGGTTCGGCATCCCCACTAGGCTTCGGTTGTCTCCAGCGTCTCCCGTACTAAGGGAAAATGGCCCCCATGACATCAGGCTACACAAACATGGCCGCCAGCTGGAGACCAGACAGACTAAGGGAAAATGGCCGCCGTGACATCATTGGGCTACACAAACATGGCCGCCAACAAGAGACCAGCCAGACTAAGGGAAAATGACCACCATCAGCTGCAGCTTGCTGCCAGGATCATCCCTATGCCCTCTGCAACGGGACGCCCTCCTGAAGGTAGGACATACATTAGGGGAGACTCCACTGCGCACTCTGTACCGGTCTCTGCACTGGGACCCCCATGCACTATACCCACACTGCAAACAGTGGGGCATGCACCTAGGGGTCTCCTACACTGGGACCCCTCCAGACTACGAGGGCAGGACACACTACCCCAGGACCCTTACAGAGTGGGTATAGCAGGGGAGACCCCCAGGGGTCTCTGCTGCATCCTCTGCCCCCCCCCCCCCCAGACTCCAGGTCCAGACAGAGGGGAAAGGGAGTGGGGGAAGCCCAGATC
Source organism: Pelophylax lessonae (assembly GCF_965119305.1). NCBI lineage: Eukaryota > Metazoa > Chordata > Amphibia > Anura > Ranidae > Pelophylax > Pelophylax lessonae. Next base: position 22,989,245 of record NC_138778.1, read on the forward strand.
ACTGAGGGATTATTAGGGATGGGAGAAGGAAACCTGCAGGGGCAGGTCGACCGTTCCAGGTTACCCGTGTACATCCCAAAAACACGCCTAAAAGGGAGAGGGGGAACTGTACTTACCCTTACATGGTGCGGGTAACGCTCCAGACAGAATCCTCGCCATCGATGTAGGGGAGCTATCTGGCAAGGGACTGCTGCGACTCAGATCCAAGCACAGTCGTATGCGACCCTGAGAGAAGTTTAACTCACGGGCCAGCCTCTGTTCGTGAGGCTTTGTCACGGCCGACCTAGTGCGTAGCTGCGATCTGCATGCGCTCGCTGCCTGGGCTGGGAGGTTCACTGGATCTAGATTATCCAGCCTGTCACTCAGCCCGGCAGTTGATTGTAGATCTCCCGAGAGAAAAAACAAAAAAGATGAAAGGATGGAGAAAAAAATTGCTAGGAACAGAGATCCCAGCCGGGAGCCTAGGTCCCTACTCCTGACTAGACACATTAAAACTGATTACCTAGAGCAGAGGGGGAGGGGGGGGGGTTACACACCAAGCTGAGGACGGCCGATTGGCGTAGCCAGGCGTTTTCTGTTCTGCCTAGTCCTACTCCTGGAGGAGGCAATATAACCCAGTAGTTATGATTAATGGAGCGCTGTGTCCGTTGATAAACGAAAAGAGAAAAATTTTTTTTTTTTTATATCTATACAAAAATGTTTTGTATAGATATTTCCATTTTAAACTGAATGGATTGTTTTAAAAGGTGATCGTTTACAATCACTTTAACTCAGCGTGTTCTTGCACTTTTTGCAAAGGTGCTGAATTCTTGGAATTCAGCTTTAAACATGCAAAGGACAATTATAAATGCAAGCTCTGTGCTATATTTCTGGTCATGTGGTCTCTGATGAGGCATCTTTGGGACAGAAGACTTTGAATAGAGCACTGGTTTTCAAACTGGGGCAGGATCTGGCCCTTTGCTTTTCTTTATTCAGCCCTTGGGGCACTATTCCTCCCACTGATAGGAGACACTATTCTGCCAACTGACACCAACAGCGGGGCACCATTTCTGCCACGGATACCAACAATGGGGCACCATTTCTGCCACTCACACCAACAATGGGGCACAATTTCTGCCACTCACACCAACAATGGGGCACAATTTCTGCCACTTACACTAACAATGGGGCACAATTTCTGCCACTCACACTAATAACGGGCCACTATTTTTCCTAGTGATACCAGCACTGGGGCACTATTCCTCCCCTAATACAAAATGTGGCGATGTTTACTCACACTGATGCCAGGAAAATTTCCTCTCCCACTGCCCACAGTCCAGCCCCCCTAAAGTCTGAAGGACAATAAACTGGCCCTTTGTTTGGAAAGCCCCTAGAGTAGAGGATGCCAGTTTGTTACTTTCTGAGCTATCTCCTGATTTCAGTTTGCCAGGATTGTCCACAGTGCCAGGCTCAGGATCTCCGGGCATGTAGCTGTGCGGAAACAGATTCCGGTGTAATCTAATGAAGGATCTTTTTTAAAGAGATCCTGTGCTTTGCCCATTGGTTGCCAGATGTCCACTTTAATCCCCCTTGGAACCACATTATCACCCCCTCCTTTGGTCATGGCGGGTCTGTTGCCGTACAGTGTATCTGCTGGCTGCTACAGCTAAGCAAGGGTATGAATCATACTTCTAGCTATCCTTTCCATGGTCTACTGGAGAAACTCTGGGAGGAAAATTAACCATCTCTGGGTCCCAGGATCTGCTAATCCAGCAAGGCCGCGTTCTATGCCTGACCTGCCTGTACCACACGTGAGTTAATCGTATATGGTTTTAAAATAACAACGGTTTTTAGTGAATGTACAATATCGGTGAGCTTCTTTCTCTTATTTTCAGTGGTTATAATGTACCCCTTGGTCCCTCCCACTACACAGGATCTGCCTGAGATACGTAGAGCAGTGGTCCTCAACCCTGGCCTACAGGGCCCACTAACAGGCCAGGTTTGCAAGATAACTGAAATACATCCCAGGTGATATCATTTGCTGCTCAGTGATTGCAGTACTCTAGTCTGCATCTCCCCAAGGTAATACTTAAAATCTGGCCTGTTAGTGGGCCCTGAGAACCGGAGTTGAGGACCACTGACGTATATTGTGCTGGGGAGAGCAAAGGGGTTCTAAAACCCACTGTCGGCTGATTTCACAGAGCCACTTCATATTCTGGGTGGATCCTGACAATGTCGAAATCCACCCAGATGCCTAACCAGCAGCTGGCTCAGACTCTCAGCATGCTGCCTGAGAGCTGGAGCCAGCTGCTCCCTCTCCAGCCCAGCACTCCAGTGAGCACTAGAGGGGAAGAGCATGGAGCGATAACTGTCTGCTCAGAGCAGACCAAGAGCTCAGAGGTCACGCGATTGCTCATTTCACGGTCTCAGAGCCGGTGAGGGATAGCCGCAGCATCACAGCGGTGCTGCAGACAAAGGAGGTAAATATGTTTTTTTTTCTCACACTTCTCCTTTATAAGAAAAGTATTGCCAAAGCTTTTTTGACCAAGCATCTCTTCTGGGTCACAGGAGTACACTTACTTTTGTCCTCCTGTGAGCCAGAGTCCGCTTATAGCAAGCTACTGCCCACTGTCAGCTGACATGGCAGAGCCGCTCCATATATGGAAGGATCCTGACAATACTCTCAGGATTCACCCAGCTGCCTGACTGACTCCTGCACCCACCCCTTGCCCAGACTGGCGCTTGAGTGAGTGCTGAATGAGCAGAGCAGGCAGTGGTGACTGACAGTCACTGCTCTCAACTCCCAAGCCAGAGAAGTGATCACGTGATCGATCAGTTCTCAGTCTTAGAGCCGACATGGAAGAGCTGCAACGTAGAGGCGAGTATGGATGTTTTTTTTTGTTTTTTTATAAACCCCAAAGTCTCCTTTAATTCCAATCAAACATTGACTGATACATTAGATGGGATATTTGTGACTACTAGTCACCGACAGAATATACGCAAGCAGAGGTTTATACAATGAATGAATCATGGATTCCGGCTTTCCTAAATTGTGTCATTCTTCCCCAGGACAGGAAAATATTAAGGAGGGTGACTCTCCTCTTCCCATCCCCCCTTCCCAGGAAATACTCACTTTCATGATCTGGTAGAACTCTCTTGGAGTGGACAGAATCTTCACGCTTGAGCTGGAGATGCCAAATTCGGGTACCAGGCTCCCAACCCATTGGAATCTGTGTGCTCCTCGCGGGCAGACGCAGCCAAGATGCGGAGGGCGTTGGGTAGTGGCCGGTGGAATGGAGGGAGCCACAAGCGGTGCCAGAAGAAACAAGGGAGTCCTGGAAAATATTAACATTTTCAATGATTAAAACGCTGTAAGGCAGTGGTCTCCAAACTGCGACCCACTGATATTAACAATGGGGCATTATTCCTTCCACTGACACCAATAATGGAGCACCAATATTTACCCTAATACCAAAGATGGGACATTGTTTAATCACATTGACACCAGGATCTTTTCTACCGGCACTAGGCACAGTCCGACCCCCCTAAAGTCTGAAGCTCAGTAAACTTGCCCTGTGTTTCGAAAGTATGAAGACCACTGCTGTAAAGTAATACAAGCTGAACACAGGCACACATAGGCAGCCAGTGACACAGAGATAATCCGAAGACCCCAGAGGTGCCGATAGTGGCCGTGAGTCTCGCTGGGGTGGAGGCGTGGCTACGCAGTGAAGATGCCTGTGTTGCTCATGCCCAGTGGCCGCGCCGCTGAGTGATGTCACTTTCTGTGCGGCCAGTGTGCATGTTCCCCGCGGTTAGGAGTCGGGAGCATACAGGACTTTATGGGAGAACGGGGTCCATCCCTGCTGGATGGATGTGGCTACTATATTCATTCTAAAGGTGAGCGGTGCTGCTGGAGATCTTTCCCACAGCTCTCTTTGTGAAGTTAAAGTGATTGAAAAGGCAGAAGGTGCATTCTATGCATCAAGATAAAAAAAACTTCTGTGTGCATCAGCCCCATCTACCCCCCCCCCCCAATACTTACCTCACTCCATCTTTATCCAGCGATGCTGCAGGAGTGTGTCAGCTCCGCAGGACTCCCCCTCCATTGGCTGAGACTGCAGTGTGGTGCGATTGGCTTCTGATGCTGTCAAAGTTAGTCAGCTAATTAGGAGAGAGAGGGGGCGGGTCTTGGCTCCGTGTCTGAAAGGCCTCAGGAAGCTGTGACTCGGCTCGGGTGCCCCCATAGCATGCTGCTTGCTGTGGGTGCACTCAACAGGAGGGAGGGGCCAGGAGCACTGAAGAGGGACCCGAGAAGAGAAGGATCTGGGCCACTCTGTGCAAAGCAACTGCACAGAGAAGGCAAGTATAAAATGTGTGGTATTTGAAAAAAAATAAAAAAAACAAGACTTTACAATCACCTTAACTGTACAGGATTAACAGCCAAACTGAAATTATTAGAAATATAAAGTACAATACAGGCATACCCCGCTTTACGTATCCTCACGTGTACGGACACATTGGCGTCTATGGGAAATTTCGGTCAGCTTAGCATGGCCCTACTCCCAGTTTTTAACATTGTTGTCTATGAGAAATCTTGGTCAGCTTGGCATGGCACTGCTCCCTATCTAACATTGGAGTCTATGTGAAATCTTGGCCAGCTTAACATGGCACTACTCCAGGTCATCAACATTGTTGTCTATGGGAAATCTTGGTCAGCTTGACATGGTACTTCTCCTGAATCATAAGTGACAGCGACACCAAACTTCTGGAAGACTGAGGGGACCCAGGACTACAACATATCCAATTTTCGAGTCACCCAGCTTGCCTAGGTAATCTACCATGTAGTACTCCTGGGTCCCCTCTTGGTGCTCTCCAAGTTTGGTTTCCTTGTCACTTAGGCTGCATTCACACTTGAGCGTAGCGTTTTTTACCGCGATTTTACCGCGATTTTTACAGCGATTTTACCGCGATTTTTTCAGGCGTTTTTCATTGACATCTATCAAAAACGCTGGTAATCAGCCCAAAAAGAAGCTCATGTACTTTTTTCAGCTACAGGCGTTTTGCAAAACGCTCAGATGTGAACAGGGGCCATTTAAATGAATGGGGTTTTACTTGTTGGGCGTTTTGGAAGTGTTTCTTTTGAGCGTTTTTGGAGCTGAAAACGCCCAGGTGTGAATGGAGCCTTATGGTTCAGGAGCAGTGTCATGCCAAGCTGACCAAGATTTTCTATAGAGATAGTGTATTTAGATGCATTGAAAGGTGAAAAATATATTGCTTCACTTTAAGTACATTTTTGTTCTAAATACATGCTCTGGTCCCATTGTGTACTTAAAAGTGGGGTATGCCTGTACAACAATAAGTGATGCTTTTTATAAAGAGATAGCAGTCAGTAGTATGCGATTACTACTACTATACTAACAACAGAGTAGTGCATGTTTAACCACTTTCCCACTAGCCACTGTGCTGCTACTGCGGCACAGTGGCTCGTTATCGTCTAGCAACGTAGACCTACGTCGCTAGACTCCTCCCCTGTAGGCGGCGCTCGCGCGCCGCCGGAGGCGCGCTCCCGCTGTTTTCATTCACAGCGGGAGTCGGGCCAGGGGAGGAGCGGCGGCGATCGCCGCTGCTCTGCCCCGATCGTCGGGGAATCCAGTTTGGAGATCCGCCCGCCTGTGTAAACAGAGCGGGCGGATCTCCTAAGTGACAGGGAGTGACAGATCGGAGTGTTCAGCATAGCTGAACCTGCGATCTGTCCCTGTGTCACACAGTCACCTCCCCCCACACGTCAGTAAGCACCAGGCATACATTAACCCCTCCCTCTCCAATAAAATTAACCCCTTCCCTGCCAGTGTATTTTTTACAGTAACAGTGCATATATATATAGCACTGATTACTGCAGTAATGTCACTGGTACCCCCAAATGTGTCAAAAATGTCAGTCAAGGGTCCGATCTGTCCGCCGCAATGTCGCAGTCCCGCAAAAAAAAAAAAAATCGCAGATCGCCGCCATTACTCGTTAAAAAAAAAAAACACCAAAAATGACAGAAATCTTTCCCTTAGTTAGTAAACGCAATAACTTTTGCTCAAACCAATCAAAATACGCTTATTGCGATTTTTTTTACCAAACATAGGTAGCAGAAAACAAATTGGCCAAAAATTTAAAAAAAAATTGGTTTTTACATCTTTTTTGGGGGGCATTTCATATAAAAAAATTTAAAAAATATTGTTATTTTTTCAAAATAAACGCTCTTTTTTTGTTTATAGCGCAAAAAGTAAAAATCGCACAGGTGGTGATCAAATACCACCAAAAGAAAGCTCTGTTTGTGGGAAAAAAAGGACATAAATTTCGTTTGGGTACGGCGTCGCATGACCGCGCAATTGTCAGTTAAAGTTGCACAGCGCCGAATCGCAAAAAGTGGCCCAGACGTAAGACAGCAAAATGCTCCGGTGGTAAAGTGGTTAAAACGCACTAATCGGTTAATAGAATGTATAACACACTACTGAATGCCATCTCTTTCTAAATAGCATGCCATCAATGTTGTATTTTTATTATTATTATTATATATAAAAATATATATATATTTTTTTTAAAACTGTAATTTTTGGTTTTCGGCCAAGTGCATCCTGAATTTTCAGTTTCGGTACCAAAATTTTCATTTCGGTGCACCACTATAATGCAGAGCACACAGGAGAGCACTGGATTTCTGGACAGGATCACTGACTGAACTGTATCTATAAATCAGTGTTGTCACAGACAGAGGTCTGTGACCAAGCCTCGGTGGGTGAGACGAAACGCATCGGGGGCTAGGTTTGTGGAGCAAGCACTGGCTGAGGAAAGTTTTACATCTCCTTCTACACTCTGGTCAAGCTGGGAGAGCGGCGTTCCCTCTCTACACACGCTGACACCACAGGATGTGTGAGCCTGAACTCCTGCACCCATTTTTTGAAGGCCGGGGGGGGGGGGGGGAGGTCATACCTTCATACCTTACCTATTGCTTAGAGCGGAGCTCCAAGCTTTGTTCTGGGTCACAGAGAGCTCAGGAAGTTGTCAGCTCACTTTTTCGGACAAGTTCACAGACAGTTATTTGCCCGTATAGCCCAGATTTGACAAACCTCTTTCAAAGGGAACCAATACAAGGAGTTCATTATTGGGGTTCACATACACTTTGAGGACAATAGCATGCATTCTGCTGCAGTTTACATAAACCGTCCTTGCTGGAGCCAACAAAGTGGAGCCAGCGTCCTCGTCCTGGTTCTGTAGGCTTTACGGACAAAGTGAGAAACCTAATTGGCTGCTCCAGACAACCGTTTTATTTTAGTCCCATGTTTCAGAGAAGAATGTACATTTATAGACAAGGGTAACGGTTGCCGATAGTTTCATCTTTTTTGGAATGTTCTGCTTTCTCTCAAATTTTGAGCATTTCTCCCTTTTAAAAGAAATGAAGGAGATTCCCGGTAAAGGCTCTTGGTATGGTGTAGAATTGTATCTCTACTGGGAAGTCCCGTAGTTTTGTTTTATTAGTTTTATCACCATCTGCTCAGAAACACAAGTGAAACGAGGAACCAGCGCAGCAGACAAAGAGGAGGAAGATAGGGTTGGCTATTCCCCATAAGTCATAAATCATGAAATCATACTAGAGATAACACCGAGTGATAATGAAAGAGAAATGTCGTAAACACGAAGAGGTACCCATTGAACTCTGCCCATTATAGCACCTGCAACTAGAGATCACAAGGGCTTGCTGAGCAGAACTTGCAACGTATCCTTGATGAAACTCTGTTCTGTCTCTTCAATCATTTGCCTACTTCCATTCACCAGTTATTAAACAAAAAAAAAGGCCTCCCGAAAACCAACCTCACCTAACTCCGAGGTGTCCCTTACCGACATGGCTTCTGCAAGTGACAACTGGGGTGGTGTGCCTGGTGACCCCTTTATGGCAATCATAATGCCATTGGAGTTTTTAAGATTCAGGCCCTTTCCTTTTTCCATTCACCATTTATAAAAAATCTTCTGAAAACCAACCTCAGCTAAATCTTAGGTGTCCCTCACTGACATGGCTTCTGCAAGGGACAACTGGGGTGGTATGTGCCATCAATGCCCAGTGACCCCATTATCATGCCACTGCGGTTTTTAAGATTCTGAGCCTACCCCCGTTTTTTCGCCAGTTCTATAAAAAGAAAAAAATAAATTCTGAAAACCAACCTCACCTAACTCTTAGGTGTCCCTCACCAACTTGGCTTCTGCTAATGACATCTGAGGTGGTGTGTGCCATCAATGCCTAGTGACCCCATTATCATGCCACTGCGGTTTTTTGAATTCTGAGCCTACCCCCTTTTATTCACCAGTTCTATAAAAAGAAAAAAAAAAATTTCTGAAAACCAACCTCACCCAACTCTGAGGTGTCCCTCACCAACTTGGCTTCTGCTAATGACAACTGGGGTGATGTATGCCAACAATGTCCCCCTTCATGGCATCATTATGCCAATGTGCTTTTTAAGATTCTGAGCCTTCCCCCCTTCTATTCATGTTATTTAAAAAAAAAAAAGGCTTCTGAAAACCAACCTCTCTCTGAGGTGTCCCTCACCCATATGGCTTCTACAAGTGACAACTGGGGTGGCGTGTGCCAACAATGCCTGGTGTCCTCTTTTGTTGCATCATCATGCCACTGAGATTTTTACGATTCTGAGCATTCCTCCCTTCCTTTCACCAGTTATTAAGAAAAAAAAAGGCTTCTGAAAACCAACCTAACTTTGAAGTGTCCCTCACCAATATGGCTTCTGCTAATGACAACTGGGCCGATGTATGCCAACAATGCCTGGTGACCCCTTTCATGGAATCATCATGCCACTGTAGTTTTTAGGAATCTGAGCCTTTCCCCCTTCTATTCACCAGTTAGATAAAAAGAAAATGAAAAGCCTTCTGAAAACCAACCTCTCCTAACTCTGAGGTGTCCCTTACCGACATGGCTTATGCAAGGGACAACTGGGGTGGTATGTGCAATCAATGCCTGGTGACCCCTTTCATGGAGTCATCACACCACTGTAGTTTTTAGAAACCTGAGCCTTTCCCCCTTCTATTCACCAGGTAGATAAAAAGAAAATGAAAAGCCTTCTAAAAACCAACCTCTCCAAACTCTGAGGTGTCCCTCACCGACATGGCTTCTGCTAATGACATCTGGGGTGGTGTGTGCCAACAAATGCCTGGAGACCCCCTTCATTGCATCATCACGGCACTGTAGTTTTTAAGATTCTTAGAGAACCCAACTGATGGACAGCCAATAGGAAGAGTCCATGTCACCCAGGCAGTGACATGGACACCCGAATAAGGGCTCTCCTCAACAGCATTGAAGAAGATCGTAGACTTAGAGTCCACACGACACGCGACCATGGATTTGGTGGATAATGCGGTTAAGATTAGATGGGGGTGTCAGGAGTATGGATTTAAAGGCTGAAGATTCTACCCAGCCTGACTCATTCACATTACACCCCTTCTATTTTTCTAATCAGTGTTCCCTCTATGACAATCTCCCATGGGAAATAATGGAAATGTAATATAAAGGCCCTCTGCTGCCAATATTCTATTTTGGTAGCTGTGTTGCAACACCAGTAATGATAGTTTTCAGTATATGAATCCTTTTTTCCATTTCACCTTTTTTTTTTTTTAAAAGTTCTGCGCATTGATATTCAGGCCAAGCTGTCCAGAAAAAGTGGCAGTTACAGGGGTTGGGACGTACCATAGGCCACTGCGGGAGGTGTATACATTACAGTGTTCATATATATGCTTTGATCCCTTGTTGCTGCAACTGTGGAGTGGAACTAAAGGCAATAATCCTTAGGTCCAACGGTCTGATGCCCACGAGGACCCTCGACAACCTCACACCTGAGCGCCGTGTTTTTGGGCATTTCCTCTACAGCGTTTTTTATGATTAGCAATTAGAGAAAAATATCATCTGTTTAATCATTTGTTGCTATTTATTTTTAGCTTTTTTTTCACCAGCTTCATCATCTTCTTTCTAGGGTTTATTTATTTTATTTTTTTTTTGTCATTCTTTTTGTTAGGGGTAGGGGTTAATTCTAACCCCCTAACAAACAAAATAAATATATAAATAAATTAATAATAAACACCAGGGTTAGGGCTCTTTCACACGGGCGTTCCTTTTTTTTTGCCCGATCAGGTCCTTTTTTTTTTTTTGTAACGGACACGGATGACACTTGTGTCATCCGGTCCGTATTTCCGTTTTTCATCCCATCCGTTTGCGGATGAAAAACTGACATAATGCATGTCTATGTAAATACGGATGTCTGCGGATGACACCACTGACATCCGTTTTTGCTTCAGTTCCGTTTTTTGAAAGGAAGAAAAAATAGGGTTCTCCTCCGTTCAAAAAAACTGAACTGAACTGAACTGACAAAAAACGGATGTCAGAGGATGATCATCCGATGACATCCGTATTTACATAGAGATACATTATGTCAGTTTTTCATCCGCAAACGGATGGGATGAAAAACGGACATACGGAACGCCCGTGTGAAAGAGCCCTTAGGGATTAATCCTAACAACATAAATAATATATGAATAATAAACACCAGGGTCAGTGCCGGTTCACACTACTGCGGCACGACTTCGGGGGCGACCTGTGAAGTCGCGTGCACCGCGACTTGCACGGACTTCATATAATGAATGTCAATGCAAGTCGCTCCGATGTCGCCCCGAAGTAGTACAGGAACTATTTTCTAAGTCGGAGCGACTTGAGTCGCTCCTATTAGAACGGTTCCCGTAGCACTGCATGGACCGCGACTTGTCAGGCTGACCAGTCGCGGTAGTGTGAATGGGCACTTAGGGTTGGGGGTTATTTCTAACCCATAACGAAATAAATAATATATTATTATGAAACAAACACCAGGGTTAGGGTTACAGGTTAACCCTAACCAAATATATAAAGCATAAATAATAATTATAATAAATACACAACAGGGTTAGGGTTCAACCCTAACCAAATAAATAAAAAATAAATAATAATAATTATAACCAACCCACACCAAAGCTAGAGTTGGGGGTTAGCTCTAATCCCTAACAAAATACATCTATAAATAATAAAACACCAGGGTTAGGGTTACAAATTAACCCTAACCAAATAAATCATAAATACTAATAATAATTATAATAAACACACAACAGGGTTAGGGTTTAGCCTTTACAAAATAAATTCATGAAAAATTATTATTAGCATTATTAATAATAATAATCAAACACCAGAGTTTGCGCCGGTTCACACTGGCGCGACGCTACTTTCAGGGGCGACCTCCGAGATCGCGGTGAGAGCAGCGCGCCGCGACCTCGGAGCGGCCGCCACAGACTTCATAACATTGAAGTCTATGGCGGTCGCCTCCTGGTCGCCCCAAAGAAGCTCCGGACCCTTTTTCTAGGTCGGAGCGACTTGTGTCGCTCCTATTAGAACGGGTCCGCAGCTTCCCTATGGGAGGCGACCAGGTCACCTCACAGGTCGCCCCAGTGTGAACGGGGGCTTAGAGTTAGGGGGTTAGCTATAACACCTAACAAAATAAATGATATAAAATAATAAACATTAGGGTTAGGGTTTGGTGGTTAACTCTAACCCCTAACAAAATAAACACCAGGGTTAAGGTTGGGAGCTAACCCTAACCAAATAAATAAATTAATAATAAATACATTGAAGCTCCATTCACACCTGAGCTTATCGTTTTCAGGTGTTTTTTGAGGCGTTTTTTTACAGGTGTTTGAAGGCAGGCATTGACATCTAACAAAAAAAAAAAAAAAAGTTCATGTACTGTTTTGAGTTTCAGGAGTTTTGCTTTAGACGACAAAACGTTCATATGTGAACAGGGGCCATTGAAATGAATGGGATTTTGCTTGTTGGGCGTTTTTGAGACTTCAGAGATGAGCATTTTACGAGCTGAAAAACACTCATGTGTGAACAGGGCCAAACACCAGGGTTGGGATTTAACACTTAACAGAAAAACGAAACAAACACCAGGGCTAGGGTTAGGGGGTTAACCCTAAGGCCCCTTTCACACAGGGAGTCTGTCAGGCGGACTCTGTTTTCCTCAGCGGTGGGGATCGATCAGCCGATCCCCCCGCTGAGCAGGCGGATGGCAGCTGTTTCTCCGCTCTGTGTGCGGAGATGGAGCTGTCAGGTCCCTGCTGCTCTCTATGGGGGAATCAGATGGGAACAGACCGTCTGTCTGTTCTCATTCGATCCCATCCCATCTGATCCACTGGACGGATGGAAAATAGGGTTTCCATCCGTCCAGATTTGACGGATCGGATGTCAGCGGACATGTCTCCACTGACATCCGATGCCCCATAGAGATGCATGGGGCACCAAAAAACTGACAGGTGAAAGGGGCCTAACAAAATAAATACATAAATAATAATAAACACCAGGGTTAGGGGTTAGTTTATGTCTTTTAGAAAATGAATTTACCATTATTTCATTTATGAGACCCCATTCACACTAGCGCGACTCGTCAGGCGACTTGTCAGCCTGACAAGTCGCGTTCGGTCGCTCGCCATTGAGTAGCACAGGACCCGTTCTAATAGGAGAGAAACAAGTCGCTCCGACTTAGAAAAAGGGTCCTGTACTACTTTGGGGAGACCTGGGAGCGACTTGCATTGACTTCCATTATGTGAAGTTCCTGCAAGTCGCGCCAAAGTCGCGGTGCAGAAGTCGGATCGCCTCAGTGTGAACCGGCTCTGACTGTATTTGTTTATTAATATGGTTCTTAATGTATTAGCATTATTTATTGCATCTGAGTGCAGTCAAAAATGCAACCAAATGTGTGAATCACGCATTTCAATGCATTTTTATCATGGGGGGGGGGGGGGGGGGTTTCAAAAACGCACCAATCTGCCCGAAAAAGGTTTCTGAGGTTCAGGTGTTTTGAAGATGTCAACCAACTTCATAGAGATGCATTGAATTTCCCTCCTCCAGCGTTTTGGAAATTCTAGTGTGAATGGAGCCTTACAATCCACAGCTACATGTCCTTGTCAATGTTATCATTGCTGGAAGCCTGGCTTTGTTTCACCATCGCAGCTTCTTAGCAATGCGCTGATTGCATTATCTGACAAACAGAAAACATGAGTTTCATGAAAGATTTCAAATAAACGACAACAATAGCGCAAATTGAATCCTCGCTGCCAGCAGCCTCTAATATCCCTTTAATGAAACTCTATAATGACATTAGCCTTATGGGAAGCGGCTCCTTGAATGAGGGGGGGGGGGGGGTAGGGGAAGGGACAGAGCGGTAACAAGAATCATTCATAAGATTTCTGGAAGTCCATTTCGACAGTGTGATTCATGACAAATAGAGATTTTCTAACGGCTCTTCATAACAAAGGCCAGATTCCCAGAAGCCTGCTGTGTGCTAATGCAGGTCAGTGCAATAAGGCCGTGAGTCAGCCCACAGGAACGGACAGACTATACAATGCCGCCTACAGCTCACCTGCTGATCCTGATGGGGTGTGTACACCTACAGCCGCTCCCTACCAGCTCAGGTATATTTAACACATGGGGGGGGATTTACTGAAACTGGAAAGTGCCAAATCGGGTGCAGCTGTGCATGGTAGCCAATCAGCTTCTAACTTCAAGAGGTTGTAAAGGTTCATTTTTTTTTAAAATAAAAATAACAAACATGTTATACTTACTGGCTGTGTACAAGGAATTTTTCACAGAGCAGCCACAAGCCTCCTCTTCTGGGGTGCCCTGGCGGCACTTCTGGCTCCTCCTCTTCATCGGGTGCCCCCACGGAAAGCCGCTTTCCATGGGGGCACCCGTGCGGGCGCGTTCCGAGTCATGCTGCTGCATCCATTGACCCAGACAGCAATACTAGGCCCCCGCATCACTGGATTTGATTGACAGCAGTGGAAGCCAATGGCTCCTGCTGCTATCAATCTGTCCAATGAGATGAGAGCCAGCGGCTGGAACTAATAGGCTCATGCACGGTGCTGGAACTAATGGACTCATGTAAGAAAAAGGGGGATCTGAGGGGCAGCTGCAACAAAGGTTTTTCACCTTAATGCATAGAATGCATGAGGGTTAAAAACTTTGAGACCTTACAATCCCTTTCAGCTTGTTTAACCACTTCAGTACCGGGCACTTTTCCCCCTTCTCGCCCAGGCCAATTTATAGCTTTTAGCACTGTTGCATTTTGAATTGCGGTCATGCAACACTGTACCTAAAACAAATTTATGTCATGTTTTTCCCACAAATAGAGCTTTATTTTGGTGGTGTTTGATCACCGCTAAAAAAAAAAAAAAAAAAGACCGAAAAGTTTGAAAAAAGAAAAAAAGTTTTTCTGTTTATGTTATAAAATTTTGTAAATAGATATGTTTTTTCCTGCACTGATGAGCACTGATGAGGCCGCACTGACAGGCACTGATGGGGTGGCACTAATATGCAGCACTGATATGCAGCATTGGTGGGCACTGATGGGCACCGAAAGGCAGCACTGGTGGGCAATAATGGGCACTGGTGGGCAGCACTGATAGATGGCAATGATGGGCACTGGTGGGCAGCACTGATGGGGAGGGCACTGGCGGGCAGCTCTGATGGGGAGGGCACTAGCGGGCTCCCTGAGCCCTGATTGCCATCCCTGGTGGCCATGGTGGGCATCCCTGGTGGCTCTATCGGCACCCCCCCCCCCCAAGGGTCTGCACTGGTAATCAATGCTCTGATTACCAGTTCAGACCCCCCCCCCCCCCCCCTGTCAGGAGAGCCGCAGATCGGCTCTCTTCTACTTGTGCCTGTCAGGCACAAACTGAGGAAATCCAATCAACGGCACTTCCTATTTACTATGTGACCAGCTGTGATTGGACACAGCTGGTCACATGGTAAAGAGCCTACGTCAGTCACTAGAGATGGGCTCAGGCATGTTTGGGATCTGGTCCCAACCCACCTTCCCGATCCCGCCAGGAAGCCGACACTGCACACCGCCAATCACAGGTAGCAAAACATTTCCCGGTCCACAGCCACGCAGGGCGGGAAATGTCTCACTGCCCGTGATTAGCGGTGTGCAGTGTCGGCTTCCTGGCAGGATCGGGCACGTGGGTTGGAACTAGATCCCAAACATGCCTGAGCCCATCTCTAGCAGACACGTCTGCTGGTATCCCCCGCTTCATAGAGAACAATGGGTGGTCTGATCAGGTCCACCTGAAAAACAAACAGGCGCTCCGATCGGTCTGCTGGTGTGAAAGAGGCCAAAGGCTTCATTCACACTTGTGGGGCATTTCATGCGACTTTGGACACACAGTTGCATGACAAGTCGCATCCATGTATCTAAATTGAAGCCATTCAAATCTATGCAATTTAAAGTCACAGGGACTTTAAAAAGGTTCCTGCACTACTTTCATGCGACTTGAGTAGGCTCTCAAAAGTCACATAAAACTTAAAGTTAAGGTTATCAATGCAACAGTCAAAGCCAACAGCCAAAGTCGCATTAATTTAAAGTTGCATCAAAGTCACAAGACTTTAAAGCTGCGCGAGTATGAATGGGGCCTAAAACCATAAAGCGGATTGGCTACAATGCACAACTGTACCAGATTTTGCACTCTCCAGTTTTAGTAAATCTCCTCCATTGAGTCTATAATCATGACTAATGTGCCTCGGGCAATTCATGCCGTAACCCAGACTTTGCTGGAATCTGACACCCGGGGCACCCACCCTGGGTCTTCTACTAAGTGCCCATGGTATCATCCGGATTCCGGCATATAAAAAACTATTTCCTGAACTCCTGATTTATTTATTTTTTGTATTATCTACATTCCAGTCTCATTTCTCCAATTAGAACAGCATGGGGTTTAGGAGAAGAGATGGAATATAGTACACAACGCACATCAAGCAGCCCGCCTGGTCATGACACTGATAGCAAAAAATCTCAGTCACCAGTTGAGGTTGGTCCTGGACCATGTCGGATTGCATTTAGTGGACCTTCGCCCACAGAATGAACTTCCTCACACTTCTGAAGACAGTTTCCAGCTCTTTCATGCTACCCCTTCCCGATTTCTCGCAAACACCCCCCCCCCCCGCACCAAGCCTCCTGGGATGTCAATGTCACACGACCCAGGGTTAGACAAAGTAACATGTTATTTGGATCCATGTATTTGAGACTTGGCAGACAGACATTCATATTCTCAACTTCCGAGGGTGGGGAAAAGAGGGAGCTGGCGGCTGTGAAAATGAAGCAGATACAGGCGGCTCCTAATGACATGAGGTCCAAGATGGCGGTGCGGAAGCAGAGAAATACTGGGGGAACGTCACCTGCAAGGAAGGCAACTCTGGACTCCTTGGATGACTAGCACAGCTTTCCTCAACCCTAGAGTTCCTCCAGGAGCAGACACAGCCAGCACCCAAACGAAAGGAGGTGCAAGAAGGTGTCATGAAAGCAGAGCAATACTAGGAGAACCTCAGCTGCCAGGAAGACAATGCGGGACTAGTACAGCCTTTATCAAATAGAGCTCCTCTATTTTCTAGTTTCTAGGGGTTCCTTGAGAAGCCGCATCATCAGGGTTGACCGTGAAAATATAGCAGAGACAGCTGACTCCTAATGACAGGAGGTGCAAGATGGCGTAACGGAACCTCAGCTACAAAGAAGACAATGCCAGACTCCATTGACTAGTACAGCCTTTATAAACTAGGGGTCCTCCAGAAGTTTCCAGGGGTTCCTTGAGCAGCCACATTATTGGGGGGGGGGGGGGCTTTGAAAATGAAGCAGAGACAGCCGGCTCCCAATGACAGGAGGTGCAAGATAATGGTAAGGAAGTAGAGCAGTACTGGGAGAACCTCAGCTGCCAGTAAGACAATCCCTGACTCCATGGACTATTACAGCCTTTATCAACTAGTTAAGGTAGATGGAATTATGAACAGTTCCAAAAAAACAGTCAATATTGTACTTGTACTCACAATCTGACAGATTTGGAGTGTTTTTGCAAAGAGTGGGCAAATATTGCCATGCTGATATACCCAAATAGACTGAGTGCTGTAAAAAAAATAAAAAATAAAATATTATTTTAGTTTATGATTTTTACTTCCCTCTACCTAAAAGATTTGTTTGTTGTTCAAGTGAGTTGTACAGTTTAAAGGACACATAAAGCCCACATTCACACTGAGGGCGGGTTTGAAATCGAATTTGTGCGAGTTTAGCTGACATTGCACAATTTCAAACCAGCATTTCAGTCCGACTTCGGGGGCGACTTGAGAGAAATCTGTGCGGGTTCATGCACACGATGTCTATTGAAATCGCCTCCTAAGTTACCAAAAGTAGTGCTGGAACTACTTTTGAGAATCGGTGCGGTGCCGCAAAGTCGACGTCGCACCGTTTCGGCAATAGGTTCCAATTTGACATGTGATGTGAGCGGGGGCTAAAGGTAAAAAATTTTAAATGATTTATCTTTGTCTCATTTTTTTACATCACAGAAACCTGACATTTTAACAGGGGTGTGTAGACTTGTTATATCCACTCTACCTGCTCTGTTTAATAGTTTTGAACATAGCAGCCCAGATCCTCTTCTTCTCATGTCCCCCGCCGGTGCTCTGGGCCCCTCTCCCTTGCCCAAGTAACCCCCATAGCAAGCCACTTGCTGTAGGGGCACTCGAGCGTGCTCGCTCCAGAGCTAGATCTCTGCATCCATAAAAAGTGCAGCTCAGCTCCACTCCCTGCTCCCGCCTCACTGGTTGTAATTGACAGCAGCGGAATCCAATAGCTCCTGCATCTCTGCCAATCAGGAGAGAGAGACCTGGGAGAGCCTTGGGTTTTCTACACATCACTGAATCGAGATGGGGCTCAGGTAAGTATTAGCGAGGGGAGAGCTGCAAAGGTGTTTTTTTTACCTTCTTCATAATCACTTTAAAGTGGTAGTATTCCGCTTTTTTTGACTTTTAAGTACAGGTAAGCCTATAATAAGGCTTACCTGTAGGTACAATTAATATCTCCTAAACCTGCACGGTTTAGGAGATATTACCACTGCATGCAGCCGCTGACGAGTGCGGCGCATGCGCTCTGAAGGTCCGGCGGACCTTTAGAGTTCCTTGCCGGGAATTGCTGGAAAATTACTCCCGCGCGCATGCCCGGGAGTGACGTCACTCCGGACACCGCTGTTGGAGCGGACATGATCCCACGACGTCTCTTCCGGGTTCCGCGGCTCCGGCGCTGTGAGTGGCTGGAGCCGCGGAACCCGGAAGATACGCCGTGGGATCATGTCCGCTCCAACAGCGGTTTCCGGGGGTCCGTGTCGGGGTTTCGTTCTAAGGTAAGTAATTCATAATGAGCTAGTATGCGATGCATACTAGCTCATTATGCCTTTGTCTTGCAGGGTTTTTTTTTTGTCATTAGAGTTTACTACTGCTTTAAACTAATTTCTTTGACTTTGCATAGCCAGGGTGAAGTTACTCTTATCTGAGTCTGCAGAGTGGTCCAAGACTTGCCTATACAGCCTGGATCACAAGACCAGCTGAGCAGAACTACAAATACACTGGCCAGTATACCAGCTTCCATGTATGCATTTCACTGTATGCCTGGAGTACAAGACTAGCTGAGCAGAACTACAAATACACTGGCAGGTAATCCAGCTTCCATGAATGTATTTCAGCTTTCAGTATCCAATTGTGACTTGCACAATAAATCCCCATTACCAAGACACATTCCATCTAAATCTTACACCACATCATTGTCTGAGCCAGAATCTATGAAATGTCTCCTATTAGGCAATGTCCTCTCACCCTCCCCCCTTACTCATAATACCAGGATACGGGAAGATGTGCACGCTATACCACAATGTGTGCAGCAAGGCCTGAACCCAACTATCATGCTAACAAGTGATGGAATGTTACTACCCGGCCTTCTCAGGTCACAGACTGCTGGCAGAAAGAACCGCTCTGTTTAATTCCTAACTACGGGGAATGGAAAAAAAAAATGACCCCCCCCAACACTGATGCTTATTTTTGTCTAGGGTACCCTGAAATGCAGTTTTACTAATCTTACCCCTCCCTCCTCTTTAGCATCCAGTCCCCAGAAGCAGTTTCCCTTTGCCTCTCCGTCCATCACACACTGACGTCATCCATAAGGATGCAGGACCAGCGGTCCACACTGAGGGCCTGCCCACATCCCGAAGCGTCGGAGGGAAGAGGAGAGTGCCGACTTCTGGGGGAGTGAGGGATAAAATAAAGATGCTTTTTAACCCCTGGGTGGCTAATGTCTCTGTGCTGAGAGTGCGATAAGGATCGGTTGCTGGCGAGATCGGCTCCCGATCTTGTGACAGCCAATCACAGTGGTCACATGTTTGGATGAGCTTTGCTGCAGCCTAGTCTCCGCTCGTCAGGAAAAGGGTTATTGGTACCCTAGAAAAATACAAGTGTTTAACGCTTGTAGTGCAGGGGGGCCCAACTTACAAGAGTAGGTTTGAATCTTCCCCAGAGTTCAGCTTTAATCACCGTCCAATCTCCTCATTTTCTAAAAGTAGAACTACAGGCGGTCCCCGGGTTACAAACAAGATAGGGACTGTTCTTAAGTTGAATTTGTTTGCAAAACATCTGCAGAGAGCAGGTAAGTATACAGTAATCCCCCGCTCCATCGCGGTTCAGTTTTTGCGGTCCCGGTAATTCACGTTTTTTTTTGTAATGTTATTTTACTATATAAATCATTAAAAATGAAATATTTTTGTGTTTTCCATAGCTCTTGCTCTGTCTCTTAGTATCTTTTATGTGTTTAAATGAGTTTCTATTGTTTCAAAAGTGTGTTTAAAGACCTTAAAATGCTTTTACACGTACAGTAAAATAAACATGCCTACAATGCATTTTAATAGGGTTTTTCTATTTAGCGGAATTTCACTTTTCGCGGCTGGGTCCGGAACCTAACCCCCGCAATGGAGGGGGGTTTACTGTAATGTATTTGTAATTTTTTTATTTTTTTTTTAAACGAGACTCGACTCGACTTTTTGCCTTCTGGGACACACAGGTCTCAGACAGCGGGACCATTCAGAAAGTGCAGCACGACTCGCGCATGCACAGTAGGAAACGAGCTGAGAAGCCACATTTGCCACTTTTTTTTGGGGGGGAGGGAGGGGGTACCAGGTTTTCACAGGTACCGGCTCCCACTTCCAGGTAAGATTGCCTATCGGTGATCTACCACATTTCTGGCCCCTCCTTCTTCCCCTGCTGCCTTCTGGGACACACAGGTCTCAGACAGCGGGACCATTCAGAAAGCGCAGCACGACTCGCGCTTTCACAGTAGGAAACCATCTGAGAAGCCTGAAGGCTTTACTGCTGGTTTCTCTTACTTACAATGCCAGCGCCTGCACCCAGAGCGGATTGACGGATCGGCTCGGTCTGCCAAGATCGCAAGTTACCTGGACAGGTAAGTGTCCTTATATTAAAAGTCAGCAGGTACAGTATTGGTAGCTGTTGACTTTTGATTTTTTTTATTAATTTTTTTTACAGACTGGAACTCCTCTTTAAATGCCCATTAGGGGGCTTGGGTTAGTCCTAAAAATGTCCCCTTTCCTCCCCTAACACCTATCCAGACTAACCCGTGTAATAAAGATGTATATATTTACCCATTTCCAGCCCGGTCATGTGATCTTCACTATGACAGTCAGTGGTGAATGCAGGGGAGAGGAGAGAGCTAAAGCCTGAAACCGTGACATCACCCAGTGACTCCCATGGCCCATCTGTTGTCGGTGCTCCCTCCTCTCCCCTGCAGCAGCCCCTGCTAGCTGATGCAGGGGAGCCGTAACAGATACATCTTTCTTACACAGGTTAGTATGCATAGGTAGGAAGGTGTGCGTATGTGTAAAGGGGGGGGGGGGTAGCATTTTTAAGACTAGTTAGGTTTAGGCTGGAATTTTACTTTAGCAAACCAAAAGGGAGGAATTAGGAGAAGTCTATCATTGGGGATTACACAGATAACATGGAGAGACAGACTATAGAATTCCAGATGAATGATGGATGATGAACAATGAATGATGGATAATGATGATGACTATAAATAAGGCCTCCGGTCTCTCTTAGAGGTGAATACGCATTGCGTTGGGAGGCGCAGACCGGTTAGACTCTGGGCCTCACGCATTTTTATCTTCAGACAGATTTAAGTCTGATCACATTTCTGCTTCCCGTAAGCAGAGGGATGAGGGGCACCAAATGTTCTCTCATTGAGAAGGATTGATCTCGGATTTCTGTACATTATTTGCTGGGATGGTGGAATGTCATCTGGCAGCAGCGCAGAGGCTAAAGAATCTGACATGGGATGTCATCGCTGGGGATGCGCTTCCTGGCAGATAAGCCTCCTTCTCGTACGGAGAGAGCTCTGCTATTAATCAACCAACAGAGTAAATAAGAATTTTCCCAGGAGACCGGCGTATTATGGTAAGATTACCGAAGAGGAGGGGGGGAAGGCACGCACCTGAATAACAGCCAGCCAACACTGGATCTGCACTGCGTTCACCTCAGCCAGGGAGAAATGCTCCCCTTATCTGATTGGCTCCCATAATAAGGAGCTGTCACTGATAACACTATGCAGTGTTCACCTCATCCAGGGAGCAACGCTCACCTCTTCTGATTGGCTCCCATAATAAGGAGCTATCACTGATAACACTATGCAGTGTTCACCTCATCCAGGGAGCAATGCTCCCTTTATCTGATTGGCTCCTATAACAAGGGACCGCTGCTATGAGGACACTGCACAGTGTGCACCTCATCCAGGGAGCAATACTCACCTCTTCTGATGGGCTCCCATTAAAGGAGACCTCTGCTGCGAGGACTCTGCACAGTGTGCACTTTATCCAGAGAGCAATTCTCACCCTTTCTAATTGGCTCCCTTAATAGAGGGACTGCTGCTGATGTCACTGCGCAGTGTTCACCTCATCCAGGGAGTAACGATCGCCTATTCTGATTGGTTCCCATAAGGGGCTGGTGATGATGACACTGCGCAGTGTTCACCTCATCCAGGGAGTAACAATCACCTCTTCTGATTGGCTCCCACAATAAGGGGCCGTTGATGATGTCACTGCGCAGTGTTCACCTCCAGGGAGCAACGCTCGCCTCTTCTTATTGGCTCTCATAATAGAGGGCTGCTAATGACACTGCGCATTGTTCACCTCCTCCAGGAAGCAATGCTCGCCTCTTCTGATTGGCTCCCATAATAAGGGGCTGGTGATGACGACACTGCACAGTGTTCACCTCCTCCAGGGAGCAACGCTCCCCTCTTCGGATTGGATCCCATAATAAGGCGCTGGTGATGATGACACTGCGCAGTGTTCACCTCCTCCAGGAAGCAACGCTCGCCTCTTCTGATTGGCTCCCATAATAAGGGGCTGGTGATGACGACACTGCGCAGTGTTCACCTCCTCCAGGGAGCAACGCTCCCCTCTTCTGATTGGATCCCATGATAAGGGGCTGGTGATGATGACACTGCGCATTGTTCACCTCCTCCAGGGAGCAACGCTCGCCTCTTCTGATTGGATCTCATAATAAGGGGCAGCTGCTGTGATGACACTGCAAAGTATCCACCTCTGACTGGCTCACGTCATCCAGAGAACAACACTCCTCTCTTCGGATTGGCTCCCATAACAGGGGTCCGCTGCTGTGAGGACACTGCACAGTATGCACCTCAGCCAGAGAGCAATGCTCACCTCTTCTGATTGGCTCACCTCTACCAGGGAGCAATGCTTCCCTCTTCTGATTGGCTCCCATAATAAGTAGGCCCTGCTGATAAGACTGTGCAGTGTTCACCTCATCCAGGGAGCAACACTCCCCTCTTATGATTAGTTCCCATAACAAGGGGCCACTTCTGTGAGGACGGTTCGCAGTGTTCCTCTCAGTGGCCTCTAGGGCTCAAAGTGTATCTAATGTCAACATGTTTATTTCAAACTTCTCTGCAGGGTCACAGAAGTGCGATTACCTTTGTCCCTCCCATGACTCTGAGCCAGCGGATAGCGGGCTATTGCTGTACTGAAATCCTAAGTGGTCTTGCAAGCCCAGTTCACCACAGTCTGATGACAGATAAGCAGGTATTGGCATTTGCAGTGTTTTCGGAGAGACAAAACCTCCTGCCATCGGTCAAGAAATCTCAGGTCAAGTAGCTTAAAGTAGTTATAAAGCCTAAACATTTCCTTGCATGAAGGTAAAAATGGATTTTTGTAAAATCTTACCGTAAAATCCTTTTCTCTTAGCTCATTGACAGACGTAGTCCTCGGTGATACACCACCTTCGGGTTATGTTGCCTCCACATAAGCAGGACTAGACAGGAAATTGAAATGCTCTGGCCACACCCTAGGGGCAGTCCCAGAGGGTATATCCTCTCTCTCTCTGCCTCAGCAAATCAGTTATGTGAAAAAGCAGTCTTTAGAGATTTTAACCCAACCCAACTCAAAAACAGAGGGGCGGGGAGAAAAGGATTTTACGGTAAGATTTTACAAAAATCCATTTTTCTCTAGCGCTCATTGACAGACGTAGTCCTCGGTGATACACCACCTTTGGGACGTCCCAGAGCAGTATCACAAATGAGGGGTGGGAAAATGGAAATCAAATCCCAATCTAGAAGGCCCAACCGGTGCCAACTAGAAGTTTAAAAATTTTTTTTTTTTTTTTTTTTTTCAAACAGAAAAAAACCCTCGAGGTAGACCACCGGTCTCCTCAAATTGCGGCCTGCAAAACCTTGCGGCCAAATGAGGCATCCGCCGATGCCGTCACATCAATTTTATAGAATTCTGTAAAGGTATGTACCGACGACCAGGTGGCCGCCTTACATACCTGGACCACTGACGCCTGATGGCGAAAGGCCCAGGAAGTACTGAGCGCTCGAGTGGAGTGCGCCCTAACAGGGAACGGAGGACTCTGACCCTTAATAGAATAAGCCTGTACCACCGTTTGTCTAATCCATTTGGCAATGGTCGCGGCAGATGCAGGCAAACCCTTTCTGGGGCCATCCGTGATCACAAAAAATGAATCCGTCTTACGGAATGATTCCGTAGCTTTCAGGTATACCCTGATTGCCCGAACCACATCTAAGGAATGCAACGCATGTTCCCGATGATGCTTGGGCTGAGGACACAAGGAAGGTAGTACAATATCTTCATTCAGATGAAAATCTGAAACCACCTTAGGAAGAAAAGATGGCTTAGGATGAAGTACTACCTTATCCCTATGAATCACTAGGTATGGGGACTGGCATGATAATGCAGCCAGTTCTGACACCCTGCGAGCAGAAGTAATAGCCACCAAGAAGGCCACCTTCTGGGATAAAGTAAGCAAGGGAATCTCCCTGATGTTTTCAAAGGGAGGTTTCTGTAGAACCGACAAAACCAAATTAAGATCCCAGGGCGGTAAGGGCGCGCGGACTGGAGGAGCCAGGTGCCGCACCCCCTGGATGAAATTCCGCACCAAGGACTTGGTAGCTAAAGGTTTCTGAAAGAAGATTGCTAATGCTGAAACTTGACCCTTGATGGTGCTCAAGGCTAGCTTCTGCTCAACCCCTTGTTGCAAAAAAGCCAATATTCGAGTCACCGAATAGGTACGTGGAGGAAATCCTAAAGATTCGCACCACGCAATATAAGTCTTCCATGTGTGATAATAGACCTTGCTGGAAGTCGCTTTCCTTGCTTTAATAAGGGTAGGAATGACTGAAGTAGACAAACCTCTGTCCTTCAGTACTTGGGTCTCAATGGCCAGGCCATTAAACCCAGCGACTGTAAAGCATGATGGTAAATTGGTCCTTGAGACCACAGACACTCCCTGAGACGAAGTTCCCACGGAACGTCTGCGACTAGCATGTCCAAGTCGGCCAGGCCGGCTTGAGGAGGCCAGCCTAGAATTTCTAGGACCACTGGCGCTGATAGAATCTGAACCAGGCGTCCCTAGAGGTATCTGGCCCCGACCATCCGAGAAAGTCTGGTCGTTTTCTGTTCCCACACATTTATCAGATACCTGATTGTTATCAGGAAGGGTGATCTTTTCTGGTTGAACCTCAGGGACCGAAGTCACCCGACTAGAGGCTACTTGGCCTATCTGGTCAACCAGATCCGATTCCTGTGAGGTATAGGGACTAATCTTAGGAAAAGGTAAAGGAAAAGATCTATTCAGGGAACGGTAACTACCGCTTCCTGTAGTACTTAAATGTTGGAAGGGAAGAATCGCACCGGTAGTAGTGGTTGAAGCTCGATCTAATGTCCTGAATACCGGTGAAAACGTCCCCCCACCCTGAAACCGGGTGGGGGCGCACCTTCAGGCTGTGTACTCCTTTGCTTCGGGTTTGGCTGGGTTGGTCCTCTGCTTGTCCGACCAGCCCTTCTTGAACCCTCCTGGAGGAGTCTTGCCTTTCCCGCTAGTACCAGCCGGGCGCCCTTTATGGGCGGTAAAGAAAGGTCCTCGCTTGTTGCGAGGTCCCTTAGCTTTAGCAGCCTGTGGCAAAAAAGTGCTCTTGCCCCCAGTGGCATCCTTGATGATTTCATCTAGGTTGGCCCCAAATAGACGATTCCCCTGAAAAGGGAGATTTGTCAAGGTCTTTTTGGAACCTAGGTCAGCTGACCAGCATTTTAACCACAGCACACGTCTGAGGATGACCGCTGACATAGATGCATAACCTAATAGGGGAGTAGTGTCCAAGGCTGCGTCACAGATAAACTGTAGCCCTTGTATAATCTGTTCCATCAAATCAGATGTCTCCTGGGGAATATCTTTTCCCCTAAGGTCTTGGCGTACCATTTTCGCCCATTCCGTAAGTGTCTGGGAAACTAGACCAATAACAATTACTGGTCTAAATGCTGACCCTATCAGAGAGAAGATGGTGCGGGACTCTGCTTCCATCTTTCGATCCACCGAATCCTTAAAGGACGAAGTGTCCTCCACTGGGATAACCGTGGCTTTATTCAGCCTGGAAATAGGTGGATCCACCACTGGTGGTACCGTCCATTTCTTAATGATGGATTCCTCAAACGGATAGCGTCTAGCAATACGCTTGGAAATAGTAAAGGTACGTTTAGAATGCTCCCATTCTCCTTTAATCTGATTACCGAAACATTTGGGTACAGGAAAAACCTTCACCGTTTTGATGGGCTTATTAGTACCAAAAGGAATCTCTGTTTCAGTTGCCTCTGCCGGTAAAGCCTCAAGTTTTAAGGTTTCCTGCACTGCCACAACTAGTGCGTCCACCAACGCTTCTTCCTGAATTATAGCAGGAGAAGAAGCGTCCTCCTCACTGTCTGAGGGGGCTTTACCTGGGATAACAGCCTTTGCAGAGGAACCTGCAACTGCAGTGACCATCTCTGAATCAGAGTCAGAGGTGTCAGATAGTATAGGGGTAGGCGGGGGTCGCTTCCTTGACCCCCGTCCCTGACAGGCCGCCTCCACCCGAGCCACCATAGACTCCAAAATTGCTGTAAATGACTCTACACTCTGTGCACCGGCGGGTCCCGTGGCCCCCTCGAGGGAAACAGGTGGGGGAATATGTGTGGCAGGGTCCATGATAATTCCAGTCACTTCCTGGATAATATAATTCAAAAATAAAAAACTTTTTTTTTTTTTTTTTTTTTTTTTCAGACCCCCAGCGCCACAAAAAGCCCCTTAGTGTTACCTGCTAGGGATCCCTATCGATCGAGAGAGAGAGAGAGAGATAGACCCCCAGGCTCACCACTTGATGCTCAGAGTTTAACTGCAACAGGTTACAGCGCTGTCTTGACAAACAGGAAGTCTTTTGGCTGGCTGCCCAGGAAGAAAGGAGGCGGCTCCGCCCCTCTGCACGCCTTCCGGCGCCTCCCCTAGCTCCACGAGGTGTTTGGATCACCTCGAACATGGCCGCCCCCATGCTGGAGACACGAGGCTACGCCAAAATGGCGGCTCGTGCGATCCAGCAAAAAAAATGGCGGCGGCCTGTACTGAATAGCGGTGTGCTGCAGGGCACACAACACTCTCTCTGCATGGGGATTTGGCGTGGTTGGCGGTACCGGCCCTGGCGGACCGCATGGCCATTCGGGAGGCCTGCTAATAGCTGGAGATCTGATTAGGAAGGCAGTCTACATGTCCGTGGCTTCTGACTGGTAGGTAGCTTATTCTTATCACCGTAAGATTCCCAGAATGCCACAGATTATAATCTTTTTAACATGTATACAATTAGATTGTTAGCTCCCAAACCAAGCCTCCTGGCTTTTTGCACATAAAATCACACTCAAAGTAGGGGGATCTGTGTCATGTTATAGGATAGAGGGGGACTCTATCTTACCATACAGAGAGGGGCCCGCGTTCACCACAAGACCCGTCAGGGGAAAAGGGGGAACATACTACTCACCATACCGGAACCAGGCGGGCACCAACTCCTGACAGTACCCCTCTCCACCGGGGCGGGAGGGCTGTCGACCGATATGGACGCCGTGACTCATGGTCTTTGGCGTTTCAGCGAGACGTTTAACTCGCGGGGTCAGTCCTTTAATGGGACTTTGTCGCGGCCGACCCAGCGCGGAGCTATGGCCTGCACGCGCTCGTAGGCTGAACTGGGGTGACCACCGGATCTCAACATCCAGCCCGTCGCCCAGTTCAGCTTTCTTGCTTGAAGATCTCACAGGAACACTGGAGAAAAAAAGCTGTCTAAAAATCCTTTAAGAAAAAAATCTTGCCAGGACCTAAGATCCCAGCAAGGTATCTAGGTCCTTACTCCTAACTAGACAGAAAATAACTGATTTGCTGAGGCAGAGAGAGAGAGAGGATATACCCTCTGGGACTGCCCCTAGGGTGTGGCCAGAGCATTTTAATTTCCTGTCTAGTCCTGCTCCTGTGGAGGCATCATAACCCGAAGGTGGTGTATCACCGAGGACTACGTCTGTCAATGAGCGCTAGAGAAAACATGTTTAGGCATTAGTATTCCCCCTCCTCCCTCCCATACTTATCTGAGCCCTCATTCCATCCAGCACTGTGCTCATCTGCAGCAGCCCTCCCCCTTACTTTCTGGCTTTACAGGCTTTGCTGAGGCAGCAGAAGCCATTGGCTCCCAATGCTGTCAATCACTGCCAGTGACAAAGAACGGCAAGCGTGGCCAAGCCTCACTGTCAATACTGAATCTATAGACGCAGGCAGCGTGGCTCGGGAGTGAGCCCACAAGAGTGCCCCCATAGTAGGTGGATTCCGTTGAGGGAACTCGGCAGAGGAGGAGCCAGAAGTGTTAGCAGGGGACCCAAGAAGAGGAGATTCAGCACAGAGCAGTGAAGTATAAACTTGTTTATTTTTTTTTTTATACATTTTTGCATTTACGTGTACTTTAAAAGGGCCCACAATAAGGCAGAGGCAGTCAATAAGCACCTGAACTCCCATCCTTCCCTGAAGGCCAGAGTTTGGATAGGTAAAGTTAGGCCTATATATATTTGGACACAGGCGCAGTTTTCATATTTTGGCTCTGTATGCCACCAGAATAAAAAATAAAACGAAACAATCCAAATTATTTTAATTCAAGGGGTTGAGTACTGCAACAGTTTTTAAAACACAGTCCCCCTCCCCCCCCCATTTTCAGGGGCTCAAATGTAATTGGACAAATGAATATAATCATAAATAAAATGTTCTACTTTAATATTTTTGTTGAGAATCCTTTACTGGCAATGACTGCCTGAGGTCTGGAACCCATGGACATTACCAAAGACTGGGTTTCCTCCTTTCTGATGCTTTGCCAGACTCTAACTGCAGCTGTCTTCAGTTGTTCTTTGTTTGTGGGTCTTTCTGCCTTTAGTTTTGGCTTCAGCAAATGCATGCTCAATTGGGTTAAGAGCGGGTGATTAACTAGGCCATTGCAGGATATTCTACTTTATTTCCTTCAAAAGCTCGTTGGTTGCTTTGGCAGTGTGTTTTGGATCATTGTCCATCTGTACTGTGAAGCGCCATTCAATCAACGTTGCTGTATCTGTGCTGACAGTATCTCTCTAAACACTGCAGAATTCCCCCGGCTGTTTCTGTCACATTATTAATATACGCCAATGTTCCAGTGCCATGCATGCCCATGCCATCACACTGCCTCCACCATGTTTTACAGATGACGTGTGTGCTTTGGATCATGAGCTGTTCCAATACTTCTCCACACTTTTTTCTTCCCATGATTCTGGTACAGATTAATTTTCGTTTCATCCGTCCAAAGAATGCTTTTCCAAACTATTCTGGCTTTTTTTAGAGGTTTTTTGGCAAAGTCTAATCTGGCTTT
This sequence comes from Pelophylax lessonae, assembly GCF_965119305.1. Lineage (NCBI taxonomy): Eukaryota > Metazoa > Chordata > Amphibia > Anura > Ranidae > Pelophylax > Pelophylax lessonae. The sequence continues at coordinate 23,018,419 of NC_138778.1, forward strand.
TCTATTCTTCTGGCTTATGAATGGTTTGCACCTTGTGAACCCTCTGTATTTACTCTTGTGAAGTCTTCTCTTGATTGAAGACTTTGACAATGATACGCCCACCTCCTGGAGAGTGTCCTTCACTTGTCTGGATGTTGTGAATGGGTTTTTCTTTACCATAGAGTGGATCCTGCAATCATCCACCACTGTTGTCTTCTGTGAACGTCCAGGCCTTTTTATGTTGCTGAGCTCACCAGTGCGTTCTTCTTTCCTCAGAATGTACCAAACTGTGGATTTGGCCACTCCAAATGTTGCTGCTATCTCTCTGATGGATTTGTTTCACTTTTGAAGCCTTACAATGGGCTGTTTAACTTGCATGGACAGCTACTTTGAATACCTGATGTAGGTTCACAGTAATGGATTCCAAATGCAAATACCACACATAGTGCCCATTCACACTACCGCAACTTGTCAGCCTGACATGTCGCGGTCCATTGTGTGCTATGGGAACCGTTCTAATAGGAGGGACTCAAGTCGCTCCGACTTAGAAAATAGTTCCTGTACTACTTCGGGGCGACATCGGAGCGACCTGCATTGACATTCATTATATGAAGTCCGTGCAAGTCGCGCCGATGTCGCGGTGCACACGACTTCACAGTTCGCCCCCGAAGTCGTGCCGCGGTAGTGTGAACACGGGCGTTCCGTATGTCCATTTTTCCTCCCATCGGTTTGCGAATGAAAAACTGACAGAATATATCCGCTAACGTCCGGATTGCGGAAGTTAGCGGATGACCATCCGCTGACATCCATTTTGCGTCCATTCCATTCAGTTCAGTTTTTTGAGACAGAAGAGAACCCTATTTTTCTTCAGTTTAAAAAAACGGAACGGACGCAAAAACAGATGTCCGCGGATGTCTTCCGCTAATGTTCGCAAACCCATAGACATACATTATGTCCGTTTTTCATCCGCAAACGGATGGAGGAAAAACAGACATACGGAACGGACCCTACAAAAGTGTCGTCCGTGTCTGTTTAAAATAAAAAAGAAAAGTGCATGAGCGGGAAAAAGGGTGAAAGGACCCTTAGAATCAACTCCAGACCTTTTACCTGCTTAATTGATGAAGAAATAACAAAAGGAGTAGCCCACACCAGGCCATGAAACAGCGTTTGATTCAATTGTCCAATTCATTTTGGTCCCTTGAAAAAGGAGGGCTATTCTCAAGATCTTCAATTTGTAAACCCTTCCTCTGATTTGGATGTACATACCCTCAAATTAAACCTGACAGAGTGTGCACTTTTAGCCCATATCCATTATAGAACTATAGCTTGAATATGTTTTGGTAAATACCTGAAAAGAAAAAAAAATTGTGCCTGTGTCCAAATATATATGGACCTAACTGTATTAAAACTGTTCTGGCAGATGTCACATGACCACTCCTTTGCCTGCAATGTACATGTGTCTCTGTACAGGAATACTTTATGTTCATCACACTGACGGCACTGACCAATCAGAACCCATCTGGTCCATAGTGGAAGCGCCGACGCACTCCCAGCCCCACTAGGCAGCGGGGATGCCAATGCACGGGGCCTGCGGCCGCGATTGCCGATGGGCACCCGCGATCGCTCCCAGCTGAGAGAGAAGAACGGTCAGCTGCTGTAAACATAGCTGACCTTTCTTCTCTTTGGAATGATCACAAAGCGCCTGTGATCCTTCTATATAGCAGTGGTCCTCAACCCTGGTCCTCAGGGCCCACTAACAGGCCAGGTTTGCAAGATTAACTGAAATACATCCCAGCTTATATAATTTGCTGCTCAGTGATTGCAGTACTCTAGTCTGCATCTCCCCAAGGTAATACCTAAAATCTGGCCTGTTAGTGGGCCCTGAAGACCAGAGTTGAGGACCACTGCTATATAGGATCAAAGGTCCCTATGGTCATTTCACAAGCCCCTCCCCCCCACAGGTAGAAAACACTCCCCTAGGCTCACATTTAACCCTATGGTCACCTACTAGGTTAACCCCTTCCCTGCCAATGTCATTACAGTAAAGTGCATATTTTTAGCACTGATTACTGTAGTAATGTCACTGGTCCCCCCAAAAGTGTCAAAAATGTTAATCTGTCCGCGGCAATGTCACAGTCCCGCTAAAAATCGCAGATCGCCGCCATTACTAGTAAAAAATAAAAATAAATAAAAATGAAATAAATCTTTCCCCTAGTTTGTAGACGCGATTACTTTTGCACAAACCAATCAAAATACGCTTATTGCGATTTTTTTACCAAAAATATGTAGCAGAATACAAATTGGCCTTTAAAGGATGAAAAAATTTGATTTTTAAATTTTTTTTTGGGAATGTTATATAGCAGAATGTGAAAAATATTGTTTTGATTTTTTTCATAATTGTCGCTCTTTTATTGTTTATAGCGCAAAAAATAAAAATCGCACAGGTGATCAAATACCACCAAAAGAAAGCTCTGTTTGTGGGGAAAAAAGACATCAATTTTATTTCGTTACAGTGTTGCAGGGCTGCGCAATTTTCCGTTAAAGTAACGCAGTGCTGAATTGCAAAAAATGGTCTGGTCATTAAGGAGACAAATCCTTCCGGTCCAGAACTGGTTAAGATGCCATTTTTTTTTTTTTTATTCTGTTTAGCCAATGGGCTTAAAGAAAAAAGACAAATAGATTCCTCCACCCACAACAATCCAAGTCCCCCCCCTCACTGCCAAGGCAATTTATTCTGACAGATGCACCTGCCACCTGTAAGGACAGTCACTGATTGAAAAAATTTCCCAGCATGTCCCTTCCACAGAAATCTATTATATGGCGGGGAAGCCCATATATGGTTTAAAATCGAGTTGCTGTATGGCCACCTATAGATTTTAACACCTGAGTTCCTGACTCCACCCACCAGCGAAGGTCATCACAGATCCCTTATTAGATGCCCCCAGAGAATGCAGCAATAGTAGTGAGACTCAGGGAATTTCTGGAATTGAGATTTCCAGCAAGAATTGGCTTAGGTGGGTGACTGGCCTTTTAGCTGAGGAAGTGTGGAAATTACGATGGAGTGTGGGCTCTGGTGTGATGGGGGATTTTACATAAATACGTATTATTTACATCTCAGTCAGAGATAGCATGCTGGACAAACAGGAGATTTCCCGTCTGTAGTATTGTACAGCATTGTACAACATTGCCCTTTGTATTATTTCATCACAGCTCTACTGAAAGGGGAACTTTGTATTATTTTCTGACTTTACAGTGTTTCTCCTGGAACTCTTCACAGCCACCCACACACTGCTTCGTACAGTGTTTCCATTCCTCCGGCTCTTGGTAACGATTGTTGATCCTTCAGGTTTCCTGTTATAATCATCTGTAATTGGATATACAAGGCTGCCGAGGACGGCATGCATTCTGTACCGCGCAATGTTCCGTGCGGATAGAGCGTGATTATGTGCTTTACCCAGAACAGCCCTGCAAATGTCATATTTATTGAGGACCCATACTGACATGTCCCACTCATAGGAGGACCCATACTGACATGTCCCACTCATAGAAGACCCATACTGACATGTCCCACTCATAGGAGGACCCATACTGACATGTCCCACTTATAGAAAACCCATACTGACATGTCCCACTCATAGGAGGACCCATACTGACATGTCCCACTCATAGAAGACCCATACTGACATGTCCCACTTATAGAAAACCCATACTGACATGTCCCACTCATAGGAGGACCCATACTGACATGTCCCACTTATAGAAAACCCATACTGGCATGTCCCACTCATAGGAGGACCCATACTGGCATGTCCCACTCATAGAGGACCCATGCTGGCATGTCCCACTCATAGGAGGACCCATGCTGGCATGTCCCACTCATAGAGAACCCATACTGGCATGTCCCACTCATAGAGAACCCATACTGGCATGTCCCACTCATAGAGGACCCAAACTGACATGTCCCACTCTTAGAAGACCCATACTGGCATGTCCCACTCATAGAAATGTCCCACTCATAGAAGACCCATACTGGCATGTCCCACTCATAGAAGACCCATACTGGCATGTCCCACTCATAGAGAACCCATACTGGCATGTCCCACTCATAGAGGACCCATACTGGCATGTCCCACTCAGAGGACCCATACTGGCATGTCCCACTCATAGAGGACCCATACTGACATGTCCCACTCAGAGAACCCATACTGGCATGTCCCACTCATAGAGGACCCAAACTGGCATGTCCCACTCATAGAGGACCCACACTGTCTGACATGTCCCACTCATAGAGGACCCATACTGGCATGTCCCACTCATAGAGGACCCATACTGGCATGTCCCACTCATAGAGAACCCATACTGGCATGTCCCACTCATAGAGGACCCATACTGGCATGTCCCACTCAGAGGACCCATACTGGCATGTCCCACTCATAGAGGACCCATACTGACATGTCCCACTCAGAGAACCCATACTGGCATGTCCCACTCATAGAGGACCCAAACTGGCATGTCCCACTCATAGAGGACCCACACTGTCTGACATGTCCCACTCATAGAGGACCCATACTGGCATGTCCCACTCATAGAGGACCCATACTGGCATGTCCCACTCATAGAGGACCCATACTGGCATGTCCCACTCATAGAGGACCCATACTGACATGTCCCACTCAGAGGACCCATACTGACATGTCCCACTCAGAAAACCCACACTGACATGTCCCACCCATAGAGCACCCATACTAACATGTCCCACTCATAGAGGACCCATAATGGCATGTCCCACTCATAGAAGACCCATACTGGCATGTCCCACTCATAGAAGACCCATACTGGCATGTCCCACTCATAGAGGACCCATACTGGCATGTCCAACTCATAGAGCACCCATACTGACATGTCCCACTTATAGAAAACCCATACTGGTATGTCCCACTCATAGAGAACCCATACTGGCATGTCCCACTCATAGAGAACCCATACTGACATGTCCCACTCATAGAGGACTCACACTGACATCTCCCACTCATAGAGGACCCACACTGACATGTCCCACTCATAGAGCACCCATACTAACATGTCCCACTCAGAGGACCCATACTGGCATGTCCCACTCATAGAGGACCCATACTGGCATGTCCCACTCATAGAGGACCCATACAGGCATGTCCCACTCATAGAGGAACCATACTGGCATGTCCCACTCATAGAGGACCCATACTGGCATGTCCCACTCATAGAGGAACTATACTGATATATCCCACTCATAAAGGTACCATACTGATATGTCCCACTCATAGAGGAACCATACTGATAGGTCTCACTCAGAGGAACCATACTGATAGGTCTCACTCAGAGGAACCATACTGATAGGTCTCACTCAGAGGAACCATACTGATATGTCCCAGTTATCCATTTGTGAGCCTGCAGCAATCTAGCTGTACACCAATTCCAAGCACTGCCCTTTGTAATTATTTAGGAAGGAGGAATCACATGAAAAACAGACTAACTCCCCATCAGATGCACTGGGAAAGATTTACTGGATCTGGCTACAAATGGAGTACAGAAAAGCCTGATCATAAGCAAGCTGACTGCAGCAAAGCCTCACACTTTCCAAATCATAGGAAGATGACAGACTTTACCTATTGCCTGGAATAGGGGGGAACTCACCCTCATTTCATAAAATGTTCCATTATTGAGCCTTCGACAACTGTGCAAAGGGCAAAAGAGTGCAGGAACCCAAGAGCCACCAATCACAGACCGGCCTACACGCTTTCTAAGCACAATAAACCCCTAGACACAAGTAACTAATGAAAAACTCTGCCCCCAATTTGTTCCTTTCAGAAAGTCCACCAGCCAGAGAACACTTACCTAAACACAGAGTCCATGGAGCCAATGCAAAGAAGCAGGCGTGACCAAGCGTTTTTAAAGAAATTTGGGAGTTGTGGGGTGATTGTAAACTTCTCATCTGGTCCAATCGGGAGGAGGATATTCTATGGTCTGGTCCAATCAGGAGGATATTCTACAGTTAACCCATATTCTTCAACAAATAAGTGTCACTCTGAAGGTTCTCACCAAGTATTTATTCTACTTTGAGTGCCCTTTACTAGAACATCCAAAAACCAAAAAGCCTTTCAAAAAGCACTCAGTAAGAGTACTCGCTGCTAATACGTCCTTCACTGTTAAGCAAGAGCTCTGAAAATTGAAGAAAGATTGATAGGAGGATGGCAGAAGGGCAACATTTTCCTCAAAATGAACAAAATAATTATATGTAGTAATGTTGATGTTGTGTAACCGACGTAGGAATTTTAATTCCACATTAATACCCTGTATTGGCAAATGAATGATGGCTCCAAGGCTGCTTCAACACATTCTGTCCCTGTTCATCAACACTAATCCACCTGCAGAAGCCACTTTGTGCCTTCTCTATCAATACCAAGGGTGGTCCCTTCCCTATCAATACCAAGGGTGGTCACTTCCCTATCAATGCCAAGGGTGGTCCCTTCCCTATCAATACCAAGGGTGGTCACTTCCCTATCAATACCAAGGGTGGGCCCTTCCCTATCAATGCCAAGGGTGGTCCCTTCCCTATCAATGCCAAGGGTGGTCCCTTCCCTATCAATGCCAAGGGTGGTCCCTTCCCTATCAATGCCAAGGGTGGTCCCTTCCCTATCAATGCCAAGGGTGGTCCCTTCCCTATCAATGCCAAGGGTGGTCACTTCCCTATCAATACCAAGGGTGGTGCCTTCCCTATCAATACCAAGGGTGGTGCCTTCCCTATCAATACCAAGGTTGGTCACTTCCCTATCAATACCAAGGGTGGTGCCTTCCCTATCAATACCAAGGTTGGTCACTTCCCTATCAATACCAAGGGTGGTGCCTTCCCTATCAATAACAAGGGTGGTGCCTTCCCTATCAATACCAAGGGTGGTGCCTTCCCTATCAATATCAAGGGTGGTGCCTTCCCTATCAATACCAAGGGTGGGGTCTTCCCTATCAATACCAAGGGTGGTGCCTTCCCTATCAACACCAAGGGTGGTCCCTTTCCTATCAATACCAAGGGTGGTCCCTTCCCTATCAATGCCAAGGGTGGCCCCCTTCCCTATCAATGCCAAGGGTGGCCCCTTCCCTATCAATGCCAAGGGTGGCCCCTTCCCTATCAATGCCAAGGGTGGTCTCTTCCCTATCAATGCCAAGGGTGGTCCCTTCCCTATCAATGCCAAGGGTGGTCCCTTCCCTATCAATACCAAGGGTGGTCCCTTCCCTATCAATACCAAGGGTGGTCCCTTCTCTATCAAAACCACCAATGGTCCCTTTTCTATCAAAACCACCAATGGTCCCTTTTCTATCAAAACCACCAATGGTCCCTTTTCTATCAATACCACCAATGGTCCCTTTTCTATCATTACCACGGATGGTCCCTCCTCGGTCAATACCACGGTTGGTCCCTTCTTTATCAATATCAAGGGTGGTCTTGGTGTTCTTCAATCAGTCTTTGAAGACTCATTCAGGTCCTTCCAGAGAAAAGGATGGAGAGCCATCCATTGCATGCCATAGTAATACTGTACATGTAGGCAGAACCAGAGATAATTGGGTGCCATACTTCCAAGCAGGAGTGTAATCCTTTTACCCCAAAACACTGAATATTTCTGAATAAAACAGCATTTCATTATACAGAGGGAATACCTGACAGGAAATTCAGGGTATATACAGTGGTAATAATAGCACTGAGAGCATATACAGTATCTCACAAAAGTGAGTACACCCCTCACATTTTTGGAAATATTTTATTATACCTTTCTATGTGACAACACTGAAGAAATGACACTTGGCTACAATGTAAAGTAGTGAGTGTACAGCTTGGATAACAGTGTATATTTGCTGTCCTCTCAAAATAACTCAACACAAAGTTATTAATGTTTAAACCGCTGGCAACAAAAGTGAGCACACCCCTAAGCAAAAATGTCCAAATTGTCAGCCTGACAAGTCGCGGTCCATGCAGTGCTACAGGACCGGTTCTAATAGGAGCGACACAAGTCGCTCCGACTTACAAAAAGGTTCCTGTACTACTTCGAGGCGACCTCGGAGCGACTTGCATAGATATTCATTATATGAAGTCCGTGCAAGTCGCACTAAAGTCGCGGTGCACGGAACTTCACAGGTCGCCCCCGAAGTCGGAGCAACCTAGTGTGAACCGGCACTTAGGGGTGTACTCACTTTTGTTGCCGGCGGTTTTTTTTTTTGTTGAGTTATTTTGAGGGGACAGCAAATTTACACTGTTATACAAGCTGTACACTCACTACTTTACATTGTAGCAATGTGTCATTTCTTCAGCGTTGTCACATGAAAAGATATAATAAAATAATTTACAAAAATGTGAGGGGTGTACTCACTTTTGTGAGATACTGTATATATACACACACAACACAAAGAATACGCAGGATAAAGCATGGAGCAGATGACCCCCATAAACAGTTCAAGGCTGGAGGAAACAAGGTCTTTAAATTGGATGTTTTGGGGTTAGGAACCCCAGGAGAGACCTAAATGGATAACCCCTCCTTTCCTTCTGATAAACATTGCATATTCTCAACCCCAAAGTGTTGGTTTTAGAGACCTCATTTCCTATATCCTTGAAGGGTATATGAGGGTCATCTGCTCCATGCTGTATCCTGCGTATATCTTGTTTTGTATATATACTTTCTGTATGCCTAGTGGTCAGCACTAATGTCACCACTGTATACAAGTAGAATTTACTGTTGGGTATTCCATTTGTATAATACATGAGCATTTATCGCAAGGTGCGCTAGTCTGGAATATTTGATATCTTCCAAAAAGCATGGCGGCAGCAATGCTAAGGAAGACCAATCCCAATCTTTACACACTACAATGGCTTCCAGTAAGCTTTCTGAAAATTATCAGATCCTATTGAGAAATACTGCTAGGTTGATCAAGAGGAAAAAACACTTGGAGATATCGGGAAGAGGTTGAAAGATAGCAGGGAAAAGTCAGGAACACCATTTTTCAGGCGTGTGTGAGAACAATGCAAACCGTAGTCCGCTTATGGCACTTCTCCAATGCAAGTACCGGCTCGGCTCTACTCGGCCCTGCTTGGCCCCGTTTGCTTTTCCACTGCTGGTACCGCATGGTACGGTGTTGGAACGGTTCGGTACGGTATGGTTTGCTTTTCCACTAAAGTAGTACTAAAGTAAAGTGGGTGGGATAACAACGATTCTCTGACCAATCAGTGGCTAGTAGTGACTGCATGCAAAGGATTGTGGGATATGGTACCGGGTATGGTACCTCTTGGAACCACAATCGAGGTGGTACTGTTTTTGAGAGCCGTACCGTTCGGTTCCATGCAGTGGAAAAGCGCCGCCGTACCGAACCGTTCCTACACTATACCATGCGGTACCAGCAGTGGAAAAGCACAAAAGCGACCCGAACCGTTCGGTTCCATGGAGTGGAAAAGCGCAGACGTACCGTCCCGTACCAAATCGTTCCTACACTATACCATGTGGTACCAGCAGTGGAAAAGCACAAAAGCGAGCCGAACCGTTCGGTTCCATGCAGTGGAAAAGCGCCATAAGTTTCTGTGGATAACTGGATTTCACCATTGCATTTCTACTAGGAGGCTCAGATGGATGGGTAGAAGAGTCATTTCAGCACAAGCAGAAGATATGAAGGACTCAGTTTTCAAACACGTTCTTCAACCACTTGTAACACATTTGCTCAAGGACCAAGACTGATCAAATATTTGACATTGCTCTGTAATACTGACGTACAAAGAACATTTAACTTGAACTAAAGCCAAATTGGGCAAAGTCACAAAGCCATTGTACAGATGGCGGCAGAAGATATCTGCTTCCACCTTGCCCGCTCATCCAATCTGTTACTGAAGCCCCCTGTAAATGCTATGCACCACACACACACACAAAATGCCTCAGGGCTCATGACAAGACTCTCAAGGACTGAGCGCTGCATTGTGGACAGCCAGGGAAAAGATACATGCCTGTTCCACACCCAGAAGTAGATTCTTGCTGTTGTGCAGGTTTACCATAAAATTATATCATAAAAACCCATAGAAGGCAAAGAAGCAGGTTCCCTTCCCATGGAACACACACTCCCCTGTTCTGCACTCCCCTACAGAATCTTGAAAACTTAAAGTGGAGTTCCGGCCATGAAAAAAATGTTTTCAATAAAAATACCCCTGGGACAGTCAGGTCTAGTAAATTCCACAATGGATAGCCTCTGTAATGTCCCGGGTCGCACTTACCTGCAAGAAGAAATACTTACCTTTAAAATTTCTTCTCCAGCGTTGCCATCTCGGATGTGGGCAGCTGAAGCCAGCGCGATCCTCTTCTGCGTCCTCTTCCGTGTCCTCTTCTCCCACAATGCGCCTGCACCGGACCCGCTCGTCACTTCCGGTGCGATGCCGCATTCCTCCACAGCTTCTGGGCATGCCGAGAAGCTGTTTAGCAGGGAATGCGGCACCGCACCGGAAGTGACGAGCGGGGCCGGTGCCGTCGCATTGATTCCTGGGAGCGATGACGTTCAGCTCTCAGGAATCATTGCAAACTGGAAATGACGGCGCGGGCCGCGGCCGCCGAGGGAGGAAGTGGAAGAGAGATGCGTATATTTTTCTACAATAACAAGGTAAGTTAAAAAAAAAAAATCAGAACTATCCATTTCCTTTTCAGGTGACGAAAAGCAAGCGGATGGCCACAAAATCGATTATGTTGATTTTGTGGCCGGAACTCCGCTTTAAGAGCCGCAGCTCACACCATGCTATAAACCATGGGTCTGCAGACTTTCTAAACAAGGAGCCAGCTTACTGTCCTTCAGACTTTCAGAGGACCGGTCTCTGCCCAGTCTGAGTAGAAAAAGACCTAGTGTCAATGGGAGTAAACAACGCTCCATCATTGGTGTCAGTGGCAGTAATATTGCCCCAAGGGCGTGATAAAGGCAAGCAGAGGGCCACAGTTTGGAGACCACAGGTAGAAACTCTATCCATGTGACAGCATTGATGGTTGGCAATTAGCCCAGTATTGTCAGATGCTGCTCCATATGCCTTGGGTATTTTCTTTGCTGCTGGCAAGATGAACAGAGTGTCAAGGAGCAAAGACATTATGAGTATATGCGGTTGGGGAAAGGGGTAACAATCCAAAACTTTTTGCACCATATGGCAAAAACATGGGTTTGTCCAAAAAAAACTAAAGCAACCTGCACTGTCAGGATCACCAAAACAATATAGAACAAAACTCCAAACAATATCTATTAGGGGACGACCAATTATCAGAGCAGCTGATATTCACAATTTTTTAAAATAAATCGGTATCGGTCAGAAACTTACTGATATTGGTAAGACCTTCCCCTATCCCTGCACAGCGCTCGCTACAGTCTCTGCCAATCTGCTCCTCCGGATACAATTCAAACAAGCCCGGACTGGCCATAAGGCACACCAGGCATCTGCCCGGTGCGCCAGGGCCGCGGGCAAAGCTGGGAGAAAGTGGGGCTGATTCACATTACTCACAGTCTGTGACTGAGTCACAGATCTCCTGTGCCGTAGACTTGCAGAGTCATAGCGGTGTACCGAGTGTGCTCCTGCACCCGACACTAGCTAGAACGGGGGTTACGGGAAGCTGACGGATAGAGGCAGCGCTGTATTGCCAGTCCTACCCCTAAGCCTTCACCGCTCTCCTCTTCACTGGACAGTGGCCGGTATCACAGGGCTGGATGGGGGCAGGAACAGGAGCTGCTGGAGGTAACTTTTCACATTAAACAGTAGGTAATTGGTTTCTGGGGGATCTTAGTAACCAATTACCAGCCTGCTATTGTGAAAAGTTACTCCGGCAGCTCCTGCCTCCATCCAGTACTGTGATACTGGCCAATCTCTGCTGTACACCTGTGTAAAGTAGGAGACTTTGTGTCTGCATGTGTTGGGGGGGGGGGGGACTCTACAGTGAGGGGGGGTGAAGGGGACAGAAGTCGTTGCCAAGGGGGAGGGAAGTGGGACAGAGGATACTGCTATGGGGGTAGAGAGGACAGTAAAATTGGGGGGGGGGGGGGGGGGCTCGGTAGGTGATGTGAAGGGTGGACAGAGGACACTGTTTTGGTAACACGGGGCACTTCTTTAGTGGGAGGGGAAGAAAGAGTACTGGCACCTGTTATTGGCTATCGGTCTGAAAGACGGGCGATAATCGGTATCGGCCCTGAAAAACAATTTCGGTCTATCCCTAATGTCTAGTAAACGCACTAAATTGTCACATGAACTTTAATAGCATTCCAGTCTTAGTCTGTAGGGTTCAATATTGAGTTGGCCTATCCTTTGCAGATATAACAGCTTCAACTCTTCTGGGAAGGCTGTTTGATCGTTCTTCCCGAAGCACATTTGTGAGGTTGTTAGGACGTAATGGTGCTCGTGTAACTAAAAGGCAGGTTTCATCCATTTGTTGGCTTGTACACAAATTTTGGGGCAATTTTTAGGCATTTTGCCAAGGCACCCCTAAAGAAATATCAAGGCACCCTGGTTAAAAAAGGCTGCTGTAGTACATAGGATCTAACAGGGCCTCTCCTGAATGCCTGATGGTGTGTATCCCCCGCTAACTGGTTTTGGGTATACTGGACACGGGTTAGAACCTCTGGCATATTAGTATTGAGATGGTCACACCAGCTTGGCCAATATGGGTGGCGATCCGTTGACAACAGGAGATAAAAGAAGCCATTATGTACTGTAGCTTGTTCGCATCTGTTAAAGGCTAAAATATCCTTTTGTTTCTGGAGTTGTCCTTTAATCTCTACATGATAACGGTAAACCGTATAACTTCATCGACCGCACTCTGCCAGATCGTCCTGAGTGCCTGAAAGTCTGCTTCCCTTATATTCTGCTGGAACACGTATAATGACAAACAGTCTGCCTAGGTCTGGGTACGCAAAGCTACAAAAGGTGTCATAGGCCATGGCTTGCTCATCGAAGGATGAGGTAATGCCTATTTGTCTGGTAATAACTTTCCAGATTCCTAAAAGTGCAGAGTGGGCTGCATATAAACACTACACGCAAAGAGGAGGAGGAGGGAAATCGTACCAGTCAGGATACACAAAGCTGGGAACGATGAAGATGTCACCCCCTCCTAAGGTTTACAACCCTGACGTAGATGTGTTCTCACTCATCGGATTTCACAAGACGGAGGATCTCGGAGATTAGGTCACCTCTGATTTTTGTGTATTTTGAGGAACGTTTAGTATATGGTATTGAGGATTCCCCCGTAAAAAGGAATTCCCAATACGGTCATGGAAGCCATAACCGAAAAGCAGCAGGAATGCCTCAGCTACACATATAGGGATTGCAATACTGGCGGCACTGGACATGCCAGTCCAAGACTTTCTAAGGAGAAATTTCAAGCCAAGTTCAAGGTTTTCGTCTTTGCTAAAACTCACATAAAACACTCCACCGCATTTCGGGGGCTCACAGAACACCCCCCTTCATCAGGGATGGGGAACTTTTAACAAGGCTTGAATGGACTCAGTAAAATGTATACCCAATGTGCTCCCCCCTACTGACACCAGTAGAGCTTAGCTCATTGTTGATGGGATAAAGCAGGGGTCTCCAAATTTTCTAAACAAAGGGGCCATTTTTCTGTCCTTCAGGCTGTAGGGGGGCTGGACTGAGGCCAGTGGGAGTAGAAAATGTTTTAGTGTGGGAGCAAACAATTCCATATTGTTGGCATCAGTGGGGGAATAGTTTGCCATTGTTGGTGTCTGTGGCAGGAATAGAGCCCCATTATTGGTGTCAGGAAGTACGCACCATTGTTAGTGTCAGTGGCAGGAATAGCACCCCATCATTGGTGTTAGTGGCAGGAATTATACTCCATTGTTGGTGTCAGTGGCAGGAATAGTACCCCATCATTGGTGTGACAGGAATTATGCCCCATAGTGTCAGTATTTTTTTCCCCATTGTTGGTGTCAGTTGGAGGAATATAACCCCATTGTTTGGGTCAGTGGCACAAAATTTCCCCATTGTTGGTGTCAGCAGATAGTTACTTAGTAGGTGAGGTTAAATAAAGACAATAGTCCATCCAGTTCAACCTGTGTAGGTGTGTGTGGCTGTAATCATCTCACATACCCCTGAATGTTCTGATCCTTGAGATGTACGTCCAAGAGTCTTTTGAAAGCCATCATACTTACCGCAGAAACCACCTCTTGTGGTAGAGAATTCCACAATCTTGTAGCCCTAACAGTAAAGAACCCCCCACGTTGCCTGAGGTTAAAACGCTTCTCCTCTAATCGCATTGTATGCCCTCGAGTCCTCATGCAATCCCTTCGACTGAACAGCTTTTTTTCTAAGCTGAGATCCCCATTGAGATATTTAAAAATTGCTATCATGTCCCCCCTCAGACGTCTCTTCTCCAGGGAGAATAAATCAAGCGATTGCAGACGCTCTTCATAATTAAGGTCCTCCAATCCCCTAATCAGTATAGTTGCCCTTCTCTGGACTCTCTCCAGCTCTCCATTCAGATGGAATAGTAAATAGAATATTACCCCATCGGTCAGTGGCAATATTTATGCCCCATTGCTGGTGTCAGTGGGAGAAATAGTAGCCCATCACTGCTGTCATTGGCAGGCATTATTATGCCCCATTGTTTGTGTCAGTGTATGGAATAGTAAATGAAATAATGCCCCATCCCTGGTGTCGACAGCAGAAATTATGCCCCATTGTTCGTGTAAGTGGGAGGAATAGTAACCCATCATTGGTGTCAGAGACAGGAATTATGTCCCATTGTTGGTGTCAGTGGATTGAATAGCGAACGGAATAATGCCCTATCGCTGGTGTCAGTGGCAGGAATTATGCCCCATTGTTGGTGTCAGTGGATGGAATAGCGAATAGAATAATGCCCCATTGCTGGTCTCAGTGGCAGTAATTGTGCCCCATTGTTGGTGTCAGTGGGTGGAATAGTACCCCATCATTGGTGTCAGAGGCAGGAATTAAGTCCCATTGTTGGTGTCAGTGGGAGGAATAGTTATTTGTATAAGTAGGAGAAATAAGGGTTGGATAAAGGAAAGAAAAGGGCCACATCAAACCCCTAGGCCCCAGTATGGAGACCACTAGGATAGAGGAAGTGAGCTTTTCAACAAGGAAACACTCAATGCTGTAATGCTTGGTGCAAGCGGCCAATGTCTGTCATGTGAACGTAAACAGAGCGGGAGTATTCGGGCGCGCTTTGGGGGCAGACGAGGCCTAGAGATATGAAAATTACATTAAACAATATTTTAAAAAGTGGTATAAAAAAGACATTAGCCAAAAAAAAAAAAGTATTGAGAAAGTAATTTATCAGAAAACTTTTACAGGGGGATCAAAGTGGAGGAGGGGCAACATTCAACAGGTCTTTTCTTCTGAGACATGCGTATGCTTCTACTTCTTTATCTCAGGATCTACGGCCAGACACTGGATCTCTTCTCTATCCCCTCCAGTGCCCACTGGAGCGCGGCGCTGTGGAGGGGGCAAAAGCAGCTTGCTCAGGCTTTCAGCAGCATGCCGAGAGGCTGAGCCATCTGCCAGTCAAGGCATCTGGGTGGATCCCGACAGTAAAGTCAGGATCTCTCCAGAGCCTGGACCGGCTGAGTGAGGTCACTTGACAGCAGACTTTAACCCGATGCTGGCTAAATACGGGTAATAGCAGTGCAGAACTAAATGCATTCCTGTGACCTACAGGAGAAGTCTAAAGAGCCTTCCAACCAGGCTTTTTCTGACACTTTTTATTTACAAGTTTAAATCAGTATTTTTTGCTACAAAATTACTTAGAACCCCCAAACATTATACATTTTGTTTTATAGCAAAGGCCCTAGAGAATTAAATGGCGGAATACATTTGAATAAAAAAAAAAAAAAAACACACCACAATATATAACCCAATTTTTTTGTATAATGTGAAAGATAATGTTACACCAGGTAAATAGATACCTAACATGTCACACTTTAAAATTTCTCATGCTCAGGAAATGGCAACAAACTATCTCTATAAGCGATATTTATAAACACTTTTACAGGTTAACTGTTTAGAGTAAGGCTCCATGTACACGGGACGCTGGAAATGGCCGTTTAGGAGCAGTTGGGCGTTTTTTCAGAAGCCCCTGAACCCATCTACATTTTATCTTATCTGTCCATGTACACCGGGTCGTTTACAGTCATTTGCAGGCAGTTGAGTTCAGGGACATTTTTTGGAACGCAATTATTTGCGTTCGAACGTGTGTTTCCCGGCGTTCCAAAGGCAGAAACGCGGCCGAACGTGACCAAACGTGACCGAACGTGATGAACGTACGTTCAGCCACGTTATACGTTTTTTTTCTTCCATTCAAAATCAATGGTTCCCTATTGATTTGAATGGAAGGCACACCGCAAGTCGGATGAGGATGATCCGACTTGCGGTGCGACTTGCGCTGTGAGAATCTTGAGGGGGAACTCCATGCCAAAATGGAAATAAAAAACGGCATGGGGGTCCCCCCCAGGTTCCAAACCAGGCCCTTCAGGTCCTGTATGAAATTTGAGGGTAGCCCCCACGCCGAAAAAATGGCGTGGGGTCCCCCCCAAAATCCATACCAGACCCTTATCCGAGCATGCAGCCCGGTAGGGCAGGAAGGGGGAGGGGACGAGCAAGCGCCCCCCCCCTGAACCATACCAGGCCACATGCCCTCAACATGGGGGGTGTTGGTGCTGTGGGGCAGGGGGAGCTCTGCCCTCCCCACCCCAAAGCACCTGCCCCCATGTTGATGGCCATTATCTTTCACAAGGGCCTCATCCCCACAACCCTGGCCGGTGGTTGTGGGGGTCTGTGGGCAGGGGGCTTCTCGATATCTGGAAGCCCCCTTTAACAAGGGGGGCCCCCAGATCCTGGACCCCCTCCCTATGTGAATGGGTATGGGGTACACTGTACCCCTACCCATTCACCCCATAAAAGGCAGTGTATGTAAATAACGACAGGAGACGTTTTGGAAAGTTATTAAAAATATTCATCCGGTCTTCTCCCCCTCCGCTCGCAACGATACCTCGTGTGTGGTGTGATCATCGTTTACATGTGCGTGCGCAACTTACATATGCATTCGCTTCTGCGTGCGAGCAGGAAAGGATGGGGTGCTTTAAATTGATTTTTTTCTCATATTTATTTTACTTTTTATTTTTACACAGTCCCTTTAAAAAAAAAAAAATGTCATCCTTATTTCTATTACAAGGGAATGTAAACTTCCCTTGTAATAGAAATAAGGATGACAGGTCCTTTATGGAGAGATCTGGAGTCAAAACCCCAAATCAATTCTCTATCTTTAAAAGCAAAAGATAGAAAAAAAAATTGCTTTAAAAGAAAAATAAAAATTTACTTCCAACCTGAACCAGAAATGTTGTCATGACGTCGCTCGGGTCCTTCAAGGCCATAGAAGAGATCAAAGAGGATCTACTAAGGGAGCAGCTGGCCGCACCCTTAGATAATTTCTTGGGGGAACTGGCAGAAACAGTAAGCCCGAGGAACGTGGGGAGGGGTTATCCAGTAACCATTTTCGGAAAGAATTCCAGTGGCTCATGAAAAAGCCAGCTGCGAGAATTGGTACCGGGTTATAGAGGATATCTTCAGCCATAATCCCTTTAAACCACATGCAAACTGCAACCTACAGGGGCATAACTACAGGGGTTGCAATTGCAACCAAGCCCCATGCTCCAGGGGGCCTGTGCGGCTCCCCTGTACGCCTGGATAGGAGGGGCGGCGGGGGGCATCATGTAGAGAAATCACTGTCCTCCTTTTTCATCCTTTAGCTGCAGGAGGAAAATGGAGGAGATTGGTTCCTCTGTATGCTGCCCCCGCCACTCCTCCTATCCAGTTCACTTGTGTTCAGGTGTCTCTGGGCCCCTGTGCTGCCCCCCCACACACTGTGCTCCCTCTCCTCTCCTGCCGGCTGCTGCAGGGGATGTGTCACAATAGAGAACCAGGAAGGGGTCGGTAAATATGTAATTTACCAGCTCCTTCCTTTTCTGAATGGACAGAGTCATAGTCAGTGACATTGTAAAAAAAAATAAAATAAAATGATAAAAAATACAATTAAAATACCAAAAAATAAAAACTACTGACACCAGTGGGTGAACTTCCAGGATCGTAAAGGTCGTACTTGCAACCGGGCCCTGGCATTCCACCAAACAAAATAAGGTGAAAGACACACCTTTCTCCTGCGCTCAGAAAACGAGGCTCTCCGACTGCTCTTCCAACAGGACTTTGCAAAAGGCGTCTAAGATGGCTATGGTCTTGCTGCCCTAAAGGACTGGGGCAGTCCAACAGTACTGCAAACAAAAAACACAAAAAGGGCGCACTGACCTAGCGCATTATCCTCAATAATGGTTTAATTGTTGCAACATAAAAATGGCTACTCACAAACGCAGATGAAATCAATCCTATCGGACTCAGAAACAGTAGTCCATACGAAAGTCCATCGTCCTATTAGGATGACGGCTGACGCGTTTCGAGGCCTACGCCTCTTCCTCAGAGCCACTCTCAGTGGGGAGGCCTGCTGCAGAACCTGTGAAAGGGTACCGCTGTGGGACTGTAATCAAGGGCCCCACAACGGGAGTAAAGGGCCCCAGGATCAGTGGGAAGAGCCCCAGACTTGAAGAGAGGGGCCTCGGCCAGGGGTCCAGGGGGCCCTTCATGGTTTCTTGCACTGGGGCCCTGAAGGTTCTAGTTACGCTTCTGGCAAACTATATATACACATGGTGGCTGGCAAGTGGTTAATGCTTATAGGTTGCTTGTTCTGTTTCCAGAATATTCCAACTAGCATTACTAACTGATTGGCTCAGGATGGTCGCATGGTGTTTAGTGCAAACATTATAAAAAAAAAAAAAAGTTTAATAGTAAAAGGGATTGTAAAGGCAGATAGGGCATTCTATGCATACAGATTAAAAAAAAAAAAAAAACTATTTACAGCCCCCCAACCCATCTTTCTCAGCTGCCCGGGACTCCCCTCCTCATTGGCTGAGTCAGCAGCAAGGCACAATTGGCTCCCGCTGCTGTCAAAGTCAGTCAGCCAATCAGGAGAGAAGGGGGGGTGGGGTCGCGGATCCGTGTTTGAATAGACACCAGGAGCTGTCTCGTGGCTCAAGTGCCCCCATAGCAAACTGTTTGCTGTGGGGGCACTTAACAGAAGGGAAAGAGCCAGGAGAGCCGAAGAGGGACCTGAGAAGAGGAGGATCCAGCTTCTCTGTGCAAATCCACTGCACAGAGGAAGTATGTATAACATGTTTATTTAAAAAAAAAAAAAAAAAAAAAAAAGCAGACTTTACAATCACTTTAAAATTCCCCATTAAACCTTAGATGATACTTTGACTTATTTTAGATTTCCTCAGGCTTTGGAATTCACATTGGAGTTTTATTAAGTAATTAGAGGGCCACTTCTGTCCCCTATAAGGGCAGTTTTATTGCAGCTCTGGGGCATAGCGGGAAAACATTGCATGATATCCAGAATCAGCAAGAAGCTGCTTACTCACAATTTCTTCGCCTCCCCCAATTCCACCTTCTTAATCTTTCCAGTGGTTCAGTGATAAAGTGCTGACCTCATTAACACAACAGCAAAATCAAAACTGCAGACAGAAATAAGAAAGCAACGCTGGACCTATGAGGGCGAGACAGCTAAGAATGGGAAAGAAAAAACATTTCCAAGGGCTGAAAATACGTTAAGATCATTATTCTATATATATAGTAGAAGAAATGTGTTATACTTCCTCAGTATCAAGGAGCCAACATATATATATATATATATACACACATACATATATATATATACGCATACATATATATTATATATATATACCTTTTTGTACCAGTACTGATTCTTCCCATTATATACTGGTGTTTACATATTCAAGAAACTACCCAGGGAACGGCTTCTCTTTTCCCATTATTCCAGCATGAAGATTTCTGGATTTTGGGGGTACGTGTTTGCCCGTGTGTTTTACTCCCCATTTCTATCATTTTATTTTTTTCCCTAGCCTCTATTACGCATTTGTTACTTTTCTTCTCCTTTTCATCCTCACATGGTGTTCCCTCTGGAATATGATATCCATTCACATATTCCTGGGGTTGGTTTTAACATCTTTTTCTCCTCTCCCTTGTACAGTGGTGATTGATTGTGTGCATCCCCCACACTTGCCCTATACCCCACAGCTGCATGCGGGTCTATGCCTGGGTCTGTAACACAGCGAGTTTGAATAAAGGTGTTCATAGTTATTATAATGTAATTAATATTAAATGTATTATACGTTTATTTTAATTGATGCTTTATCTCACTTTATGAAGAATAATTTGAAGAGCTCCTGAAGAAGCGCTATGTCACGAAACATGTAGAGCTTTGGACTTTGGTCCAATCAGCGTAACCATACCTGTAGTGTCTATCGTGCGGAATCGTACCCCCCACCTACCAGGGGTGGACACTTAGGGCCTGGTTAGGGTAATTTTCATTATCCAGTGCATGATTTTAATTTTAATATTGATATTAATCTGTATATTTTTTGTAAATGTTCGTATAGGTCAATGAATAAAGTTAATGTAATTATTTTATCAGTGGCTATATAAAGTCCATTTTGTCCTAGTTCCTTATAATTGTTCTGCTTTTTAAACCCCGTACTTCTTATACTTTGCTTATTCACCACCCATATGGTCGCAGCAAAGTAGTGCAGGGACCTTTTCTAAGTCGCGCCGACTTCAATGGGTGCCATTGAAAAAAATGGGCTTTGACTGTGCAACTTTGATGTCCACGTTGCACAAGTGTGAATGGAGCCTAACATGATTGTCTCATCTCTGAGCCGTCATCTCAATCCAGGAAGTAGATGGTGACCCTGGTTGATGCCTAAAGAAACATGGCGCCAAACTTCTAGAGAGAAAAAGCAGAGGAAGGCATCATCTGGGGGAGCAGTTTGATCTCTGTGAGAGGTAATAAATACCAGGAAAGGGTTATATTGACACGTTACTTTGTATTCCTGAACTTTAAGTGTTAGTAAACCCACAAAATAAAATCAGTCTGTATATGCAGTAAAGCATGCTTGTTATACTCACTGTGGAGCCTAAGGGGTTCATCTTCTGCATTGTGTAAAAAGGCTGTTTGATCCTGTCTTCTCTGATCCCCCCCCTTCTTCCACTGTCCCCAAACCATCTCCTTATAGAACAGAACCTTGGAGTCACTCTGCACATGCTCAGTTTGGTGTGTTTTGCTGAAGAGGATTTTTTTTTTGTGGGAGGGTGCATGCAATCAGCACCGGGCCAATCAGCACTGTCCAGACAAGGGGTCAGGGGTCATGCAGCCTTATAGGACAGTCAGAGGAGAATGAAAACTCCTCCTACAAGCTTTAACTAGACACTGATAGAAGTCACAAGACTGCTATATACTGCTGAGAAAATACCTTTTCAGTTTATATTTACTGAAAGGATTGCATTTCCATGTTCTGTGTACTGTGGGAGACCAAATGTAGTGAGTGCAAGCTCCTGGGTTTACTAACACTTTACCATCTCTGATGCTAGCTCTGCTTTAACCACTTGCCGACCGCCGCAAGTACATTTATTGCGGCAGTCAGCCCCTCCTGGGCAAAGCGACGTAGTACTAGTACGTAGGCTCGCCAAGGAGCCTGTAGGGGGCAAGCGTGCGCCGCCGGAGGCGCTCCCGCCCCCGCTCATTCACGGCCATCCCCGCACGAGTGACCGGCGGCTCCAATGTCCGTCCCTCGCTGGAGAGGGAGAAAGGCAGGCAGCTGATGTAAACAAAGCCGAATGTCATTCTTCCTGGTGTAACAGCAGAGATCATACGATCCTGCTATGCAGGATCGTATGTCTCTATAGTTACATCAAATGCCACGCCCCTTAAAAGTTAGAAACACGCCCCTAGGGACACACTTAACCCCTGGATCTCTAATAAAGTTAACCCCTTCCCCTGCCAGTGTCATTTTTACAGTAACAGTGCATATGTATAGCACTGATTACTGTAGTAATGTCACTGGTACCCCTAAAAGTGTCAAAAATGTTAGCCAGGGGTCCAATCTGTCCGCCGAAATGTTGCAGTACCGCAAAAAAAAAAAATTGCAGATCGCCACCATTACTAGTCAAAAAAAAAAAAACAATAAAAATGACAAATCTTTCCCTTAGTTAGTAAACGCAATAACTTTTGCGCAAACCAATCAAAATACACTTATTGCGATTTTTTTTTACCAAAAATATGTAGCAGAAAGCAAATTGGCCAAAAATGATAAAAAATTTTGATTTTTACATTTTTTGGGGGGGAATTTCATATAAAAAAAATGTGAAAAATATTGTTATTTTTTCAAAATTTTCGCTCTTTTTTTGTTTATAGCGCAAAAAGTAAAAATCGCACAGGTGATCAAATACCACCAAAAGAAAGCTCTGTTTGTGGGGAAAAAAGGACGTAAATTTCGTTTGGGTACAGCATTGCATGACCGCGCAATTGTCAGTTAAATTCGCACAGTGCCGAATCGCAAAAAGTGGCCCAGACGTAAGACAGCAAAATCCTCCGGAGGTAAAGTGGTTAAGGAACTGCTAAGGGATTTAAAAAAAATTATAACATACGAGTTTTGGGTGGGCCGAGAGTTCCAAAATTAAAAAATGAGGTATGACGTCCTTTGAATATAAAACAATGGTTTGCTGAGGGTGTACCTGAGATGATTGGGATGATCTCAGCATTTCAAATCCATCTAGAAACTAAGAGTTTTCGGTGAGGTGGCAGAGGCTGGGCATGCTGAGACAAGCTGGTTTTCCTCTACATGACTTCCTACATACAGATGTCTATCCATAGGATGAGACACAGGATTCACCAGTTCTCGGGGTCGGGTTCCTGTTGTTCCCTCACCAGTTTCCCAGAAGTAGTCCAGCTCAAGCAGAGTCACGGGAGGGGGAAGGAATCTCAAGGATAAGCGAGCCGCTGATTGCTCACCCTGCAGGATGTGAGGGCAGCTCACCACACTGATTCAACAGATGTTTCACTGCTGGGAAAACATTACTAAATAACCAAAAGGAGAAACCTCAAGAGGGTGAGATCACCTGGGGCAGCATTGCCGGCCCTTCTGTCACATGGATTCCACCAAGAAAAATGGGCTTGTTTGTCGGCTAAATGAGACTTACGTTCTTCTGACAAGACGGACGATGACTGGACTCCCCCAAAGGTGGTCCTCACCAATAAAAGTCCATCTGGGGAAAACCCAGACAACAAAGACGCAGTAGACAACGTAGACCAGGAATCCTCAAACTACGGCCTTCCAGCTGTTGCAGAACTACACATCCCATGAGGCATTGTACAACTCTGCCATTCACAGACATGACTAGGCATGATGGGAATTGTAGTTCCTGAACAACTGGGAGGGCCATAGTTTGAAGACCCCTGACATAGACTATCAAACGTGTAAGGTTTTGCACTTGGGGACTAAAAACATAAAAGCACAATACACTTAAGGCCTCTTTCACACGGTCCGCCTCCGTAGGCAGATCCGTGTTGCTCAGCGGGGATCGATCCGCGATCCCCGCTGAGCCAGCGGATGACAGCTCCGTCTCCGCTTGCAGTGCGGATAGGGAGGTGTCTCAGCCCCCGCTGCTCTCTATGGGGGATCGGATGAGAGCGGACCGCCTGTCCGCTCTCATCCGATCCGATCACTGAACGGATGGAAAAATAGGGGGTCTCCGCTGACACCCGCTGCCCCATAGAGCTGCATGGAGGATCCGATCAGATCCGCCTATAAAACTAACAGGCGGATCTGATCGGATCGCCCGTGTGAAAGAGCCCTTAGGAGGGGAACCTTTGGGGGAATCAAAAATGGAGAAAGATCTGGGAGTCTTGGTTGATGATAGATTAGGCAATAGCATGCAATGTCAAGTGGCAGCTGCCAAAGCCGGCAGAATATTAGCATGCATAAAGAAAGGGATGTATTCCAGAGATAAGACTATAATCCTTCCACTTTATAAAACTCTGGTCCGACCGCATCTGGAGTATTCTGTCCAGTTCTGGTCGCCAGTCCTCAGGAGGGATGTGTTGGAGCTGGAGAGAGTCCAGAGAAGGGCAACTAAACTAATTAGGGGATTGGAGGACCTAAATTATGAAGAGCGTCTGCAATCGCTTGATTTATTCTCCCTGGAGAAGTGACGCCTGAGAGGGGACATGATAGCAATTTATAAATATCTCAATGGTGATCTCGGCATAGAAAAACAGCTATTCAGTCGAAGGGATTGCATGAGGACAATACAATGCGATTAGAGGAGAAGCGTTTTAACCTCAGGCAACGTGGGGGGTTCCTTACTGTTAGGGCTACAAGATTGTGGAATTCTCTACCACAAGAGGTGGTTTCTGCGGGTAGTATGGTGGCTTTCAAAAGACTCTTAGACGTACATCTCAAGGAACAGAACAGTCAGGGGTATGCGAGATGATTACAGCCACACACACCTACACAGGTTGAACTGGATGGACTATTGTCTTTATTCAACCTCACCTACTATGTAACTATGAAAAAGACAATGGCCCACCCAATCCTGCCAGACTTGGTGCTTTCTGGCTCTTGTTGAGAATCTGGACATAGGGAGCAATGGCCAAATACAAGGTCAAAAGAAAGGGAGAGGGAATACCCCAGATCACCACTAATGTAACACCCTGATATAACAGTCAAATGAAGTTAGCGTGGTAGGCTAACGAAACATGTCAGCACCCGGTCATCCTCACTGACATTTCTTGGGGTGGTAATCAGCCTACATGCACACTGTAACTACCTGTGGGTATACGGGTTGAGGTGGCTTTTTGAAGCCGGTGTAGTGATATCAACATCTATTGCAGCAATTCACAGAATGGACCGAAGTACCTTCATACATGCACAGAGTGGTGAGTGGATATCGGCATCTCTTATATGAACTCTCTCACCCAGGATTGAGCAATTGGCTTGTTTAACCGGTTGCCGACCGCCACACGACAATATATGTCGGTAGTCAGCCCCGGCCAGGCAAAGTGACGTATATATACGTCACTAGTCTGTCACTTGCTTGGGAGCCAATAGCGGGCGGGCGCGCTCCCGCCCCGGCTCGTTCCCCAGCAAGTCCGTGCGTGTGCCGGCGGACCCGATGTCCGCCGGTCACTCGCCGATCGTCGGTGCAGAGGGAGAAAGGCAGGCGGCTGATGTAAACAAAGCCGCCTGTCATTCTCCCCTGTGTAGAAACAGTGATCATACGGTTCTACTATGTAGGACCGTTGATCACTGTTCCTACACTTCAAGCCACAGCCAATCACAGTAAGAATCACGCCCCTAGGGACACACATAACCCCTCCCTCTCAAATAAAGTTAACCCCTTCACTACCAGTGTCATTTTGCAGTAACAGTGCATATGTATAGCACTGATTAGTGTAGAAATGTCACTGGTACCCCCAAAAGTGTCAAAAATGTCAGTCAAGGGTCCGATCTGTCCGCCGCAATGTCGCAGTACCGCAAAAATAAAAACAGCAGATCTCCGCCATTACGCGTTAAAAAAAAAAACACCAAAAATGACAAAAATCTTTCCATTAGTTAGTAAACGCAATAACTTTTGCGCAAACCAATCAAAATACGCTTTTTGCAATTTTTTTTTACCAAACATATGTAGCATAAAACAAATTGGCCAAAAATGTTAAAAAATTTTGATTTTTAAATTTTTTTTGGGGAATTTCATATAAAAAAAATGTGAAAAATATTGTTGTTTTTGCAAAATTTACGCTCTTTTTTTGTTTATAGCGCAAAAAGTAAAAATTGCACAGGTGATCAAATACCACCAAAAGAAAGCTCTGTTTGTGGGGAAAAAAGGACGTCAAATTCATTTAGGTACATCGTCGCACGACCGCGCAATTGTCCGTTAAAGTCACGCAGTAAAAAAAAAAAATCGCAAAAAAAAAACCCTGGTCAGGAAGGGGGTAAAATCTTCCGGGGCTTAAGTGGTTAACTGCTTTAATCTTAGCCATGGACAGCTTAAATGCTGTATGATATCCCAGACACCCCTGAATTGAAGCCAGTGCAGTGACACAGGTATATCTTGCAGCAATCTACAGCACGGATGGATGTCCTTTACATGTGTACAGAGTGGTGAGTGATGTCGGCATCTCTTTATTTGGACTCCTTCATTCAGGATTGGACGATCAGCCTACTTTCCTGATACAGCTGATTGTTTGTATGCGGAGTGATACCTCTGACACTTACTAACCTATCGAGGATCTAACTACACTGTTGCCTCAAAGTGAAGCCTATAGCCTCCTATACATCCATAACCGCACATGAACCATGCAATCCTTATGAAATTCTCATACGGTTTGAAGATGTATTAATGGACTTCTACTTATTACTTACATTCCATTATTTGGTACTATTACCTATCCTTTCCGAATGAATGTTGCCTGCATGGTTTTGGGTAATGCATGTTGATTATCTCCCCCTGATAAGGCTACGTTCACATGTGGGCATAGCAGATCGCGGGCAGAATCACTGCGATTCTGCCCGCGATCCGGAACTCATTGCAAATCGCGGGAGGCCTGTGCGATGCCCGTGATTTGCAATGGCACCCCAAACGCTGTGCAATGTTGCCGCGAATCGCGGTAACATTGCGCAAACAGAATTGCGGGACGCATGACGCACAAAAGAAGCTATTGTACATTTTTTGGGGCGTCATGCGTCCCGCGATTCTGTTTGCGCGATGTTACCCCGGATTTCCGGATCGTGGGCAGAATCGCAGTGATTCTGCCTGCGATCCGCTACGCCCACATGTGAACGGTAGCCTATGTGCTCTTTCACACGGCCGCTCCGCTTGTCCGCAAATCATCCTATTTTTTTGCGGATGATTTGCGGACATAATGTAAGTCAATGGCATTGCGGATGTCAGCGGAATACCATCCGCTGACATCCGATTTTCCTCCTTTCAGTTCTGTTCCGTTTTTTGGAATGGAACAGAACCCTATTTTTTCATCCATTCAAAAAACGGAAAGGAAGGAAAATCGGATGTCAGCGGTGTCATCCGCTGACATCCGCAATGCCATATACTTACATTATGTCCGCATATCATCCGCAAACGGATGGGATGATATGCGGGCATACAAGTGTCATCCGTGTCCGTGAAAAAAAAAAAAAAAAAAAAAGTCACGCAGCGGACTAAAGCAGCGGAGCAGCCGTCTGAAAGAGCCCTTAGACAACATTGTCTGGTTTTAATTGTCTGGGCTGCAATTACAGCTCTTGGTGGTCAGTTTGTTGTTTTTTATTATTGGTTAATAAAGCTACATTTCATATTCTCTGTGTGTTCACATTCAACCTTCTTACTGGTGAATCTGCATCTAGCAGATTTCACATCCTCCCCCCCCCCCCTCCTTTTTCAAATACAAGGTCAGCCATTACCTGAAAACAATGGCCCAAAGAGGTTGTAAACCACGGGAAGAGGAAAAAAAAAAAAAACTTGTAAGACAAAGGCATAATGTGTAGTGAGCATCGCATACTAGCTCATTATAAAATACTTACCTTAGAATGAAGCCCTTCCAGCGGCGCCTGCACACCGCTGAGACGGCTGGCATCTTCCTGGTGTTTCTTCCAGGTTCGCGGGCTCCAGCGCTGTGAGTGTCCAGAGCCGCGATAATGTCACTCTTGCATGCACGGCAGCCGCAGTTTACGGCACAGGCTCTGAAGGGTCCAGCTTGGTAAGCTGGACCTTCAGAGCGCTTGTGCCAATGACGTCATAAGGTGGATGCACTCTGAATATCTCCTAAACTGTGCAAGTTCAGGAGATATTCACAGTACCTACAGGTAAGCCTTGTTATAGGCTTACCTGTAGGTACATGTGGTGTAACAGCTTACACAACCACTTCAAAAACTGGAGTGTGCAAAATCTGGCGCACCTGTGCATTAGAGCTGCACGATTAATCGTATGAAAATCGCGATCTCGATTCACCCCCCCTGACGATCTGAACTTGACATATGCTCGATTCTTTGCATAGCTGCATAGCAGAGAGAACAGCTGTGGAAAAAAAAAAAAAAAGCCTTGGCAAATGCCTATCAGCAAGTCTCCCAGTAACTATAAACAAAAATGATTACATTGTATCTTTTCCTTCCCTCTGCCAGGGAGAAAGGAAGTTTAACCTCTTAAAGACTAGAACTTTTTCTGACACTTGTTACATGCAAGTTAAAATCATTTTTTTTTTGCTAGAAAAGTACTTAGAACCCCCAAACATTTTATAAATTTTTTTAGCAGAGACCCTACAGAATAAAATGGCGATTGTTGTAATATTTTATGTCACACTGTATTTGCGCAGCAGT
This sequence comes from Pelophylax lessonae, assembly GCF_965119305.1. Classification (NCBI taxonomy): domain Eukaryota; kingdom Metazoa; phylum Chordata; class Amphibia; order Anura; family Ranidae; genus Pelophylax; species Pelophylax lessonae. The sequence goes on from NC_138778.1 coordinate 23,046,718, forward strand.
CTTTCAAACACAATTAATAGACTTTAATGAATAAAAAAAAAAAAAAAAACGTAATAGTAAAGTTATTCCAATTTTTTTTTCTTACACAGAGAATCGTGAGAGAATCGTGATCTTTATTCCAAGCTAAAAAATCGTGATTCTCATTTTGGCCAGAATCGTGCAGCTCTACTGTGCATAGAAACCAGGCAAGTTTTCATGTCATGACATAGCATACATACAAGCAGTATGAGACATTCAAAAAGGGCTTATAAACCATAACAACAATAAAATTGATTACCTTCAGTAACCGTGAGAGCCGGTTCACACTAATCCGACTCAAAGTCGCCCCGACTTCGGGCGACTTTGAAGTCGCCCGTGCAGCACGACTTCATCGCGGCTTGCAAATGACTTCTCATAATAGAAGTCAATGCAAGTTGCTCCGACTTTGCCAAAAAATAGTGCAGGAACCTTTTTCTAAGTTGGAGCGACTTGAGTCGCTCTGATTAGAACAGTTCCATTGCACAGCATTAGGAGCTACTTGTCAGGCGACCAAGTCGCCTGACAAGTCGGAGTAGTGTGGACCGGCTCTTAAGGAGCATACACAAGTGGAGCGGGCCTCAATCACAAATAAAATCAGTAAAAATCACAACATGGACCCTCGTTGAGTCCTGGCCCGCTTGTTGCAGGGCTCTGCCATATGCGGGGTCCATGTGGGTATATGGAACCCCAAAGGAGTCACAAAGGGACGGGTGGAGATATCCACCTCAGAGACAAAAAAGAGAAGAGAAGAAAGGAGAGACAGTAGGCAGAGGGGAGAAGTAACGACAGAGAATGGTAGAGGAAAGAAGAGAACCTCAGGACCGTGAGAGACAAGCTCTTGGTGTCGATTATGCAGCAGTTCCAATGCGGCTTATACAGAGTAACCTATGCAGCCCACTACCGTCTATAGCTGTCCAGCCCGGGGGTCCCCCTCTAAGTATCTAAGCCATGGTTTCAAGACCTTTTCAAAAAGTTGCATCTTATCATCGAGTATGGCCGAAAGGCGCTCATTGATCATTAACCAAGACAATTTTGCCTTTAGTAAGTCGAAGGGTATAGTAGATGACTTCCATGACCGTGCCATCACTATCCTGGCCGCCACAAATATAAATCGAATTTGTAATTTGGCCCCCTTAGGGGCATTTACGCACCATATCCCCCAATAATGCATGTCTCGGGGATTTCTACAAATTCACCTGTGTCAAGGAATAAATAAAATTGTACACCCGTATCCAATATCGTCTCACCTTAGGGCACTGCCACCACACATGGAATGCGGTGCCCGGTTGACCACAGCCCCGGAAGCAAAGTGCAGAAGCCCCCGGGAGATACGCTGCCAACCTAGTGGGGACCATATACCACCTCAAGAGAACTTTGTAGTTGGCTTCAATTACGGAGGTGTTAATCAGGGCCCTAGAAGCAGTGCAAGTTAACTTATGCCATTCTTCCAGCTCCAGAGTTTCCTTTAAGTCTCCCTCCCATTTCTCCATATAGGCCAATTTCCTAGAATCAGAGGTTGTAAGGATAGTGTAGATTTCTGAGATATGACCCTTTAGCTTATCAAACTTTTCACATAGATATTCCATGTCCTACAGGCAAGGTCAGACATACGTTATGTTTTGACATAATGTGTTATTTGAGAAAACTGAAAGCATTCGGAGACAGGCATTTGCAGTTTATCGATCAAAGTTCACTTGATGTACAGACTCATAAGGTTTGTTTGTTTTTTTAACTTAAAGTGGTTGTAAGGCCCCGTTCACACAGGGGCGATCCGACTTCGGGGGGCGACCTCCGAGGACTTCATAACATTGAAGTCTATAACGGTCGCCTCCGGGTCGCCCCAAAGAAGCTCCGGACCCTTTTTCTAAGTCGGAGCGACTTGTGTCGCTCCTATTAGAACGGGTCCACAGCTTCTCTATGGAAGGCGACCTACGGCGACCTGTGAGGCGACCAGGTCGCCTCACAGGTGGCCTTAGTGTGAACGGGGACTAAAGCCCTAAAGTTTTTCACCCTAAAGTAATAAAGTCTCAATTTTTATGTTTAATAATAAAAAAGCATGTCATACTTACCCTCTCGGTGTAGTGGTTTTGCACAGGGAAGCCCAAAGCCTCCTCTTCTCAAGTCCCTCTCTGGCACTCCTGGCTCCTCCGTCCTGTTGAGTGCCCCCACAGCAAGAAGCTTGCTATGGGGGCACCTGAGACGAGCTGTAGCTCCGTGCAACCATTCAGACATGGAGCTGCGGCCCGGCCCTGCCCCCTCTCCCTCCTCGTTGGCTCATTGATTGGTAAAAACTAAGAAATGGAGGCACACTGCAGCAACGTGGCACAGGGAAAGATTGTTGACGCATCCGCTGATGTTATGAGCACGATTTTCTCGTGTGAAACGCGTCAATCTTTCCCTGTGTCTCTTGTTCTGGCTTGGTGACAAAGAATTTTCACATTTGGACATTACTGCAGTGTCCCGCCATATCTTCGTTTTTTTCCATACATGTTCCCGGTGGCGAGCCTACAGCTGTCGGCATTCATCGATTGCCTGAGCGGTATCCAGATTGCTATTTCACTGACTGATTGACAGCAGCGGGAGCCAATGGCACTTCCCTGCTGTCTCAGCCAAAGAGGAGTGAGAGACTTGGACAGCCGATTCTCTCGTACAACAATGCTGGATCAAAAAAGGGCTCAGGTAAGTAGTAGGGGGGCTGCCGCACTCAGAAGGCTTTTTTATCTTCATGCATAGAATGCGTGAAGATAAAAAACCTTCAGCATTTACAACCACTTATATGCATTCTATGCATTAGGGTTTTCTGAAAAATAAGATGGTGCAAAACAAAAACAATGGCAGCCAGGCTTTTTCCGTGTTATTTTAGTGTTTCTGATCATGCGTGGTCTTTGTCTATCGATTTTTAGCAGACTCATACTGTACTGATTAAACGATTGTTATTCGCTAGGCTATCGTACGACAAAAGTTTTCGTGTTCGTCCCTTCAGAGTTTGTTGGACAAAATGTCGTGATCGGCTGTCGAAAGCTGTGTACCAACGATCAGATTATCGTGCGATCAAGTTGAAAGCGATATTTTTCGTACGATTATCTGAACGTGTGTACGAGGCATGAGCCGAGATAATCCATCCACCTCACAGGTGTGACATATCAAGATGCTGATTAGACAGCATGATTATTGCACAGGTGTGCCTTAGGCTGCCCACAATAAAGGCCACTATAAAATGTGCACTTTTATCACACAGCACAATGCCACAGATGTCCCAAGTTTTGAGGGAGCGTGCAATTGGCATGCTGACTTCAGGAATGTCCACCAGAGCTGTTGCCCGTGAATTGAATTGGGCAGTACATCCAACCGGTCTCACAACCGCAGACCACGTGTAACCACACCAGCCCAGGACCTCCACATCCAGCATCTTCACCTCCAAGATGGTCTGAGACCGGCCACCCCGACAGCTGCTGCAACAATCGGTTTGCATAACCAAAGAATTTCTGCACAAACTGTCAGAAACCGTCTCAGGGAAGTTCATCTGCATACTCTTCGTCCTCATCGGGGTCTCCACCTGACTGCAGTTCCTCGTCGTAACCGACTTGAGTGGGCAAATGCTCACATTCAATGGCGTCTGGCACTTGAGAGATGTTCTCTTAACGGATGAAACCCGGTTTTTACTGTACAGGGCAGATGGCAGACAGCATGTATGGCGTAGTGTGGGTGAGCGGTTTGCTGAGTTCAACGTTGTGGATGGAGTGGCCCATGGTGGCGGTGGGGTTATGGTATGGGCAGGCGTATGTTATGGATGAAGAGGCCCATGGGGGCGGTGGGGTTATGGTATGGGCAGGCTTATGTTATGGATGGAGTGGCCCATGGGGGCGATGGGGTTATGGTATTATGCAGATGTATGTTATGGATGGAGTGGCCCATGGGGGCGGTGGGGTTATGGTATGGGCAGGCTTATGTTATGGATGGAGTGGCCCATGGGGGCGATGGGGTTATGGTATTATGCAGACGTATGTTATGGATGGAGTGGCCCATGGTGGCGGTGGGGTTATGGTATGGGCAGACGTATGTTATGGATGGAGTGGCCCATGGTGGCGGTGGGGTTATGGTATGGGCAGGCGTATGTTATGGATGGAGTGGCCCATGGGGGCGGTGGGGTTATGGTATGGGCAGGCTTATGTTATGGATGGAGTGGCCCATGGGGGCGGTGGGGTTATGGTATGGGCAGACGTATGTTATGGATGGAGTGGCCCATGGGGGCTGTGGGGTTATGGTATGGGCAGACGTATGTTATGGATGGAGTGCCCCATGGTGGCGGCGGGGTTATGGTATGGGCAGGCGTATGTTATGGATGGAGTGGCCCATGGTGGTGGTGGGGTTATGGTATGGGCAGGCGTATGTTATGGATGGAGTGGCCCATGGTGGTGGTGGGGTTATGGTATGGGCAGGCGTATGTTATGGATGGAGTGGCCCATGGTGGTGGTGGGGTTATGGTATGGGCAGACGTATGTTATGGATGGAGTGGCCCATGGTGGCGGCGGGGTTATGGTATGGGCAGGCGTATATTATGGACAAGGAACACGGGTGCATTTTATTGATGGCATTTTGATGGCAGAGATACTGTGACGAGATCCTGAGGCCCATTGTTGTGCCATTCATCCACGACCATCACCTCATGTTGCAGCATGATAATCCCCATGGTGCAAGGATCTGTACACAATTCCTGGAAGCTGAAAACATCCCAGTTCTTTCATGGCCAGCATACTCACCGGACATGTCACCCATTGATTTTTGGGATGCCCTGGATCGGCGTATACGGCAGCGTGTTCCAGGTCCTCCAATATCCAGCACTTCGTACAGCCATTGTAGAGGAGTGGACCAACATTATACAGGCAACAATCACCAACCTGATGAACTCTATTCCAAGGAGATGGGTTGCACTGCGTGAGGCAAATGGTGGTCACACCAGATACTGACTGGTATTCGGACCCCCCCAATACAGTAAAACTGCACATTTTAGAGTGGCCTTTACTGTGGGCAGCCTAAGGCACACCTGTGCAATAATCATGCTGTCTAATCAGCATCTTGATATGTCACACCTATGAGGTGGATGGATTATCTCAGCAAAGGAGAAGTGATCACTAACACAGATTTAGACAGATTTGTGAACAATATTTGAGAGAAATCGGCCTTTTGTGTACATAGAAAAGGTCTTCGATCTTTGAGTTCAACTCATGAAAAATGGGGGCAAAAACAAAAGTGTTGCGTTCTTATAATTTTGTTCAGTGTATATAGAACACCATTGGCAGATATCTCCCATAGACACGCTTCATCACCTGTATACCCACACTGTGACTTCCCCTGAAACTGCTGCAGCAGAGGCCATCACTCCAGGGACACCATGAGACGCGGACACATGACTGCCTAAGAGACGGTACAGGGTAGTCATGTGTACAATCACATGGTACTGCCCACAGACACCGGGGGTGGGGTACGGGGGCAATACAAAGTCTGCAGCTAAGCCGTGTACAGAAGACCTCTGCAATTCTCCTCACTCATTTTATACACTGACCTGCCTGTGCCAGGTGCCATATAAATTATTCATCGCCAGGGGTTCTCTACTACCAAACTTCTACAGTCTTAGCCACCTCAATCGCAGCCTAAAGCGGAGTTCCACCCGTTTTTGTGTGTAATAAAAGTCAGCAGCTACAAAAAGTGCAGCTGCTGGCCTTTAATAAAAACACATACTTCGCTGTCCTACAATCCAGCAATGCGGCCAGTGGGAGCCCCAAATCTCTCCCTCTTCTCCCCGCAGCGCCGGCATCACTAGTGTGTGGCTGTTAAAGCTGCAAAGGGTGGGCCAACTCAATACTGAACCCTATGGACTAAGACTGGGATGCCATTAAAGTTCATGTGCGTGTAAAGGTAGGCAATATAATGTATGTGTATATATATATATATATATATATATACACACACACACATTACAGACCAAAAGTTTGGACACACCTTCTCATTCAAAGAGTTTTCTTTATTTTCATGACTATGAAAATTGTAAAGTCACACTTCAAGAGGTAGTCACCTGAAATGGTCTTCACTTCACAGGTGTGCCCTGTCAGGTTTAATAAGTGTGATTTCTTGCCTTATAAATGGGGTTGGGACCATCAGTTGTGTTGTGCAGAAGTCAGGTGGATACACAGCTGATCGTCCTACTGCATAGACTGTTAGAATTTGTATTATGGCAAGAAAAAAGCAGCTAAGTACAGGAAAACGAGTGGCCATCATTACTTTAAGAAATGAAGGTCAGTCAGTCCGAAAAATTGGGAAAACTTTGAAAGTGTCCCCAAGTGCAGTCACAAAAACACATCAAGCGCTACAAAGAAACTGGCTGACATGCGGACCGCCCCAGGAAAGGAAGACCAAGAGTCACCTCTGCTGCGGAGGATAAGTTCATCCGAGTCACCAGCCTCAGAAATCGCAGGTTAACAGCAGCTCAGATTAGAGACCAGGAGAATGGCACACGGAGTTCTAGCAGCAGACACATCTCTAGAACTGTTAAGAGGAGACTGTGTGAATCCGGCCTTCATGGTAGAATATCTGCTAGGAAACCACTGCTAAAGAAAGGTAACAAGCAGAAGAGACTTGTTTGGGCTAAAGAACACAAGGAATGGACATTAGACCGGTGAAAATCTGTGCTTTGGTCTGAAGAGTCCAAATTTGAGATCTTTGGTTCCAACCACCGTGTCTTTTTGCGACGCAGAAAAAGTGAATGGATGGACTCTACATGCCTGGTTCCCACCGTGAAGCATGGAGGAGGAGGTGTGATGGTGTGGGGGGTGCTTTGCTGGTGACACTGTTGGGGATTTATTCAAAATTGAAGGCATACTGAACCAGCATGGCTACCACAGCATCTTGCAGCGGCATGCTATTCCATCCGGTTTGCGTTTAGTTGGACCATCATTTATTTTTCAACAGGACAATGACCCCAAACACACCTCCAGGCTGTGTAAGGGCTATTTGACCAAGAAGGAGAGTGATGGGGGTGCTGCGCCAGATGACCTGGCCTCCACAGTCACCAGACCTGAACCCAATCCAGATGGTTTGGGGTGAGCTGGACCGCAGAGTGAAGGCAAAAGGGCCAACAAGTGCTGAGCATCTCTGGGAACTCCTTCAATACTGTTGGAAGACCATTTCAGGTGACTACCTCTTGAAGTGTGACTACAATTTTCATAGTCATGAAAATAAAGAAAACTCTTTGAATGAGAAGGTGTGTCCAAACTTTTGGTCTGTACTGTGTGTGTATATATATATATATATATATATATATATATATATATATATATATATAGCACCCCCATCCCTCTGTGCTCGCTCACAGAAGCAAAAGCATACTTAAAGTGGAGTTCCACCCTCATTTTATACTTACCTCCATCTTCTCGCTCCGGGTCACCTGAAAAATGGCTAATCGCATTTTTTTTTTACTTACCTCGTAGCGAAGAAAATATACTTACCTTACTTCCTTCTTCCTCGGCCGCGGCCCGTCGTCACTTCCTGGCTCTGCAATAATTCCTGGGAGCTGAAAGTCATCGCTCCCAGGAATCATTGCGCCTGCACCGGCCCCGATGTCACTTCTGGGGCGCGCGCGTCATCCCCTTCTAAACAGCTTCTGGGCATGCCCAGAAGCTGTGGAGGGATGACGCGCGCGCCCCAGAAGTGACGGCGGGGCCGGCACAGGGCATCGTGGGACCGAAGAAGGCGGAAGAGGACGCGCTGGCTTCAAGCTGCCCACATCTGAGATGGCAGCGCTGGACAAGACTTTTTCAAGGTAAGTATTTGTCCTAACAGGTAAGTGCAACCCGGGACAGATCAGAGGCTAGCCATTGTGGAATGCACTAGCCCTGACTGTCCCGGGGGTATTTAAAAAAAAAAAAAAATTCCAGGGTGGAACTCCGCTTTAACTTGCAGCCACATATGTAAGCGTTGTTCGCACCACACCAATGAGAAATCACCGCAATTGTTATAGCGAGAGCAACAATTCTAGCCCTAGAACTCCTCTGTAACTCTAAACAGATAACCTGAAAAGACGTTTAAAGCGTCACCTATGGAGCATTTTAAGCACCATAGTTTGCCACCATTCCATGAGCGTGTGCAACTTTAAAGTGTAACACGTTAGGTATCTATTTACTCGGTGTAACATCATCTTTCACATTTTACAAAAAAATGGTGGTATTATATTGTGTTTTTTTGTATCCATTAACCATTTCCTGACCGTATACTGTATATATACAGCGGCAAGGCGGCTCCCCTTTGCAGGTACTAGGGATCGACCTATTATGGACGGGGCCGATATGCATATATCGGAATCGGCCCCGGAGGTTACTGATATTGCCGATATTTCAAGAAAGTGCTTGTACCGGAGTGATGCCTGAAGCTAGAGGCATCACTCCGGTCCCGACGGTCGGCTGTCTTGTAATGACAACTGATACGGCTGAGAAGCCGCTCGGCTGTCACTACAAGGAGCGGGAGGGGACGTCCTCCCCCCTCCCGCCGCCTTCTGCAGCTTGCCCGGGTCTCCCATCCCACCGGGAGACCCGGGCAACCAGCCTGCACGGCCGCCGGAGACCTGATCAAAGCCTCATTCGGCTCTGATCGGGTCTCAATGCAAAAACCCACTCGGCGCCAGATTAAAAAAAATGACAGCATTCAAAACAGCCAAACTTGGAGAGGTGTAGCTCTTATCCTGGGACGCCGTCATATGACGGCGCACCAGAACAGCGCGGAGCGGCGATCGTGACCGCGCCGTGTTGCTAGGACCCGGTGCGATCCCGATCTCGGTAAAGAGTCAATGACATGACTCTTTACCCATGTGTCAAATCACAGCCGGTCACATGTAAATGAGGAAGTGCCGTTATTCGGATCTCCTCGCCTCACACTGTCAGTGTGTCAGGCCAGGAGAGCCGATCAGCGGCTCCTCCTCATAGGGGAGACAAAAACAAGCAATCAGTACCCTGATTACATAAAATGGAAATAAAGTGCCAGTTACTGCCCAGCATCAGTGCCCACAGTGCCCGCCATCAGTTCCCACAGTGCCCACGATCAGTGCCCATAGTGCTGCCAGTCAGTGCCCATCAGTGCCTGGTCGTCTAGGCACTGACTGGCAGCACTATGGGCACTGATGGTAGTGTCCATCAGTGCCACCCGTCAGTGTCCCACAGTGTTGCCGCCTCTCAGTGTCCATCAGTGTCACCTCTATGTGCTCATCCGTGCCGCCTATCAGTGCCACCTCATCAGCGCACATCAGTGAAGGAGAAAAATTTACTCACAGAAAATAAGAAAAACTTTTTTTTTTTCAAAATTTTCTGTCTTTTTTCTTTTTGTAAGAAATAAAAAACCCAGAGGTGATTAAATACCACCAAAAGAAAGCTCTATTTGTGTGAAAAAAAAATGATAAAAATGTCACATGGGTACAATGTAGCATGACCGCGCAATTGTCATTCAAAGCGTGAGAGCGCTGAAAGCTGAAAATTGGCCTGGGCAGGAAGGGGGTGAAAGTGCCCGGTAAGCAAGTGGTTAAAGTGTCACTAAACCCACATCATAAAAAATGATAAATAAAAGGAGTGTTACATGCTGATCCCCGTCATTAATAGAAATAAAAATTCCAGTATACATCCCATAGTTTGTAGACGCGATAACTTTTGCGCAAACCAATCAATATACACTTATTATACCAATATACATTTATTGGGATTTTTTTTTTTACCAAAAATACGTAGCAGAATACACACTGGCCTAAATTAATAAAAATTAGAGTTTTACATTTTTTTATTGTTATGTTTTATAGCAGAAAGTAAAAAAAAATTTTTTTTTTTTTTTTTAAATTGTTACTTTTTTTTTTGTTTATAACGTAAAAAATAAAAACCACAGCAGCGATTAAATACCACCAAAAGAAAGCTCTATGTGTGAGAAAAAGGTCATTCATTTTATTTATGTGCAGCGTCGCACGACCGCGCAATTGTCAGTTAAAGTGATGCAGTGCCGAATCGCAAAAAAAAAAAAAATCACAATTAATGGGGGGTAAAACCTTCCAGAGGTCAAGGGGTTCAACTATGTAATAAAAATAGAATTTTTTTTATTATAAAATATTACATTGGGGCCCCACTGATGTATTCCAATGACAGGGGCCCCACAGACCTCTGTTTTTTCCCCTCATACACATTGCAGGGCCCCGGGGTGACCGGGCAGCGATAGGGAACATAAGAGGCGGCACATACCTGCCTCCTCGGTCCCGGTTCCGGTCACACAGCCGGGCCAGCAGCGCCATCAGCCCGGGACCCCGGAGCCTCCTCCACAGCACCGCGGGCGCCGCCATCTTGGCCGGAAACTGTCTGCACAGCCGCCCCGCCCCTCCAGGAGGGGGGGGGGGTGTGTCCTCAGCAGGGAACTCACGTGACCTGCGCAAGACCGCATACACGTGGCAGATGTCCTCCGCTGACTGAACATCTGTATGAACGGGGGGGGGGCGGGACTCATATCACGTGACATCTACAGACAGATGGGGGGAAGAGGGGAGGAAAACACTGGAAATCAGGTGACACAGACTGGAGGAGTGGAGGAGGGGGGACCATAGCTCTGTTAATGTATAGATGTATGTATAGAGAGGTGTGTATATAAGTTTACAATATAATATAATTTATATAATAATTATATATTATAATTTATATAATAATTATATATTATAATTTATATAATAATTATATATTTTAATAATAATATAATATTTACAGTGCTTTGAAAAAGTATTCACACCCCTTGAAATTTTTCACATTTTATCATGTTACACCCAAAAAACATAAATGTATTTTATTGGGATTTTATGTGATAAACCGATACAAAGTGTCACATAATTGTATGAAGTGGAAGGAAAATGATGGTTTCAAAATTTTATAACAAATATGTGAAAAGCGTGGCATGCATTTGTATTCACCCCCCCCCCCTTTTACTCTGATACCCCCCAACTAAAATCTAGTGGAACCAACTGCCTTCAGAAGTCCCCTAATTAGTAAATAGAGTCCACCTGGGTGTCATTTAACCACTTTAAGCCCCCGTTCACACTGGGGGCGACCTGTCAGGTGGACCCGTTCTAATAGGAGCGACACAAGTCGCTCCGACTTAGAAAAAGGGTCCGGAGCTTCTTTGGGGCGACCCGGAGCGACCTGCATTGACTTCAATGTTATGAAGTCCGTGCCGGCCGCTCCGAGGTCGCGGTGCGAGTAGCGTGCCGCGACTTCTGTGGTCGCCTGGGGAAGTCGGATCGCCCCAGTGTGAACGGGGGCTTAGACCGGGGTCTATTTTTGACACTTGTTGTTTACAAGCTAAAATCGTTTTTTTTATTTTTTTGCTAGAAAACTTAGATCCCCCAAACATTATATATATATATTTAGCAGAGACCCTAGAGCAGTGATGGCGAACCTTGGCACCCCAGATGTTTAGGAACTACATTTCCCATGATGCTCATGCACTCTGCAGTGCAGTTGAGCATCATGGGAAATGTAGTACCAAAACATCTGGGGTGCCAAGGTTCACCATCACTGCCCTAGAGCAGTGATGGCAAACCTTAATACCCCAGATGTTTTGGAACTACATTTCCCATGATGCTCATGCACTCTGCAGTGTAGTTGAGCATCATGGGAAATGTAGTTCCAAAACATCTGGGGTGCCAAGATTCGCTGTCACTGCCCTAGAGAATAAAATGAAGATCGTTGCAATATGTTTTATCACACCGTATTTGCGCAGCGGTCTTCCAAACGCAATTTTTTTGTAAAAAAATTCACTTTTTTGAATTAGAAAATAAGAAAACAGTAAAGTTAGCCCAATTTGTTTTCATAATGTGAACGACAATGTTACGCCGAGTAAATAGATACCCAACATGTCATGCTTCAAAATTGCGCACGCTCTCGGAATGGCGACAAACATTGGTACTTAAAGTGGAGTTCCGGCCTATTTTTGCAACTTTAGTTATTCCTGGAGTGCTCGCTATGCTGATCAACAATTGAGCATTTCAAATTTTTTTTGGGGGTCCCTTACCTTATTTTCAGGGCATTTTTGATTGTACTTCCTCCTTCTCCATACTCTGTGACCACGGCCACCGACATCACTTCCGCCTTTGCATTGCATCCTGGGAGCTGTTTGTCATCACTCCCAGGAGGCTGGAATCAGGAAGAACTCCCAGAACACTCCCTGGAATCAGGAAGAACTCCCAGAACACTCCCTGGAATCAGGAAGAAGGACACAGCAGATTACACTGCGGCTTCAGATGCCCACATCCAAGATGGCCGCGCCCAGACAGCGTTTTTAAAAGTAAGATTTTGACCAAAATCCAATACTGTACACCTTGTAAGTATGAGAATAGCGGTTCTGTAAAGGGTCGATGGATTAGTATTATAGGGGTATTTTTAGTTAAAAAAGGTATTTGAGGCCAGAACTCCGCTTTTAAAATCCTCATAGGCGACATTTTAAAATTTTCTACAGGTTACCAGTTTAGAGTTACAGAGGAGATCCAGGGCTAGAATTATTGCTCTTGCTCTATCGATCGCGGCGATACCTCACATGTGTGGTTTGAACACCGTTTACATATGTGGGTGGGACTTCAGTATGCGTTCGCTTCTGCGCGTGAGCTAACGGGGACATTTATTTATTTTCTTTTTTTTCCTATTTATTTTATTTACTATTTTTTCTTTTCACACCGTTTTTTATATAAAAAAAAAACTGATCATTTTTATTCCTATTAGAAGGAATGTAAACATTCCTTGTAATAGAAATAGGCATGACAGGTCCTCTTTATTGTGAGATCTGGGGTCAAAAAGACCTCACACCTCACAACTACACTACAAAAAAAAAATTGAAAAAGAAATCGGCCCTTTAAACCGGTTGCTAGGCAACGACATTTGACGTCGCTCTGGTCCTCCAAGACCATAGAGTCGAGTGAGAGCCATCTTGCCCTCACTCGACTTCCTGTCTCAGAATATCCTGGACCGGATTGTTTTCCTCTCTGCCGACGGGTCCGGTAAGTGGGCAAAACGGCCACGACACGGCGGGAGGGGGGTACCTTTTCCACCGCACTGTAAGGGTGATCCTGTGGCGAATCCGCCACTGGGACCACCCTTACCTGAAAGCCGACTGCCCGCCGTTTAAAAAAATTCTGGGGTTATGGCAGCTATCTGCTGCCATAACCCCGGTATTTAACTTTAAACGGCCAACGTAAATAGTCGTTAGGCGGTCGGTAAGTGGTTTATCTTAGTATAAATACAGCTGTTCTGTGAAGCCCTCAGAGGTTTTGTTTGAGAACCTTAGTGAACAAACAGCATCATGAAGGTCAAGGAACACACCAGACAGGTCAGGGATAAAGTTGTGGAGAAGTTTAAAGCAGGGTTAGGTTATAAACAAAATATCCCAAGCTTTGAACATCTCACGGAGCGCTGCTCAATCCATTATCCAAAAATGGAAAGAGTATGGCACAACTGCAACCCTACCAAGACATGGCCGTCCACCTAAACTGACCGGCCGGGCAAGGAGAGCATTCATCAGAGAAGCAGCCAAGAGGTCCATGGTAACTCTGGAGGAGCTGCAGAGATCCACAGCTCAGGTGGGAGAATCTGTCCACAGGACAACTATTAGTCGTGAGGCTCCACAAATCTGCCCTTTATGGAAGAGTGGCAAGAAGAAAGCCATTGGTGAAAGAAAGCCATAAGAAGTCCAGTTTGCAGTTTGTGAGAAGCCATGTGGGGGGACACAGCAAACATCGGGAAGAAGGTGCTCTGGTCAGATGAGACCAAAATTGAACTTTTTGGCCTAAAATTAAAACGCTATGTGTGGCAAAAAACTAACACTGCACATCACCCGGAACACACCATCCCCACTGTGAAACATGGTGGTGGCAGCATCATATTGTGGAGATGTTTTTTTTCAGCAGGGATAGGGAAGCTGGTCAGAGTTGATGGGAAGATGGATGGAGCCAAATACAGGGCAATCTTAGAAGAAAACCTGTTAGAGTCTGCAAAATACTTGAGACTGGGGCGGAGGTTCACCTTCCAGCAGGACAAAGACCTGAAACATACAGCCAGAGCTACAATGGAATGGTTTTCATGAAAGCATATTCATGTGTTAGAATGGCCCAGTCAAAGTCCAGACCTAAATCCAATTGAGAATCTGTGGCAAGACTTGAAAATTGCTGATCACAGACGCTCTCCATCCAATCTGACAGAGCTTGAGATATTTTGCAAAGAAGAATGGGCAAAAATGTCCTTCTCTAGATGTGCAAAGCTGGTAGAGACATCCCCAAAAAGACTTGCAGCTGTAATTGCAGGGAAAGGGGGTTCTACAAATTATTGACTCAGGGGGGTGATTACAAATGCAGCCACACTTTTCACATAAATATTTATTTGTAAAACATTTGGAAAACCATTTATCATTTTCCCTCCACTTCACAATTATGTGCCACTTTGTGTTGGTCTATCACATAAAATACCAATAAAATACATTTACGTTTTTCTTTGTAACATGACAAAATGTGGAAAATTTCAAGAGGGTATGAATACTTTTTCAAAGCACTGTGTGTGTATATGTATGTATGTATATATATATATATATATATATATATATATATATATATATATATAGGTCCCCCTGATAATGTATGTTCCAGAGAGCTGGCGGTGGTGACAACCTTTATACACATTGGGATGAGCAGACATCCCAGTGTCCAGGAACAGGCACCATTTTAATAATGAGTCCTCCAGGCCTGGCTGGGCGTGACTGTGACACCACCCAGATCCCCGTCATCACTGGCTGCTAGGAAGCTGACTGCCATCAACAGATGACGTTATGTGGCCAAGCTGCGTGACATCATTGGTTGCTATGGTGCTGACTGCACTCTGAACATTATATCCCCACGACCACTGCAATCATTACATTATGTATCCCTGACCTCTGCACTCTGCACAATATATACCCCTCACCCCTGCACTCTGTATATTAAATACCCCTAACCCCTCCACTATGTACACTATATACCCCTGACCACTGCACTCTTTACATGATATACCCCTGCACTATGTATATTATATACTCCTGACCTCTGCAGTCTGTACATTATATACTCCTGGCCTCTGCACTCTGTACATTATATACTCCTGTACTCTGTACATTATATACCCCTGACCCCTGCACTCTGTACATTATATACTCCTAACCTCTGCACTCTGTACATTATATACTCCTGACCATTGCATACTGTACATTTTATACCCCTGACCCCTGCTCTCTGTACAATATATACTCCTGTCTCTGCACTCTGCACATTATATATCCCTCACCCCTGCACACTGTACATTATATACTCTTGACCACTGCACTTTGTACATTATATACCCCTGACCTCGGCACACTGTACACTATATACTCCTGACCACTGCACACTGTGCATTATATACTCCTGAACTCTGTACATTATATCCCCACGACCACTGCAATCATTACATTATGTATCCCTGACCTCTGCACTCTGCACAATATATACCCCTCACCCCTGCACTCTGTATATTAAAAACTCCTAACCCCTCCACTATGTTCACTATATACCCCTGACCACTGCACTCTTTACATTATATACCCCTGCACTATGTATATTATATACTCCTGACCTCTGCAGTCTGTACATTATATACTCCTGTACTCTGTACATTATATACCCCTCACCCCTGTACTCTGTACATTATATACCCCTGACCTCTGCACACTGTACATTGTATACTCTTGACAACTGCACTTTGTACATTATATACCCCTGACCTCTGCACACTGTACATTATATACTCCTGACCACTGTACACTGTGCATTATATACTCCTGAACTCTGTACATTTTATACTCCTTACCTCTGCACACTGTACCTTATATACCTTTGCATTCTGTACATTACATACCCCTGAACTCTGCACTCTGTACATTACATGCTCCTGACCCCTGCACTTTGTACATTACATACTCCTGACCCCTGCACTCTGTACATTACATACTCCTGACCCCTGCACTTTGTACAATACATACTCCTGACCCCTGAACTCTCTACATTACATACCCTGCACTCTATATGGTTTATTGTACATTATATACCTCTCACCAAAGTGTTCAACGTCTTCAGAGAAGTCAGAACAGATCGCCCATGGAACTTTTTTGGAGGTCATAAAAACACCAAAGTGTAAAACTCAACATTCTTTATTAGAACATAGAAAATAAGGTTTATGACCTCCATAAAAGTCCCATGGGAACTCTGTTCTGACTTCTCTGGAGGTGTTCTTGGGATGGAAATATATTTACCTCTGAACTCCACATTTATTATTCATTGTCTCCACAGTAGCTGGTTGCTGAGCAGTCCCTGAGCAGTGACATGACGCTCTTCTTTAGGTAAGCTCAGACATATGTTTTGTTCTCTGTCTGTGTTCTGTCTGTCTTTTGTCTGTGTTCTGTCCATGTTCTCTGTGTTCTGTCTGTGTTCTGTCTGTGTTCTCTGTGTTCTTTCTGTGTTCTGTTTGTGTTCTGTCTGTGTTCTGTCTGTGTTCTCTGTATTCTGTCTGTGTTCTGTCCGTGTTCTCTGTGTTCTGTCTGTGTTCTCTGTGTTCTGTCTGTGTTCTCTGTATTCTGTCTGTGTTCTGTCCGTGTTCTCTGTGTTCTGTCTGTGTTCTGTCTGTGTTCTCTGTATTCTGTCTGTGTTCTGTCCGTGTTCTCTGTGTTCTGTCTGTGGTCTCTGTGTTCTGTCTGTGTTCTGTCTGTGGTCTCTGTCTTCTCTGTGTTCTGTCTGTGTTCTGTCTGTGTTCTGTCTGTGTTCTGTCTCTGTTCTGTCTGTGTTCTGTCCGTGTTCTCTGTGTTCTGTCTGTGTTCTGTCTGTGGCCTCTGTGTTCTGTCTGTGTTCTGTCCGTGTTCTCTGTGTTCTGTCTGTGTTCTGTCTGTGTTCTGTCTGTGGTCTCTGTGTTCTGTCTGTGTTCTGTCTGTGGTCTCTGTCTTCTCTGTGTTCTGTCTGTGTTCTGTCTCTGTTCTGTCTGTGTTCTGTCCGTGTTCTCTGTGTTCTGTCTGTGTTCTGTCTGTGGTCTCTGTGTTCTGTTTGTGTTCTGTCTGTGTTCTGTCTGTGTTCTGTTTGTGTTCTGTCTGTGTTCTCTGTGTTCTGTCTGTGTTCTGTCTGTGTTCTCTGTGTTCTGTCTGTGTTCTGTCTGCGTTCTCTGTATTCTTTCTGTGTTCTGTTTGTGTTCTGTCTGTGTTCTCTGTGTTCTGTCTGTGTTCTGTCTGCGTTCTGTCTGTGTTCTGTCTGTGTTCTGTCTGTGTTCTCTGTATTCTGTCTGTGTTCTGTCCGTGTTCTCTGTGTTCTGTCTGTGGTCTCTGTGTTCTGTCTGTGGTCTCTGTCTTCTCTGTGTTCTGTCTGTGGTCTCTGTGTTCTATGTGTTCTGTCTGTGTTCTGTCTCTGTTCTGTCTGTGTTCTGTCCGTGTTCTCTGTGTTCTGTCTGTGTTCTGTCTGTGGCCTCTGTGTTCTGTCTGTGTTCTGTCCGTGTTCTCTGTGTTCTGTCTGTGTTCTGTCTGTGTTCTGTCTGTGGTCTCTGTGGTCTCTGTGTTCTGTCTGTGTTCTGTCTGTGTTCTGTCTGTGTTCTGTCCGTGTTCTCTGTGTTCTGTCTGTGTTCTGTCTGTGGCCTCTGTGTTCTGTCTGTGTTCTGTCCGTGTTCTCTGTGTTCTGTCTGTGTTCTGTCTGTGGCCTCTGTGTTCTGTCTGTTGCCTCTGTGTTCTGTCTGTGGTTTCTTTATTTTCTGTGTTTTCTGTGTTCTGTCTGATTTCCCCGTACACCCCTGACCTCCCCTGACCTCCCTGCAAACCCCTGATCTCCCCACACACCCCTGATCTCCCCACACACCTCTGACCTCCCTGCAAACCCCGGATCTCCCTGCAAACCCCTGATCTCCTCGCACACCCCTGATCTCCCCATACACCCCTGATCTCCCCATACACCCCTGATCTCCCGCACACCCCTGATCTCCCCGCACACGCCTGATCTCCCCACACACCCCTGATCTCCCCACACACCCCTGATCTCCTTACATACCCCTGTTCTCCCCACACACCCCTGATCTCCCTGCAAACCCCTGATCTCCCTGCAAACCCCTGATCTCCCTACGCACCACTGTTCTCCCCATACACCCCTGATCTCCCCACACACCCCTGTTCTCCCCACACACCCCTGATCTCCCTGCAAACCCCTGATCTCCCTGCAAACCCCTGATCTCCTCACACACCCCTGATCTCCCTACACACCACTGTTCTCCCCATACACCCCTGATCTCCCCATACACCCCTGATCTCCCCACACACCCCTGATCTCCCTACACACCCCTGATCTCCCTACACACCCCTGATCTCCCTACACACCCCTGATCTCCCCACACACCCCTGATCTCCCTACACACCCCTAATCTCTCCCCGCACACCCCTGATCTCCCCGCACACCCCTGATCTCCTTACACACCCCTGATCTCCCCTCACACCCCTGATCTCCTTACACACCCCTGATCTCCCTACACACCCCTGATCTCCCCGCACACCCCTGACCTCCCTACACACCCCTGATCTCCTTACATGGTCTCTGTGTTCTGTCTGTGTTCTGTCTGTGTTCTCTGTGTTCTGTCTGTGTTCTCTGTGTTCTGTCTGTGGTTTCTTTATTTTCTGTGTTCTGTCTGATCTCCCC
Organism: Pelophylax lessonae; assembly: GCF_965119305.1. Classification (NCBI taxonomy): domain Eukaryota; kingdom Metazoa; phylum Chordata; class Amphibia; order Anura; family Ranidae; genus Pelophylax; species Pelophylax lessonae. Next base: position 23,065,505 of record NC_138778.1, read on the forward strand.
GTACACCCCTGATTTCCCCGTACACCCCGGATCTCCCTACACACCCTTGACCTCCCCTGACCTCCCTGCAAACCCCTGATCTCCCCACACACCCCTGATCTCCCTGCAAACCCCTGATCTCCCTACACACCCCTGATCTCCCCATACACCCCTGATCTCCCCACACACCCCTGATCTCCCTACACACCCCTGATCTCCCTACACACCCCTGATCTCCCCACACACCCCTGATCTCCCTACACACCCCTAATCTCTCCCCGCACACCCCTGATCTCCCCGCACACCCCTGATCTCCTTACACACCCCTGATCTCCCCTCACACCCCTGATCTCCTTACACACCCCTGATCTCCCTACACACCCCTGATCTCCCCGCACACCCCTGACCTCCCTACACACCCCTGATCTCCTTACATGGTCTCTGTGTTCTGTCTGTGTTCTGTCTGTGTTCTCTGTGTTCTGTCTGTGTTCTCTGTGTTCTGTCTGTGTTCTCTGTGTTCTGTCTGTGGTTTCTTTATTTTCTGTGTTCTGTCTGATCTCCCCGTACACCCCTGATTTCCCCGTACACCCCGGATCTCCCTACACACCCTTGACCTCCCCTGACCTCCCTGCAAACCCCTGATCTCCCCACACACCCCTGATCTCCCTGCAAACCCCTGATCTCCCTGCAAACCCCTGATCTCCCCGCACACACCTGATTTCCCTACACACCCCTGATCTCCCTACACACCCCTGACCTCCCTGCAAACCCCTGATCTCCCCACACACCTCTGACCTCCCTGCAAACCCCTGATCTCCCCACACACCCCTGATCTCCCCATACACCCCTGATCTCCCCGCACACCCCTGATCTCCCCGCACACCCCTGATCTCCCTACACACCCTTGATCTCCCCACACACCCCTGATCTCCTTACATACCGCTGTTCTCCCCATACACCCCTGATCTCCCCACACACCCCTGATCTCCCTGAAAACCCCTGATCTCCTCACACACCCCTGATCTCCCCACACACCCCTGATCTCCCTACACACAACTGTTCTCCCTACACATCACTGATCTCCCCACACACCCCTGATCTCCCCACACACCCCTGATCTCCTTACATACCCCTGTTCTCCCCATACACCCCTGATCTCCCCACACACCCCTGATCTCCCCACACACCCCTGATCTCCCTACACATCACTGATCTCCCCACACACCCCTGATCTCCCCACACACCCCTGATCTCCTTACATACCCCTGTTCTCCCCATACACCCCTGATCTCCCCACACACCCCTGATCTCCCTACACATCACTGATCTCCCCACACACCCCTGATCTCCCCACACACCCCTGATCTCCTTACATACCCATGTTCTCCCCATACACCCCTGATCTCCCCACACACCCCTGATCTCCCTGCAAACCCCTGATCTCCTCACACACCCCTGATCTCCCCGCACACCCCTCATCTCCTCGCACACCCCTGATCTCTCCCCGCACACCCCTGATCTCCCCACACACCCCTCATCTCCTCGCACACCCCTGATCTCTCCCCGCACACCCCTGATCTCTCCCCGCACACCCCTGATCTCCCTACACACCCCTGATCTCTCCCCGCACACCCCTGATCTCCCTACACACCCCTGATCTCCCTACACACCCCTGATCTCCCTAAACAACTCTGATCTCCCCGCACACCCCTGATCTCCCTAAACAACTCTGATCTCCCCGCACACCCCTGATCCCCCAGCACACCCCTGATCTCCCTACACACCCCTGATCTCCCTACACACCCCTGATCTCCCCACACACCCCTGATCTCCCCGCACACCCCTGATCTCCCCATACACCCCTGACCTCCACGTACACCCCTGATCTCCCCGCACACCCCTGATCTTTCTGTACACCCCTGGTATCCCCCCACTGTTATTTGCTGCATCATGTTAGGAATTTTTTCCCCTGCTGGAGCAAATTGGATCATGTTTTGCTGGGGTTTTCCGCCTTCCTCTGGATCAACTGTGGGTATAGTATTGTGTATAGGAGATTGTATGGTTGTGTTTTCTTTTTTTTCTTTTTTTTATTGGTTGAGCTAGATGGACTTTGGTGTATTTTTTCAACCGCACTAACTATGGCTTGGCTGTGCGAATGAGGCTTTGGGCAGCAGAAGTCAGCGTGTTCTGCACATTTCAGTCCCTGGACATGTCATTGATTTCATCCACCTTCAATGTGATTTCCCAGAACAGTCGAGACGTAAAGAGTACTGTGACCAATCAGAGAATTCTGTGTGATTAGTGTGAGGAAGCCATTGTGACTTCGATTCCCAGCAGGATCCTTCCTTACAGAGAAACATTCCTTTCACGGAAATGTTCTGTACTCCGGATCTCTGCACTGCGATTGGACAAACATGTCACGAGTGTCACATTTACAACGTATCCTGCCATAAATAGCTAAAAAAAACACCAAAGTTCACTCATTATCACATTTTGTACTTTTTCTAAGAACAGAAGATATTCACGTGTCTTATCCCATTCTAAAAATCAGACATTCCTCATTCCAGGACAGTGGCTGAAGCCATGCAAATAATTCCTTATATTATGACAGTGGGCGGAGCCATGGACATCATTCATTATATCAGGACAGTGGGTGGAGCCATGTAAATCATCCATTTACACCCCCCCAACAGCCAGATTTACACCCTAAACTGCAAGCATATAGAGAAAATATACAATGTAATCAAATAATATGGAGATATTTATTCCAAATTGTTCCAGGCTATTTGGCCACCATTAGTGCAGCGTATGGAACCTGTATGGCTATATTGTCTCATATATGTATATATATACATCAGTGACGGCTGGTGCATTGGAGGGGCAGGGGTGCCCATTGGAATCCATGCATCCGGCACCCTGCATGTAGATTAGGGGGCTGGACGCATGGATTCCAATGGGGTTTTTTGTTTAGCATGTGATTAGGCTTCAATAGGCTTCAAAAAAGGATGGGCTCGGGGCGCAGAGCACTGTGCCCTGAGCCCACCCAGTTGTGTGACAATAGCGAATGAATATTCGCTATTATCATTCAGATCCTCCTCCCAGCCAATCAGGAATGAGACCCGTTTCCCGATTGGCCGAAAGGAGAGGCCATGCTATTGGCCAAGGAGGAGGGAGGAGATTAGGCTTCAATAGGCTTCAAAAAAGGGTGCACTCGGGGCGCAGAGCACTGTGCCCTGAGCCCACCCAGTTGTGTGAAAATAGCGAATGAATATTCGCTACTATCATTCAGATCCTCCTCCCCAGCCAATCAGGAATGAGACCCGTTTCCCGATTGGCCGAAAGGAGAGGCCATGCTATTGGCCAAGGAGGAGGGAGGAGACGCAGGGGAAGCCGCCACCACATGGCCTCCACTTCAGTCCAGGGTGAGTGAGCTGGCGCGGGGGGGGGGGGGTGGTAGGGTGGTATAGTGTGTGAGCTGGTGTATTCGGGGGGAGGGGGAATGATGTGGTCCGTTTTTCACCCCTTGGCCCATGGAGCACCAGTGGCCACTGATATATATATATATATATAATATATATATTATATATATATATATATATATATATATATATATATATATATTCTATATATATATATATATATATATATATATATATATATATACAGTATATATATATATATGTGTGTATATATATATATTTGTTTTTTGTTTAATGTGTGCTATATTTATTATAATGATTTAATATATATTTTTTTATTTTTTATATATATATATATAAAACACTATAACACACTTCCTGTCGTAGGGTGACAACACATTAACTGTACTGTTTCTATGGAGGATCACCCTAGGAGAGGAAGAAGGGAGGGGTCCTGTAAGTCACAGAGAATAGCTGGGAAGGCTGATGACACTGTTTGCGATTTCAGTGACAAGAATGCAACATTTCTGGCAGGATCAACAGGTACGTTCTATACTTGCTGAAGATGTTCCTAGCCCTGAAAAAAAGGAAAGCTAATGCAGCCAGCCCATCGATAGACGGTGAGCTGTGATATATGACGGTTTTGTTTTTAGAGGTCGGCCATACATGAAGAAAATTACTTTGTTGCAGGTAAGAAATTTGTTTGATTCCCCCATCAACACAGACGGCGTTGATGTGGGGATACCTCCTGCCTAGGCCATTGCCTTAGCACTGATTACTGTAGTAATGTCACTGGTACCCCCAAAAGTGTCAAAAATGTCAGTTAGGGGTCCGATCCGTCTGCCGCAATGTCGCAGTCCCGCTAAAAATTGCTGATCACCACCATTACTAGTAAAAAAAATGAATAAATAAAAATGACATAAATCTTTCCCCTAGTTAGTAGATGCGATAACTTTTTCGCAAACCAATTAAAATACGCTTATTGGGATTTTTTTACCAAAATTATGTAGCAGAATACAAATTGGCCTAAAATTATGAAAAAAACGGAAAATTGATATCAAATACTTACCGTAATTTTCCTTTCCTGATGGACTCCATGGCAGCATACGTTCGGGTAGGCTCCGCCTCCTCTCCTACCTCATAGGACCCCACTCCCATAAATCTTTGCTCCCTTTCAGCATCAGTGTTCTGTAACTAGCCTACTCAGGAATTGGGAGGGGACTCCTGCTGCCATGGAGTCCATCAGGAAAGGAAAATTACGGTAAGTATTTGATATCAATTTTCCGTTTTCCTGACAGACTCCATGGCAGCATACGTTCGGGAAATAACTCGCTATACACTCCCGGGTGGGAAGATGCTGAACAAAGAAAACTTTAATTGGCACTGTCAACTGACAAAACTTGAATGCCGAAGTTAACTGAAGATAAAGCAGCAGGTTCAACACAGTAATGTGTAAGGAAGGTATTCACAGATGACCAAGCGGCTGCTTTGCAGATCACATCAGGCGCGACATGTTTAGAAACTGCCCAGGATGTAGCAATGCTTCTGGTAGAATGAGCCGTAATCGCCTCTGGAGGAGCCAAGCCTTTTGCTCTATATGCCCATTGTATAGCCTGGACAATCCAAGCAGCCACCGCTCTTGAAGATGCACGTGTACCTTTCTTATTCCCATGGAGAAGAACAAACAGGAAATCCGATTGCCGGAAGGAGGATGTGGCCTCTAAGTATTGACTCAGAGTGTCTCCCACATCTAAAGGATGGACTAAGGATTCTTCATTTGTTCTGAAGGTAGGCAAAACTATCTCAGAATTTTCGTGGAAGACAGATGTAACTTTAGGGTTTGACCCCAACATAGGGATTAGGACCACCCTGTCCTGAAAAAAGGTCAGAAAAGGCTCTTTGCAGCCCAAATTGTGTATCTCTGAGACCCTCTTGGCAGAGGTGATAGCCACCAGAAATACCGTCTTCAACGTAAGCTCCCTGATGGACATGGAAGCAACCTCTTTCGAAGCAAAGAAGTCCAGGACCAACGGAAGATCCCATTTCGGGAATCTAGGTTTCCTCTGAGGCCTGAGCCTGACTGCGCCCTTAAAAAACTGTTGGATCAGTTGATGTCTTGCCCACTGAATTCCGGTGAAAGCTGAGATGGCAGAAACTTGCACCCGGAGAGAAGAGACTGAGAGGGACAGATCTAAACCAGACTGTAGGAAACTCAATACTTGCTGAATGGTAGGTGCCCCTGCTGGACCCAAACCCTGGGCTTGATGACTCAGAAACCTTGCCCAGATTTTCTCATACACTCTGTTGGTGCTAGCCCTCCTCGAGCTCATAAGAGTGGGAATCACCTCTTCTGGACATCCGAGGGCCTCCAGCCTCTCCCTCTCAAGAACCAGACCTTGAGGTGTAGACGCGCAGGGTTCGGATGTAGAGTAGGCCCCTGCGATAGAAGGTCTGGCCTGAGAGGCAGAGGGATCGGGTCCCTGAAGCTGAGAAGGGACAGCAGAGGAAACCAAGGCCTGTTGGGCCAGAAGGGAACTATCGCTATGACCTCTACTTCCTCCATCTTCAGTCTCCGAAGGAATTGGAGTACTATTGGCACCGGTGGAAAGGCATAGGCAACTTGGAAGTTCCATCTGTCCGTGAGGGCATCCACCCCGAAGGCTCGAGGATCCCTGAACCTCGTGTAATACTTCTGAAGTTTTTTGTTGTGTGGACTCGCAAAAAGATCCACCTCCGGTGAAACTCCTAGAGACAGAACCCAATTGAACACCTCCTGATGGAGGGACCATTCGTTGTTGTCCAACTGGAATCTGGACAGGAAGTCTGCTTGCGTATTCAATACCCCCGGGACAAAGACCGCAGAGAGGTTGGCCAGGTGTTGCTGGGCCCAAGACATAATTGGATCTGTCTCCTGGAGTAGAGACATGCTGCGGGTTCCACCTTGCCTCTTGACGTATGCCACTGCCGTGGTGTTGTCCATCCTGAGTAACACTGAGGCCCCTTGAGTCAGATGGTGAAAAGCCTGGAGGGCTTTGAAGGCGGCTCGTAGCTCTAGGATGTTGGACACCACTCCGTGGCTGGCGAAATTCCACCTGCCCTGTGCCACTTCTGACCGGCAGTGAGCTCCCCAGCCGGTACTGCTGGCGTCGGAGGTTATCGTCACCCACGAAATTGGAGCAATTGAGTGGCAGTTGGTTAGATTTGCACGGCGTAGCCACCAAGGAAGACACCCCTTCATGAATGGTGTTAGATAAATAATCTGTGACAGGTTCTCTGTCGTCCACTGGTGGAGAAACCCCTTCTGAAAGGGTCTCAGCCTCCACAGAGCCCACTTCACCATGGGTGAGGTAGCCACCAGAGTCCCTACCACCTTTAGACACTGACGAGCAGTGAGCTGGGAGGCAGCGAGGGCGAGAGCCACCCTGCTCTGGACCACTGGAATTTTCTCTTCTGGTAGAGATATGGTGCAATTCACCGTATTGAACAGTGCTCCGAGAAAGACCAGGGACTGCGTGGGCACCAGATGGCTCTTCTCCAGATTGAGAATCCATCCGAACTCTTGAAGAGTACGAATCACCTGCTCCAGATGTAGCAGTAGCTGGGACCTGTCCTGGGACAGAAGAAGGAGATCGTCCAGGTAATGATGTAACCTGATACCTCTGGTTCTGATGAGAGCCACGATTGCCAATAGCGTCTTGGAGAAGGTGCGAGGCGAAGTCGAGAGCCCAAAGGGAAGACATGTAAATTGCATGTGGACATGATTGACAGCAAATCGGAGAAACTGATGATATTCTTTTGCCACAGGAACGTGGAAGTACGCATCTTTTAGGTCTATTGATGCCAACCAATCTCCTGGGAGAACCGAGTGCTGTATTGTAATTAGGGACTCCATCTTGAATCTCTCTCGACGTATAGATCTGTTGAGATAAGTTAGATCTATTACCGGTCGCCAAGTGCCGTTCTTTTTCTGGACAAGAAAAAGAGGCGAATATACTCCTTGACCCCTTTCCTTTTCGGGAACTAGTACGACAGCTCGTTGATCCAGTAGGGTATCTACATAACTGAGAAGAACCTTCTTCTTTTCTGCTGCAGGAGGAAGGGAAGTTGCGATGAACCTGGGTTTGGGAACGTTGTTGAACGTCCAAGAGTGCCCTTGCGACACAACATTCAGAACCCAGGGATCCTGGATCGAGGCCGCCCAGACGTTCCGAAATTGGAGCAACCTGGCCCCTACCGGAACAGACTGGACGGGACCAACCTCAAAAGGATTTGGTGGCCTCCCGGTCACCGGACGAAGAGCCCTTGGGGCCTTTCTGAAAGGAGGACTGTCTTGACTTCCAGCTTCTCCCATAGGATTTACCTGGTTTGTAGCTGCGCGCTTCCCTAGAACGATTAGCGTTTTGCCTCCTTGGGAAAGAGCGTTTCTGATTGCTTGGGCATTTGTCCTGAGGAAGAAACCCAGATTTTCCACCCGTGGCCCGGGTTATGGCTGCATCTAGTTTATTCCCAAAGAGGGAAGAACCCTCAAAGGGAATCCTACACCAAGCCTGTTTAGAGGCAGCGTCGGCAACCCAGGGCCGAAGCCAAAGGGCACGTTTGGCCGTAACAGAGGCCAGCATAACCCGGGCCAAAAGGCGAATAGTATCTAAGGAAGCCTCCCCCAAGAAGCCCGCGACCATCTTCAGCTCCTGTATAGGAGAACTTTGGAGCACTTCCTCCGACACTCCTCCAAGAGTATCTTCAAGGGCATTAACCCAAACCTCCATAGCCTTGGAAATTGTAGCCAAAGCCATTGCTGGCTTACAGGCCATGCCGGCCGATAGGTATGCTCGCTTAAGATCAGCGTCAATCCTCCGATCCAAAGGATCTCTAAATGATGCTGTATCCTCCATTGGGAGAGTGACGTGTTTCGCCAGACGCATCACTGCTGCATCCACACTAGGAGATGACTCCAAGTATTTCACCTTTTCCTGTTTAAAAGGATAGAGCTTCGCTACTTTAGTGGTCATGGAATTTTTCCTTTCCACTTTGCTCCATTCTTCCGACATTATGTCTCCCAGTTCCTCTAGAAATGGGAAATTTAAACGCTCTTTGCATAACTGCTTGAAATATTTCTTCTGCTTAGGAGAAGAGACAGCAGGATCCTCCCAGTCAAGGGCCTCTCTCACCGCTTTAACTAACGGAGACACGAGGGCAAATTCAAATCCAGTACCGGAGTCATCCGAATCGGAATCGGACTCAGACGGGAGGATAGATGTATGGCTGGGTTGGGAGGACTCAAACGGATCCTGAACCGACAAATCTCTGTCAGGAGAGCGTGACGGACCTGCAGAAGTGCTTGGCTTATGCAAATCAGCAAGAGAGTCCTTTAAAACTCTGCGTACCACCTCCTCAATATGTTTGTCCGTTTTTTCCCTTTCACCCGTAGCTTGGGTATAACAGGGTTTGCACAAAGAGGAACCGTCTGGTATCAGGGTACGGCAACCCCAGCATTTTTTCCCCTGCGGGCGTTCTGAGCTGCCATGGTGCGAGGAGGAATGATGCTCACGTCCCCTGCTGTGGGAGGAGCTGCGCTTAGACTTAGATGAGGAGCGCTGGTGTTGCGTATTTGCATGACTGTCTTCGCTGCGTGTGCGGGGCTGTTGATCAGACCTAAGAGAGCTGAGACAGACATATACAACAAGCCATAAGGAAGATGAAAGAAAAACAGACATTTAAAGCTGATAAAACCAGCACATACCTAGAAAGAGCAGGCTGGCCACTAGGGGGCGGCGATGAGTCCATTGCTCCAGTAAACACAATGGTGCACTATTCAGAGATAGGAATCCTGATAGGAAGAGGACATAACATCAGACCCATCTACCCAGAAGCAAAACCCCCAGAGGATGGAATCTTCTTACCTTGACTACAGGACCAGAGTCTGGGGGAGGCTACCGGAATGCCGACCTTCCCGCCAGCTCCGGTCTAATTCTGAGTTTAAATAGACCGCCAGGCCGTAACACGCCGTATTGCGCAACCGCGCGTGACGTCAGACCGCACCACTGCGCATGCGCGGCGACTCCGATACTCGGAGCGTACCGCGCATGCCCAGAAGCGCCGAACAACCCGGAAGTAGCGGCAAAGACCGTGGCGGCGGCCAAGAAGCACCATAAGTAAGTACTAAGCCACAGAACTAACGAAACCTGAGCAATAACTGACAGAAAAACACCCTAGACACGAGCATAGACAAAATAAAAGGCACTAAAAACGAAAGATAAGCATAAAAATGAGGAAAAAGAAATGGTCCCATATAAGGGCTTACCACCCTCCGATAGCATAACCGAGTCCAGGAGACGCAACACTGGCTTGTGCCTTCAGGCAATAAAGGGCCACCCGCAGCAGCAGGGCTCTCTCGGCCAAACCACATAGCTCCAGCTAAGGGTCTCTTCCATTGCCCCTCCATACCCCGCTAAGAGCCAGGGCTTATCGGAGACTCCAAAACTCAGTCTGCCACCGATATACAGGACCAGATAGTAGGAACATCAGACATATGTATGAGGAGGACGAAAAAAGAACACTGATGCTGAAAGGGAGCAAAGATTTATGGGAGTGGGGTCCTATGAGGTAGGAGAGGAGGCGGAGCCTACCCGAACGTATGCTGCCATGGAGTCTGTCAGGAAATTTGATTTTTTAGTTTTTTTTTTTTGGGAATGTTATAAAGCAGAATGTGAAAAATATTGTTTTTTTATTTATTTTTTTTTTTTCTGAAATTTTCCCTATTTTTTTGTTTATAGAGCATAAAATAAAAACCACACAGGTGATCAAATACCACCAAAAAAAAAAAACTCTATTTGTGGGAAAAAAAAGGACACCAATTTTATTTGGGTACAGCGTCCAATTAAAGTAACGCAAAAAATGACCTGGTCATTAAGGGGGTAAAACCTTCCGGGTTCAGAAGTGGTTAATTTCTAAGCAGTGGCTGCAAGTCGCATGAATCTCCAGGGATTCAGATAACAATAAAAGCCTGACAGGGGTCCTAACCCTTTATTACCTTACCGACAGCCAAAAAAAGAATGGCTTTTTATAGACATGTGTAACCGTGTGTAAGTGACAAGGTTTTGTTCAGAGGATTTGTCTTAATGGCAGAAGAGGTGGGTCGAGTCGCACGCTGCAGGAAACCCATGCAAACTCCATGCAGATACCGATCCTGTGAGGCCAGGACTGCGGCGCTGCAAGGGAAGTCATCACTTTTGATTTCATGGAGCCGTGGTGGAAGAATTTACACTTTCATTTTCTGGGACGGTCTACATCATCATCTTCACGGCGTGTGGTTGGCCCAGGGCCAGGCCGGCCCGGCTATTCAGGGAAATTCCTTCGGGAGGCTGTCAGTGAAATCAGAAGGCTGAGTTAGGGGAACTGCGAGGGCTTTCTGTCTACATCTGACTAAACGGTGTCTCAGTCTCCCCTTCCTCGTTGTGTCAGAGTTATTGAGAAAAAGAGAGCTGCTTCTTCATAGTTATAAGAAAGAGGAAGTGAGGGCAGCACGGCGTGAAGCGTTGCGGACTAATTCATCCTCGCCGTCATGCTTTTTCCTCAATAGACCCATTGGGCAATTCCCGGTGAGGAAGGCCGGCGTTTCACCAGCAGAAATCGTCATATGCAAGGTGCTTGTTATTCAGTGTGACCATTGGCGTTGGGACGCAACGCGTACGAGGTTCGTTTAATAGGCCCCGCTTACAGTTGAGTGACGCTACCACTTCACATTGTTTAGCCCATTCTTTTAGCGCCACCATTTGAATGGGATTCCCTTTGCTCCAAAAACGCACCAAATTTTGGACATGCGTTTTGCGTTGTGTGTATTTCGTAATATGACTGCTACCTGTGTTTGGGGTGCTATTAACCACTTCTGGACCGGAAGGATTTGCCCCCTTAATGACCAGGCCATTTTCTGCATTTCGGCATTGCGTTACTTTAACGGACAATTGTGCGGTCGTGCGACGCTGTACCCAAATAAAATTGACGTCCTTTTTTTCCCACAAATAGAGCTTTCTTTTGGTGGTATTTGATCACCTGTGCGATTTTTATTTTTTGTGCTGTAAACAAAAAAATAGCGACAATTCTGAAAAAAAAAAAATATTTTTCACATTCTGCTATAACATTTCCCCCCAAAAAATGTAAAAATCTAAATTTTTTTAACATTTAGGCCAATTTGTTTTCTGCTACATATTTTTGGTAAGAAAAATTGCAATAAGCGTATTTTGATTGGTTTGCGCAAAAGTTATCGCGTCTACTAACTACAGGAAAGATTTATGTATTTTATTGTTTTGTTTTTTTTTACTAGTAATGGCGGCAATCTGTGATTTTTACCGGGACTGCGACATTGCGGAGGACAGATCGGACCCCTGACTGACATTTTTGACACTCTTGGGGGGATCAGAGACATTACTACAGTAATCAGTGCTAAAAATATGCACTGTTACTGTAATAATGATACTGGCAGGGAAGGGGTTAACACAGTAAGTGATCAAGGGGTTAAATGTGTACCTAGGGGAGTGTTTCTAACTGTATGGGGGCGGGGCTTTTGAAATGATCACAGATACCTGTGATCCTATATAGAAGGGAGCTCTGTGATCATTCCAGAGAGAAGAACGGTCTGCTGTGTTTACAACAGCTGACCGTTCTTCTCTGTCAGTGGGGGGCGATCGCGGGTGGCTGGCGGCAATCGTTCGGCCGAAAATTTCCAAACTTGTCCTTGTTTTTTCGGCTCAACAACGTTACAACCGTAAACGCAAGAAAAAACGAAAGAACTGTCCAAATGACCGGATTTCGGCCGGTTTTATAGTGAGATCTGGGCTTTAGAAGCGTGCAGAAAAAGGGGGCGGCACTTAAAGGATAAATCCACTATAAGGCCCCCATAAGGCTCCATTCCTGCGTGCATTTTTTTTAGCATGTTGTTCACACGTTATTGCGCCCCACGTCTAGGTCAGCCTATTGATTTTAATAGGCTGCCCTACGTGTGACAAACGCCTCAAAGTAGCTCCAGAACCTTTTCGGTCGTGGAGTGTCAGGCGCTTTTTCATTGCGCATTTTGTAGCGTGTAGCTTTTTGCGTGCATGCAAAATGAATGACCAAATGCAACGACTGCTCCCCGTGTTCAGAAATAATAGCACTGGAAGGGCATTGCGTGTTTTTCTCAAGCTTGCAAAAACGCGTGTTTCTGCCCACGTTTCAACTACGCCTATGTGTGAACGGGGGTCTTAGATGCGTGCAGAAAAAAAGGGGTGGCACTTAAAGGATAAATCCACTATAAGGGCACATTCACGTAGCAGGACCATGCGTTCTGTTTACGCAGTTCTTTTACGTGGTTCTTTTTTATTTTTTTTTTATGCGTTAATGCGCGCTGTGCCTAGGGCAGCCCTTTCACTGAAATGGGCTGCCCTACGTATGACAAGCATCCCAAAGTAGCTCCAGAACTTTTCGGTCAGATCGTCAACCGCTTTTTCATTGCGCATTTTGGCGTGATTGTAGCATTGTGCTTTTCTGTGTGTTTTTCACGCATTTTGTCGCATTGAAAATGAATGACAATATGGACGACTGCTACCTGAGTTTGGGGGTTGGGCACTGCAAGCTCCTCGCGCGTTTTTTAAAAGTTTGCAGAATTGCATGTTTCTGCGCTCGCGTTTCCAGTACGCCCAAGTGAGAATGGGGCTTTAGATACGTGCAGAAAAAGGGGGCAGCACTTAACCACTTAAGCCCCGGAGGATTTGGCTGCTAAACGACCAGGGGGTATTTTGCGATTCGGCACTGCGTGACTTTAACGGACAATTGCGCGGTCGTGCGACGCTGTACCTAAACGAATTTGGCGTCCTTTTTTCCCACAAACAGAGCTTTCTTTTGGCGGTATTTGATCACCTGTGCGATTTTTTGATCACGCGCTATAAACAAAAAAAGAGCGTCAATTTTGCAAAAATAGCAATATTTTTCCCTTTTTTTTATATGAAATTCCCCTAAAAAAAATGTAAAAATCAAAATTTTTTAACATTTTCGGCCAATTTGTTTTATGCTACCTATGTTTGGTAAAAAAAAATCGCAAAAAGCGTATTTTGATTGGTTTGCGCAAAAGTTATTGCGTTTACTGACTAAGGGAAAGATTTTTGTCATTTTTGTTGTTTTTTTTTTTTAACGCGTAATGGCGGCGATCTGCGATTTTTTTTGCGGTACTGCGACATTGGGGCGGACAGATCGGACCCTTGACTGACATTTTTGACACTTTTGGGGTTACCAGTGACATTTCTACAGTAATCAGTGCTATATATATGCACTGTTACAGTAAAAATACACTGGTAGTGAAGGGGTTAACTTTATTTGAGAGGGAGGGGCTGTGTGTGTCCCTAGGGCTGTGATTCTTACTGTGATTGGCTGTGGCTTCAGCTGTATGCAGAGTGATCAACGGATCTACATAGTAGATCCATATGATCAGCTCTCATACAGAGGGGAGAATGACAGGCAGCTTGTTTACACAAGCTGCCTGACTTTCTCCCTCTCCCCCGCCGATCGCAGAGTGGCCGGCGGACATGGGGTCCGCCGGTCACACGCGCGGGGGGGTCCGTGACCACGCGGGAGCGGGAGCGCGCCTCCGGCGGCGCGCGCTCGCTCCCTAGACCCTCACAATCTAGTGACGTAGCCCTACGTCACTTTGCCTGTGAGGGGCTGACCGCCGACGTAGATCGGCGTGCGGCGGTCGGCAAGTGGTTAAAGGATAAATCCACTATAAGGCTCCATTCCCACACGCATTTTTTAGCACCTTTTTCACGTGTTATTGCGCGCCACGTCTAGAGCAGCCCATTGATTTTAATAGGCTGCCTTACGTGTGACAAACGCCTCAAAGTAGCTCCAGAACCTTTTCGGACGTGGAGTGTCAGGCGCTTTTTCAATGCGCATTTTGTAACATGTAGCTTTTTGCGCGCATTGAGCTGCATGGAAAACGAATGAGCAAATGCACAACTGCTACCCGTGTTTGGGGTGCCATTCGGAAATAATGGCATTTCAAGGGCATCGCGTGTTTTTCTCACGCTTGCAGAAATGCGTGTTTCTGCCCGCGTTTCCACTACGCCCAAGTGTGAACGGGGTCTTAGATGCATGCAGAAAAAAGGGGGCGGCACTTAAAGGATAAATCCACTATAAGGCTCCATTCCCGCGCACATTATTTAACACATTTTTCACGCGTTACTGCGCGCCACGTCTAGGGCAGCCCATTGACTTGGATGGGCTGCCCTACGTGTGACAAATGCCTCAAGGTAGCTCCAGAACCTTTTTTAGTCGTGGATCGTCAAACGCTTTTTCATTGCGCATTTCCACGCGTTTGTAGCGTTTGCAGAATTGCATGATTCTGCACGCATTTCCAGTACACCCAAGTACGGGGGCCTTAGATGCGTGCAGAAAAAGGGGGCGGCACTTAAAGGATAAATCCACTATTAATGCCGCAATCACACCCAAACATAGCGGGACCCATGAATTCCTTCACGCATTTCTTTTTTTTATTTCCCCCCTTTCCTGGCCTGCGGGGCTGGATGCTCAGATAAGGGTCTGGTATGGATTTAGGGGGACGGACGCCACGCCTTTTTTGTTTTTGCTTTGGGGTGGGGGGGCCACCATATTGAGAGCATGTGGCCTGGTATGGTTCTTTAGGGGGGGGCTCACTCGTCCTCCCCCACTTTCCTGGCCTGCGGGGCTAGATGCTCAGATAAGGGTCTGGTATGGATTTAGGGGGGCGGACGCCACGCCTTTTTTGTTTTTGCTTTACGGTGGGGGGCCACCGTATTGAGAGCATGTGGCCTGGTATGTTTCTTTAGGGGGGGCTCGCTCGTCCTACCCCCCGGCTTTCCTGTCCTGCGGGGCTGGATGCTCAGATAAGGGTCTGGTATGGATTTAGGGGGGCGGACGCCACGCCTTTTTTGTTTTTGCTTTGGGGTGGGGGCCACCATATTGAGAGCATGTAGCCTGGTATGGTTCTTTATGGGGTGGGGCTCACTCGTCCTCCCCCACTTTCCTGGCCTGCGGGGCTGGATGCCCAGATAAGGGTCTGGTATGGATTTAGGGGGGTGGACGCCACGCCTTTTTTCTTTTAATTTTGGTGAACCTCATGCCGTTTTTACCACAAGCTGACAGCTGATGAGTCATCGCTTGTTAAAGATGTGGCAACCGGCTTTTCGGCCCGCTGTTTAACATCCAGCTAATGTTGAAGACGCCAGTGGCCGCCTCCTCCAAAAATTTGCACCTGAATTGCATCTAAAATCACAGCTGAACCGCTGCTTAGGAAAGTTGCAGGGAAAATGGAGGTGAAATTCTCAATACACTGGTGTGAACAGAGCCTAAGGACCGCACTGATTGGATACAAATTGGATATATTAGGTAGGTCCTCATATTACGTAGATTTGATTATTTGAAAATGAATTGTATGGCCAGATTGTAAGGTGTATGCTAATCTTAAAGCTCAGCACCACACATGTTTCAATTTGATTGTACAATTTCCTTTCCCAACAACTATGTAGTTGAAGGGCCTGACCAATTAAATATAAATTGATTGGATACAATCTGATTGGATAGTTTCGGTAGGTCCTCATATTAGGTAGGTTTGGTAAATCGACGATTGTATGGCCAGATAGTGAGCAATTTCTGTACAATCCTTTATGCGTACCAACAACTGCGTGGCGTGCGGGCCGTCCATTCAGTCCCCATTCAGTCTGTAGAGCTAAGCAGTTGTTGGACCCCTTTCACACTTGTGCGACTTTTCCTGCGACTTGGGACTGCAAAGTCGCATGACAAGTCGTACCCCATGATTTCCAATGAGTACCGTTCATATCTGTGCAACTTCAAAGTAGTCCCTGCACTACGTTGGTCCAACTTTGATGCGACTTGAGGTCAACAGACCTCAAGATTACACAGACATTGCGTCAAAGTCGTGTCAATATTGCGGCAAAGTTGCGCAACGTTTAGGTCGCACAAGTGTAAAAGGGGCCTTAAGGTTGCAGATCGTATGGTCAGCTTTTGGTAAGGATTCCATCTTATCACACAGCAGGAAATCGCCAAATTATAAACCGTTGTATCTCGGGAGCGGCGTGCCGGCGTCGGATGGCGCACACCCCCAGGAATGCGCGGCTCCCCCGGCGCACTAACGTCATACCGACTTTTTTTTTTTTTTTTTCCACTTGTTCTTCTTATTTCTTTCCTTTCGCTCATCTCAGGTTTATCTGAGGCCGTGCGTGCCGCCGTCCTGCGTGAAGACACTGAGCCCCATTCATCGCCCATCGCGGGGGAAAAGTCTCCTCTGTCCTCTTCCACTGCCAGAGCCGCCGCCGCCGCGATGCGTGCCGCCCCAGGCACATGGTTTCCATTTCACCTGAAGAGGCCGCAGCTGTGTTTTCAAAGCCCCGATTCCCAGAAGAGGAGAGCGTGTTTGTGTAGTTACAGGAGGCCGGAGATCCGCGGCACGGGGACGCACCAGAAAAAAAAATCATTACTAGTGCTGTGTTAACCCCTTCATGACACAGGCGCCTGCAACTCCTAAACTCAGCTCACCGTCCATGTACACAGAGGCTTTCAGCAGAGTTTAGCAGCAGTTAGGGGCGCTTTAACCTCTCTCAACTGACCTCTGCTAAACGCAGGAAAAATCGCCTTCAGGATAGGAAAGAGTGACCGCCGGGCGCGGGAAAACGCCGCGTTTTGCGCTTTGCCGCAGTAAGTGTAGGCCAAGTGTACATGAAGCCTTAAGTTTAACGCCAGACCAACACACACAGGCAAGAAAAAAATCTACCATTATTAAATAGATGCATTGAAGCCTGCAGAGCATTGCATCCGCATTCATAAAATAAGAAATGTGCTGTTTTTAAATGGATGCATAGAAGCCTGCAGAGCATTGCACCCACATTCATAAAAAAAAATTAAATCTGCCATTATCAAATGGATGCATAGAAGCCTGCAGAGCATTGCACCCACATTCATAAAATAAAAAAAATCTGCCATTATCAAATGGATGCATAGAAGCCTGCAGAGCATTTCACCCGCATTCATAAAAATAAGAAATGTGCTGTTTTTAAATGGATGCATAGAAGCCTGCAGAGCATTGCACCCTCATTCATAAAATAAAAAATCTGCCATTATCAAATGGATGCATAAAAGTCTGCAGAGCATTGCACCCACATTCATAAAATAAAAAAAATCTGCCATTATCAAATGGATGCATAGAAGCCTGCAGAGCATTTCACCCGCATTCATAAAAATAAGAAATGTGCTGTTTTTAAATGGATGCATAGAAGCCTGCAGAGCATTGCACCCTCATTCATAAAATAAAAAATCTGCCATTATCAAATGGATGCATAGAAGCCTGCAGAGCATTGCACCCACATTCATAAAATAAAAAAAATCTGCCATTATCAAATGGATGCATAGAAGCCTGCAGAGCATTGCACCCGCATGAAAAAAATTGCCATTATCAAATGGATGCATAGAAGCCTGCAGAGCATTGCACCCGCATTCATAAAATAAAAAAATCTGCCATTATCAAATGGATGCATTGAAGCCTGCAGAGCATTGCACCTGCATTCATAAAAATAAGAAATGTGCTGTTTTTAAATGGATGCCTAGAAGCCTGCAGAGCATTGCACCCACATTAATTTAAAAAAAAATCTGCCATTATCAAATTGATGCATAGAAGCCTGCAGAGCATTGCACCCACATTCATAAAATAGAAAATCTGCCATTATCAAATGGATGCATAGAAGCCTGCAGAGCATTGCACCCACATTCATAAAATAGAAAATTTTGCCATTATCAAATGGATGCATAGAAGCCTGCAGAGCATTGCACCTGCCTTCATAAAAATAAGAAATGTGTTGTTTTGAAATGGATGCATAGGAGCTTGCAGATCATTGCACCCACATTCATAAAAAAGAGAAGTGTCGTAAATAAAAAGAGGTATTGAAGTCTGCAGAGCATTGCACATGCATTAAAAAAATAAGAAATGTGCTACTATAAAATTGATGCATTGAAGCCTGCAGTACATTGCACCCACAGTCATAAAATAAAAAAAATCTGCCATTTAATGGATGCATAGAAGCCTGTGGAGCATTGCACCCACATTCAAAAAATAAGAACTGTGCCATTAATAAAAAGAGGTATTGAAGCCTGCAGAGCATTGCACCTGCATTCATAAAACAGGAAATGTGCTACTATAAAATGGATGTATTGAAGTCTGCAGAACATTGCACCCACAGTCATTAAAAAAAAAAAAAAAAAACTCTGTCATTAAATGGATGCATTAAATCCTGCTGAGCATTGCACCCGCATTCATGAAATAAGAAATGTGCTGTTATTAATGGATGCCTAGAAGCCTGCAGAGCATTGCACCCATTTTCATAAAACTAGAAATGTGCTGTTATTAAAATAATGCAATAAGAAAGTACTGTTTTTAAATGGATGCATAGAAGCCTTCAGAGCATTGCACCCGCATTCATTAAAAAAAAAAATCTGCCATTATCAAATGGATGCATGGAAGCCTGCAGAGCATTGCACCCACATTCATAAAATAAGAAACGTGCTGTTATTAAATGGATGCATAGGAGCCTGCAGAATATTGCACCCACACTCATAAAATAAAAAATCTGCTAATAATAAATGGATGCAATGAAGTCTGCTGAATATTGCACCCACATTCAAATCATAAGAAATGTGTTGCTAATAAAAGAGTGCAGTGAAGCCTGCAGAGCATTGCACTTGCATTCATAAAATAAAATAAATGTGCCTTTATTTTATTAATTCATTGAAGTCAGCAGAACATTGAACCCGCATTCATAAAATAAGAAATCCACCGTTAATAAAAAGAGGTATTGAAGCCTGCAGAGCATTACACCCACATTCATGCCATAAAAATGTGCCATTAATAAATGGATGTGTTGAATTCTGCAGAGCACTGCAACCACCTGCGGGTAGGCACTGCTGTGTCACACATTTCACTGAACCTGCCTTCTGAGAGGAGGAGTTTCAGGAGGCGGAGTCAGTACAGGAATCAGCAAGGTACCATGGGATATGTAGTCCTTAGAAATGGAGGAGAAGCTGCAAAGCATGCTGGGAATCCAGGAAGTTGTGGAAAGAGACCGCCAGCAGACAGGCAGAGCTCACACCATGAATGGAGATGTTTCCAGTGATCTTATATTGGATTGTCAGTAATAAATATTGTTTGTGTCATTATTACAACGCTGATATTATACAATGAGAGTGCATGCTGTGACCGGAGATCTCCTTTAACTGTGATAGTTGGTTTTATAACTTCTATCATTTCTCATACATTGCCACTTCATTTTTTTATTTAGATTTTTTTTTTTTCTTATTTAATTCATTTTTATTTCGATTTTCAGCATGAGACATGATTAGACACAATTGTCACACACACTTCTGGTGACTTTTCAAGGCATTGTGAATTAATTGAAGAGTTTGGTTTTATTTTATTGGACTCCTGCAAGACAATCTGATTATTGTGTGATATTTTCATGGCTAAATTTCTGCATAAACTAGATTTGGACTCCAGAATAATATTTCCGTTCATTATTTGTCTTGAATCTCAGTTTGCTTTGTATATTTCTTCCGGATCTGTGCAGTAATCCAGTGTGGGACTTCCTGTAATAAAGACCGCTCACTGCTGCCCTCTCTCCTTGTGCAGGATGACTGGTCTTGTCTCCGCCCCCTCCTGTCGTTTTCTACATGCAGCCTTTAGTGGGTGGAGCCTGCTGAGAGTTCCTTCCACAGCTCTGCTCTCTTTCCTTGTGCAAGGTGGCAGGCCTTGTCTCCGCTCCCTCCTGTCCTTTTCTACATGCAGCCTGTAGTGGGTGGAGCCTGCTGAGCACCTCCTACAGCTCTGCTCTCTTTCCTTGTGCAGGGTAACAGGCCTTGTCTCTGCCCCCTCCTGTACTTTTCTGCAGGCGGTCTGTAGTGGGCGGAGCCTGCTGAGTTCCTTCCACAGCTCTACTCTCTTTCCTTGTGCAGGGTGGCAGGCCTTGTCTCCGCCCTCTCCTGTACTTTTCTGCAGGCGGTCTGTAGTGGGCGGAGCCTGCTGAGTTCCTTCCACAGCTCTACTCTCTTTCCTTGTGCAGGGTGGCAGGCCTTGTCTCCGCCCTCTCCTGTACTTTTCTGCAGGCGGTCTGTAGTGGGCGGAGCCTGCTGAGTTCCTTCCACAGCTCTACTCTCTTTCCTTGTGCAGGGTGGCAGGCCTTGTCTCCGCCCTCTCCTGTACTTTTCTGCAGGCGGTCTGTAGTGGGTGTGGCCTGCTGAGCCCCTCCTACAGCTCTCTTTCACTCTCTTTGTGTAGGATGGGTGGTCTTGTCTCCATCCCTATCTGTAAAGGATGTTTTACAGCACAGTGATGATGTCACTGTTACTTTTGCATGTTAGTATCTGGGTTTGCAAAGGCATTTGGTCCACATAAAGTGGATTTATTCATATTTAAATGTGCCAACAATTCCACTTATCAGTTGGGTGGATTGGTTGCATTACTACTACTACTATGGCAAGGGGTGGAGGAGGAGAGAAGTGAAGATTGAGATCAGTTGAGGTGCAGAAAAATCGCAGGACACCTGTGTGAAAGCAGCCTTAGGCCCTTTTTACACAATCGATCCAATCAATGGGTCCACCTGAAAAACAGACAAGCGGACCCATTCGGACCCTCCATTCACCCGCCTATCTCTGATCCACTTCAAAAAACAGAAGGGGATCCGTCCCCATCTGTCTGGGTGGCTCGGAGGGCTAATGGATTAGAGCGGGCTGTGTCCGTGTCTGCTCTGCATATGCTGAGTGGGCACGGACCTGTGATCTGCCCGCTCCGCTCATTGTACCCTGCGACCGGTTACCAAGTCGCTAAAGTGGCCCTCGCTCCTAACAAGGTTGGGCACCCCTGCTGTAGGGGCATGGGTTCTGGATGGAGAGGTGCGCTGTAGCAGCCTTCCCCCTTTGCCGTGGTGTGTGGCGGAAGGAGTCCCGGATGGAGAGGTGCGCTGTAATGTAGCGCATTAGGAGACCCGCGGGCAAATCATAAAGATCTCCCATGAAGTTGATAAAAGTTATAAGACCGCTGCCACTGTCCTTAACACTTTCATTGCTGTGGTTGGCAGGTCTCACTATTCTTCCCTACCTCCAACATGCTGAGAGCATGGCATCAATACAAGGCTTTATTACTGCGTTAACTGGCGCCAATACTAGGGGTTACTACTGTGTAAACTGGCACCAATACTAGGGGCTATTTCTGCGTAAACTGGCACCAATACTAGGGGCTATTACTTTGTAAACTGGCACCAATACTGGGGGTTATTACTTTGTAAACTGGCACCAATACTAGGGGTTATTACTTTGTAAACTGGCACCAATACTAGGGGTTATTACTGCATAAACTGGCACCAATACTAGGGGTTATAACTGCGTAAACTGGCACCAATACTAGGGGCTATTACTGTGTAAACTGGCACCAATACCAGGTGTTATTACTGTGTAAACTGGCACCAATACTAGGGGTTATTAATGCGTAAACTGGCACCAATACTAGGGGTTATTACTTTGCAAACTGGCACCAAAACAAGGGGTTATTACTTTGTAAACTGGCACCAATACTAGGGGTTATTAAAGCATAAACTGGCACCGATACTAGGGGCTATTACTTCAAAAACTGGCACCAATACTAGAGGCTATTACTGCGTAAACTGGCACCAATACCAGGTGTTATTACTGTGTAAATTGGCACCAATACTAGGGGTTATTAATGCGTAAACTGGCACCAATACTAGGGGTTATTACTGCATAAACTGGCACCAATACTAGGTGTTATTGCTGTGTAAACTGGCACCAATACTAGGGGTTATTACTGCATAAACTGCCACTAATACTAGGGACTATTACTGTATAAACTGGCACCATTACTCGGTGTTATTACTGTGTAAACTGGCACCAATACTAGGGGCTATTACTGCGTAAACTGCCACTAATACTAGGGGCTATAACTGTATAAACTGGCACCATTACTAGGTGTTATTACTGTGTAAACTGGCACCAATACTAGGGGTTATTACTGCGTAAACTGGCACCAATACTAGTGGTCATTACTGCGTAAACTGGCACCAATACTAGTGGTCATTACTGCGTAAACTGGCACCAATACTAGGGGCTATTACTGTATAAACTGGCACCATTACTAGGTGTTATTACTGTGTAAATTGGCACCAATACTAGGGGTTATTACTGCATAAACTGGCACCAATACTAGTGGTCATTACTGCATAAACTGGCACCAATACTAGGGGCTATTACTGCGTAAACTGGCACCAATACTAGGGGTTATTACTTTGTAAACTGGTACCAATACTAGGGGGTTATTACTGCGTAAACTGGCACCAATACTAGGGGTTATTACTGCATAAACTGGCACCAATACTAGGGGTCATTACTGCGTAAACTGTTTGCTGAAATTGCTTTAAGCTATAAAGAAAAGCTTTTAAGATTTTTCCTCTTTCTCAGGTCTGAAGCAATACCTGAGGAAGAAACGAAACCTCTTGAAAGCTTGTCTTTTAGGTGTTAGGTTAGTACAATACAAAAGGTATCCTTGCATACTGCATTACTCTCGTATTTTGTAACCCTATTTACAGTATATATATATATATATATGTATATATACTTATTTAGTTTTTCAGTGGCATGATATAGTGGTGAGAATTACGAGTGCCCCTCTAGTTTTGACTGTGGTATCGTATGTGCCCCCCCTTATATATTGTTCCTAGAGTCGCCACTGGCCAGCGAGGATACTTCAAGAGCCTGCTGAAAGAAGCAAAGCATTTACCGAACAGACGATCGCCTAGCTGCGCCCTACCATCTCCAATTTCAGCGCTTATACTACAAATACGCCCCACGGGAAGGATTAATTCCTGTAAAAGGAAATCTTTCGCCATATTCTCTGGTCGTCGAGCGAAAACAATGATCGATCGGTCACGGTCAGCGTGTGTGTCCCCGCCATTCTTGGAAGGAAACCCCTTTTAGAGAATGGGAGACGCCTGGGCCGCGAGGCCTGCCAGGAATAGGGAGGATTTGGAAGGCTGCCGTCAGCAAGCTGTGTGTGTGTATGATACACAGCATTAACATTACAGGAAGAACCTCTTCCAGGAATAGAGCCGCCAGGGGGGAGGGGGGGGGGGAGGAGGAGGGGGGGTTGGGGGGAGGGGAGGAGCTCTTACTGTATAAGAACTGTGTGTGTGATCTCATGGAGTTACACACTGATTTTGTAAGTAGAAGAAGCACAACCTCGGATTATAATCTGCTCACACGGAATATTCTGCTTTTTTTTTCGCTGCCTTTGTCTTCCTCCAGATACCGAAATCAGGTAAGGAACATGGAATCCTAAAAAAATAATCCAGATCATTCTAGAGGGAGACAGAAAGATTGCAGGCAAAGTTTATCATCTACAATGTAACAGAATGGCAATTATAGAAATCTGTTACATTGTATCAGAAACTTTACTAACTTTATATTGTAAATCAAGAGAAAGAGAGGAAAAAAGAATAAATAAATACAGATTAGAAGGAGAGAAAGAGAACGAAAGATGGAAAAAAAGAATAAATCTTATAGATAAATACAGATTAAAAGGAGAGAACGAAAGAAGGATAGATAGATAGATAGATAGATAGATAGATAGATAGATAGATAGATAGATAGATAGATAGATAGATAGATAGATAGATAGATAGATAGATAGATAGATAGATAGATAGATAGATAGATAGATAGATAGATAGATAGATAGATAGATAGATAGATAGATAGATAGATAGAGGAAAGAAAAGATAAACAAATAGAAAGAATTCACTGCAAAGCTTGTCTACAATGTAACAAAATGGCAATTATATAAATCTGTAACTCTGTATCAGAAACTAGGAATTTTATATTGTAAGTCTGGAGAGAAAGAGACAAAGAAAGAATAAATATTATAGATAAATTCATAAAAGAAAGAAAAGAAAAAAAATTCATAGGAAAGTTTATCATCTACAATGTAGTAAAATGTAAATTATAAAGTAATGAAATCAGAAACTTTACTAACTTTTTCTTGCAAGTCTGGAGAGAGAGAAAGAAAGAATAAATATTATAGATAACTAAAAAAGAAAGAAAGATAAATAGAAATTCTCAGCAAAGTTTATCATCTACAGTGTAATAAAATCTCAATTTTATAATGTAACATTGTATCAGAAACTTCCTGTACTTTACTAACTTTACGTCGTAAGTCAAGAAAAAGAATAAATATTATAGAGCGATATAACTGAACAGAAAGAAGGAAAGAGAAAGAAAAAAATAAACAGATGCAAATAAAAAGCTTTGAGCAATGGGAGAGTTTTCCGATGGTGCAGAGGTTACTGGTTGCTTGGGGCACTCATGGGGTGAGAGGAGTTTGCAGAGGAGTTAAGTAAAACCCGGAATAATGTGATATTCATAGGAGCGGGCGGAGAAATCTTCCAAGTGGGATCTTTCAGTTCCTTTGTTTCGGGATTCCTTTGCTTTTTTTTTTTTTTTTGCCAAAATGGAAATGTTCAGACTTGCTTTTGCTGCCATGAGGGAGACAGGCTCAGCTTCCAAAGTGGATTGCACGCTGCATTTTCCCTGTCTTCTCTTGGTTACAATGGGCCCATGGAAATCTTGAATACTAAATACCATCTCGGAGTTGGTGATCCCCCTGCTGAGGTTTTATGAGATTAGAGCCTTTGTGAAGGTGGAGCTGGTCTTAGACTCGGGGATATAAATAGAGGATTGACAACAGTCAGCCATTTCAGCCGTTCGCCCTATTTTTATTTTATTTTACTTTTTATTATAAATGATAGATAATGAATGCAATAGGCATGCTTGTTTTTGGAATCCTTCCTTATTGGTCTTTCATTGACGTGGTCGGTTATGCGGTGCACCGACATAGTATTTGGGTTTTGTCTTCATTGGCGCAGTCTATTACCGTGCACCAATATTGTGTTTGGTTTTTGTCTTTATTGGCATGGTCCATTATGAGGTGCAATGTTCCTTTTCTTGTCTTCATTGATGCAGGCTGTTATGGCACACCAACATGGTGTTTGGTTTTTGTCTTCATTGGTGTAGTCCATTATGAGGTGCACTGACATACTTCTTCATTGGTCTTTCATTGGCATAGTCCAGTTCGTGGTGCACCAGTATGGTACTTGAGTTTTGTCTTCATTGGCACAGTCTGTTACAGCACAGCAACATGGTGTTTGGTTTTTGTCTTCATTGGCATAGTCCATTATGAGGTGCACTGACATACTTCTTCATTGGTCTTTCATTTGCATAGTCCAGTACGTGGTACTTGAGTTTTGTCTTCATTGGCACAGTCTGTTACAGCACAGCAACATGGTGTTTGGTTTTTGTCTCCATTGGTGTAGTCCGTTATGAGGTGCACTGACATACTTCTTAATTGGTGTTTCATTGGCATAGTCTGTTATATGGTGCACCGGCAGAGAACTTAAGTTTTGTCTTCATTGGTGCAGTCCGTTACAGCTCAGCAACATGGTGTTTGGTTTTTGTATTCATTGGCATAGTCCGTTATGAGGTGCACTGACTTCCTTCTTCATTGGTCTTCCATTGGTGTAGTCCGTTACATGGTGCACCAGCATAGTACTTGAGTTTTGTCTTCATTGGCGCAGTCTGTTACAGCACAGCAACATGGTGTTTGGTTTTTGTAATTCATTGGCATAGTCCGTTATGAGGTGCACTGACTTCCTTCTTCATTGGTCTTCCATTGGTGTAGTCCGTTACATGGTGCACCAGCATAGTACTTGAGTTTTGTCTTCATTGACGCAGTCTGTTACAGCACAGCAACATGGTGTTTGGTTTTTTCTTATTTGGCATAGTCTGGTGCAGTACACTAACATGGTGTTTGGTTTTTTCTTCATTGGCATAGTCTGGTGCGGTACACTATCATGTTGTTTGGTTTTTGTCTTCATTGGCATAGTCCATTATGAGGTGCACTGACATCATTCTTCATTGGCGTAGTCTGTTATGAGATGCACTGACATAGTTTTTGGGTATTATCTTTATTGTTACAATACACTAACATGGTGTTTGATTTTTCTTTTGCAGGTCACAACCATCGTGTCCACACAAGGGTTGGACGCCCCAAGTTTTAGCCAAGCTGGCTCCCACCGTCATGGTCACGCAGAGCAAGTTCCCGATTATGAGCCGGGTGCTGGACTCTAGCCTGAGGCTCAAGACCTTCTCTTCTCGCAGCGAGTACAACCTGGTGCTGAGTGCGGTCCACAAACTTCAGGAGAGCGGATTTTACTGGAGCACAGTGACTGGGAGCCAGGCCAACCTGCTGCTCAGCACGGAACCAGCCGGCACCTTCCTGATCAGGGACAGCTCCGACAACCGCCACTTCTTCACCCTCAGCGTCAAAACCGAATCCGGCACCAAGAACTTGCGCATCCAGTGCGAACCGTGCGGATTCTCCCTACAGACTGACCCGCGCAGCTCGCAACCAGTGCCAAGGTTCGACTGCGTACTGAAACTTCTTCGGCATTACATGCCGGCCAAAGACTCTGCTAACAGCAACAGGCGCTGCTATTATATATATTCTGGAGGTGAGCGTGTCCCGTTGCTTCTCTCCAGGCCTCTGTCCTCCAGTGTCTCCTCGCTGCAGCACCTGTGCAGGAAAGCGGTCAATGGACAACTGGAAGGCTTCGAAGCTCGGGAACAGCTACCTCTGCCCATCAAAGACTTTCTCCAGGAATATGACTCTCCCGTATAGCTACACCAGCCATTATGGAGGCAAACCTGAGATAAAATGGAGAGGCCTAGGCTCCAAGCAGGACTACAACAAAATGGAGCACGAGTGGTATTCATGAAGGGAGTAGCACTGGGCACACGGATATCTTATGGAACTGTGTTGAATTGTTTTTCACCAAGTGCCTAAAGGTAGAGGACGATACTCAGGCGGATACTCAACAACACCCAGAGACTGTAGAGACTGTGGACATTGCCCTCTGTTTACATTGCATGCTGGGTGTGAGACAAAGAAAAGGGGGGGCTTATGTTGGGGTTCCGGACGTAAGCCTAAAACGGAATGTCTGTCCTTCAGGGTATGTCCACAACAGTGAGATGGAAGTTTATTATACTCTCACCTACGTAGCCTTAACCTGCTGCTGGGCTAACGGTCAGAGGGCGCGCACTGCAGGGCATTACCGGTATATGTGAAGAATATCCGTATTGGCAGTGCGGGGCCGGACGCAACGCATGGAGACAATGCACAACAAGCAGACAATTCTGACCTCCAGTGGAATCAAGTTTTGCACAAAAGTGACTCAGCTCCTTCTTCTTCCAGAAGGTTCTAATTAAAACTTTAAAAACAAAAATAAAAAATGGCAAAACTGAAGAAGTCACATGACTGGCGGACAATGGGAAGGATTCTCTTCAATCTATGCAGAATTGGATTTTTGCACAGGATGCCATGGACCAGATAGAGAGGCCGGGGTGGAATGTGACCTCACGGATGTTTACACGGTGTCCCCCAAGGGTGACACAGACCACGGACATTTGCACTTATTTATATTTTACACATCCTGGTAATTTATAATAAAAAAAGCCTATTTTTGAAAGAAAAAAAAATTATTGTGAAGTTTCAGTGTGCGTGAGTGGTATCGTGTGGCTGGAGGTACAAAGTGTATGGAGTGTAAAGTGTAAGCTCTTTGTTTAAGCCGGCCATAGACGGAGCGTATTCCTTTCCTGCAACCACGGTTCCTGCTGAAATGGCCGAGAGTTGAACCATCTATGGTCCGCTTTAGGGTTAGGGAAGGATTTGGACCTTGTCAGGGTGTCCCCTTGGGGAGAGTTCCCTTCACTTACTGTCCCATAGCCAAAACAGGAAGTTAAAGGAAATCCCAGAAACTAGTGTCCCCATTGGAAGATTTCCCTTCTAATCCTTTTCTGGTGACAACCAAAATTTGTAGTTTTCTTTTACTCTCATGAGAAATAAAGAGAGTGACACTCCCTGACGAAGACACAGACAACCGTAAAAACCTGACAGGGGTTCTAATCCCTCTCCACATCATCCAAATCTAAACATTTTTGTCTTTAGCTATACTTAAAATTCTATAAAAAAATATATTTTTGGTGCTTGTTTAGTTCAGAATCGAATAGGGAAGGATCGTGGATCCTCATATACGCCTGACCTGTGTCCCATCAGGGAGATTTTCTTTTACTTCCTGTTCCTAGAAGTAAGGGGGTAATCTCTATAGTGGGGGGGAGGCTCCTCCCTAGGCAGTGGTCACCAGAACAGGTGTCCCCACATAGAAATAGACCAAGTGGCCCATCCACTCTGCCACTTATTTATTATAAATATATATATATATATATATATTTTGTGTGTGTGTATATGTGTATATATATATATATATATATATATATATATATATATATAATATATGTATGTATGTATGTGTGTATATTCTGCGTGTGTATATATATATATATATATATATATATATATATATATATATATATATTATTACTTATATTTTCTTTTTATTACTTTTATATATATATATTACTACAGTAAGATTAAAGATAAGAAAAAGAAAATACAAATAAATAATAATAAAATAAAGTTAAAGGTAAAAAAAAAAAAAAAAAAATTATATATATATATGATTTCTTGCAGGGATTTGGGCACCCTAACCCTGAGGGAAGGGGGGGGGTGCAATTTGGCATCTTTGCCCTGGGCGCTGGATGGCCTTGTCCCAGTATTGGCTAGGAGTCCCTCAGCAATGTCCTAGGAGATTTCCAGGACATTGCTAAGAGACAACTGAGCTCCCTTTCTCTCCCCTGACGCCATAGCCCTGAGCTCCAATGTGACAGCCCTGAGCTCAGCGATTGAGAGCTCGCTCCTGTGATGGTGAAGGTGAACATTAACAACTGGGCCTCTCTTAGCAACATCCTGGTAGTTTTCCAGGCAGGCTTCTGGAGGTACGCAAATGGCTGACACCTTTAGCAAGGGCATCATTCAGCTCTGGTCAAAGCTGCACAGTTATTTGCTATCTGCATAGGTACTTTTTTGGTAAAGGTGAACTAATAAAAAAAAAAGAAAGAGCGGTCCTTATTGCCCCGAGCGACCAATCAGATTCTCCCCACGCTGCACCTGAAAATAATATAACGGTGACATCATTGAAGGCGCAGTCCACCTTTTCCAGAAAACTCTGCAGCTGTGTATAATCTTCATTAATGTTCATAAATTTTCCTAAGTGGCCTGTAGGCCCCGCAGAAGCCTGACTGAAAAACTCCCAGTCGGCAACCCCCACGTCCAGCCTTGTTGCTAGGGAATATAAATCACTTTTTTGGTAAAAGTGAACTTATAAAAAAAGAAAGGAAAGAGCCGTCCTTACTGCCCCGAGCGACCAATCAGATTCTGCCTACGTTGCACCTGAAAATAATATAATGATGACATTAATGTCATCGTAATATTAATTTATTCATTAATGTTCATAAATCTTCCTAAGTGGCCTGTAGGCTCCGCAGAAGCCTGACTGAAAAACTCCCAGTTGGCAACCCCCACGTCCGGCCTTGTTGCTAGGGCATAAAATTCACTTTTTTGGTAAAGGTGAACTAATAAAAAAGAAAAGAAAGAGCCGTCCTTATTGCCCCGAGCGACCAATCAGATTCTGCCCACGCTGTACCTGAAAATAATAGTAATTCCTTCATTAATGTTCATAAATATTCCTAAGTGGCCTGTAGGCCCCGCAGAAGCCTGACTAAAAACTCCCAGTTGGCAACCCCCACCACGTCCGGCCTTGTTGCTATGGAATAAAAATCACTTTTTTTGGTAAAGGTGAACTAATAAAAAAAGAAAGGAAAGAGCCGTCCTTATTGCCCTGAGCGACCAATTAGATTCTGCCCACGCTGCACCTGAAAATAATATTAATTCATTAATGTTCATAAATCTTCCTTAGTGGCCTGTAGGCCCCGCAGAAGCCTGACTGAAAAACTCCCAGTCAGCAACCCCCACGTCCGGCCTTGTTGCTAGGGCATGAAAATCACCAGTGTTAAAGGAATGAGAGCCATCGATTTTTATGTCCTAGCAACAAGGGCGGGCATGAGGGTTGCCATCTGCGAGTTTTTCAGTCAGGCTTCTGGGGGCCCCAAATGGCCTACAGGCCACTTATGAAGATTTATTAACATTAACGAAGATTGTACACAGCCTTTAGAGTTTTCTAATACCAGCCAGGGCCCCTGTAGCAGATGTGTTCCCAAAAAAAGGTGGACTTGGCCTTTCAAGCAAAAAAATTAATAAATATAAATAAAAAAAAAAAAATTGACCAATCGGGATTCCTCTTTCACTGGCCGGCATTCAGCGCGCTGACATTTGATTGGCGACTACGAATGAAATCAGAAAAGGGTTATTTAAAGAAGGGAGTTAAAGGGACGGTCCCAAATTCTAGTTCCCAGCACACCTGAGGCGGCGGCGTCCCGTAACGCGCAGGGTTAACAGGCGTGCCGCTGCCACGGGCTGACTGGCAGAGAGTATTCTTCGGGGAAGTCGTCTCTTCCTCTCTTCCATTTAGGAATGCGGCCTGCGTGCGTCACGCTGCAGATAATTATATTCCTGTTAGCGCCGCCTCCAACGCACTTCCTCGTTTCCAGGACGACGGGATCACGGAGGAAACACACAGATTCCTATTGAAGTGCCAGGAAATTTGGGAGGGAGGTGGGGGGAGGGAAGGATTTGAGGGGGGTGGCTGTACAACACCTGTAAGAACAAGTCTTGTAAAACCAGCGGTGGCGTGCCAGACACTTCCTAAACTCCTCGTCTGGAGAAAGGCGGCATTGAGCGCGGTCGCTGCGTCAGAGGCATCATCGCAGGCGTGCGACCGTCTGACCGCATTCCACCCGGGAACCACCTCGGATGGTCACAGACAGAAGTTAACGCATCACGGGAGCAACCACCATTGCTGGAGGTTTTTGGAAATGCTAGTTTCCCGGCTGTCATCCTGATGCGCCGGCCTCCATGTTTTCTGGGTCGTTGAAGCGGAAAATGTGCACATATCAGGAACGGCGGGGAAAAGCTGGAAAGTCGCAATTTGTACGCCTGTCCGGAGTAAGTGAGGTATTGAAGATGGAGAATCAAAACAACAGCCTGGAGAAAAATACTTTGAGGCCACATTCACCCTTGAGCGATTCTACCACGCCGCGTTTTTAGCGCTTTTTTTTTTTTTTGCATGTTTTATAGCGTGTTTTTGGAGCTCCAACACTCTGAATGTGTCTCTCTCCGCTCATAAACACACTAAAGAAGCTCATATGCCCAGTTTTGGACACGAGCCAAGTGCGTTTTGCGTCGCGTGTTTTTGGTGCACCTTTCGCACGTTTTATCACGCCGAAAACGCCTGGCAAAACGTGTGACTGCCATCTGCATTTGGGGTGCCATTAAGAAATAATGGCACAAGTGTGTCTGGAATTTTAGCGCTGTTTTCACGTGTTTACAGAAGCGCTCACTTTTGCGCACGTTCCTGCTACGCCCATGTGTGGGCGGGGCCTCAGGGCTCATTCACACGGGAAGAAATAACGCTTCAATTAGATGCACACTGAGTATAGTTTTAGCGCTGTTTTTTTGTGTTTTTACAGAAACGCTCACTTTTGCGCACAATTCTGCTACGCCCATGTGTGGGCGGTGCCTCAGGGCTCATTCACATGGGCAGAAAAAAAACGCTTCAATTAGATGCACACAGAGTATAGTTTTAGCGCTGTTTTCACATATTTACAGAAACGCTCCATTTTGCGCACGTTTCTGCTACGCCCATGTGTGGGCGGGGCCTCAGGGCTCATTCACATGGGCAGAAAAAACGCTTCAATTAGATGCACACTGAGTATAGTTTTAGCGCTGTTTTCACGTGTTTACAGAAACGCTTACTTTTGCGCAAGTTTCTGCTACGCCCATGTGTGGGCAGGGCCTCAGGGCTCATTCACACGGGAAGAAATAACGCTTCAATTAGATGCACACTGAGTATAGTTTTAGCGCTGTTTTCACGTGTTTACAGAAACGCTTACTTTTGCGCAAGTTTCTGCTACGCCCATGTGTGGGCAGGGCCTCAGGGCTCATTCACACGGGAAGAAATAACGCTTCAATTAGATGCACACTGAGTATAGTTTTAGCGCTGTTTTCATGTGTTTACAGAAACGCTAACTTTTGCGCACGTTTCTGCTACGCCCATGTGTGGGTGGGGCCTCAGGGCTCAGTCACATGGGCAGAAAAAACGCTTAATTTAGATGCACACTGAGTATAAGTTTAGCGCTGTTTTCACGTGTTTACAGAAACGCTTCATTTTGCGCACGTTTCTGCTACGCCCATGTGTGGGCGGGGCCTCAGGGCTCATTCACATGGGCAAAGTTTTTTAACGCTGTTTTCACGTGTTTACAGAAACACTCACTTTTGCTCGTGTTTCTGCTACACGCAGGGGTGGGCGGAGCCTCAGGGCTCATTCACATGGGCAGTAAAAATGCGTAATTTACATGTACACTGCGTATAGTTTTACATGCACCTAAACGCAGCACTACTATAGTAATCAATCAGCCCATACACACAGCTGCATCTGCATGCAAAAATGTGCGTTGAGCCGCGCACAAGTAGGACACAGCTGCGTCCAGGGGTGCACAGATCTGCCGATTTTATGCGCGTACGCACACACATGTTTAGCTATTCATGTGAATGAAAGAAGAATTGTACGTGTCTAAGTGCGCCTAAGCGCAAGTGCTTTAGACGCGTGTTTTACGCAGGATCTCCTGCTACCACCGCCAGCAAGAACCTACATAGAAAATACGCATAGGCCCGTGTGAATGAGCCCCAAGGGGTTTTCAGGTGTCTAAATGAGCCTAAGCGGGAGTACTTTAGGTGCGTATTTTACGCAGGATCCGTGCAGAAAATACGTATAGACCCGTGTTAATGAGCTGCAAAGAGCGTATTTTTTATGCAGGTTCTTGCTGGCAAAAATACGCATAGGCCCATGTGAATGAGCCCTAAGGGGTTACTGGTGTCTAAAAGCACATAAGCACAAGTACCTTAGGCGCGCATTTTACGCAGGATCTTCTGCTACCCCCGCCAGCAAGAACCTACGTAGAAAATACACAAAGGCCCGTGTGAATGACCCCCAAGGGGTTTTCAGGTGTCTAAATGAGCCTAAGCAGGAGTACTTTAGGCCCGTGTTAATGAGCTGCAAAGAACTTATTTTTTATGCAGGTTCTTGCTGGCAAAATACGCATATGCCCGTGTGAATGAGCCCCAAGGGGTTACAGGTGTCTAAAAGCACATAAGCACACGTACCTTAGGCCGCATTTTACACAGGATCTTCTGCTACCTCTGCCAGCAAGAAACTTTGTAGAAAATACACAAAGGCCCATGTGAATGAGCCCCAAGGGGTTTTCGGGTGTCTAAATGAACCTAAACGGGAGTACTTTAGGTGCGTATTTTACGCAGGATCTTCTGCTACCTCCGCCAGCAAGAATCTGCGTAGAAAATACGTAAAGACCCGTGTGAATGAGCCCCAAGGGGTTTTAGGTGTCTAAATGGGCCTAAGCGGGAGTACTTTAGGCGCGTATTTTATGCAGGATCCATGCAGAAAATCCAAATAGGCCCGTGTGTCTTTCGGGTGTCTGAATGAGCCTAAGCGGGAGTACTTTAGGCATGTATTTTATGCAGGATCCGTGCAGAAAATCCACATAGGCCCGTGTAAATGAGCCCCAAGGGGTTACGGGTGTCTAAATGCACCTAAGTGTGAGTACTTTAGGTGCGTATTTTAAGCAGGATCTTCTGCTACCTCCGCCAGCAAGAACCTGAGTATGATAATATTCTTGCTGGCAGAGCTAGCAGAAGATTGTGTATAAAATACGGCCTAAAGTACTCGCCCTTAGGGGCATTTAGACACCTGTAACCCCTTAGGGCTTATTCACACAAACCACGAGTACTTTAGATGCATATTTTACACAGGATCATCTGCTGCCTCCGCCAGCAAGAACCTGCATAGACAATACTCAAAGGCCCATGTGAATGAGCCCCAAGGGGTTTCGGGTGTCTCAATGAGCCGAAGCGGGAGTACTTTAGGCGCATATTTTACACAGGATCCGTGCATAAAATCCACATAGGCCCATGTGAATGAGCCCCAAGGAGCTAGGGGTGTCTAAATGCACCTAAGTGTGAGTACTTTAGGCGCATATTTTAAGCAGGATCTTCTGCTACCTCCGCCAGTAAGAACCTGAATATGAAAATATGCAAAGGCCCGTGTGAATGAGCCCCAAGGGTGTATTTTCTATGCAGGTTCTTGCTGGCAGAGCTAGCAGAAGATTGTGTGTAAAATACGGCCTAAACTACTTGCTCTTAGGTGCATTTAGACACCTGTAACCCCTTAGGTCTCATTCACACAGGCCATGAGTACTTTAGACGCATTTTACACAGGATCCTCTGCTACCTCCGCCAGCAAGAACCTACATAGACAATACGCAAAGGCCCATGTGAATGAGCCCCAAGAGGTTTCGGGTGTCTAAATGAGCCTAAGCAGGAGTACTTTAGGCATGTATTTTACGTAGGATCCGTGCAGAAAAAAATGCATAGACCCATGTAAATCAGCCACAAGGGCGTATTGTTTGTGCAGGTTCTTGCTGGCAGAAAATACGCATAGGCCAGTGTAAATGAGCCCCAAGGGGGTTACGGGTATTTTACGCAGGATCCGTGCAGAAAATACGCATAGGCCCGTGTAAATGAGCTGAAAAGAGCATATTTTTTATGCAGGTTCTTGCTGGCAAAAATACGCATAGGCCCGTGTGAATGAGCCCCAAGGGGTTACTGGTGTCTAAAAGCACATAAGCACAAGTACCTTAGGTGCACATTTTACGCAGGATCTTCTCCTACCTCTGCAAGCAAGAACTTGCATAGAAAATACGCATAGGCCTGTGTGAATGGGCCCCAAGGGGTTACGGTGTCTAAATGCCCTAAAGCGTGAGTACTTTAGGCGCGTATTTTACGCAGGATCTTCTGCTACTTCCGCCAGCAAGAACCTGAGTATGAAAATATGCAAAGACCCGTGTGAATGAGCCCCAAGGGTGAGTTTTCTATGCAGGTTCTTGCTGGCAGAGCTAGCAGAAGATTGTCCGTGAAATACGTACCTAAAGTACTCGCTCTTAGGCGCATTTAGACACCCATCACCCCTTAGGGCTCATTCACACAGGCCGCGAGTACTTTAGACGCATATTTTACACAGGATCTCCTGCTACCTCCACCAGCAAGAACCTGCATAGACAATGCGCAAAGGCCCATGGGAATGAGCCCCAAGGGGTTAGGGGTGTCTAAAAGCACATGAGCACAAGTACCTTAGGCAGGTATTTTACCCAGCATCTTCTGCTACAGCCAGCAAGACCCTGAGTATGCAAATACGCAAAGGCCCGTGTGAATGAGCCCCAAGGGGTTATGGGTGTCTAAATGAGCTGAAGCGCGAGTACTTTAAGCATGTATTTTACACAGGATCCATGCAGAAAATATGCATAGGCCTGTGTGAATGAGACCCAAGGGCGTATTTTCTATGCAGGTTCTTGCTGGCAGAGCTAGCAGAAGATCCCGTGTAAAATATGCCCCTAAAGTACTCATGCTTAGGCGCATTTAGACACCCAAAAACCCTTAGAGCTAATTCACACGGGCCGTTAGTACTTTAGACGTATATTTTACACAGGATCTTATGCTATCTCTGCCAGCAAGAACCTGCATAGCAAATACGCATAGGCCCCCTGTGAATGAGCCCCAAGGGGTTAGGGGTGTCTGAAAGCGCTTAAGCGCGAGTACTTTAGGCGCGTATTTTATACAGAATCTTCTGCTATCTCTGTCAGCAAGAACCTGCAAAGAAAATACGCAAAGGCCCGTGTGAATGAGCCCCAAGGGCGTATTTTCTATGCAGGTTCTTCCTGCATAAAATATGCGCCTAAAGTACTCGTGCTTGGGCGCATTTAGACACCTGCAACCCCTTAAGGCTCATTCACACAGGTCGTTAATACTTTAGACACATATTTTACACAGAACCTTCTGCTACCTGCTTAGAAAATACGCAAAGGCCCGTGTGAATGAGCCCCAAGGGGTTAGGGGTGTCTAAATAAGCCTGAGCGCGAGTACTTTAGGCATGTATTTTATGCAGGATCTGTGCAGAAAATACGCATGGGCCCGTGTGAATTAGCCCCAAAGGTGTATTTTCTACGCACCTTCTCTCTTATAAGTGCATTTAGACATCTGCAACCCCTTAGGGCTTATTCACATGGGCCGCGAGTACTTTAGGTGCATATTATACACAGGATCTTCTGCTATCAGTGTCCACAATAACTTGCAAAGAAAATGCGCAAAGGCCCATGTGAATGAGCCCTAAGAGGTTAGGGGTGTCTAAATAAGCCTAAGCACATGTACTTTAGGTGCGTATTTTACGCACGATCTGTGCAGAGAATAAGAATAGGCCCGTGTGAATGAACTTTAAGGGGTTAGGGGTGTCTAAATAAGCCTAAGCGTGAGTACTTTAGGCACGTATTTTATGCAGGATCTGTGCAGAAAATATGCATTGGGCCTGTGTGAATTAGCCCCAAAGGTGTATTTTCTACGCACCTTCTCCCTCATAAGTGCATTTAGACACCTGCAACCCCTTAGGGCTTATTCACATGGGCCGCGAGTACATTAGGCGCATATTATACACAGGATCTTCTGCTATCAGTGTCCACAAGAACCTGCAAAGGCCCATGTGAATGAGCCCTAAGAGGTTAGGGGTGTCTAAATAAGCCTAAGCACATGTACTTTAGGTGCGTATTTTACGCACGATCTGTGCAGAGAATAAGAATAGGCCCGTGTGAATGAACTTTAAGGGGTTAGGGGTGTCTAAATAAGCCTAAGCGTGAGTACTTTAGGCACGTATTTTATGCAGGATCTGTGCAGAAAATATGCATTGGGCCTGTGTGAATTAGCCCCAAAGGTGTATTTTCTACGCACCTTCTCGCTCATAAGTGCATTTAGACACCTGCAACCCCTTAGGGCTTATTCACATGGGCCGCGAGTACATTAGGCGCATATTATACACAGGATCTTCTGCTATCTGTGTCCACAAGAACCTGCAAAGAAAATGCGCAAAGGCCCATGTGAATGAGCCCTAAGGGGTTAGGGGTGTCTAAATAAGCCTAAGCACATGTACTTTAGGGAACGTATTTTACGCAGGATCTGTGCAGAGAATAAGCATAGGCCCGTGTGAATGAACTTTAAGGGGTTAGGGGTGTCTGAAAGTGCTTAAGCACGAGTACTTTAGGCACTGATTTTACACAGGATCTTCTGCTATCTCTGCCAGCAAGAACCTGCTTAGAAAATATGCAGAGGCCCATGTGAATGATCCACAAGGGTTTAGGGGTGTCTAAATAAGCCTAAGCGCGAGCACTTTAAGCACATATTTTACGCAGGATCTGTGCAGAAACTACGCATAGGCCCGTGTGAATGAGCC
The DNA here is from genome assembly GCF_965119305.1 of Pelophylax lessonae. NCBI lineage: Eukaryota > Metazoa > Chordata > Amphibia > Anura > Ranidae > Pelophylax > Pelophylax lessonae. The sequence goes on from NC_138778.1 coordinate 23,103,441, forward strand.
CCAAGGACGTATTTTCTACGCAGGTTCTTGCTCATTCACACGGGTTGTGAGTACTTTATGCGCTTATTTTACACGTGATCTTCTGCTATCTCTGTCAGCAAGAACCTGCAAAGAAAATACGCAAAGGCCCGTTGGAATGAGCCCAAAGGGATGTCTAAATGAGCCTAAGCACAAGTACTTTAGGCACGTATTTTATGCAGAATCCGTGCAGAAAATATGCAAAGGCCCGTGTGAATGAGCCCCAATGGGCGTATTTTTAATGCAGGTTCTTGCTGGCAGAGCTAGTAGAAGATCATGCGTAAAATATGTGCCTAAAGTACTCGCGCTTAGATGCATTTATGGCGCTTTTCCACTGCATGGAACCGAACGGTTCGGCTCACTTTAGTGCTTTTCCACTGCTGGTACCGCATGGTACAGTGTAGGAACGGTTCAGTACGGTACGGTACGGCGGCGCTTTTCCACTACATGGAACAGAACGGTACGGCTCTCAGTACCACCTCGATTGTGGTTCCAAGAGGTACCATGCCGGTACCATATCCTACAATCCTACTAGCCACTGATTGGTCAGAGAATCGTTGTTATCCCACCCACTTAACTTTAGTACTACTTTAGTGGAAAAGCAAACCATACCAAACCGTACCGAACCGTTCCAACACCGTACCATGCGGTACCAGCAGTGGAAAAGCAAACCGGGCCAAGCAGGGCCGAGTAGAGCCGAGCCGGTACTTGCAGTGGAAAAGTGCCATTAGACACCAGTAACCCCTTGGGGGTCATTTACATGGGCCTATGTGGATTTTCTGCACGGATCCTATGTAAAATACGCGCCTAAAGTACTCCTGCTTAGGCTCATTTAGACACCTAAAACCCCTTGAGGCTCATTCACACGGGCCTTTGCGTATTTTCTATGCAGGTTCTTGCTGGCGGAGGTAGCAGAAGATCCTGCGTAAAATGTCCCCCCTTAGGGCTTATTCACATGGGCCACCAGTACTTTAGGCGCATTATTTACCCAGGATCTTCTGCTATCTCTGTCAGCAAGAACCTGCAAAGAAAATACACATAGGCCCGTGTGAATGAGCCCCAAGGGGTTGAGGTGTCTCAAAGTTCCTAAGAGTGAGTACTTGAGGCGTGTATTTTATGCAGGATCTTCTGCTATCTCTGTCAGCAAGAACCTGCAAAGAAAATACACATAGGCCCGTGTGAATGAGCCCCAAGGGGTTGATGTGTCTCAAAGTACATGAGTGCGAGTACTTGAGGCATGTATTTTATGCAGGATCTTCTGCTAGCTCTACTGGCAAGAACCTGCATAGAAAATACGCCCTTGGGGCTCATTTAAACTGATCTATGTGTATTTTCTGCACGGATCCTGCGTAAAATACTCGCCTAAAGTACTCACACTTTTTCACATCCTTAACCCCTTGGGGCTCATTCACACAGGCCTATGCATATTGTTTATTCTGGTGGAGATAGCAGATCTGCGTAAAATATGCGCCTAAAGTACTCGTGCTAATGTACGTTCAGACATGTGCAATTCTTCTCTCGTCCAATAAATGACTACACATCTACACGTTTATGTGCGTACGTGTGTAAAATCGGCAGATCTGTGCTGCCCTGGATGAAGCTTTGTCTCTTTTTTTGGCATGCAGCTGAACGCAACGCACATTTTTCGCATGCAGACGCAGCTATGTGTGTAGGGCTCATTGATTACTATAGTGCTGCGTTTAGATGTGCACAAACCTATCCGCTGTGCGCAAATGCAGCATTGTGTGAATGAGCCCTATTAACAAGCCCTGCCCTGTTCACCTAACAATGGAGCCTGCTCATTGGTCGTTACTCAACACTGCGTCATGGGTGGAAGAGGGGTGTCAGCAATGTGGGGAGGGGCTATCGAGAGATCCTGTTACCTGATTGATTGCATTATGGGGAAATCCAGTTTGTGGAGGTTTGACGGAGATAATTTGACGCTTTTATTGCAGCACCTGCGGCAGTTTTTCATATTTTTTGTGACCCGCGGCCTAATTTAATAAAGAATAATGTACTGAGAGGGACAAGGAGGCCGCCGTTGCTGCCTGTCTGCCATACTGATCCTCAGGCTTTAATAATTTCCCAACCTGGAACCAGATTGCAAATCTCTGACTTCACTGGTTGCATGCTTGCTTGGGGTCACTGCATCCTTTTTTGGGGAGGCTCCCCATGATGTCCTGAGGCCAGAAACAACCAGACATGTGTTCCAGCCAGGGGCGTAGATAAGAGGAGGGTCAGGGGGGTCCAACCCCCCCCCCTCCCAGAGCATCGGTCAATTTCACAGAAGCTAGGCTACTGTAGCCTATCAGCTGCGGGAGCCGCACTGCCACTGGGAAGACCAACTGTCTCATCCACGAGGCTGATAGGCAGGGCCCGGCTTACATTGAAGCCATGTTTACTATTTGCTTGACTAACAGATGTGCCTGCTGGGGGCGCTGTATATACTGTATATATTTAAACACCACAATTTGTCACAGCATGGCAGGCATGATAATTATTGTTCTCTGGGTACTCAAGGCTGAACCCCCCCCCAGGAAAAAAAATTATCTACAGCCCTGGTTCCAGCATGCATTTTATTGTTCAGTGCGCAGTAACCTAAGGCAACACGCAGCGTGCTCAGTGTCATTTATTTGGAGCAGCACCCCAACCTATCAAGTACAATAAGTGCCGAAGGACGCACATGTCATGTTTGCTACGCACTGCATGTGGAATAAAGCCCCGCTCACACTTATGTGTTTTACGTCGTTTTAGGCGTGGTGCACTAAATATAAAGACCTGCGTGCTGCATCTTTGATACGCTTTCATCAAAACACGCGTTCTATAGAGTTAAATGATAGCAGTGGCACGCCAAAAATGCATGTATAACGCACCTAAAGTGAAATACTAGAGACACACAACACACAAATGTCAGCCGGCCCCAAAGGCGCAGGTCTGGCTTTTGATTTGTTGCTGAATGTTTGCCGCTCCTTCTGGACGAAGGACCAACCCAACGCATCAAATACCATGACACTCCACAATAGACCAGACAGGTATGATGGGGCCCTTTGGGGCATCACTATCACCATGGCAGACCACATGACTGCTATGGGGCCCGGTCTGGCTGTACTATATACACTCACGGGCCACTTTATTAGGTACACCTTGCTAGTACCCGGTTCAACCCTTTTTTGCCTTTATTCTTCGTGGCATAGATTCGGCAAGGTGTTTGAAAGATTCCTCAGAGATTTTGCTCCATAGTGACATGATAGCGTCACACAGTTGCTGCAGATTTGTCGGCTGCACATCCATGATGCCAATCTCCACCAAATCCCGAAGGTGCTCTATCAGTGGCGGCCCGTGCATAGGGGGCGCCAGGGCGCCGCCCCCCCCCCCCCCCTAAAAAAAAGGAAAAAAAAAGGACAAAAAGAACAATAAAGTTATGAAAAAAAAATCGGTTCGCCGGCCTATGTGGTGGCTAAAGGGGGGGTGGGGTTTACGACCCAGAAGAGGCGCCGATTGGCTGCCTTCTGGGGGCGTAACCTGGGCGCAGGAAAGAGCGCTTGGCCACCCCCACCTTCGTGATATCCTGGCTGTGATTGGTCCAGTCTCCAGCCTGGACCAATCATCATCCAGGACATCTGATCGCTGACGTCGCAATGGGGGCGGTGCCGGTGCGTGCGTCAGTCACGCACCGTCACCGTGCTCTATTGAGATGAGATGTGGTGAGTGTGGAGGCCATTGGAGGACAGTGACCTCATTGTCATGGTGAAGAAACCAGTGGTGAGATGATTGGAGCTTTGTGACATGGTGCATTATCCTGCTGGAAGGAGCCATCAGAAGATGGGGACACTGTAGTCATAAAGGGATGGACATGGTCAGCAACAATACTCAGGTAGGTTGTGGTGTTTTAACAATGCACAATTGGTACTAAGGGGCCCAAAGTGTGCCAAGAAAATATCCGCCACACCATTACACCACCAGCCTGAATCGGTGATACGAGGAAGGATGGATCCATGCTTTCATGTTGTTTACGCCAAATTCTGACCCTACCGTCTGAATGTCGGAGTTGAAATGGAGACTCATCAAACCAGGCAACGTTTTTCCAATCTTCTATTGTCCAATTTTGGTGATCCTGTGCAAATTGTAGCCTCAATTTCCTGTTCGTAGCTGACAGGAGTGGCACCCGGTGCGGTCTTCTGCTGCGGTAGCCCATCTTCAGGGTTCAATGTGTTGTGCATTCAGGAATGGTATTCTGCATACCTTGGTTGTAACGAGTGGATATTTGAGTTACAGTTGCCTTTCTATCATCTGGAACCAGTCTGCCCATTCTCCTCTGACCTCTGACATCAACAAGGCATTTTCATCCACACAACTGCTGCTCACTGGATATTTTCTGTTTTTCCCACCATTCTCTGTACTCCCGAGAGATGGCTGTGTGTGAAAATCCCAGAAATACTCAGACCAGCCCGTCTGGCACCAACAACCATGGCGCGTTCAAAGTCACTTACATCCCCCTTTCTTCCCCATTCTGATGCTCGGTTTGAACTTCAGCAAGTTGTCCTGACTACATCTAGATGCCTAAATGCATTCAGTTGCTGCCATGTGATTGGCTGATTAGCAATTTGTGTTACTAAGTAATTGAATAAGTGTACCTAATAAGGTGGCCGGTGAGTGAATATGGAGGATGAATCAGCTACAAAGACAATCGATGTGCTGTGTCAGTAGGGGGACGGCCTTTGTGATGGGGGCCCTCTGAATGGTCTCACTATGGGACCCCGTCACAGATGCCTGAGTGCACAATAAAGGGTATCTTTCATTGTATAACTTCAGCAATGTAATAAGGACACAAGCAATAGTTATTACTGACAATCTAGTATAAGATTACTGGAAACATCTCCTTTCATGCTGTGAGCTCTGCCTGTCTGCTGGTGGTCTCTTTCCACAACTTCCTGGATTCCCAGCATGCTTTGCAGTTTCCGATACTGGCCCCGCCTCCTGAGACTCCTCCTCCCAGAAGGCGGGCTCTGTGAAATGTGTGACACAGCAGTGCCTACGTGTCACAGAATTCTCAGACGAAATGTGTGGGGTCTTCGCAAACTTCCATATGGTTCAGAGTAAAAGGAGGAGGCTGGAGATCAGCGGAGTACAATGTGGGAATGAAGATCAGAGTTTATATTCTGATCACAGATACACATTCAACAAGATAGATAGATGTCAATAAATATATCACGTTGGTCAAATAATCGTTGAATCAATGTATCACATCAGTGAATCAATTTATCACATCGATGACTCTTTATATCACATCGGTGAATCAATGTATGACATCAGTGAATCAGTGTATCATGTCAGTGACTGAATCAGTGAATCATTGTATAACATCAGTGTAATAATGTATCTATCAGTGAATGAATGGGTGAATCAATGTATGGCATCAGTGTATTAATGTACTGTATCTATCAGTGAATAAATTGGTGACTCAATTTAAGACATTAGTGTATCAATGTATCTATCGGTGAATAAATGTGTGAATGAATGTAGGACAACAGTGTATCACATTGGTGAATGAATGTATGACATCAATGAATCAATATATGACATCAGTGTATCAATGTATCTATTGATGAATGAATTGGTGAATCACTGTATCACCTAGGTGAATGAATCGGCGAATCAATGTATCACATCGGTGTATCAATGTATCTATCGGCGAATGAATCAGTGAATCAATGTATCACATCGGTGTATCAATGTATCTATCGGTGAATGAATCAGTGAATCAATGTATCACATCGTGTATCAATGTATCTATCGGTGAATGAATCAGTGAATCAATGTATCACATCGGTGTATCAATGTATCTATCGGTGAATGAATCAGTGAATCAATGTATCACATCGGTGTATCAATGTATCTATCAGTGAATGAATGGGTTAATTAACCACTTAATGCATATCAATGTATCCATACGTTGGCTGACTTTAAGTGGTTGTACCGGGGTGATGCCCCCCCCCCCTGCCCGGGTCTCCCATCCCACCGGGATACCCGAGCAACTACCTGCCACACCCGCAGGCTGGTTGGAGTCCCGAACAAAGCCGGATGTGGCTTCGATCAGGTCTCCGATGATGTAACCCTGAGGCGGCGTCCATGACGTCACGTCCGGGTTACTCGGCTGCTAAAGGCGCCGAATTTAAAAAGTGACTGTATTCAAAAATGCAGTTTTCAGCATTTTGAATTCTATATCATAGAATTTGGCAATGATCCCAAGATTCATCCACAGCGGGGCCCAAGGTGTAAAGGCTCCGCCCTGGATAGGGAAATTAGGGGAAAAGAAAAGGAGAAAATAAAACAGGGAAGGAAACAGGAAGAGAGGAGGGGCATGAGCAAGAAAAAGTGAATGGGAGGGAAGAAAAATAGAAAGAAAGGGGATGGGAAGAGGGGAAGTAGGAAAGACAAGGGAATAAAGAAAATAGGGGAAAGAGGGGAAAGCAAACAGGGAAGAAAGGAATGGATAAAATGGAAAAGGTAGGAAGGAACAAAAGAAAAGGAGCAGTGAGAAAGGAATGTGGAGGGCTAATGGGATTTTCAAGGTACCAGGTAGAAAATTGGATAACTAGGATATATAAAACATGAAATATTTATTGATACATATTAAAAACAGGGTAAATTATACAAAAAATTGAGATCATATTGCGAATGACATGTGTAACAAGAAAGGCTGTAAAAGAGACATATAGGCATAAGGCAATGTGGAAAATGAATTACGGTCCAATGAGGAGCATCAGACAGATCCCGACATGTTTCGCGGGCACAAAGGGTCCGCTTCTTCAGGGGTGTAGAACAAGTTATGCACAGGATATGCCTTAATTAGCCTGTATGATACAACAACAGTCATTAGTACAGTAGTAAGAATACATAAAACAGGGGAAGCATGCAAGTGTGGAACAACCATATGCACTCCGAGAGGACCACCATGAAAGGATCCTAATTAACCACACCAGGGCGGGAACGCCTCCCAGGGGGACGCCTCCCCAGCGGATGTGGAGGGAAAATACCAGGGGTGGAGCTCCAAGGATAGATACCACAGTGTCAAGGAGAGTATATACAGTATTTAATAAGATATAAGCTAGAAAGGCAGACGACCACCACCATGGAGGGGCCAAAAGGAGTAAAAACGTAAATTATATGGCTGTACCTTATAGAAAGTTCTATATAAGAACTCTCATATCTCATATGAAAAGGGAGACCAAGACGTTAATCATATGCAGCATCAACTGGGATCCATAGGCCAATGAAATCCTATATGTAAAGGGCAGGGTATAAACAGTAAATGTAGTGAGTGAATAACATTGTAGTTCACTTCAAACCGAAAAACAATGGCCATAAAGAGCAAGGAAGAATTTACCTGTTCAAAGATATTACATTGAGGCAGGGTGATGTTGGAGCAGCATTTTGACTATTAAACCCTTATGTATTCTTACTACTGTACTAATGACTGTTGTTGTATCATACAGGCTAATTAAAGCGGAGTTCCGGGCACAAAAACGATATTTTTTTTTTGTGCCCCTCCGCTAGTTCGACATTACCTGAAAAGGAATTGGATAGTTATTTTTTTTTTTTTGTTTACTCACCTTTTAATTGAAGATCGTAAATACAGTAAAACCTTGGATTGCGAGCATAATTCGTTCTGGAAACATGCTTGTAATCCAAAGCACTCTTATATCAAAGCGAATTTCCCCATAAGAAATAATGGAAACTCAGATGATTCGTTCCACAAGTCATTTGGTTTATAGTCTATATACAAAAATTATAGCAATGTGATAGGTTTGTAACCATAAAATGTCCATCCACAATACGCAGCCTTCCCAAGGGGATTAGAAGCAAAATCTAGCAGAGCTACAGAATATAAGAGAGATGAGAGGAGCCTCTAAGTGTAGCAATATGGTTACATTTAATGAAGGTTCAACATTTAGCAACTCAAATGGTTGATGATTAAAAGAGGCACATCTTAGTATGCAGGCATCAGGGGTAAAGCTGTCCACATAGACCATCTTCTGAACCACCGGCTCTCACCACTGTCAGTCTGCAATCGTGACCGGGAAGAATAGCCTGCAGTAGAGTGATCTGAAAGTGAGGCTTTGATTCACTCGTGGAGTGCAGCGGGGAAGGGATGATGAAGATGGCTGTGCAGAGGACGGTCTATGTGGACAGCTTTACCCCGGATGCCTGCATACTTAGATGCACCTGTTTTAATCATCAACCATGTGAGTTGCTAAATATTGAACCTTCATTAAATGTAACCATATTGCTACATTTTAGAGGCTCCTCTTTTCTTTTTTATACATGACGCTACTTGTATATCAAGTCATCGCTTGTATATCAAGTCAAAATTTATTTTGAAAATTTGCTTGTCTTGCAAAGCGCTCTCAAACCAAGTTACTCTCAAACCAAGGTTTTACTGTACTCACCTCCCTCAGCGCCGCGGCTCACCCCGTCACTTCCTGTCTCGCTATGATTCCTGGGAGCTGAACGTCATCGCTCCCAGGAATCAATGCGACGGCACCCGGCCCCGCTCGTCACTTCCGGGCGACGCCGCATTCCCCTGCTAAACAGCTTCTGGGCATGCCCAGAAGCTGTGGAGGAATGCGGCGCCGCACCGGAAGTGACGAGAGGGGCCGGTGCAGGCGCATTCTGGGACAAGAAGACGCAGAAGAGGACCGCGCCGGCTTCAGCTGCCCACAAGAGAGATGGAAACGCTGTGGAAGAAATTTTATAAGTAAGTATTTCTTCTAAAAGGTAAGTGCGAACCGGGACAGATCAGAGGCTAGCCTTTGTGGAATGTGCTAGCCCTGACTGTCCCGGGGGTATGTTTATTAAAAAATGACTTCTGTGCCCGGAACTCCGCTTTAAGGCATATCCTGTGCATAACTTGTTCTACACCCCTGAAGAAGCGGACCCTTTGTGCCCGCGAAACATGTCGGGATCTGTCTGATGCTCCTCATTGGACCGTAATTCATTTTCCACATTGCCTTATGCCTATATGTCTCTTTTACAGCTTTTCTTGTTACACATGTCATTCGCAATATGATCTCAATTTTTTGTATAATTTACCCTGTTTTTAATATGTATCAATAAATATTTCATGTTTTATATATCCTAGTTATCCAATTTTTTACCTGGTACCTTCAAAATCCCATTAGCCCTCCACATTCCTTTCTCACTGCTCCTTTTCTTTTGTTCCTTCCTACCTTTTCCATTTTATCCATTCCTTTCTTCCCTGTTTGCTTTCCCCTCTTTCCCCTATTTTCCTTATTCCCTTGTCTTTCCTACTTCCCCTCTTCCCATCCCCTTTCTTTCTATTTTTCTTCCCTCCCATTCACTTTTTCTTGCTCATGCCCCTCCTCTCTTCCTGTTTCCTTCCCTGTTTTATTTTCTCCTTTTCTTTTCCCCTAATTTCCCTATCCAGGGCGGAGCCTTTACACCTTGAGCCCCGCTGTGGATGAATCTTGGGATCATTCCCAAATTCTATGATATAGACATCCCCAGGGATGTGGTACCTTCTTTTTAAATTTAATGCAAACATAACCTTTTTTCTTCAGCATTTTGAATTCATTGAAGTCCAGTGGAGGGGTCTGGGGTTGTTTTAGACCCCCGATCCCTCCATAAAGTGTACCTGTCACTGCCTATTGCTGTCACAAGGGATGTTTACACTGCTTGTGACAGCAATAAAAGTGATCAATTTTTTTTTTTTTTAAACCTGTGGTAAAATGAATAAAAATAAAAATAAAATAAATAGGAACAAAAAAATGTATACGGAAGTCGCGCCCGCAAATGAAATGGCTGTTCAAACCACACATGTGAGGTATCACCGCAATCGCCAGAGCGTGAGCAATAATAAAAAAAAAGAGCTACTCTCTAACTCTAAACTGGTAACCGTTAAAAATGTTTTAAAGCGTCGCCTATGGAGATTTTTATTGTAGTTTGTCGCTATTCCGCGGGTGTGCGCAATTTTAAACCGTAACATGTTAGGTATCTATTTACTGGATGTGACATCGTAATATACAAAAAAAATAGGCTAACTTTAGCGTTTAGTTTTTTTTTTAAATGCAGTGAAATGTAATTTTTTCCAAAAAAAAAAAGGCGTTTGAAAGACTGCTGCGCAAATACTGCGTGACAAACAATATTGCATTGACAGCCATTTTATTCTCCAGAGTCTTTGCTAAAAAATATTTATAATTTTTGGGGGTTCTAAGTAGTTTTCTAGCAAAAAATACTGATTTTAACTTGTGAACAAAATGTGTCAAAAATTGGCTCGGTCCAGAAGTGGTTAACGTATGACATCGGTGAATCTTTGTACCACATCGGTGAATCAATGTGACACATGATGGGAGGATGGTTACAGAGGACACAGAAAAGGCAACTGTGCTAAATGCTTTCTTCTCCTCAGTTTTTACACAAGAAAAAGGAGGGGTACACTGACCATGACTGTATGGTTAGCAGTAATTTACAGGACTTGCCGCTATGGCTAACAAAGGGTGAAATCAGGGAACGGCTCAATAACATTAAAACAAATAAATCACCAGGACCGGATGGTGTACATCCGAGAGTTCTCAAAGAACTCAGTAAAGTTTTATCTAGACCACTGTTCCTGATCTTTGCTGATAGTATTTTGACAGGAAATGTACCAGGTGACTGGCGGAAAGCTAACATGATACCAATATTCAAAAAAGGGCGGCGACATGTCCCGGGAAATTATAGACCTGTCAGTCTGACACCAATAGTATGTAAATTACTGGAAGGGATGATAAGGGACTATATCCAAGAATTCGACAGTATCATCAGCAGTAATCAGCACGGGTTAACAAAAGGATGTTCTTGCCAAACCAATCTGTAAACATTCTATGAGGAAGTGAGCTGTGAGCTAGACAGGGGGAGGACTGTGGATGTGGTGTATCTGGATTTTGCAAAGCCATTCAACACAGTTCCCCACAAACGCTTAATATACAAAATAGGGTCTGCAGGCTTAGACCACAAGGTTTGTTCTTGGATAGAAAACTGGTTAAATGGCCGTGTCCAAAGGGTGGTAATAAATAACGCGTACTCAGACTGGTCTGGAGTGGTAAGTGGGGTCCCCCAAGGCTCAGTCCTGGGACCAATATTATTCAATTTATTCATAAACAGCATTGAGGACGGGATCTGTAGCTCAATCTCAGTTTTTGCAGATGACACAAAATTGGGCAGGGCAATAACTTCACATCATGATGCAGAAATCTTACAGAATGACCTGAGCAAAATAAAAGAATGGGCTACTAAATGGCAAATGAGGTTTAATGTGGAGAAGTGTAAGGTTTTGCATTTGGGGACTAAAAACATAAACGCAAAATACGCTTTAGGGGGGGAACCTCTGGGAGAATCAAAAATGGAGAAAGATCTGGGAGTCTTAGTGGAGGATAGAATATTAGCATGCATAAAGAAAGGGATGTATTCCAGAGATAAAACTATAATCCTTCCACTTTATAAAACTCTGGTCCGGCCACATCTGGAGTATTCTGTCCAGTTCTGGTCGCCAGTCCTCAGGAGGGATGTGTTGGAGATGGAGAGAGTCCAGAGAAGGGCAACTAAACTAATTAGGGGATTGGAGGACCTTAATTATGAAGAGCGCTTACAAGCACTTGATTATTCTCCCTGGAGAGGAGACGCCTGAGAGGGGACATGATAGCAATTTATAAATACCTCAATGGTGATCTCAGCATAGAAAAAAACTATTCAGTCGCAAGGATTGCCTGAGGACACGAGGGCATACAATGCGATTAGAGGAGAAGTGATTTAACCTCAGGCAACGTAGGGGTTTTTTTACAGTGAGGGCTACAAGATTGTGGAACTCTCTACCACAAATGGTGGTAACTGCGGGGAGCATGGCTACTTTTAAAAGTCTCTTGGATGTACATCTCCAAGATCAAAACAATCAGGGGTATGAGAAATAATTACTTCCACACACACCTACACAGGTTGAACTGGATGGACTGGTGTCTTCATTCAACCTCAACTACTATGTAACTATGTAATGTATCTATCTGTGAATGAATGGGTGAATGAATGTAGGACATCAGTGTATCACATTGGTGAATGAATAGGTGAATGAATGTATGACATCAGTGAATCAATGTATCTATTGATGAATGAGGTGAATGAATGTATGACATTGGTGAATCTTTGTATCACATCGGTGAATCAATGTATCACATCGGTGAATCTTTGTGTCACATCGGTGAATCTTTGTGTCACATCGGTGAATCTTTATATCACATCGGTGAATCAATGTATGACATTGGCAAATCTTTGTATCACATCGGTGAATCAATGTATGACATTGGCAAATCTTTGTATCACATCAGTGAATCAATGTATGACATCAGAGACTTGATCTGTGAATAAATGTATGACATTGGTAAATCAATAGGTGAATCAATGTATCTATCAGTGAATAAATTGGTGAATCAATGTATGACATCAGTGAATCAGTGTATCACATTGGTGACTGAATTGGTGAATCAGTGTATGACATTAGTGTATCAATGCATCTATCAGTGAATGAATGGGTGAATCAATGTATGACATCAGTGTATCAATGTATCTATCAGCAGGGCTTTTTTTCTTAGAGAATAGGTGCAGGAACTCCCACTTTCGGGGTTACCCCTTGTCTCCGCCCTCTACCTACCTCCGAGCACCGTTGCTGGGTTCCACCCTCTACCCACCTCCCAGTACTGCCCCTTTTAGAGAATACAGAATCAAGTATCATCTGTGGTACTAAGTAATGTGTATGGGATTTGTTAATGATAACAAGAAAAGAAGAAAAATAACAACAAAGGACCCCCCAGAAACAGTAGATCCCACCAGCAACAATGGACCAGCCACAACAAAATACCCCCAGACAACAATAGTCCCTCAGCAGCAACAACACATCTCCCCACAGACAGCCATCAATAGACCCTCCAGCAGCCATTTACAATAGACGGTTCCCTCAACAGTAGATCCCTCTCAGCAACAACTGACCCCCCCAAGCAACATAAGACCAACCCCAGCAACAATAGACCCCCTCTGTAAAAATAGATTCCTTCCAGAGGCAATAGGACCCCCAGGAGCAACAGTAGACCTCCCCAGCAACAATAAACCCCCCGAAAAAATATATAAAATCCAGCAACAATAGATCCCCCACCACCAGCATCAAAAGACACCCGAGGCAAAGCCCAGTACCCCTTGCCATTACATACATTCAGTGCTGGAGGTGCCGGAACTGCGTTCCCCCGCGTTCCCGCTGAAAAAAAGCCCTGTCTATCAGTGAATCAATGTATGACATCAGTGAATCAATGAATGATATCAGTGTATCAATGTATCTATCGGTGAATGAATTGGTGAATCAATGTATCACATAAGTGAATGAAATGGTGAATCAATGTATCATATCGGTGTGTCAATGAATTTATCAGTGAATGAATGGGTGAATGAATTAATGACATTGGTGAATCTTTGTATTGCATCAGTGAATCAATGTATGATATCGGTGAATCTTTGTATCACATGGGTGAATCAGTGTATGACATCAGTGAATCTTTATATCACATCACTGAATCAATGTATGACATCAGAGAATTGGTCAGTGAATAAATGTTTGACATTGGTAAATCAATAGGTGAATCAATGTATCTATCGATAAATAAATTGGTGAATCAATGCATGACATCAGTAAATCACTGTATCACATCAGTAAATCAATGTATGACATCAGAGAGTTGGTCGGTGAATAAACGTTTGACATTGGTAAATCAATAGGTGAATCAATGTATCTATCAATGAATAAATTGGTGAATCAATGTATGACATCAGTGAATCACTGTATCACATTGGTGACTGAAATGGTGAATCAATGTATGACATCAGTGTATAAATGTATCTATCGGTGAATCAATGTATGACATCAGTGAATCAATGAAAGATATCAGTGTATCAATGGTATCTATCGGTGAATGAATTGGTGAAACAATGTATCACATAGGTGAATGAATCTGTGAATAAATGTATCACACTGGTGTATCAATGTATCTATCAGTGAATTGATGGGTGAATGAATGTATCACATCAGTGTATCAATGTATATATCGATGAATCAATCGAAGACATCAGTGAACCAATGAATGATATCAGTGTATCAATGTATCTATAGGTGAATGAATGGGTGAATGGCATCGGTGAATCAGTGTAGCACATTGGTGAATGAATGTAGGACATGTGAGGAGGATGCTGAGCTGCGTTCTATCACAGACCCCTCAGGACACATCGTTCTCCCAGCACCGCTACATCCTGTTCTTCCACATTCATCTCATTTCAGGATCAACAAACACTTCTCTGTTCCTGGAAAGGCTTTGTGAACGTCCCGTACACGGCGGACCTCCCCCAGCTGGAAAGGGCCGGCTTACCAGAGTGAGACTTCAGAGGTACTGGAAGGTTCCGGAACAAATGGACTTTCAAATGAAATCAGATAAATAAATTCCATCTGCTTCATGACAAAAGGGGTGCGCAGCCTTACAGCTTATTAAAAAAAAAAAACAGCCCCAGCCTGAGTAGAAAAGCCTCTCCCCTGGCCCCATACTGCAGAGAAAGGCCTTTTCTCTTTGTTGGGAAGCAGTGGTCTCTCTGCAGGGGTTTGGCACATCCCCCTCTTTGTCAGGCCTATAGCTGGCTACACATTATTCAATTTTCTTCTTTGATTTCCTTTAGATTTTTCTTTAACTATGTAGTGGAAGGTTCTGCCTGATTGCCTACAAATGGAAGTGTTGTAGGTTTGGCCTCATATTTTATGTTTTTGGTAAATCTAAGGCCGGGTTCACATATGTGTGACCGCGGGTTCACGTATGTGCGGCCGCGGTTCCCAGCATGCGGGTCAGGTGCGTTCCTGTTCACCGGTTCAGGTACAAATCAGGTCCGAATTTTTGCCCCGAATTCACAGCTGAACCGGAGCCAAACACGCACAGGACCCCTTTTGGAATGCAAATCCCCCTGCACAAATTAACCCCCCAAAAAATCACTCTTTCTAGCACAAATCCTCTACCCCTCAAATTTCTCTTCCTAGTACATCCCCCCCCCCCCACTCCAGATCCCCCCTCCCAGCACATATTCCCCCCAATCATCCCTACTAGCACAAATCCCCCTCTTACCACCCCCTTAATTCCCTCTCCCAGCACAAATCTTTGCCCATCCATCCTTCTTCTAAAATCCTCTCTCTGTGCAAATCCCCCTGCACAAATCAACCCCCCCCCCCCAAAAAAAAAAAAAATCACTCTTCCTAGCACAAATCCTCTACCCCCTCAAATTTCTCCTAGTACACCTCCCCCCCCCCACTCCAAATCACCCCTCTCAGCACATATTCACCCCAATCATCCCTACCAGCACAAATCCCCCTCCTACCACCCCCCCAAATTCCCTCTCCCAGCACAAATCTTTGCCCCTCCATCCCTCTTCTAAAATCCTCTCTCTGTGCAAATCCCCCTGCACAAATCAACCCCCCCCCCAAAAAAAAAACCAATCTTCCTAGGACAAATCCTCTACCCCCTCACATTTCTCTTCCTAGTACACCCCCCCCCCCCACTCCAAATCACCCCTCTCAACACATATTCACCCCAATCATCCCTACTAGCAAAAATCCCCTACCCCTCAAATTTCTCTTCCTAGTACACATCCCCCCACACACACACCCACACACTCCAAATCTCCCCTCCCAGCACATATCCCCCCCCCCCCAATCATCCCTACTAGAACAAATCCCCCTCCTACCACCCCCCCCAAATTCCCTCCCCCAGCACAAATATTTGCCCCTCCATCCCTCTTCTAAAATCCTCTCTCTGTGCAAATCCCCCTGCACAAATCAATCCCCCCAAAAAATCACTCTTCCTAGCACAAATCCTCTACCCCTCAAATTTCTCTTCCTAGTACACACACATCCTCCCCCCCCCCCCACTCCAAATCCCCCCAGCACATATTCCCCCCAAACATCCCTTCTAGCACAATTCCCCCTCCTACCACCCCCCAAATTCCCTCTCCCAGCACAAATCTTTGCCCCTCCATCCCTCTTCTCAAATCTTCTCTCTCTGCAAATCCCCTGCACAAATCAGCCCCCCTAGCACAAATCCTATACCCCTCAAATTTCTCTTCCTGGTACACATCCCCCCTCCCCCCCACTCCAAATCCCGCCTCCCAGCACATATTCCCCCCAATCATCCCTACTAGCACAAATCCCCGTAAAGTCCCTCTCCCAGCACAAATCTTTGCCCCCCCCCCCATCCCTCTTCTCAAATCCTCTCTCTCTGCAAATCCCCCTGCACAAATCAACCCCCCAAAAAAATCACTCTGCCTAGCACAAATACTATACCCCTCAAATTTCTCTTCCTAGTACACCCCCCCCCCCCAACTCCAAACACCCCCCCCCCCCCCCCAGCACATATTCCCCAATCATCCCTACTAGCACAAATCCCTCTCATACCACCCCTAAAGTCCCTCTCCTAGCTCAAATATTTGCCCCCCTCCATCCCTCTTCTCAAATCCTCTCTCTGCAAATCCCCCTGCACAAATCAACCCCCAAAAATCACTCTGCCTAGCACAAATCCTCTACCCCCTCAAATTTCTTCTCCTAGTATACATCCTCCCCCCCCCCCACTCCAAATCCCCCCCCCCAGCACATATTCCCCCCAATCATCCCTAACACAAATCCCCCTTATACCACCCCCTAAATTCCCTTTCCCAGCACAAATCTTTGCCCCTCCATCCCTATTCTAAAATCCTCTCTCTGTGCAAATCCTCCTGCACAAATCAACTCCCCCCCCCCCCAATCACTCTTCCTAGCACAAATACTCTACCCCTCAAATTGCTCTTCCTAGTACACATCCCCCCCCCCACTTCAAATCCCCCCTCCCAGCACATATTCCCCCCAATCATCCCTACTAGCACAAATCCCTCTCATACCACCCCTAAAGTCCCTCTCCCAGCACAAATCTTTGCCCCCCCCCCCATCCCTCTTCTCAAATCCGCTCTCTGCAAATTCCCTGCACAAATCAACCCCCCAAAAAATCACTCTTCCTACACAAATCCTCTACCCCTCAAATTTATTTTCCTAGTACACATCCCCCCTCCCCCCACTCCAAATCCCCCCACCCCCAGCACATATTCCCCCCAATCATCCCTACTAGCACAAATCCCTCTCATACCACCCTTAAAGTCCCTCTCCCAGCACAAGTCTTTGCCCCCCCTCCCCCTTCTCAAATCCGCTCTCTGCCATTTCCCTACACAAATCCTCTACCCCTCAAATTTATTTTCCTAGTACACATCCTCCCCCCCCCCCCCCAGCACAAATTCCCCCCAATCATCTCTGCTAGCACATATCCCCCTCTGAGGACAATTCATAAACCCCTGCCACCCCCTAGATTCCCCCTCCCAACCCAAATCCCCCCCCCCACCTCTCATGATACCACAGTGCCTAGGGCATCTGTCCCTCCTGCCCACCCCCGGCCCTGAGCACCACTAAGGTGAAAGTATGGGGGTTGGAGAAGGGGGGGGGTGATCCATCATAATGAAATCTGTCGCTTTGCCCCAACATAGAACAGCAGATTCATCTGTGATAGAAAACAGAGGATTTTATGGCAACGTTTACCAATCCCCTCAATGTACAATTCAGCAAAAATTGGGATCTAAGGTGAAAATATTATATCCTCCAATCAGATTTCCTTCCCGCATTCCGCTCTGGGGGGGGGGGGGGATCTGATTGGCCGCCATCAGCAGAACTGAAACATTGTAACAAGGAACTGTATGTTTCCATCACTTTCCCAGAACCCCCCTCCCCTCCCCCCCCCCCCCCCAGCAGGATGGGCCGGGTGGGGTGATTACAGAAGGGGGGCGATTACAACACTTCCCCCCTCGTTAGCTGGCTTTCTAGTTTGTGTTGCCGTCGCCATGGTTACCGGCGGCTCTTGCCCAGTTTCCAAACGCTTACTGAAACATTTCCACACAGGATTCCTGAAGTGTGCGCTCATTGTTCATCCAGCTGCAGGGTGTGCGTAGAGTGGGGGGGACAGGGGGCGCGCTGCTTACTGACGAGGGGAATCCCTCTAAATACAACCAAACGCCCCCGCCGCCATACTGGCATTAAATAAAAAAGATCGTTCAGGACGTCATCGCCACCAATTCCATTAAAGAAAAAAACAGGAGAAGTGCGCCTTTGCGCCATACGCTACACTGCAGATCTGGGTGGTGGTGATGGTGCAAATCTGGGGGGTGGGTATGCTGTAAATCTGGAGGGGGGGGGGGTTATGCTGCAAATCTGGGGGGTGGGTATGCTGTAAATCTGGGGGTGGTTATGCTGTAAATCTGGGTGGTGGGTATGCTGTAAATCTGGGGGGAGGGTATGCTGTAAATCGGGGGGGGGGGGGTATGCTGCAAATCTGGGGGGGGGGGTTTATGCTGTAAATCTGGGTTTGGGTATGCTGCAAATCTGGGGGGGGGGGGGTTTATGCTGCAAATCTGGGGGTTGGGTATGCTGTAAATCTGGGGGGGGGGGGGGTAATGCTGTAAATCTGGGTTTGGGTATGCTGCAAATCTGGGGGGGGGTTATGCTGCAAATCTGCGGGCAAATATGCTGCAAATCTGAGGGGGGGGTATGCTGCAAATCTAGGGAGGGTGGATATGCTGTAAATTTGGGTAGTGGTTCTGCTGTAAATCTGGGGGGGGGGGGGGTTATGCTGCAAATCTAGGGGTGGGTATGCTGTAAATCTAGGGGGGGGGGGTTATGCTGCAAATCTGGGGGGTGGTGATGCTGCAAATCTGGGGGGTGGGTATGCTGTAAATCTAGGGGGGGGGGTTATGCTGCAAATCTGGGGGTGGTGATGCTGCAAATCTGGGGGTGGTTATGCTGCAAATCTGGGGGGGGGGTGGTTATGCTGTAAATCTGGAGGGGGGGTGTATGCTGCAAATCTGAGTGGGGGGGGGTTATGCTGCAAATCTGGGGGGTGGGTATGCTGCAAATCTGGGGGGGGTGGATATGCTGCAAATTTGGGTGATGGTTATGCTGTAAATTTGAGGGGGGGCAGTTATGCTGTAAACTAGGGGGTGGGTATGCTGTAGATCTGGGGGGGGGGGGGGTTATGCTGTTAATCTGGGGGGCGGTTATGCTGTAAATTGGGAGGGGGGGTTATGCTGTAAATCTGGGGGGTGGTTATGCTGTAAATCTGGGGGGCGGTTATGCTGTAAATTGGGGAGGGGGCTATGCTGCAAATCTGGGGGTGTGTATGATGCAGATCTTGGGGGGTGGTGCGGTTATGCGGTAAATTAGGGGGGGTTATGCTTTAAATCTGGGGGGCGGTTATGCTGAAAATCCGGGGAGTGGTTATCCTGTAAATCCGGGGAGGGGGGGGTGGTTATGCTGTAAATGTGGGGGTGGTTGTGCTAAAAATCTTGGGGGTGGATATGTGCAAATTTAGTGGGTGGTTATGCCAAAAATTTGGGGGGGTAGTTATTCTGTAAATCTGGGGAATGGTTATGCTGTAAATCTGGGGCGGGGAGGGGGGTTATTCTGTAAATCCGGGGAGGGGGGATTATTCTATAAATCCGGAAGGGGGGGGGGGTTATTCTGTACATCCGAACTCCGGTGCCCCTGCACCTGAGGACCAGGGTGTAAAGAAAACGCTGCAAAGTTCTTTCAGGTCTTTTAGGGCTTATTCACAATGCATGCATTGACACAGTGTGCGTTGTAATGCGATGATGTGCATTTTGCATGCATTTTTTTTTCCCCTAGTTTGCCTTGCAGTGCATTACGTTTACTGCGCCTTTCTTTGCGTTCATTTTAATGCGTTGTGTTGCACTAAAAAAAAGTAGCGCATGCCGTACTTTTTCCAGCGCTGGGAAAATGCAACAGGCTGGTGTGAACTGCGTTCATTATTTTTTGGTCGCCATGCGTTGGGAATACGCTCACAAACGCACCCCCCAGCACATCTGGTGTGAATAAACCCTTATTACCAGATGCAGGAATGCCTTTCTTTTCTTTTAGAAAAATAAATAAATAATTTAACCCATGTGAGTAAAATCCGACTGTAGCAATCACTTCTGTCATTGGAAGATTTCATTCGCACAGCTGCAAGAGAGCGTAGAGCGTGCACAGAGTGCAAAGAGCTGGCAAAAGGGATCCAAGGGTGCAGCGTGCAGCCCACAGCTGCAATGAATGGCTGGACAGGGCTCAGAGGGTTTTCACCAACCCTGAACATAGACTGCACACTGTGCGCCCTCTAGTGGTTGTGTGCATGAAATGCTTTATCCAACTCTTGTAACTGTCACTTTTGTTGCCCAGTTTGTCCTGCATGGAGATTTATAGAATTATTATACAGAATATTGTATTCTAGGTGTTATGATAAGTGTGGGGTGATATTTCCAATAACTCTCCAATATGACTCAAAAAAACCTCTGCCGGGAGCTCAGCTCAGTGCTCCTAATTCATAAGCATTCCACTTCCAGCCCGTACGCATTTCATTTCCAGTCTGTGCGTGTTATACTTCCAGTCTGTACACATTCTACTTCCAGTCCATGCGCCCTCCACTTCCAGTCCATGCGCATTCCACTTCCAGTCCATGCACGTTCCAGTCCATGTGCGTTCCACTTTCAGTCTGTACACATTCTACTTCCAGTCCATGCGTGCTCCATTTCCAGTCAATGCGCGCTCAACTTCCAATCCATGCACGTTCCATTTCCAATCCATGCACGTTCCAGTCCATGTGCGTTCCACTTCCAGTCTGTACACATCCTACTTCCAGTCCATGCATATTCGCCACTCCCGGTCCATGTGCGTTCCACTTTCATTCGATGCGCATTCCACTTCCAGTCCATGCACGCTCCACTTCCAGTCCATGCGCGCTCCACTTCCAGTCCATGTGCGTTCAATTTCCAGTCCATGCACGTTCCAGTCAATGTGTGTTCCACTTCTAGTCTGTACACGTCCTACTTCCAGTCCATGCATATTCACCACTTACAGTCCATGTGTGTTCTACTTGCAGTCTATGCTTATTCCATTTCCAGTCCGTGTGCGTTCCATTTCCAGTCCATGCAAGTTCCAGTCCGTGTGCGTTCTACTTCCAGTCTGTAAACGTCCTACTTCCAGTCCATGCATATTCGCCACTTCCAGTCCATGTGCGTTCTACTTGCAGTCTATGCGTATTCCACTTCTAGTCCCTGTGCGTTCCATTTCCAGTTCATATGTATTGTACTTGAAGTCTGTATGCTTTCCTCTTCTAGTCCATATGAGTTCTGCTTCCAGTCCATACACATTTAATTTCCAGTCCATACGCGTTCTACTTCCAGTCCTTGTGTGTTGCACTTCCAGTCTGTGCACATTTTATTTGCAGTTCATGCATGTTCCAATTCCAGTCCATGCCTGTTCTACTTCCAGTCCATGTGTGTTCCACTTCCAGTCTATATGCATTCCACTTCCAGTCCAATGCGTGTTCCACTTCCAGTCTATATGCATTCCACTTCCAGTCCATGCGTGTTCCACTTCCAGTCTATATGTATTCCACTTCCAGTCCATGCGTGTTCCACTTCCAGTCTATATGCATTCCACTTCCAGTCCATGCGTGTTCCACTTCCAGTCTATATGTATTCCACTTCCAGTCCATTCGTGTTCTACATACAGTCTATATGCATTCCACTTCCAGTCCATGCGTGTTCCACTTCCAGTCTGTACCTGGTCCACTTCCAATCTATATGCGTACCAATTCCAGTCCGTGCCTGTACTACTTCCAGTCTGTGCCTGTTCCTCTTCCAATCTATATGCATTCCACTTCCAGTCCATGCGTGTTCCACTTCCAGTCTATATGCATTCCACTTCCAGTCTGTGCCTATTCCACTTCCAGTCTATATGCATACCAATTCCAGTCCATGCGTGTTCCACTTCCAGTCTATATGCATTCCACTTCCAGTCTGTGCCTATTCCACTTCCAGTCTATATGCATACCAATTCCAGTCCGTGCCTGTTCCACTTCCAGTCTATATGCGTTCCACTTCCAGTCTATATGCGTACCAATTCCAGTCCGTGCTTTTTCCACTTCCAGTCTGTGCCTGTTCCACTTCCAGTCTATATGCGTTCCACTTCCAGTCCATGCCTGTTCCACTTCCAGTCTGTGCCTGTTCCACTTCCAATCTATATGCGTACCAATTCCAGTCCGTGCCCGGTTCCACTTCCAGTCTGTGCCTGTTCCACTTCCAGTCTATATGCGTACCAATTCCAGTCCGTGCCTGTTCCACTTCCAGTCTGTGCCTGTTCCACTTCCAGTCTATATGCGTTCCACTTCCAGTCCATGCCTGTTCCACTTCCAGTCTATATGCGTTCCACATCCAGTCCATGCCTGTTCCACTTCCAGTCTGTGCCTGTTCCACTTCCAGTCTATATGTGTTCCACTTCCAGTCCATGCCTGTTCCACTTCCAGTCTGTGCCTGTTCCACTTCCAGTCCATGCCTGTTCCACTTCCAGTCTATATGCGTTCCACTTCCAGTCTATATGCGTACCAATTCCAGTCCGTGCTTGTTCCACTTCCAGTCTGTGCCTGTTCCACTTCCAGTCTATATGCGTTCCACTTCCAGTTCCACTTCCAGTCTATATGCGTACCAATTCCAGTCCGTGCTTGTTCCACTTCCAGTCTGTGCCTGTTCCACTTCCAGTCTATATGCGTTCCACTTCCAGTCCATGCCTGTTCCACTTCCAGTCTGTGCCTGTTCCACTTCCAGTCTATATGCGTACCAATTCCAGTCCGTGCCCGGTTCCACTTCCAGTCTGTGCCTGTTCCACTTCCAGTCTATATGCGTACCAATTCCAGTCCGTGCCTGTTCCACTTCCAGTCTGTGCCTGTTCCACTTCCAGTCTATATGCGTTCCACTTCCAGTCCATGCCTGTTCCACTTCCAGTCTATATGCGTTCCACTTCCAGTCCATGCCTGTTCCACTTCCAGTCTGTGCCTGTTCCACTTCCAGTCTGTGCCTGTTCCACTTCCAGTCTATATGCGTTCCACTTCCAGTCCATGCCTGTTCCACTTCCAGTCTGTGCCCATTCCACTTCCAGTCTATATGTGTTCCACTTCCAGTCCATGCGTTCCACTTCCAGTCTGTGCCTATTCCACTTCCAGTCTATATGCGTACCAATTCCAGTCCGTGCCTGTTCCACTTCCAGTCTGTGCCCATTCCACTTCCAGTCTATATGCGTACCAATTCCAGTCCGTGCCTGTTCCACTTCCAGTCTGTGCCTGTTCCACTTCCAGTCTGTGCCTGTTCCACTTCCAGTCTGTGCCTGTTCCACTTCCAGTCTATATGCGTTCCACTTCCAGTAAGTACGAGTTCCACTTCCAGTCTATATGCGTACCAATTCCAGTCCGTGCCTGTTCTACTTCCAGTAAGTACGAGTTCCACTTCCAGTCCGCATCAGTGAAAGAGAAAAATTACCTGTTTGCAAAATGTTATAACAAATCAAAACAATTTTTTTTTTCAAAATTTTCAATCTTTATTCATTTATTTTGCAAAAAAAAAAAAAAAAAAAAAAAGAAATGCCACCAAAATAAAGCAATTTAAATGATAAAAATGTCATATGGGTACAGAGTTGCATGATCACACAATTGTCATTCAAAGTGTGACAGCGCTGAAAGCTGAAAATTGGCCTGGGCAGGAAGGGGGTTAAAGTCCCCGGTAGGCAAGTGGTTAATGAGGCATTAGATCTGCATTGCTTTGTGCTTGGAGGATGATGTCAGCTCCTAGGACAAGGCTTGGCGGATCAGCTTATCACAGCAGACAGGGACATTAATGGACATTCTCCATCCTCCCTCGTGCCTTTCTCTATCTGTTCAAAGTGTTACAGAGTTACATTTTTGGCCGGAGGTCTCCTTTAGGATCTATAAATAGTGTTTGTGTCACCCAGGTGGGTGGAGGATTTCCCCGAATCTGTTTGGGGATCCCCTTTGTGGTTGGCAATCCCAGCTAACAGAGGCGGTGTTCGGGTAACAACCAGTGAGAAGATGAGGGGATCCCCAGAGACGCATTCTGCTACTTTGTATAGATATAAACGGATGCAGAACTCCACACAAATGATTCACAGCCCAAAAAATAAAAACATGTGATCTGTCCTATCAGCCCGACCGTTTATAATTCTGTCCGGCATCGTCTGTGATTCCACACAGCCAGGAGGGTGACACCACTTCCTTTGCTGGAGTTAGGGGGTACACTGGTGTCACTGCCCCGCCCCATACAAGACAGTCTGGTCTTAAAGGGGTAATAAACCCAAAACCAAAAATGTTATATATTGCAGCTTACCAGTCATTAGATGTGGCGGCTGCATTCATTTCCTTTGTTTGGATCCCCCCCCCCCCCCACCTCTGTTTTCCCCTGGTGACCTGGCCAGTAACACACCTCCTGTATTAGAGTGCCCCAATCTGGAAGAAGGACCATAGGGGGCACAGCAGACAGCAGCTTTGTCAGTCTGGGGAGAGGGGAGTGATAGATGTACTAGCAGATTTGAATACACTAAGGCCCCTTTCACACGGGCGCGCCGCCCGACAGAGTCCGTTCTGCTCAGCGGGGGATCAATCTGCCGATCCCCGCTGAGCAGGCAGATGACAGCTCCGTCTCCGCTCTGTGTGCAGAGACAGAGCTGTCACATTCCCGCTGTCCTCTATGGGGAGATTGGATGAGAATGGACCGCCTGTCCATTCTCATCTGACCCCATCCGATCCGATCCTCCAGACGGATGGAAAATAGGGTTTCCATCCATCCGGATTTCACGGACAGGATCAAATCAGATAGCAGCGGGTGTCAGAGGAGATGTCTCCGCTGACACCCGCTGCCCCATAGGGATGCATGGAGCATCCGATCCGGATCGGATCGCTCGTGTGAAAGGGGCCTAACAAGAGGAGAGTCTAGGCCAGTGGTGGTTAATTTTTCTGATATGGTGGGCCTCAAGTGCGACCCTCACCCTTTCAAAGGGGCTGCATATAAAATTCAAAGAACATTCAGTGCTTTTAGCCGGAAATCGGCTTTCCAGTAAAAGTGATCCAAGCAGCTTTATAGCCTCCTAATTACTTTTACAGGGCTGAGAAGGGCCCCACTGCTCCCATCTGCCACGGTAAGCAGTTAGGATGGCTGCCTACAAAAGAGATGGAGGAACATCTGTTCCCAAAACCCCTTCTCTGACTAAGGCCGCGTCTTTGAGCGTCTTTCCAGGGTTTTTAATGCATTCTTATGCGCAATTTTGGTGCATTCTTATACAGCGTTGAGCTTTGGCATTTTTTTTATTAGCCAATAAAGAAAACTATCATTTGTTGCATCATTTCTTGCTAGGCATTTCAGCTTTTTTAACTTTTTCATTAGCTTTTATTTTACTTTTTTTTTTTATCATTATTATTCATTTATTATTTCTTATTTTCTTTTTTTTTTCAGGGTAAGGGGTTAGAGATAAGGTTAGGTTAGGGTTTGGAGTTGATGTTAGGGTTAGGATTGTTTATTCTTTTTTTTTTTTTGTTAGAGTGTTTATATTATTGCTTCTACTACTAATAATAAATGTATGAATAAATGTAAAATAAATACACAAATTAATAAAAATAATCATAAATTAATATAAAATACATTAAATAAATGAATATTAAGTAATAAATAAATAATTTACTCTTAGCCTTGACCCCTAACCCTTAAAAAATAAAATAATAAAAAATAACTAAACACCCTAACTGTAAAACAAAATAAATAAATAATTATTATTAGTATAGTCATTTATTTATTTTTTTTGTTTGGGTTTGTCATTTTTATTATTATCATGATGATGATGATTATTATTATTATTATTATTATTATTATTATTATTATTATTAATAATATTTTTTTTCAATTTTTTTAAGATTAGGGGTTAATTATTATTAATTATTTTTTATTTATGTATTATTACATATTATTCTTTATTTTATTTATTATTTATTTATGATAATTTTTGTTTTTTGTGTTATTTATTTTTAAATTAATTTTTTTTAGATTTTATTACTATTTTTTTTTTCAATTTTTTTCATTTGAGCAGAAAAACGTGCAAATGTACACAAAAACACGCAAATGGCGTGTTTCCATTCATTTTTGGAATTTGGAATGGAGATGTGAACCATCCCTTAGAGAATAATTGATTTTTTTCTCCTCCAGCGTTTCGGAGCTTCAAGCTACAAAATGCTGAGGTGTTAATGGGGCCTTATAGAGCCGGAAATTATGAAGAATTCATAATTCCGGGTCTAAGAGCCGTCATTTCCTGGTCGGTACAGCCAGGGAAGCAGCTGCTCGGACATGATCTGTGTTTAATCAGATGCTTTGAAGGGCTGGGGAGAGATATCTGGGGTCTAATAAGACCCCTGATGTCTCCATAGAGAGTATATGTCACCTGCCCAAAGCTACCACAAGGGGTCTTGTTCACCACTTAAAGCGGAGTTCCGGGCACAAAAACTATATTTTTTTTTTGTGCCCCTCCGCTAGGTAGACCTGACCTGAAAAGGAATTGGATAGTTATTTTTTTTTTTTTGTTCACTCACCTTTTAATTGAAGATCGTAAATACTCACCTCACAGTACTTTCTCCCTCGGAGCCGCGGCTTACCCGTCACTTCCTGTCTCGCTATGATTCCTGGGAGCTGAACGTCATAGCTCCCAGGAATCAATGCGACGGCACCGGGCCCGCTCGTCATTTCCGGGCGACGCCGCATTCCCCTGCTAAACAGCTTCTGGGCATGCCCAGAAGCTGTGGAGGAATGCGGCGCCGCACCGGAAGTGACGAGAGGGGCCGGTGCATTCTGGGACAAGAAGACGCGGAAGAAGACACAGAAGAGGACCGCGCCGGCTTCAGCTGCCCACAACAGAGATGGCAACGCTGTGGAAGAAATTTTATAAGTAAGTA
This sequence comes from Pelophylax lessonae, assembly GCF_965119305.1. Lineage (NCBI taxonomy): Eukaryota > Metazoa > Chordata > Amphibia > Anura > Ranidae > Pelophylax > Pelophylax lessonae. The sequence goes on from NC_138778.1 coordinate 23,130,425, forward strand.
TTTCTTCTAAAAGGTAAGTGCGAACCGGGACAGATCAGAGGCTATCCATTGTGGAATGTGCTAGCCCTGACTGTCCCGGGGGTATGCTTATTGAAAATTGACTTCTGTGCCCGGAACTCCGCTTTAATGATGATAAAAAAGTTACATGAAAAAAGTGAAACAAAAAAAATTAAATAAATAAAAATAATTTAAACATTTTTTTTTTAACACTTGGTTGTCACCAGAACAGATGTCAATGTTGGAAGATTTCCCATGTCTTTTCTATCTGCGGTGACAACTGTAGAATGTTGAGTTTCCCATTCCTGGCCGTGGTCACTGGGACACATACAGTGCGTCGCCTCATATAAACACCTGACAGGGGCTTTCACGCTCCTACATTTAAAGATCAAGTCTTGGATTCAGGCTCAGTTCACACTACTGCGATCTGAAAGTCGTGTGACTTTGCCAGGCGACTTCCTGGTGACTTGATGCGACCTGAGTACTACTTTGACGCAACTTGCAGGGAATGCCTGGGTAATCTTCCTGTAATGTTGGATCCAAATCACTTCCATGTAGATGAGGATCCGACTTGGAGGCGACGTCCATTAATCGCTTGCCGACTGTATAACCTGCATATACGGCGGCAAGGCGGCTCTCCTGCATCAGATCACGTACCTAGTGCGTGATCTGGCACTTCTAGGTAGGGGCGCACGCACGTGCCGCCGGCGACATGGCTCTGTGTTTCGGACGATCAGCGGGTGCCGGCGGTAATCTATTGGCCGGCACCCGCTGATCGTTCGGGAACACACAGGACAGGGCTTTACCGCCAGCCCTGTCCTGTCGGCAGGAATGTAAAAGATTTTCTTTTCCTGCAGGTAATGTAATCGATTAGTTGCCCTAGTAAAAGCATCTCCCACAGTATACATAAACACTGGCTAGGCACAGATTTAACCCTTTGATCGCCCCTGTTAACCCCTTCCCTGTCAGTGTCATTAGTACAGTGACAGTGCATATTTTTAGTCTATTAGTGTCACTGGTCCCCAAAAAGTGTCCGTTAGAGTCGGAATGTCCGCCACAATATCGCAGTCCTGCTATAAGTCGCTGATCGTCGCCAATTCTTATAATTTGTAGATGCTACAACTTTTGCACAAACCAATCAATATGCACTTATTATTTTGTTTTGTTTTTTTACCAGTTATGTGTAGCAGAATACATATTTGCCTAGATTTATGAAATACATTTTTTTTAATCTTAAATTTTTTGAATTTTTTTTTATTTATAATTTTTTTGTTTAAAAAAAAAAACACAGAAGTGATCAAATACCACCAAAAGAAAGTTGTGGGGAAAAAAGGACATCAATTTTATTTGGGTACAGCATCGCATGACCGCGCAGTTGTCAGTTAAAGTAACGCAGTGCCGTATGACAAAAAAGTGTCAGTTAGAGTCGGAATGTCCGCCACAATATTGCAGTCCCGCTATAAGTCGCTGATCACCCGCCATTAATAATAAAAAAAAAAATATCTTATAATTTGTAGACGCTACAACTTTTGCGCAAACCAATCAATATGCACTTGTTATTTTGCTTTTTTTTTTTTTTTTTTTTACCAGTTATATGTAGCAGAATACATATTTGCCTAAATTTATGAAGAAATGTATTTTTCTAATTTTTAATTTTTTTTTTATTTATTGTTTTTTGGTTTATGGTGGGGACAAAAAAAACACAGAGGTGATCAAATACCACCAAAAGAAAGCTCTATTTGTGGGGAAAAAATTACATCAATTTTTATTTGGGTAAAGCATCGCATGACCGCGCAGTAGTCAGTTAAAATAACGCAGTGCCGTGTCACAAAGAAGTGTCAGTTAGAGTCGGAATGTCCGCCACAATATTGCAGTCCCGCTATAAGGTCGATGATCTCCCGCCATTAAAGCGGTAATATACCGGTTTTTGTGACTTTTAACTACAGGTAAGCCTATATACTCACAGCGCCGGAGCCGCCGAACCCGGAAGAGACGCCGAGGGATCATGTCAGCTACCACAGCGGTGTCTGGGGGTCTGTGTCGGGGCTTCATTCTAAGGTAAGTATTTCATAATGAGCTAGTATGCGAATTTAGCCTTTGTCTTGCAGAGTTTTTTTTATTATTTTTAGTATACTACCGCTTTATTAGTAAAAAAAAAAAATATTCTATAATTTGTAGACGCTACAACTTTTGCGCAAACCAATCAATATGGGCTTATTATTTAGAATTTTTTTTTTTTTTTTTTTTTTTACCAGTTATATGTAGCAGAATACATATTTGCCTAAATTTATGAAGAAATTATTTTTTTAATTTTTTTGTTTTTATTTATAGTTTTTTGTTTATAGCGGGGAAAAAAAACAAAAAACACAGAAGTGATCAAATACCACCAAAAGAAAGTTCTATTTGTGGGGGGGGGGGAGGACATCAATTTTATTTGGGTACAGCGTCGCGCGACCACACAGTTGTCAGTTAAAGTAACGCAGTGCCGTGTCACAAAGAAGTGTCAGTTAGAGTCGGAATGTCCGTCACAATATCGCAGTCCCACTATAAGTCGCTGATCGCCCGCCATTAATAGTAAAAAAAAAAAAATATCTTATAATTTGTAGACACTACAATTTTTGAGCAAACCAATCAATATACTCTTATTATTTTGCTTCTTTTTTTTTTTTACCAGTTATGTGTAGCAGAATACATATTTGCCAAAATTTATGAAGAAATTATTTTTTTTAATTTTTTTTTTACTTATAATTTTTATAGCAGAAAAAAAAAAACAAACAAACACAGAAGTGACCAAATACCACCAAAAGAAAGCTCTATTTGTTGGGGGAAAGAACATCAATTTTATTTGGGTACAGCATCGCACGACCGCTCAGTTGTCAGTTAAAGTAACGCAGTGCCAAATCGCAAAAAATGGGCTGGTCATGAAGGGGGGGGGGGGGGTAAATCTTCCCGATTGAAGTGGTTAAAGTCTATGTGCACAAGTCGGATAGAAGTCGCCTTGAAGTAGTACAGGAACCTTTTCTAAGGTTGGAGCGACTTCAGTTGTGCTATATAAGACAACGCTCAATGACTAACATGGGATTTCACATCATGCGATTTGGGGTCTCACAAGGATCCCAAGTCGCAGCAGTGTGAACCAAGCCTTAGTTACACCAAAGGGATTGAACAAAAAAATGACTTTATTGTCTGCCAGTAAAAGTAGCAGCGCATCCCGTAAAAGTAGATGACACGGCGCTGAGTCCCGGCAACATCTGCACCGTTTTATTAGGACGGTTATATTTAGACTGAGGATTCGATTTAGCTGCAGCCCGGCTTCACCCCCCCTTCCCCTCCTCCTGTCCTGCTTCACCCCCCCCTTCCCTCCTCCAGTCCTGCTTCACCCCCCTTCCCCTCCTCCAGTCCTGCTTTGCCCCCCCTTCCCCTCCTCCAGTCCTGCTTCGCCCCCCCTTCCCCTCCTCCAGTCCTGCTTCACCCCCCTTCCCCTCCTCCAGTCCTGCTTCACCCCCCTTCCCCTCTTCCAGTCCTGCTTCGCCCCCACCCCTCCTTCTCCTCCTGGACTTCTAGCAGTTCAGGTCACCCCTGTGCATGCTGGGAAATGGTTAAAAGTCCTTAGCAGCCCACAATGCACTGCGGCTCACAGCGTTCAAATTCCAGGTTTTCCTGTTTTTGTGTCAAATGTCAGCAGGACTGAGAAGAGCTGCGGCAGAGGGGCGACACTGTGTAGGTGACGCTGGGAACTATACATGAGATTTATTTATTTTATATATTTGTTCTATTTTATTATTTAAGATTATTTTATATATACATTTTAGTATGTTACAATATTTCATAGGTTTTCACCAGAAGAAAGTAGCAGGTCGGCGCAATTTCAGGTGTTAAAAGACATCTGTGCAGCTTCATGCAAGGATGTCTATTGAAGTCGCACCTGAAATCGGCAAAAGTAGTGCAGGAACTACTTTTGCAAATCGTTGCAGCAGCGCAAAGTCGACGTCGCACTGGTTGGAACGATGCCATTGCTGACAAATCGCTTCAATGTGAACGAGGGCTTAGGGTCCTTTCACACGGGCTTTCCTCCTGGCGGATTCTGTGTTGCTCAACGGGGATCGATCCGCCGATCCCCCGCTGAGCAGGCGGGTGACAGGTCCATCTCCGCTCTGTGTGCAGAGACGGAGCTGTCCGATCCCTGCTGTCCTCTATGGGGAGATCGGATGAGAATGGACCGCCTGTCCACTCTCATCCGATCCCATCCTCCAGACGGATGGAAAATAGGGTTACCATCCGTCCGGATTTCACCGACAGGATCAGAATCGGATAGCAGCGGGTGTCAGCAGAGATGCCTCCGCTGACATCCGCTGCTCCATAGGGATGCATGGAGGATCCGATCCTGAAAAACTGACAGGCGGATCGGATCGCCCGTGTGAAAGGGGCCAAAGTGTCAAAGCCTAATTAAACAAGCTGAAGTTAGAAGGCGATTGGTTACTATGCACACCTGCACCAGATTCTGAGTGCTCCAGTTTTGGTAAAGTGTGTGGTATCAGTGCGTTGTATCAGTGCATCATATCATGAATCATAACAATGTGTTGTAACAATGGATTGTATCCATGCATTGTATCAATGCATCATATCACTGTGTTGTATCAGTGCATTATAACAATGGATTGTATCAGTGCATTGTATTACTGTGTTGTATCAGTGCATTATAACAATGGATCATATCAGTGCATTGTATCAATGCGCCATTTCAGTGTTTTGTAACAATAGGTCATATCATTGAGTAGTATCAATGTGCCGTAATCAGTGAGTTGTATCAAAGCATCATATCACTGCGTTGTATCAGTGCATTGTAACATTGGGTTGCATCGAATCAATACATTGTATCAGTGCATTATAACAATGGGCCATATCCGTGTGTTGTATGAATGCGCTGCATCCGTGCATTGTAACAATGGGTCCATAGGCGTGTGCACAGGGTGTACCAGGTGTGCCTGGGCACACCTTAATCACCCTGTTCTGTGCAGATTCCCCCTGCTGCTTGGCTGCAGAGAAAGGGACTGGGGAATCTCGGCTTCCAGTCCCTTTCTCTGTCTCAAAAATGAGACATCAGGGGTCTGTTTAGACCTCTGATATTTTACCAAAGCCCCCCACCCCCGATAGGGCTCTTAAAAAAAAATATAAAAAAATTATTGTAAAAAAAATAAATAATAATATTAATAAAAATAAACTACTGACATTGGAGAATAAATCAGCCCTGTTTTCAGTATCAGATCCTCATCCCTACTCAGGGCCATCTTTAATATTGACTGGACTCTGGGCAAATCTTTTCTTAGGCCCTCCAAAATCCATGTATTACCTATTTGCAGGCAGTGAGGGCTCAAGGGGCAGCTGCTTTGGGCCCCACAACAATGACTGGGCCCAGGGCAGTTGCCCCTCTTGCCCTGTGTTAAAGACGGCCCTGTCCCTACTAATTGGGAAATAGAAGAATTCTGTTGACCTCCTGGGCCTAGCAACCAGGTAAAGTCCTAAAGCAATGGGACTATATATCGGACCCGATACCGTCAGTAAAGGAGGTAAGCAGAAAATTGAAAACATATACAGTAAACCCCCCTCCATTGCGGGGGTTACGTTCCGGACCCAGCCGCGAAAAGTGAAATTCCGCGAAATAGAAAAACCCTATTAAAATGCATTGTAGGCATGATTTTTTTACTGTCACTGTACGTGTAAAAGCATTTTAAGGTCTTTAAACACACTTTTAAAACAATAGAAACTCATTTAAACACATAAAAGATACTTAGAGACAGAGCAAGAGCTATGGAAAACACAAAAATATTTCATTTTTAATGATTTATATAGTAAAATAACATTACAAAAAAAAACGCGAATTACCGGGACCGCAAAAACTGAACCGCGATGTAGCGGGGGATTACTGTATCCTTTATTACAAATATCATAAAATACATCTTGTAGCAAAACTTAGCAGCACAATATTATTAGCAGCATGACATAACATAGGTGAGTGATAATGATATGAGTTGCCCATTCGATGCATTTTGCAAATTCATTGCTTCATCAGGAAATTTTGGTAACACCATTCACCTAAAAGCAGGCTATAATTAACAAAGCCATAGTGAAAAACAGAAAAAGAAACAAAAAAAGAGCAGAAGAATTACATACAATAATATGTCAATCGGATATTAAAGATTTGACATCAAAACATCAAATGCATATAGCATATGAGGCAGAGGCGTAACTAGAACCTTCAGGGCCCCGGTGCAAGAAACCATGAAGGGCCCCCCGGACTCCTCGCCGGGGCCCTTCCCTTCAAGCCTGAGGCTCTTCCCACTGATCATGGGGCCCTTTACTCTCATTGCAGGGCCCTTGATTACGGTCCCGCAGCGGGACCCTTTCACAAGTTCTGCAGTGGGCCCCCTTTCTGCCATCTTGGGGCCTCCCCACGGTGGTGGAATGCCAGTGTCAGTAGTTTTTATTTTTTGGTATTTTAATTGTATTATTTTTTATCATTTTTATTTCATTTTTTTACAATGTCACTGACTATGACTCTGTCCATTCAGAAAAGGAAGGAGCTGGTAAATTGCATATTTACCGACCCCTTCCTGGTTCTCTATTGTGACACATCCCCTGCAGCAGCCGGCAGCAGAGGGGAGGGAGCACAGTGGAGGGGGGGACCAGGGGAGCACACAGGGACCCAGAGACAGCAGAACACAAGTGAACTGGATAGGAGGAGTGGGGGGGGGGGGGGGGGCAGCATACAGGGGAACCAATCTCCTCCGTTTTCTCCTGCAGCTACAGGTGGAAAAAGGAGGACAGTGATTTCTCTACATGCTGCCCCCACCGCCCCTCCTATCCAGGTGTACAGGGGAGCCACACAGGCCCCCTTGGTCGTGGGGCCCAGTTGCAATTGCAACCCCTGCTACCCCTGTAGTTACACCCCTGATATGAGGGCATGCTTACCATACTTCAATTGTGTAATCACATTATTCGTTAGCTCGACAAGGGGTACTACTGACTACTGACATTGGTATAAGTAGTTCATTTTTATATTTTTTTTTAAAATTTATATTCTATTTAATATTATTATTAATTATTTATTTTTATTTTTTATTTCTCCCCTACTGATACTGTCCACTTTTCTACTGACGCCAATGCCCTACTGACATTGTCCACTCCTCTACTGACACACTGTGCTATATATATATATATATATATATATATATATATATATACTGTATAAGGTGTGTATGTGTTTGAGCTATGTTGTGCACACCCTAATGCAATAGGCTGCGCACACCTATGAATGGGTTGTATCAGTTTGTTTTAACAATGGTTTGTATCAGTGCATCATATCACTGTGTTGTCACAATGTGTTGTATCAGTCCATAGTGTCAGTGCATCGTAAAGCGCTGCGTAAACTGCTGGCGCTATATACAGTAAATCCTGTATAATAATAATCAGTGCGTTCTATCAGTGTGTTGTCAGTGCATCATATCAGTGCATTGTATCAGTGTTGCTCACATCCTATGAATGATTGCAGAACCGGAAAGACTTGAGATGATTTGTTTTTTCTTGTAGCTTGGACGAATCTTGGGTTTCCGCGCTCCGCAGTGGAGAAGACTTGCGCCAACCTCCACCTCCGCTCTGCCGCCCCGCCCAGTGCCAGCCACATCTCTCCGCACCATGTACACCACCAGAACGGAGCAGGGAGGTGGCGAGGCCGCTGTGGTGGACCTCCGCAGTGACACCGTGACCAAGCCGTGCGCCGAGATGAGAAGAGCGATGGCGGAGGCGGAAGTCGGGGACGACATCTATGGAGAAGATCCCACTGTGAACGGTGAGTGAATAAATATTAATTACCGCCCCCGAAGAATCAATATTCTAAAATGTCGTCAATTCAAATGTACTGAACTTTATTATTTCATGAGAGCGGCATGGCGGACAATTCATAAGAGCTGGGAGAAAGCCAAGCATATGATTGGATGGGGTGTCCACATGTGTGAGTGAGCATGCGCAGTCACAATCTAAAAACCAATCTAGCTGATTGTACACCGATTTTCAATATGTACTGCGCACTCCTGCTGTTGTATTCCAATATGGCGGGGTCTCCAAACATTTCAGTATGAGGGCCACGTTGTGGGTTTTACAAATATTCACGGGCTGTAAAAATCTGGTTTATTATACAAGTCTACCCTTATATTAGGGAGGGTCTATCCGAGCTTCCCCTAGGATCCAAGAGGGCTCATGAGATCCAGGAGAGCCCATCTGAGTCCCCGCCCTTCGGATCCAAGATGGCCCATCCAGTCCCCCCTTAGATCCAAGAGAGTCCATCAGAGACCCCCCCTCCCAGATCCAGTATGGCCCATCAAGTCCCCCCTTAGATCTAAGAGAGACCATCAGAGTCCCGCCCCAGATTCAAAATGACCCATTGAGTCCCCCTTAGATCCAGGAGGGCCTATCAGAGTCCTATCTTAGAGCCAGATGGGCCTATCAGGGTCCCCCCTTAGATCCAGGAGCACCAATCAGAGTCCCCCCCCCCTAGAGAGCCCATCAGAGTCCCCCCCATAGATCCAGGAGGGCTCATCAGAGTTCCTTCTTTGATCCAGGATGGCCCATCGAGTCCCCCCCTTAGATCTAAGCGAGTCCATTAGGCTCCCCTTTAGATCCAATAGGGTCCATCAGAGTCCCCACTTAGATCTAAGAGAGCCCATCAGAGTCCCCCCTTAGATCCAGGAGGGTCCATTAAAGTCACCCCCCCCCTAGATCCAGGAGGGCTCATCAGAGTCCCTACTTAAATCCAGGATGGCCCATCGAGTCCCCCCTTAAATCTAAGCAGGTCCATCAGGCTCCCCTTTAGATCAAATAGGGTCCAGCAGAGTGCCCCCCTTAGATCCAAGAGATAGCCAATTAGTGCCCCCCCCCCCCCAGATCCAGAAGGGCTCATCAGAGTCCCTCCTTAGATCTAGGATGGCCCATCGAGTTCCCCCTTAGATCTAAGCAAGCCCATCAGGCTCCCCTTTAGATCCAATAGGGTCCAGCAGAGTCCTCCCTTAGAAAATGGAGGGCCCATCAGGGTCCCCCTTTAGATCTAATAGGGTCCCCCCTTAAATCCAGGAGGGACCATCAAGTCCCCCTTAGATCTAAGAGAGCACATCAGAGTCCTACCTTAGATTTAGATGAGCCCATCAGGGTCACCCCTTAGATCCAGGAGGACCCATCAGAGTCAGAGAGCCCATCCGATTCCCTCCTTAGATCTGAGACAGCTCTTTAGAGTCCCCCCCTAGATCCAGGATGGCCCATCATGTCCCCTTTAGATCCAGGAGGGCCCATCAGAGTCCCCCCCTTAGATCCAGGAGGGCCCATCAGAGTCCCCCCCTAAATCCAGGAGGGCCCATCAGAGTCCCCCCCCCCATAGAACTAATAAGGCCCATAAGGATCCCCCTTAAGGATGGGGGAAGGGGTATGGAGGGTCTGTGGAGGGTCTTGGCTGGCTAACTGGCAATGGATGTGCTGGAAATACATAGATCACTGCCATCCAGCTGGGGGATTTTCACAGACAGTTGCTGAGGGCTGGATGTGACTCACATGTGATAGTTTGGAGACCCCTCCTATATGGTATGAATGGTGTGACACCATAAAGGACATCCAGGTCTGTTATCAGAGAAATAATAATATACATTTATTTCTTCCAGAGATTCAGCGCTACGCCGCCCAACTGTTCGGAATGCAGGACTCTCTCTTTGTGTGCACCGGCACAATGGGTAATTTGATTGCAGGTAAGTGTCCCTGTCATTGGGTATCTTCAGGGCTGGCCCAAGACATTGTGCTGCCTGGGTCCAAGAATGAAATGCTGCCCCATCCCCCACAACAAAAAAAATAAAACCACGCCCACCAAAAGGCCCCCACATCCATGTTTTTATATCATAATTAAAACTAAAATTAAATTTATCAGGAAGTCAGATTTACATGCAACAGCACCTTGTCTATATGCAAAATTATATGACATACCACCATGTTACCACTCCCCCATCTTGGTGCCCTAGGGCATCCATGGGTGCAGTGTGTGTCAGCACAGTGGGGCCACGTTGCACTTATTGATATGCCACTGGGATAGGGCAGTATAGGGGTGGGCTAGGGCAGCAGAGGGGCAGGCTAGGGCAGCATAGGGGTGGGCTAGGGCAGCAGAGGGGCGGGCTAGGGCAGCAGAGGGGCAGGCTGGGGCAGCACAGGGGCAGGCTAGGGCAGCATAGGGGCAGGCTAGGACAGTACAGGGGTGGGCTAGGGCAGCATAAGGGCAGGCTAGGACAGTACAGGGGTGGGCTAGGGCAGCACAGGGGCAGACTAGGCAGTACAGGCGGGGGCTAGGGCAGTAGAGGGGCAGGCTAGGGCAGCAGAGGGGCAGGCTGGGGCAGCACAGGGGCAGGCTAGGGCAGCATAGGGGCAGGCTAGGACAGTACAGGGGTGGGCTAGGGCAGCATAGGGGCAGGCTAGGACAGTACAGGGGTGGGCTAGGGCAGCACAGGGGCAGACTAGGCAGTACAGGCGGGGGCTAGGGCAGTAGAGGGGAAGGCTAGGGCAGTACAGGGGCGGGCTAGGGCAGAACAGGGGCGGGCTAGGGCAGAACAGGGGTGGGCTAGGGCAGTACAAGGGTGGGCTAGAGCAGTACAAGGGTGGGCTAGGGCAGTACAGGGGTGGGCTAGGGCAGTACAGGGGTGGGCTAGGGCAGTATAGTGCCAAGCTAGGGGCTGTATAGTGATTTTTGAGCATGACAGGTTATGCAACATTTGGCCATCCAGCAGATCAGAAGCCACTACTAGAAAAAATGATGGACAACCTTTGTGTCCGGTCACACAGAACTAACTTCTATTACCTCTGTTGCTCTCTCCCAGTGCTCCCACAGTCTTCAGTGCCTAGCCTATGCATGCATCAGAGCAGAAGAAGGCAGCCAGACATGAGAGGCTTGGGGGCTAAGAATATGCAATGCTTAATACATACTGGATGGAGTAGAACTGGGCAGGGGCGTAACTACAGGGGTTGCAGGGTTTGCGATTGCTACCGGGCCCCATGCTCCAGGGGGCCCAGTAGCAAACCAGTGGGTGAACTTCCAGGATTGCAAAAGTCACACTTGCGACCGGGCCCTGGCATTGCACCACTGTGGGGAGGCCCAAAGATTGCAGGAAGGGAGCCCACTGCAGAACTTGTGAAAGGATCCTGCTGCGGGACCGTAATAAAAGGCCATGCAACGAGAGTAAAGAGCCCCAGGATTAGTGGGAAGAGCCCTGGGCTTGAAGGGAAGGGCCCCGGCCAGGGATCTGGGGGGGCCCTTCATGGTTTCTTGCATCGGGGCCCTGAAGGCTCTAGTTACGCCTCTGGAACTGGGGGATTCCATAGCAGAGAAGGATCTGGGTGTTCTGGTAGATCACAAGCTTAATAATAGCATGCAATGCCAAGCTACTGTTTCCAAAGTAAGCAAAGTCCTTTCTTGTATTAACAGAGGCATGGACTGCAGAGAGAGAGATATCATTTTGCCCCTGTACAGATCATTAGTAAGACCTCATCTGGAATATGCAGTTCAGTTTTGGGAACCGGTTCTCAAAAAGGATATCGGGGAACTGGAGAAAGTGCAGAGAAGGGCAACCAAACTGATAAGAGGGATGGAGAACCTCAGCTATGAGGAAAGATTAGAGGAACTGAATTTATTCTCTCTTGAGAAGAGAAGATTAAGCGGGGATATGATATCTGTAACTCTATGCATCCCCTTCTCCAGTTCTACCCAATAGAAATGCAAGCCTCACAAGCTGCGCCCGAACATTGGCTGCTGGGAGCTCTTCATGTGTGCTCAGGTGTTTAACAGCCGGTGTTAGACTGTGTGTGAGCACCCTCGCGCCCGGCAAGTATGAGTATGTGTGTTGAAATCAGTAGTGCGGCCTTTTTTTACAGGGGCAGCAGAGCGGCCGCCCCTGGATGACACACAAAACTGCTGGAAAAAAAGTCGTCTCCCCTCTCAAAGTTCTGCCTGGATCCAATGGACCCAGTGGGACCCATAGTAGGGCTGGCCCTGGGTGTTATGGATGATATGTTTCTTTAAATGCAACTCTATGGTGCATCTCTGTTGTACTACTTCCTGTGTTGTGTTTCCTTTTCCTGTTGGTTTTACTTCAGTAAAGCATGGCTTCTGTACAGTAATGGCTTGTGCTGTCTCCTTCCATATATCACATCAAACATGGTGTCAGAAGATTTCTGGATCCATACTCCTTCTACACATTTGATGCTGAGAGCCTGCTAGCCTTGATGTGAGTGTTCTTAGACCTGATTGTGCTTTCTAACACTTGCAGTCCTGTCCTGGATACTGAGTATTTGCAGCAAGGAGAACAGCATCATGGCAGCTAACAGCATTCCACTGCCTGAGACAATGAGGGTGAGTGGAGATGTCAGCAGTAACTGGGACAATTTCAGGGCTGAATTTGAGGACTACTCCCTAGCCACAGGGATGAATGAGAAGCCTGCAGCAGTGCAAGCAGCCACACTGAGGAGGGTGATGGGCAGTGAATGCCTCCATGTGTACAAGCATAATCTGAACCTCACAGAGGAGGAAAAGAGTGACACCAAAACTATTCTGAATGCATTGGAAGCTTTCTTCAGACCCTCTAGAAATGTAATTTATGAAAGATATATATTTGGCTGCTGTGAGCAAGAAGACTGTGAATCAATAGACAGGTTTGTCACACGGCTAAGAGAAAAAGCTGCAAGCTGTGAGTATGGCTCTCTGAGAGATGAACTTATTCGTGATAAAATAGTTTTGGGTATCACCAGTGAAAGCACACGTCGCCACCTGCTGAGGAAACATGATTTAGATCTACATACAGCAATTGAGATATGTCGCACTGCAGAAATTACTGACAAACATATGAAAGCTATGGAGCAGGATAAACTGGTTGACAATATCCATGCAGCCTCTAAACAACAGCAAAACTTCAGAAACCACCAGCATAAGTTTCAGCACAAGGGTCACCTACACAACTCACCTGGGAGGAAGCCTGCATCATGCAAGTATTGCGGCAATGTGCATGTACAAAAGAAAGAAAAGTGTCCTGCATATGGGAAAATTTGTACTGCATGTGGTAAACCAAATCACTTTGCAAGGGTGTGTCTCTCCAGTAAAATGGAAGCAAGGAAGCTGCACATAATTGAGCAAATATCCGATCCGGAGGACGCACACCTGCTTAGCACTGATATGGTTTACTCCTCAGAATGCATTGGTGCTGTAAACACAAAGGGCAAAAAATGGTTTGTAAACCTCAGATTAAACAATATAATCCAACCATGCCAGCTGGACTCGGGTGCAACGTGTGATGTCATGAGTATAAAGGACAAAATGAAACTGGCACCCAGAACACCCCTTCAGCCTAGTAGCACCAAACTAAAATTGTATTCAGGGGAACTAATGGAATCATTGGGGCTATTCCAAACAGAATGCAGCATACGTGATTGTATACACAAACTGAACTTTGAGATTGTAGACGCGGATCAGCAACCTCTATTATCGGGTTCAACATGTGAGCGCCTTGGACTGATGCTGTTCACCATTCCTGCTGAGCTACATAATGTGGATAAGCAGCCTGCAAAATCTCTGACTAGGCCACTGACAAAACAGCAAATTCTTCACGCCTACAGTGATGTGTTTGAGGGCCCGATAGTCTCTGTTCCAGGAGAGGTTCGTTTTGAACTGGATCCTACCATTCAACCTGTACAATGTGCCCCTCGCAATGTGCCTATCGCCATTAAGCCACAGGTTAAAGCTCAACTAGATAAATATGAAGCTGAAGGACATCTAACTTCAGTATCAGAGCCTACAGATTGGATCAGTAACATGGTCGTTATCAGAAAGCCTGAGAAGATCAGAATATGCATTGATCCCAAGTTTCTGAATATGGCCCTGAAACGGTCACACTACTTAATGCCAACGCTCGATGATATTTTGCACAAACTTCCTAAAGCGCGTGTCTTCACACTTGTTGATGCTAGAGATGCCTTTTTGCAGTGCAAACTGGATGAAAGGAGTAGCTACATGACCACGTTCTGGACTCCTTGGGGCAGAAAGAGATGGCTCAAACTACCATTTGGAGTCTCTGTAGCACCTGAGGTATACCAGCGAAAGCAGCATGAACTATTAGGTGGTCTTCATGGAATTGAGCCAATAGCTGATGACATTCTTATAGTTGGCTGCGGTAATACTGATAAGGAGGCTGAGCATGACCATGATGAAAAGTTAATAGCGCTACTGGATCGTTGTCGGCAGGTGATGCTGAGGCTTAGTGTAAAGAAATTGCAGTTCAAGGTGGGAGAAGTTCGTTTCCATGGACATATCCTGTCTTCACAAGGCTTAAAAGCTGACCCGGATAAGATTAAAGCCATTGTGGACATGCCACTGCCTGCTGATGCCAAAGCGGTACAGAGATTTATTGGCTTTGTTACATACCTGGCAAAATTCCTCCCACACTTATCTGAGGTGTGTGAGCCATTACGACGACTTCTGGACAAAGATGCAGTTTGGCACTGGCTTCCCAAGCATGACCAGGCAGTAGAGGACATAAAACGCTTGGTCACCTCTGCCCCAGTGTTAAAATACTATGATGTCACAAAGCCTGTTACGATACAAAGTGACTCCAGTAAAAATGGTCTAGGTTGTTGCCTTTTGCAGAAAGGTCAACCAGTTGCATATGCATCCAGAGCTCTTTCATCAGCTGAGCAAAATTATGCTCAAATTGAGAAGGAATGTTTAAGCATTGTATTTGCTTGCCAGCGTTTCCATCATTATCTTTATGGAAGGGATTCAATTACAGCTGAAACTGATCACAAACCTCTGATAACCATATTCAAAAAGCCCCTTTTGTGTGCTCCCAAGCGTTTGCAGAGCATGATGCTTACATTGCAGCATTACAACCTCAATGTTGTCTACAAGCCAGGATGTGATATGTATATCAGCGATACCCTGAGCAGAGCTACGTCAGATGATGTGGCACCTGGAGGTGAGCATGAGCATCGTACAATTTGTCTGCTGCAACGGGAACAAAATTTCTTTGCTGATATCAATCAAGCGGACTATCTTAATGTCACAGATCAGCGATTACATCAACTCATACAGCACACTGACAGTGATGCAACTTTACAAGCTTTGAAGTCTATTGTTTTGAGTGGGTGGCCGGATGTAAAAGAGGCAGTACCTGGAATTGTAAGGGAATATTGGTCCTTTAGAGATGAGATCAGCATACAAAATGGTATCTTGTACAAAGGTCCAAGAGTCATCGTGCCAAAGTCACTGAGAGCAGAAATGTTATTGCGCATACACTCCAGCCATATTGGTGGTGAAGCATGCTATCGACAAGCTCGTGATACCCTTTACTGGCCCAACATGCATGGTGAGATCAAAGACTTTGTCAGTAATTGTCCCACCTGCAATGAATATGCCCACTTACAACAAAAAGAAACCATGATGTCACATGAGATACCTACACGTCCGTGGCAGATTATCAGTATGGACTTATTCAACTACGCAGGCAAGGAATACCTGCTATTAGTTGATCATTATTCAGACTTCTGGGAAATAGACCTTCTTCCCGACTTATCCACGGAATCTACAATTAAGAGGTGCAAGGCACAGTTTGCACGTCATGGCCAACCAGATACAGTGATCTCCGACAATGGCCCTCAATTTGCAAGCCTACAATTCAGAAAATTTGCTACTGAATGGGAGTTTGAG
This sequence comes from Pelophylax lessonae, assembly GCF_965119305.1. NCBI lineage: Eukaryota > Metazoa > Chordata > Amphibia > Anura > Ranidae > Pelophylax > Pelophylax lessonae. The sequence continues at coordinate 23,146,191 of NC_138778.1, forward strand.
CATGTTACCTCCTCACCCCGTCATCCACAGGCTAATGGCAAAGCAGAATCAGCTGTAAAGATTGTTAAAAATTTATGCAAGAAAGCACAAAGTGATGGTAAAGACCCATGGAAAGCCATTTTACATTGGAGAAACACTCCAACTGAAGGCATGGATAGTAGTCCGGCACAAAGACTTATGTCAAGGAGATTGAAGACCTCCTTACCAGTAGCAAATAGGCTGCTTGAACCCGCTGTCATACAAGGTGTCCCAGAAAAATTAAGGATTAAGAGACAAGTGTCTAAGGCACGATATGACACGTCGGCCAGAGATTTGCCAGAATTGAATCTGGGGGAACGAATCCGTATGAAGCCATTGCCTGGCGATCGTACAGGCCGTTGGAGAATAGGTACTTGTCTGCAAAAGGTGGCACCACGCTCCTATCTTGTGGACGTTGACGGTACTCGTTATCGCCGCAATCGAGTGGATTTGAGAGTGGCAGAGCAGCCTGAATCTCAGTATCCCGTTGGTAGTTCAGACTCACCCATTGACAGTGAGGAGTGTACAGAGGCACAGCCTCATACCAGCGGCAATGACAGTTCTGGGCAAGCAAGTATGCCTGACGACCGTCAAGCGCAGAGCATACCAGTACCTGATGAGAGAAGCCCAGTAAATTCAGAGAGGGCTAAAGGAATCCTTGCACAAGGGCCAGTCTTCACCCGTAGTGGTAGATGTTCAAAACCACCTATGAGACTTAACCTATAGAATGTGTTATTACTGTGTCTCTATCGAATTTCACATGTTCATTTATTAATACTAAAAGGGGGAGATGTTATGGATGATATGTTTCTTTAAATGCAACTCTATGGTGCATCTCTGTTGTACTACTTCCTGTGTTGTGTTTCCTTTTCCTGTTGGTTTTACTTCAGTAAAGCATGGCTTCTGTACAGTAATGGCTTGTGCTGTCTCCTTCCATATATCACATCAAACACTGGGTATCTTATACAGACTCAAATATCAGGTTACTGCATTAGAAGTCTGTGTGCTTCCTGGCAGACAACTATTAGAATGCTGCAGCTGGAAGATGTAGAGAGGCAAGAGCAAATCCCAACTAATACTGGACTTCTTCCGGACCGCCCGCTGCAGATATACTGCGGCAGGCAGCCCCTCCTGCGCTAAACGACGTAACCCTACGCCGGTCGTGCGCCTGCAGCTGGGACTCCAATGCACGGGGCCGGCGGCTCCGATTGCCGCCGGCCACCCGCTGAGAGAGAAGGACGGTCGGCTGTTGTAAACACAGCTGACCGTCTTCTCTGAAATGATCACAGAGCTCCTGTGATCCTTCTATATAGAATCACAGGTCTCTATGATCTTTTCAAAAGCCCAACCCCCATACAGTTAGAAACACTCCCCTAGGCTCACATTTAACCCCTTGATCACCCACTGTGTTAACCCTTCCCTGCCAATGGCATTATTAGAGTAACAGTGCATATTTTTAGCACTGATTACTGTAGTAAAGTCACTGGTCGCCCCAAAAGTGTCAAAAATGTCAGTTAGGGGTCCGATCTGTCCGCCGCGATGTCGCAGTCCTGCTAAAAATCGCAGATCGCCGCCATTACTAGTAAAAAAAAACCAATAAAAATGACATAAATCTTTCCTGTAGTTAGTAGGTGCGTTAACTTTTGCGCAAACCAATCAAAATACGCTTATTGCGATTTTGTTTTTTACCAAAAATATGTAGCGGAAAAGAAATTGGCCTTAAATGTTAAAAAAAAAATTGATTTTTTATTTTTTTTTTGGAATGTTATATAGCAGAATGTGAAACATATTATTTTTTTTCCCCACAATTGTCGCACTTATTTGTTTATAGCGCAAAAAATAAAAATTGCAGAGGTGATCAAATACCACCAAAAGAAAGTTCTATTTGTAGGGAAAAAAAGGATATCAATTTTATTTGGGTACAGCGTCGCACGACCGCGCAATTGTCCATTAAAATAAAGCAGAATTGCCGAATCGTAAAATATGGCCTGGTCATTAAGGGGGCAAATCCTTCCGGTCCAGAAGTGGTTAAAGGAGAATTAAGTCTGAAATGGGCCCTGAGAAAGTGAGAATTTAGCTTTTTTTTTAAACAATAGATAATAGTTTTATGTCGTTTTATTTTTTATTTTTATTATGCTTACCTAAATATTGCTATTGAAAAAACACAGCAGGCATGTCGGATCCTCCACACCTAAGGTGCCAGATACAATCTAGATTGTTCATGTGTGCAGGATCCAACATGCCTGCTGTGTTTTTCCTTTCACTCATAGATGGAAGACGTGTGTAGAACTGACTTAGGCCCCTTTCACACACGGTAGTCCGTCGGCAGGACTCCGTGTTTCTCAGCGGAGGGTCGATCCACCGATCCCCCGCTGAGCAGGCGAATGCCAGCTCTGTCTCCGCGCTGTGTGCAGAGACAGAGCTGTCAGATCCCCGCTGTTCTCTTTTTTTTTTGAAAATTCTGTTTATTAACTTTAAACACATAGAAAGACAAGGCCATAAGGGGGCATACCCCGGCCAACAGACAATAACATAACCCCAGAAAAACCCACCCAAAACAACCCGCAACCACACTGCTCAGCACCCTCAATCAAGAATCATCATTGGCAAAACAACCAATACTTTGACAGGAACACATAATCCCTGTTCTCTCTCCCCATGGTCCCACCAGAGTTCAGGCCTCGTCAGGCTCAGAGTCTCGCTCGTCAACCGTGGATCTGGAATCCACCCAGACTCGCCAGACCTTTTCATATTTCTTAGGGTAATTCCTAGAGATATAAGTCGCTTTGTACAGCGGAACCACCGCATTAACCAACCCTTTCCAGAAGCCCAGAGTCGGAGAATGAGGAGATTTCCACTTGAGGACTATGGCCTTCCTGGCATAAAACAGCAATACAGTAAAACCTTGGTTTGAGAGTAACTTGGTTTAAGAGCGCTTTGCAAGACAAGCAAATTTTTTAAATAAATTTTGACTTGATATACAAGCGATGTCTTGATATACAAGTAGCGTCATGTATAAAAAAGAAGAGAGGAGCCTCTAAAGTGTAGCAATATGGTTACATTTAATGAAGGTACAACATTTAGCAACTCACATGGTTGATGATTACAACAGGCACATCTAAGTATGCAGGCATCTGGGGTAAAGCTGTCCACATAGACCATCCTCCGCACTGCCATCTTCATCACTTTCAGATCACTCTACTGCAGGCTATTCTTCCCGGTCACGATTGCAGACTGACAGTGGTAAGAGTCGGTGGTTCAGAAGATGGTCTATGTGGACAGCTTTACCCCGGATGCCTGCATACTTAGGTGTGCCTATTTTATTCATCAACCATGTGAGTTGCTAAATGTTGAACCTTCATTAACCACTTAAGCCCCGGAGGATTTGGCTGCTAAACGACCAGGGGGTATTTTGCGATTCGGCACTGCGTGACTTTAACGGACAATTGCGCGGTTGTGCGACGCTGTACCTAAACGAATTTGGCGTCCTTTTTTTCCCACAAACAGAGCTTTCTTTTGGCGGTATTTGATCACCTGTGCGATTTTTTGATCACGCGCTATAAACAAAAAAAGAACGTCAATTTTGCAAAAATAGCAATATTTTCCCCTTTTTTTTATATGAAATTCCCCCCAAAAAAATGTAAAAATCTAAATTTTTTAACATTTTCGGCCAATTTGTTTTATGCTACCTATGTTTGGTAAAAAAAATCGCAAAAAGCGTATTTTGATTGGTTTGCGCAAAATTTATTGCGTTTACTGACTAAGGGAAAGATTTTTGTCATTTTTGTTGTTTTTTTTTAACGCGTAATGGCGGCGATCTGCGATTTTTTTTGCGGTACTGCGACATTGCGGCGGACAGATCGGACCCTTGACTGACATTTTTGACACTTTTGGGGTTACCAGTGACATTTCTACAGTAATCAGTGCTATACATATGCACTGTTACTGTAAAAATACACTGGTAGTGAAGGGGTTAACTTTATTTGAGAGGGAGGGGCTGTGTGTGTCCCTAGGGGCGTGATTCTTACTGTGATTGGCTGTGGCTTCAGCTGTATGCAGAGTGATCAACGTATCTACATAGTAGAGCCGTATGATCATCAATCATACACAGGGGAAAATGACAGGCAGCTTGTTTACACAAGCTGCCTGACTTTCTCCCTCTCCCCCGCCGATCGCAGAGTGGCCGGCGGACATCGGGTCCACCGGTCACACGCGCGGGGGGGTCCGTGACCACGCGGGAGCGGGAGCGCGCCTCCAGGGGCGCGCTCGCTCCCTAGACCCTCACAAGCTAGTGACGTAGCCCTACGTCACTTTGCCTGTGAGGGGCTGACCGCCGACGTAGATCGGCGTGCGGCGGTCGGCAAGTGGTTAAATGTAACCATATTGTTACACTTAGAGGCTCCTCTCAACTCTCTTATATTCTGTAGCTCTGCTAGATTTTGCTTTTAATCCCCTTGGGAAGGCTGCATATTGTGGATGGACATTTTATGGTTACACAACCTATCACATTGCTATAATCTTTGTATATAGACTATAAACCGAAGGACTTGTGGAACGAATCATCTGAGTTTCCATTATTTCTTATGGGGAAATTCGATTTGATATAAGAGTGCTTTGGATTACAAGCATGTTTCCAGAATGAATTCTGCTCACATTCCAAGGTTTTACTGTATTCCGATAAGGGTTCTCGTCGCCCTGGCCGTCGCCAACTGGTCGACCAGGCCAAGAAGACAGACCCCCACCGTCATCGGACCCGAGATAGAAGCTAGACCGGTTACAAAACGGGTCACCTCCAACCAATAAGAAGCAATCTGCGGGCAGTCCCAGAAAATGTGAGAAAAGTCTGCAGAAGTGCACGTGCATCTCCAGCAGGAGGCCGAGACACTAGGGTAAATACGATGTAGCCATCCCCGCTGTTCTCTATGGGGGAATCAGATGAGAACGCACCGTCTGTCCGTTCTCATCCAATCCCATCCGATCCGCTGGACAGATGGAAACCCTATTTACATGTCTCCACTGACATCCGATGCCCCATAGAGATGACAGCCAATCGGCTTTTCAGCAGCATCGTTTGGTATTACAAGACAGCCGACCGTCGTCTATGGACGCCGGTACCAGGATGATTCCTCCAGCTGCAGCCATCACTCCGGTACAAGCACTTTCCCGAAATATCGGCACTATCGGCAACCAATTCCGATATATCGGGGAAAGTGCATATCGGCCCTCGATATATCGGCATTGCCGATAATCGGTCGATCCCTACCACATAGCACACATTTAATCCTTTGATTGCCCTAGATGTTTAACCCCTTCCTCGCCAGTGTCATCAGTACAGTGACCGTGCAAATTTTTAGCACTGGTCATTGTATTGGTGTCAGTGGTTCCCAAAAAGTATCGCAATCTCACTATAAGTCGCTGATCGCCGTCATTACTAGTATAAAAAAAATATATATTTAATTCCAGTATATATATATCTCATAGTTTGTAAATGCTATATAAAAAATACTGTATGTAGCAGAATACATATTGGCCTAATTTTTTCAAAATTGTCGGTCTTTTCTTGTTTAGAGCACAAAAAAAAGCAGGTGTGGGAAAACATTTTACTTGGGTACAGCCGTTGCACGACTGCACAATTGTCAGTTAAAGTAACTCAGTGCCGTATCGAAAAAAATGGCCTGGTCATGAAGGGGGGGGGTATAGGGTAGAGGGCAAGTGGTCACAATAATTACAGTGCCATCATCCATATACAGAAATAGATGGGAGAATGTAAATTATACAGAGTGCGTTTACTATCACTTAAAAATAAAAAACCTATAATACTTCCCTTCTCTGTGTGGTTGGTTTTGCAAAAAGCTGCCTAGATCCTCCTCTTCTGGATCCCTCGCCCGAAACTCCTGGCCCCTCCCTCCCGCCAGCTTGCTATGCGGGCACCCGAGACGAGCCACTGCTCGGTGTGTCCATTCAGACATAGAGCTGCTGCTAGGCTCTGCCCCCTCTCTCTCCTCATTGGCTCACTGACTTTAATTAACATTGGCTTCTGCTGCTGTCGTAAGCCCATGAAGAGGGGAGTCCCATGCAGCCGAGACTCTCGTGCAACATTGCTGGATTGAGATGGGACTCAGGTAAGTATTAGGGGGGCTGCTGCACACAAAAGGCTTTTTATCCTAACCACTTCTGGACAGGAAGATTTTCCCCCTAATGACCAGGCCATTTATTGCGATTCGGCACTGGGTTACTTCAACGGACAATTGTGCGGTTGTGCGACGCAGTACCTATGTAAAATTGACGTCCTTTTTTTCCCACAAATAACGCTTTTTTTTGGTGGTATTTGATCACATGTGCCATTTTTTTTTCTTTGCACTATAAACAAAAAAAGAGCAACAATTCTGGAAAAACAATATTTTTCAAATTCTGCTATATAACATTCCCAAAAAAAAAAAAAATAGAATGTAAAAATCAAATTTTTGTTATCATTTTAGGCCAATTTGTATTCGGCTACATATTTTTGATAAAATAAATCTCAATAAGTGTATTTGGATTCGTTTGCATAAAAGGTATCCGGTCTACAAATTAGGGGAGAGATTTATGTCATTTTTATTTATATATGTATATATATATATATATATATATATATATATATATATATATATATTATTATTATTATTATTTTTTTTAACCCAGGGGTGAGCAAAGGGTTAAGTGTGAGCCTAGGGGAGTGTTTTCTAACTGTATGGGGGAGGGACTTCTGGAATCAAAACAGAGACCTGTGATCCTATATAGAAGGATCACAGGAGCTCTGTGATCATTCCAGAGAGAACAACGGTCTGCTGTGTTTACAACAGCAGACTGTCGTTCTCTCTCAGCGGGGAGCGATCGCGGGTGGCCAGTCCCGTGGAACGGCTTCCCCGCTTTCTAATGGAGGGGGGGGGGAGCGCGCCCCCAGGCGCTTTACCACGAACCGACGTACCCATACGGCAGTTTGCACAGCCAAGTGGTTAATGCAAAGAATGCATTAAGATAAAAAACCTTCTGACTTTAGAACCACTCTAAGACCTCTAGGGGCCCTGTTTTTATCATTGGCCCTAGAATATCACCCTGATGGTGGCGAAATGACGTGACGAAGGAATTACTTTTTTTTTTTTCTCCTGTTTCCATGGCGCCAAGCGCTGTACTCAACCGCACAAGCATGAACAGGATCCCTATAAAACAGTCCAAACATCCAGCTTGTTAAAAACTGACAGAAGAGGCGGAAATTTTCTGTCCGGTCTGACTTGTGTCTTGTTTCAGTGATGAGTCATTGTCGGAGGAGAGGGGCCGAGGCCCTGCTGGGAGACGAATCGCACATGTCCATCTATGAGCAGGGGAGCATGGCGCAGGTGAGAGTGTGCTGCCACCATGTGGTGGTTTGTGTGATGACACAAGTGGCAGGGTCACATTACAAACGCAGTGCGATATTTTGTACAGTTCGTGCAGGGCCGTCTTTAATATTGATTGGACCCTGGGCAAATATTTTCTTGGGCCCTCCCAAAACCACTTATTACCTATTTGCAGGCAGTGTGGGCTCAAGGGGCAGCTGCTTTGGGCCCCACAACAATGACTGGACCCAGGGCAAGTGCCCCTTTTGCCCTGTGTTAAAGACAGCTCTGAGTTCATGAAAGCAGAGCAAGTGAATGCGATGGTGAATTGTGAAAATGTACGTTCCATCGTCCAGTCACGCTTTATGGAAATGCCGCAAACATTCCCTGGTTTGTTTATCGTGAGTGACGGGTTGCAGAGAATCATGTGACGGGAGGCTGCACTCCATCTGCAGTGCCGAACTCAGGGCTGTCTTTAACACAGGGCAAAAGGGGTAGCTGCCCCGGGCCCAGTCATTGCTGTGGGGCCCTAAGCAGCTCCCCCTTGAGCCTGCACTGCCCACAAAAAGTTGACAAGTGGATTCAGGGAGGGTCCGAGAAAATGTTTGCCCGGGATCCAATCAATATTAAAGATGGCCCTGGCCGAACTCCTGCTGAAAATGGCTGCAGTGGGTTGTTTAACCCCTCCATGCTGGGGTATGAATACTTTTTTTTCAAGGCACTGTATGCATTAGGACGTTGATAAGAGGTTAGAGTGCAGAATGAAAGTCAGCTCCCTAAATCGTATTGGTCACGATAACTCACTTCACATTCTCCTGCTGTTGTGAGGGGTTAGAACCCCCATCAGGTTTTTATTGCTGTCTGTGTCCCCATTAGGAAGACTCCCCCTCTCTGACTGTCCTGGTGACCAATGGGAAAGTCAAAATTCTTAGATGACAACAGAACAGGAAAAAAGGGGAAATCTTCCAATGGTGACACCTATCTATGGGATTTCCCTTTCTTTTGGAGTGATTTTCTGCCACTTCCTGCTGTGGTGTCTACTGTATAGGAAGTGAGAGGAAATCTCCCCTAATAGGATGCAGGTGGCAAAAAAAATATGACCGGGGTTCTAACCCTTCCCTACTCCTTTCAAAAGGGGGGAAATGTTCCGGCTTCAGATACACCTTGAAATATTGTGTGTGGAGTGAGGATGTATCACAGGTGCCAGTTGATGGCAAGATTTAACTTATTCGCTGTATTCACTCCCTGTTTCTGCAAGTGGCAGTTGATAGACAAATCTGATCTATTTGTGTATTCACCCCCTGTTTCTGCAAGTGGCAGTTAATAGACAGATCTTATATATTCACTCCCTGTTTCTGCAAGCGGCAGTTGATAGACAGATCTTATCTATTCACTCCCTGTTTCTGCAAGTGGCAGTTGATAGAAAGATCTTATCTATTCACTCCCTGTTTCTGCAAGTGGCAGTTGATAGAAAGATCTTATCTATTCACTCCCTGTTTCTGCAAGTGGCAGTTGATAGACAGATCTGATCAATTTGCCGTATTCACTCCCTGTTTCTGCAAGTGGCAGTTGATAGACAGATCTGATCTATTTGCTGTATTCACCCCCTGTTTCTGCAAGTGGCAGTTTATAGACAGATCTTATATATTCACTCCCTGTTTCTGCAAGTGGCAGTTGATAGACAGATCTTATCTATTCACTCCCTGTTTCTGCAAGTGGCAGTTGATAGACAGATCTTATCTATTCACTCCCTGTTTCTGCAAGTGGCAGTTGATAGAAAGATCTTATCTATTCACTCCCTGTTTCTGCAAGTGGCAGTTGATAGACAGATCTGATCTATTCACTGTATTTACTCCCTGTTTCTGCAAGTGGCAGTTGATAGACAGATCTGATCAATTTGCCGTATTCACTCCCTGTTTCTGCAAGTGGCAGTTGATAGACAGATCTGATCTATTTGCTGTATTCACCCCCTGTTTCTGCAAGTGGCAGTTGATAGACAGATCTTATCTATTCACTCCCTGTTTCTGCAAGTGGCAGTTGATAGACAGATCTGATCTATTCACTGTATTTACTCCCTGTTTCTGCAAGTGGCAGTTGATAGACAGATCTGATCAATTTGCCGTATTCACTCCCTGTTTCTGAAAGTGGCAGTTGATAGACAGATCTGATCTATTCACTCCCTTTTTCTGCAAGTGACAGCTGATACAGATCTGACCTATTCACTGTATTCAATCCCTGTTTCTGCAAGTGGCAGTTGATACACAGATCTGACCTATTCGCTGTATTCACTCCCTGTTTCTGCAAGTGGCAGTTGATGGACAGATCTGATCTATTCACTGTATACACTCACTGTTTCTGAAAGTGGCAGTTGATAGACAGATCTGATCTATTCACTGTATTCACTCCCTGTTTCTGCAAGTGGCAGTTGATAGACAGATCTGATCTATTAACTCCCTGTTTCTGCAAGTGGCAGTTGATACAGATCTGACCTATTCGCTGTATTCAATCCCTGTTTCTGCAGGTGGCAGGAGTCTTTCCTCGCTCAGTGAGGACACTAAAAGACGGCCGTCTTGACCTGCAAGACCTGGAAAGTAAAATCCAGCACGGGTATCCGGATGTCCATTTCGCACAGACGCAACTCATCTGCCTGGAGAACAGCCACAACCGCATGGGAGGGCGCATCCTTCCACTCTCCTACATGAAAGAGGTACGCACGGTCTTCAATTCCATTATAGAAAGCCGAAACTTTAAATAAAATTTTGGATAAAGTACACGAGGGCTAAAATCTTTGTGTTCCATTGGGGAGATTTCTCTTCACTTCCTTTCCCATAGAGAACAGGAAATAAGAGGAAGTCTCTCCAACGTTAGTTGTCACCATCCCCATTGGAGAATTCTCTCTTTCTTCCTGTTCTAGAGACAACTCAACAGTCTGAATGTTTGTATACAGGGCCGCTGATAGGGGGGGGAGGGCACCAGCCCTCTTGTAGGGGGCCCGAGCACACAGGGGGGCCCACACAGAGAGGGGGATTAGTGATGGACAACAAATACAGAAATCTTCCTCCAGCACCTGAATCTGATCTGTCCCTCTCCCTGCTATCAGCTTTTATCTGCTGAGAAAGAGACAGTCATCCCTCATTAATCCCCCTCCCTGTGTGGGCCCCCCTCCCAGCACAGGCTCTAATGTTATCTCTGCTCAGGAGTTTATTTGTAACTTTGTTTCTCTCTCTCTCTGATCACTGAGCTCCAACTGCCCATCCTGTATATTTTTGTTATCTCATCTTCATTTTTATTTAACATAGTTTTTATTTTTTAGATTTAGCAGGAATTATGTGAGTTATGTTATATTTGTGTCTGCTAATAGTGATTTTGTTGTAATTTTAGCTAAATATATCTTTAATATTTTCTTACGGGGGGGGGGGGGCCCTGCCAGGTAGTCTGTACGGGGCCCCGCGATTTCTAACAGCAGCCCTGTTTGTATATATGGCTTCAGTAGAAGACTGGAGATTTATTTCTGGTGAGTTGGCTATTCCTCCACATGTCGTCCATGGTGTCACCGCTGGCCAGGCATCCTCCTGCAAGGTGTGGGAGGGACGTTATATGATCAGTGAAAACCTGGCGGGGGTTCCAAACCCTTGCCGTCCTCTTCAAAACTAAATAAAATATTTTGGCTTTGGATAAAGTATAATCTACAATGTTCTACCACCTGGTTTATATAAGAAACGTTTTTAACGTTTGAAGGACATTTCGATGTATCAGCACTATAAATGCAGACATTCAGTTCTGGGGAGACATCGGCTGCACATGGGTTATACTCACGACTCTGGGGAGCCTTTATCAGCCTAAAATGACTGACGACCTTCCCAGCCAAAACAAACCCTATAGTTCCATTATAGAAATGGTAACGCTAAACAGAAACCAAATGATTATTGAGGCTGTCGTCCCTTATTATTTCCTATCCTGCAGGTCCGGGACATCGCTGACCGCTATGGGCTGAAGGTCCATCTGGATGGGGCCCGGCTGATAAATGCCGCCGTGACGCTGGGGGTGGAACCCGCAGAGATTGTGAAATACTGCGACTCCGTGTCCCTCTGTCTATCCAAGGTACAGTGTCTACAGAGTGACCCTACAGGAAGTAATGCCATCACTCATCAACTGTGTCAGGTCAGGTGTGTATTGTACAGAGTGTAGGGATCAGATGTATATAATGTACAGAGTAAAGGGATCTGGTGTATGTAAAGTACAGAGTGTAGGGGTCAAGTGTGTATTGTGCATAGTGCTGGGGTCAGGTGTGTAATGTACAGAGTGTGGGGGTCAGGTGTGTAATGTACAGAGTGTAGGGGTCAGGTGCGTAATGTACAGAGTGTAGGGATCAGATGTATACTGTATAATGTACAGAGTAAAGGGATGTGGTGTATGTAAAGTACAGAGTGTGGGGGTCAGGTGTGTAATGTACATAGTGCTGGGGTCAGGTGTGTAACGTACAGAGTGTAGGGGTCAGGTGTGTAATGTACAGAGTGTAGGGGTCAGGTGTGTACTGTAGAGAGTGTAGGGGGTCAGGTGTGTAATGTACAGAGTATAGGGGTCAGATGTATGTAATGTACATAGTGTAGGGGTCAGGTGTGTAATGTACAGAGTGTAGGGGTCAGGTGTGTAACGTACAGAGTGTAGGGGTCAGGTGTGTAATGTACAGAGTGTAGGGGTCAGGTGTGTACTGTAGAGAGTGTAGGGGGTCAGGTGTGTAATGTACAGAGTATAGGGGTCAGATGTATGTAATGTACATAGTGTAGGGGTCAGGTGTGTAATGTACAGAGTGTAGGGGTCAGTGTGTAATGTACAGAGTGTAGGGGTCAGGTGTGTACTGTACAGAGTGTAGGGATCAGATGTATGTAATGTACAGAGTGTAGGGGTCAGGTGTGTAATGTACACAGTGTAGGGGTCAGATGTATGTAATGTACAGAGTGTAGGAGGTCAGGTGTGCAATGTACAGAGTGTAGGGGTCAGGTGTGTAATGTACAGAGTGCAGGGGTCAGGTGAGTAATGTACACAGTGTAGGGGTCAGGTGTGTAATGTACAGAGTTCAGGGATCAGATGTATATAATGTACAGAGTAAAGGGATCTGGTGTATGTAAAGTACAGAGTGTGGGGGTCAGGTGTGTAATGTACATAGTGCTGGGGTCAGGTGTGTAACGTACAGAGTGTAGGGGTCAGGTGTGTAATGTACAGAGTGTAGGGGTCAGGTGTGTACTGTACAGAGTGTAGGGGGTCAGGTGTGTAATGTACAGAGTGTAGGGGTCAGATGTATGTAATGTACATAGTGTAGGGGTCAGGTGTGTAATGTACAGAGTGTAGGGGTCAGTGTGTAATGTACAGAGTGTAGGGGTCAGGTGTGTACTGTACAGAGTGTAGGGGTCAGATGTATGTAATGTACATAGTGTAGGGGTCAGGTGTGTAATATACAGAGTGTAGGGGTCAGGTGTGTAATGTACAGAGTGTAGGGGTCAGGTGTGGAATGTACACAGTGTAGGGGTCAGGTGTGTAATGTACAGAGTGTAGGGGTCAGGTGTGGAATGTACACAGTGTAGGGGTCAGGTGTGTAATGTACACAGTGTAGGGGTCAGATGTATGTAATGTACAGAGTGTAGGAGTCAGGTGTGTAATGTACAGAGTGTAGGGGTCAGGTATGTAATGTACAGAGTGTAGGGGGTCAGGTGTGCAATGTACAGAGTGTAGGGGTCAGGTGTATACTGTACAGAGTGCAGGGGTCAGGTGAGTAATGTACACAGTGTAGGGGTCAGGTGTGTAATGTACAGAGTGTAGGGGTCAGGTGTGTAATGTACACAGTGTAGGGGTCAGGGGTGTGTAATGTACAGAGTGTAGGGGTCAGGTATGTATTTTACAGAGTGTAGGGATCAGGTGTGTAATGTAAAGAGGGGCCTGAGAGCAGAAACTGGCAGGACCAGGAGGGATTTATTAAACATTTACTCACCAATATAGAAATCTTCCACAACTACATACTTATATGTACTATGGACACATCCTTAGTATTTGGGTTCACATACACTTTAATTTGTGTTTTTTTGTACAATGCGGAATATAAACTTGTAATTACATTTTTTTTTGTCAATGTTTTAAGGGACTTGGGGCTCCAGCAGGCTCACTTCTTGGTGGGACGGCAGAATTTGTGGCTGAGGCACGGCGAATCAGGAAGCTGCTTGGGGGAGGCATGCGCCAGTCTGGTGTACTTGCAGCTCCTGGGTTGGTCGCGTTGAAACATGCGCAGGAAAACCTGACGTTGGATCACCAAAATGCCAAAACGTTTGCCAAAGGTAAGACTGCAGATGCTGAGAGACCCAGTATATTGATTGGATGCATGTTCTACTTAGTCACCACTCCCATTGGCTTTGTTGGAGATTTAGAGTGTATCTACACCAACAACAAAAATGTAGAATATTGCAGCTTACCAGTCCTTAGTTGTGGTGGCTGCATTAGTTTTCTTTATTTCAGACTTTTTTTTTTCCATTATTTTTTTTATTGTATTTTTTTTATTTATAGTTGAATAAAGCGGAATATTTCTTGGGATGGAGTCGTGGTCGTCTTTAAAATATTGAAAAGGTTTATTTCCATCAAAGGTTAAAAATGAGTAAAGGGCATTGAAGCCTTTTCCCTTTTTTTCACAATCATTTTTGAGAGTGAATATTGTTGCAAGTATAGAAAATTACTAAAATATAAAAAGTACAATAAAAATTTTACAAAAATGTATAATCTGACGCAAGAGAATACAATGATGATGGTTAGGGATGATCGAACTTTTCAAAAGGTCGGTTCGACCAGAACACCCGAACTTCCCGAAGGTTCGGCCTGGATTCCAGAACCCCATTGAAATCAATGGGACCCAAACTTCGGTAATCAAAAAACACAATTTTGAAGCCCTAAAACCCAATAAATGCCCCTAAAAAGTGCCTAGGGTTCTGGGTCAGCCCCAGGGACTATTAATCACACAAAAAAAGTTGTCATTTTTGATAGAGAGCCAATTATTGAAAAAAGTATTGAAAAAAAAAAATTTAATTTCTTTGGATTTAGTGTCTGGGGGGTCTAAAAAGTGTACCTGTGAAGTTTCAGCTCTGTAGCATGTCCAGAACCAGAAAAAAAGTTTGTTTTTATTAGAATTAATATAGAACAGGTTAGTAGCTTCGCTACTTTTACACCCGGCTTTTTGCTGCAGACGTTTATAGGGCTTTTTTGTGGACGTGTTTGGAGGCAGGCATGACATCTGAACTTCTGTGTAGGGGTATATATACACACACACTTATATGTATATAGACACATACACATATATAGGTGTGAAAATAGCAGAACCCTATGCTTGCGCTAATGAAATAATTTGCAGGCATAGGGCTCCGCTCCTATCACACCTATATGTGTGTATGTGTATAAATACATATATGTGTGTGTGTATATATACCCCTATACAGAAGTTCAGATGTTATGCCTGCCTCCAAAGACCCCCAAAAAATGCCCAAAAATAACGCCTGCAACAACACACCTGGGCGTTTTTGTAGCAGGCGTTTTTTTGGGCATTTTTTGGGCGTCTTTGGAGGCAGGCATAACATCAGAACTTCTGTGTAGGGGTATATATACACACACACTTATATGTATTTATACACATACACATATATAGGTGTGAAAGTAGCAGAACACTATGCTTGCGCTAATAAAATAATTAACAGGCATATGTCTGCGCTTCTATCACACCTATATATGTGTATGTGTATAAATACATATAAGTGTGTGTGTATATATACCCCTATACAGAAGTTCAGATGTTATGCCTGTAATGTTGTTGTTTGACTACTCAACAACATTTCGACATGACGGATCTTTCTTTTGGCATAAAACTTTGCATTTCTAGAATCGGAATGCGACCACTAACGTTTCTAAAGTCGAACAATCGGGCTTATCGAACGCTTTTTAGAATGATTTTCCATCCATGTATGAAATCCTGTTCGACGTAACGCATACGGGAGGAGGAGCTACCTGCCTGACATCACCCGCTGCCATCCTTCCAGTTAGCTGTTGGAACGCTGGCCGCTCTGTTCCATTCATTTTTGCTGATATTCACCGATTATTCTGTAAGTGCAATCATTGAATACATTGTTAACTCCTACATTAGTTGATTAATCTTAGATTGTTTCTTTTTATCTTATACATCGGTATTTGTGGGGAGTTCTTGCTGGTGGATTATGCCTGGTCCCTTCAGTTTCATATCTTGAACACAGACTACTGGCTGGGATTTTGCGCTCCTATATCTGTATGATTGATCCCAAAGATAAGTGGTATTGGACCCACTGGTAACACGGGGGGTCTGATTTTGAGGTGGGCGCAATAGTTGTACTTAGGGTGGAGGCTTATCACCTGAAGTGGATCTCTGGATACCAACACCTCACATGTCATGTGATTCTTCTTTTCTTACAAGGGACTTTTGGGCTTCACTATCTCATTTGATCTTTGATGTTTTATGTTGATTGTGCTGCACTTATGAATGCTTTATGTCTATCCATGTATGGCCAGCTTTAGTCCAGTACCTGTAACGGACCTGTAATCATTCGAGAGCACAAACGTGTTCAATGCACGGCAAGTTTTGTTGAAGCGTGTTGTGTCTTTTCTAATCCACCATTTTAATTCCTGAGGGGTCCTCCATTCCAGGTGGGGATATTGGACACTTCGTGAATGTCGGCAAAAGGGAGGTGTAAAGAAACAACAATTCCTCAAAATTTTACAGGGCCCCAGACTAGGCAAAGCCAATATATCGAGGGCCGATATGCACTTTCCCCGATATATCGGAATCGGCCCCAGATCTAGAATCGGAATGCGACCACTAACGTTTCTAAAGTCGAACAATCGGCTTCTCGAACGTATTTTAGAATGATTTTCCATCCATGTATGAAGTCCCTTTGGACGTAACGCGTACGGGAGGAGGAGCTACCCGCCTGACGTCACCCGCTGCCATCCTTCCAGTTAGGTGTTGGAATGCCAGCCGCTCGGTTCCATTAATCTTTGCTGATATTAACCGATTATTCTGTAAGTGCAATCCTTGAATAAATTGTTCACTCCTACATTAGTGGATTGCCCCAGGGGTTATCGATATTGCCGATATTTCAGGAAAGTGCTTGTACCGGAGTGATACAAGCACTTTCCTGAAATAGAGGCATCACCTCGTCCATAGCCAATGGTCGGCTGTCTTGTAATGACAACCGATGCGGCTGAGAAGCCGTTCGGCTGTCATGACAAGGAGCGGGAGGGGACGTGTCCCCCCCCCCCACCGCCTTCCACGGCCCACCGGGAGACCCGGGCAACCAGCCTGCATGGCCGCCGAAGACCCAATCAAAGCCACATTCTCCATGCAAAAACCCGGAAGTGATGACATGACATTACTTCCGGGTTTTCGGCGCCAGATTTAAAAAAATGACAGCATTCAAAACAGTCAAACTTGGCATTTTGAATGCTTTTGAGTGCAGAGGAGGGGTTTGGGGTCTTTTAGACCCCAAGATCCCTACACAAGAGTACCTGTCAAGAAAAAAAAAATATATATATATATTTTTTTAAATGTACAAAATTATCAGCACATATTGGCCGATACCGATATGCATTGGCCAAAATATTGGTATCGGCAACGAAAAAAACGATATCGGTCGATCACTACCCCAGACCTTTAGGTGATGGAGAAGGATGGGGTTCAGGTCTGACGGTCTGAAATGTGGCAGGATCCAGAGGAGGGAAGAAAATTGCCCCTGGACCACAGACCACAGTACCAAGTAGAACCCACGGAGGGAATTCTAGGTAAGTATGGACAAGGGAACCTTACAGGCAGCTTTGAAAATAGTCTATTATAGCTGGTACACCCAGTCTCCCTTGTAGTGTATGTCCAGTCAGGGTGAATCTATTCACTCTGGGAAGAGGCCCATGCTCAGTAGACATTTTCCATGCTTCAACTGCCATGTACTGAGCATTTAGTAATTCCATCTTAGGAATCTTGCAGAATACAAAATGAAGCTTGGTGAATACTTGAAGACATAGCCGACATTGAAGTCAGAATTCAGCATTCCCAGGTTGGGGGTGATGGGAGCTTACAGAGAGCCTCTGGGCACTTTGGAGGTCTGTGGTTCACTTCCAACTGCCATTTAAATTCCCCAAGCCAAGATGCAGCCTGCGGCTCTCTCATTATGGGGGCTGAATTACTAAAGGCAAAAAGACTGTGCACTTTGCAAAGTGCAGTTGCTCCAGAGCTTAGTAAATAAGGTAAATCTTCATTTTCTAAAGAACAATCGCATGCAAGGAAAATTAAAAAAAAAAAACGCATTTTTGCTTGGATTATTGGATGATGGAAGTCAGCAGAGCTTCCCCTCATTTTCTAAGCTCTGCAGGAGCTGCTTTTGAAGAGTGCACAATCTATTTGCCTTTAGTAAATCCACCCCTATATGTATAAAATATTTTTTGTTCCTCATCCATTTATTATTTTTTTTCCAGCATGTGACAGTTTTGTATTTCTTTTTGCCTCTTCAGCTGTGCAGGAACTGGGCTCTCCGCTCTGTCTCGTGGACCCGGCCGCCGTGGACAGTAATATGGTGTTACTCTCGCTCCCTGGCAGACTGATGGGTGAGGAGCTATGTATGCAGCTGAGTGCAGTGACACCTGAAGAGCAGGAAAATGGACGGGGGTTGGTGGTGAAGGCTCTAGCACTTTCTCCTCGCCAAGTGCGCCTTGTCTGGCACCGCGATGTCTCGGCGCAGGACACCCAGCGGGCATTAGAGAAGCTGAAATCCGTGCTTGGGAAGTGCAGCAATGAAGCCGCATAGGAAGAGATTGGAGGCAGACAGGGACAGGCCCAGAAAAGAAGAGCAATGTGTGACATCCACAAGTGACCACATCCCTTCACAGTCCTGCTAGATCTGAGCCACGTTTATTATCCGGTACACAAGACAAAGGTCTTAATAGGAGGAAAACTAAAGGAAATTTTGCTGCTTTAATCAGTTTTAGATACCTCACTAACCATAAAGCCAAAAATAAAAATTGATATTCCTGCTCACCAGTCCCTAGTTGTGATGACTGCATTCGTTTTCCTTTTTTCAGAATAAAAACATTTATTTTCAACAAGTACAGAAAAACAATCTTATGTTTCTTTTGTAAGCTACTAGTCTCATCAGTCCACCATGTAATGGAGGTGAACAAAGGCAGACATTTAAAAATGGGTGTACTTGCGCGCTGCTATGTTATGTATAGAGTGCTATAAGACTACAAAATGTACAAAGTGGATCGCTCACACCTATACACACTCTCTAAATGTGTATCAATGTGCAAAGTTATTATCAAAAATGGCGCTGCGCTCCCAAATGCTAATGATCTAGTATCCCTTTAAATCTGTTTTGCATAGCAGTTTTCAGAATCAGTCCCCAGGTGGCGTAACATGTAGGGGAGGGGCCAATCTGTGATCACACTGAGGCGCCAGCGTTGCCAACCGTCAGTTTTTTTACTGGCAGCCAGTAAAAAACGCGCATTTTTCCCCTGCCAGTAAATGCCAGTGACAGGAAAAAGTTGCCAGTATAAATTATGGCTGTGACCAGAGGCGTAACTAGAACCTTCAGGGCCCCAATGCAGGAAGCCATGAGGGGCCCCCCGGACCCCTGGCCGGTGCCCTTCCCTTTAAGCCTGGGGCTCTTCCCACTGATCCTGGGGCCCTTTACTCTCATTACGGGACCCTTTCACAAGTTCTGCAGTGGGCCCCCTTCCTGCCATCTTGGGGCCTCCCCACGGTGTTGGAATGCCAGGGCCCGGTTGTGACCTTTGCGATCCTGGAAGTTCACTCACTGGTGTCAGTAGTTTTTATTTTTTGGTATTTTTATTGTATTGTTTTTTATCATTTTATTTTATTTTTTTTACAATGTCACTGACTATGACTCTGTCCATTCAGAAAAGGAAGGAGCTGGTAAATTACATATTTACCGACCTCTTCCTGGTTCTCTATTGTGACACATCCCCTGCAGCAGCCTGCAGGAGAGGGGAGGGAGCACAGAAGGGGGGGACCAGGGGAACACACAGGGGCCCAGAGACAGCAGAACACAAGTGAACTGTATAGGAGGAGTGGCGGGGGCAGCATACAGAGGAACCAATCTCCTCCATTTTCCTCCTGCAGCTACAGGAGGAAAAAGGAGGACAGTGATTTCTCTACATGTTGCCCCCACCGCCCCTCGTATCCAGGTGTACAGGGGAGCCGCACAGGCCCCCTTGAGCATGGGGCCCGATTGCAACTGCAACCCCTGTAGTTACGCCCCTGGCTGTGACACTCGGCTCGGAACTGCGCATGCGAGTTCCAGTCCGGAGCCGGCCGAGACCATCCGAGTGTCTGCTACAATGTGTTCGGTCAACGATAGCGGGGGACGTTTCTGGTGGAGGCGTGTCTGAGCGTGTCCTGTGATGTCATGGTGCAAGGGAGCCGAGCGGAGCGGCTGGAGCCTCATGTGCGGGTCTGCAGAATAGGATCAATCCAAGCCGGAAGCGGGACTGTCAGTGCTGTTTGGACTGGAGTGGACTGATGGGACCACCTGGTATGGAGGGAGACTACTACCGTAACTCAGGAGGGGACCTGTCGTGTTGGTGAGGTGTCATCATCTGAACTGCTGCACACTGCTGTCCGTGTCACTGTGTGTGTGCAGCCCATTCTAATTTGTTGCCCTCCTGAGTCCTGTCCCTGCGCTACTTACTGTATCGATATGATAAGAAATATGTTATTTTCTTTAACCACTTGCCAACTGCCCACCGCATATATACTGCGGCAGGCTGGCTCAGGAGCGCTCCTGGGGGCTAGCTCGCGCCGCCACTAGGCAGCAGGGATGCTGATCCACGGGACCGAAGGCACCGATTGCCGCCGGGCATCCGCGATCGCTCCCCGCTGAGTGAGAAGGATGGTCTGCTGTTGTAAACACAGGCAGATCATTGTTCTCTCTGGAATGAACACAGAGCGCCTGTGATCCCTCTATATAGGATCACAGGTCTCTGTGTTCATTTTCCAAGTCCCTCCCCCATACAGTTAGAAAACACTTCCTAGGCTCACACTTAACCCTTTGACCCTTAACTGTGGTATCCCTTCACCATTCTACGCACTCACCAGATATCAAATTGCTACAGACCTTGTATTATTATCCTGGTGGAATCCCATTCAGAGTAGTATTCAGCAGGGTGAACCTCTTGGGGAGACTGGCACAGATATCAAATCACTATCAGCCTTATATTAATTTTCCTGGAGACTGGTGACATCTCATTCAGAGTTGTAATTAGCAGGAATGAACCTCATTGGAGACTGGAAATAAGATGGCCACCGCTCCCAGCATAAGGACACGGCGGCGGTGGCGTCAGTGTGTACGCCCCTCACGACGCGTTTCGTGTGCATGCACGTTCTCAAGGGGTCTTCCTATCCCATCTCATGTATGAAGTCCAGCTTGTGTGACAGCCATGGCTCCCTTCATAGATACAGTGGAGAAATGACTGGGACAGCAAATGTGTCAGGACCGGGACAAGGGGTGGGCGAAAGGAGCGCTGCCCTGGGTGCAATGGTTTACTGTAGAAATGGGGGCACCTTCCTTCTGTTGCAAGGCTGACAGAAGTAGTGACAGCGGCAGTGATTGTGACAAGAGAGCAACTGCTGGGCATAGGATCCCCAAAGCTAGCATATCATGAAAAAGGGAGGGGGCATCTTTGCCCTGGATGACCCTGTCCCAACACTGAAATATGTTCCTGTCCCTGTCTACAGTCATTTCTCCACGGTATCTATGGAGGCAGCCATGGTTGTCACACCACATCCAAGGAATGATAATCTGCAAAATCAGAAATTTTTCATTTTAAATACCGTTGAAAGATCTCAGTATTGTAACAGTTGACATTGGGATTCCTATGTCTTTAAATGATAGGAACTTGTGGAGAAATTCAGCTGTTGTCGAATTGTTCCCCTCCCCCATCAGGTGATAACTGTCAGAAGAGAACAATGGACAACGTAGTGCTCCCTTTTTACCTGCTTAGTAAAGTGGACCAAGCTTTGTTTCCTTGAAAGGTGTAGTGATGACTTGTTTGTTCTGCCATCCAGTGCTAACCACCAGCTACCAGTACATTAGTAGCATTGCCCTGCTGCTGGGAATCTACGTTGTCCGCCCAAAGTCACTTGCCAAACCAGAAAAGCTTGACTGAACCCAGCAGTCATACGAAGGGCACCAGTCAGCGTTCTATCCTTCAGCATGGTCTGCAGAGGGCCTTCGTAAACCTGCCATGTCCATGCCTACTGAGCCTGCAAAGAGTGTATGGTCAGGTGCAGAGGCCTAACTAGAACCTTCAGGGCCCCAGTACAAGAAACCATGAAGGGCCCCCCTGGCCATCTTGCTTATCCCGCAAGCCCCGGGCCCTTCCCACTGATCCCGGGGCCCTTTACTCCAGTAGCGGGGCCCTTTATAAGCCCCGGTTCACACTGCTGCAACTTGGGACACATAAAGTTGCACGACAAGTGACGTACCTGGTACGTCATTTCGCTCAAGCGGTTGTACCAGGGTGATATGCAGCTGCAGGCATCACATGTTTTTTAGAGCCAATGGGCAGCCCTCTTGTAATAACAACCGATGCGGCTAAGCTGACGCTCAGCTGTTAATACAAGCAGCGGGAGGGGACACCCCCCCCCCCTCCTCCCACTGCCTTCTGCCACTCACCCGGGCTCTCCCGTCCCGCAGGGAAACCTGAGCCACCAGCCAGAACTGGCTTTGATCGGGTCTCTGATGTAGTAACCCAGAAGTGACATCACAACATCATTTCCGGTTTACTCGGCAGCCAACGGCGCCAGTTTTAAAAAATCCAAAGTATTAAAAATCGCAGATCTTGGCGTTTTGAATAGTTTAAAGTAGAGATTGACTGATTATCGGCAAAGCCGATATATCGGGGGCAGATATGCACTTTTCCCGATATATGGGAATCGGCCATCAAGGTAACCGATATTGCCGATATTTCGGGAAAGTTCTTGTACCGGAGTGATGCCTGCAGCTAGAGGCATCACCCCGGTACCGGCGTCCATAGCTGACGGTCGGCTGTCTTGTAATGACAACTGATGCAGCTGAGAAGCCGCTCGGCTGTCATTACAAGGAGCGGGAGGGGACGTCCCCACCCCCCTCCTGCCGCCTTCTTCGGCTGGCCCGGGTCTCCCATCCCACCGGGAGACCCGGGCAACCAGCCTGCACGGCCGCCAAAGACCCGATCAAAGCTGCATTCGGCTCTGATCGGGTCTCCATGTAAAAACTCGGAAGTGATGTCATGAGTGACATCACTTCCTGGTACTGTCTGCTGCCAGATTAAAAAAAATTACAGCATTCAAAACAGCCAAACTTGGCATTTTGAATGCTTTTAAGTGTAGAGGAGGGGTTTGGGGTCTTTTAGACCCCTAGATCCCTCCACAAGAGTACCTGTAAAGTAAAAAAAAAAAAAAACTTTTTTAAATGTACAAAAATATCGGCCGATATGCATTGACCAAAATATCAGTGTTGATATCGGCAATGAAAAAACGATATCGGTTGATCACTACTTTCTAGTATAGAGGAGGGGTTTGGGGTCTTTTAGACCTCAGATCCCACCATAAAGAGTACCTGTCACTGCCTATTACTGTCATGGGATGTTTAGATTCCTTGTGACAGCAATAACAGTGATCGGAAATTTTTTATTTTTTTTGGAAGCGGCGGTACTTACTTCTCTTGAGACACTGCAGCTCCTCTTGTTCAGAAGCCCAAAGGCCCCATACCTGCTCACTCCATCAATGCTTACTACCATTAGAGTCTGGACAGTGGGACCCAGGTATGAACACCTTCCAGAGGGTACTTACTCGCCAAATGCTCCGCTCTGGCTAAACCCATCCTTGCCTCATTTTTATATGCTGACTGCCATAACGTGAAACTAATCTCGCACATTTCCTCAGGTGGCCCTCTAAAATCCCTGCCACAATTGTCCTCTGATTTCAATGCTCCCCTGTCTTATTTGTTTCGATACCTACAGCTCTCTCATGCCTTTTTCAATCAATTCCCCCAAGCCTCCCTTGTAGTGGCTCAATCAGCCCTTGAATGAGCACTTCGTATGGACTGTACGGAAAAACCTATATTCCTATCTGATTACCACATCCCTTCCCACCCTGTCTAGTCTTAGAGCCAAATGGCAGCGGGACATCCCACACCTGGATGATGATGACTAGGATGCCATTTGAGATCTCCCATTCTGTATTTTTTTTCGCAAGGAAATTGCAAGCAAGTGGGGTTGCAGCAGTGTGATGGGAGCATTATGGTCCCGCAGCGGGACCCCTTCCAGCCATCTTGGGGCCCCCTTGTCATCTTGGGGCGCCCTCCACCCACAAGTGTTTAAAAAAAGGGTTATGCAGCAGATTTGTTTCTACTCCATGCTCTAGTATATTAGCACAATGCCTCGCATATTTAGGAACGGCAAGGTTTATGATTACAGAAAACAGGCAAAAAAAGGAAGACCTGCAATTGCTTTCCTGCTGTTGGACAAAACCAAAGATCAAAAAGAGTAAATACAAGACGCAGCGTGCACATACCCTGTAAAAGCACAGCTAGCCATTGTAACAGGAGCCGAAGTTAAATTATAGTGTGAACATAAAGTTTAATGACATGTTCTACTTTAAGACAACACAACACCTGTGGTTCAGCCATGCTGGTGCTGAAGGGTGGAGATCCCAGGGGCAGACCCTCAACAGCTGTTTTAATAGCAAGATGGTGATAACCTGGATGCTGCTCCTGGAAGTGCCCGGCAAAGTAGCAAAGAGACACCCCTACAAGCAAGTGGACCATATAACCTTTGTTCCACTTTATCTGAAAAAAATTATTTTTTGTACTCACCATAAAATCTTGGACCTTGGAGTTCATTGAGGGACACAAGAAGTCCTAAGCCATTGAATTATATTTCTACCGACATTGGCAAACCAAGCCCAGGAAGACCCCCTCCTACTACCAACAGGCCTCAGATTTGCAGGAAAGCATTACTGAGAGGTGGGACCTGTGTCCATTAATGGACTCCAAGAAAAGGATTTTACAGTGAGTACCAAAATCCTATTTTCTTTCTCGACCATTAGGTGATACAGGAAGTCTTAATCTATCGGCACATCAAAAAGCAGTACAACTGAGAGGAGAGCAACACAGCAATCACTAACATGCCCAAAAAAATTGAGAACTGGACTGTTTGCAGTGCAAAAAGCCAAATGAAGGACCTTGTGCCTTAAGCTGGCATCAGATGAGGCTACAAAGTCCACCTGGTGGAACATAGAGAAAGTCTGAAAAAGAGAACAGGTGAGGTGGCAGCCTTCAATGCAGAGAGATCAGTGTGCCCCCTTCAATGCAGAGAAATCAGTGTGCCCCCTTCAATGCAGAGAGATCAGTGTGCCCCCTTCAATGCAGAGAGATCAGTGTGCCCCTTCAATGCAGAGAGATCAGTGTGCCCCCTTCAATGCAGAGATCATCGTGCCCCCCCCCCCCGAGACCAGTGCACTTACCTGCAGCGGCGGCTTCTCCTCAGTCCCCCGGCGTCTCCTTGAGTCCTCCCGCCTCCTCCTTGGCCAATGGCATGGGGTTTGCCTTTCGGCCAATCAGAGAATGGGACTCGGACCCGCTTTCTGATTGGCCAGGAGGAGGATCCGTGTGACAATAGCGAATTTTCATTCGCTATTGTCACACAATGGGTGGGCTTGGGGCGCACTGCTCTGCGCCCTGGGTCCACCCTTTGCTGAAGCCTATTAGAGCCTCTGGCTCTAATCAGGTGACTAAAAAAATAAAAAAAACATTGAGCTCCATGCGTCCGGCGCCCCGCATGCAGATTAGGGGGCCGGACGCATGGATAGGGGGGACGGCGCCCCTGCGCCCCCAACACACCAGCCGCCACTGCAAAGAACCATTACAGGGACTCTCTCTCTCAACCCCCATCCAGACAATGAAGGAACATTTCATTTTTGTGGACTGGAGACGGACAGAGCATTGTGGGAATCACATAAACTGGGATGCCCATATCCTTCAGAACCTTAGCTTCAACAGCCATGACTATGAATTAGGATTGCAAGTCAGTCGTTGGGACAGAAGATCCTGACGATCCAGAGGAGCCCACAGAGCCAGTCCTGAGCAATTAGGATCACCAGAAGGCCCGTCCTATCGATCTGCAAAGCAGACAAGGAAAGAAGGAGGTTTCAGGGGAGCAAATGCTCTGATCCTATGTACCCCAATCCCATGTAAGGTGCCCTGATCCCTTTTGCTCTGATCCAATGTGCCTTGTTCCCATGTAAGGTTCTCTGATCCAATGTGCCATGATCCCATGTAAGGTACCCTGATCCCATGTGCCACAATCCCATGTAAGGTGCTCCAATCCCATGTAAGGTGCTGTGATCCCATGTAAGGTGCTCTGATCCCATGTAAGGTGCTCTGATCCCATGTAAGGTGCTGTGATCCCATGTAAGGTGCTCTGATTCCATGTGCCCTGATCCCATGTAATGTGCCCTGCTGCCCCTATGTAGTGTGCCCTCCTGACACCCTGTGCTTTGCCCTGCTGCCCCCCTGTATACCGCTTCTCTCAAGTTTGACCCAGAATTGAGCATCCGTGCAGAAATAAGCAGCTGGGCGATGCCTTATCAGTGCTGTATGGCGGGAAAGAGCACAGGGAATGCGCAGGAGACACCCCACATAGTGAATGGCGTCAGCGCTCAGTCACACAGCTTTAGCCCCTTACACAGCAAAACTGGTGGGAACTGGGGATAAAGGCACCCGATGACTAAAGTTATTTAGGTAGCTCCCTGTACTTAGCCTGACTGGCTTACTTACTAAGTAAGTCTTTAGAATGCCAATTGCTCTGGACCTGAAATATACTACGCAAATAACTTTGGAACCACAATGGAAACTAGAAAGCGCCTTATGTGAAACCCAGTGCCCCAAGGTCACTTCCAGGCTATCCCTACCTGTCCAGTCCAGTGGGGTCCAGAAGCGGCACTACAAAAGCCAGGCTGAGAACATCTGCCCCGGAATACTGAAATAGAAGAGACAAAGCTCCAGCATCCATATAGAGAAGAGTCAGAGACAGAGCTTTTAAAAAAAGTAATCCATCCATTACGGACACTAGCAAAAAACTGAAGCATGCTGGTTGTGGAAGGGGCTATCCTGGGCCGGCCTACAGTTTTGTCTGCCCATTTCCAATCCTCCTGTAGTCTGCAGTATAACCCAAAGATTTAGGACTTCCTTTGTCCCCCAAAGAATTAAAAATATAACTCTTTAAAGCAAACCTAAAATGTATACCAAAGTGTCTGGAGATAAATCCTCAAACACCCGCCCAGCACTGGTGGCCACAGAAATAATGATTTTTTTTAAAAAATTAATAAACAAAATTAATATAAACAGTTCAATTGCAAACTGTTTTGCAAAATCGCAAACAGTGAGCACTTCAATCATGCGCTAGCAGCCGCTGTATAAAAATCTCATAAGCCACCCATGCAATGTAAGCAAAAAAAAGGCAAGGGATAGTGTAATATTGCTTATACCTTTATTTCCATATATGACACTGGAACCCCCACACCCCTATTTAAATCTGCTTACATAAACAATAGGTCAACAAAGCATATGCATATGTAGTAACCGGGAGTACCGCTGCTCGCCGTCCGCGAGCGAGATGTAGATCCGTGCTGACCTATTGTTTATGTAAGCAGATTTGAATAGGGGTGTGGGGGTTCGAGTGTCATATATGGAAATAAAGGTATAAGCAATATTACACTATCCCTTGCCTTTGTTTTGCTTACATTGCATGGGTGGCTTATAGTCCCTGATCCTGGTACTGGGAGGAATTTTCTGTATATTCTGATCCGAATCGCCGGGGATTATTGGATGTCCGGGGAAAAGGGCTCATGCAGCTAAAAGCATACAGGCATAAAAGATCTATTTTCTGGTGAGTGTCCATTTCTATGGGGAGCATGATGATGGTGAGGGTGATGGTGATAATAGCATACGCCTAAGGAACACCAGGGTGATCGACTGCAGTTTTGAAAACCATTTGAAACCACCGTTTAACCCTATATGGACACTTGCATTTATGGACATTATGTTGAATATATGAACTAAATATAAGCGCTGCTGAATGTGATTGAATGCTGCTATTTTGTGCAGGAGAGATTACATTTACATAGCCTTTAAAGCAAACCTGTCATGAAACACAGGACCTTTCACATAGTGTAAATGCCAGGACATCATGATTATTATTTGGCTTTGTACTTTGAGTCACTGACCCAAACAGCCATGCAGGCATGGCCCTGAGAGATAGATTTGGGTGTTGTCAGCATAGAAATGATATTGAAAGCCATGGGAGGCTATCAGCTGATCCAGGGAGGCGTTGTAGATTGAGAACAGAACTTTGGGGGCCCCAATGGAGAAAGAAAGAGGAGAGGAGGAAGAAGAATCGTAAGTGACACTGAAGGTTCAGTGGGATAGGCAGGATGAGAGCCAGCGACGTCAAACGTCGTCTCCTAGCAACCGATTTAAAGAGCCAATTTTTTTTCAGCATGAAAAAAAATGACTTTTTTTTTATTTTTTATTGTATTTGTGAGGTCTGAGGTCTTTTTGACCCCAGATCTCACAATAAAGAGGTCCTGTCATGCTTATTTCTATTACTAGGGATTTTTTTTTTTAAACTGTAAAAATAAAAAACAATAAATAAAATAAATAGGAAAAAAAAATTATAGCGCCCTGTCCCCGTTAGCTCGCATGCAGAAGCGAACGCATACGCAAGTCCCGCCTACATATGTAAACGGTGTTCAAACCACACATGTGAGGGATCGCCCCGATCGTTAGAGCGAGAGCAAAAATTTGAGCCCTAGAACTCCTCTGTAACTCTAAGCTGGTAACCTGTAGAAATTTTTAAAATGTCGCCTATGATTATTTTTAAGTACCAATGTTTGTTGCCATTCCGCGAGCGTGCGCAATTTTGAAGGACGACATGTTGGGTATCTATTTACTCGGCGTAACATTATCTTTCACATTATGTAAAAAAAAGTGGGCTAACTTTAATGTTTTCTTATTTTTTAATTCAAAAAAGCTAATTTTTTCCCCCAAAAAATTGTGTTTGGAAGACTGCTGCGCAAATAAGGTGTGATAAAAAATATTGCAACGATCTACAATTTATTCTCTAGGGTCTCTGCTAAAAAATATATATATATATATATATATATATATATATATATATATATGTGTATATATATATATATATATATATATATATATATATATATATATATATATATATATATATAATGTTTGGGGGTTCTAAGTCGTTTTCTAGCAAATAAAAACTTATTTTAGCTTGTAATCACCAAGTGTCAAAAAAAGGCCCAGTCTTAAAGTGGTTAAGGGGGTAAATCCTTCCGGTCCAGAAGTGGTTAACAAGCTGTCCCATGCTGGTTTTGTTCTCAGGCTGCATCCCAATTTTGGAGCAGCGGTGACAGCTGTAGACCTTTTCATTACACTGCTGGGTCCTGAAACTCCCTCTCCCCTCCACCTGTGATCGGCATTGCTCTCTTGCAATGAGGAAAGATTGAGGTAAGAAGTTCTCTGCCTGTTCCACCTGAGCCGGTTCACATATATGCGGTGACAGAAATCGCATGTGATTTGGAGGGCACTGATCTGAAAATCACATGCGATGCGAATTCAGCCATACAGATTGCATGGCTGAATTAGCATCGCATTTGGACACAACTCACACAGGACCCTTTTTTTGGGTTCGCACCAGAATTGGATCGCATGGGTGTTCACACCTATGAGATCTGATTCATGTCCGAACTGACAGCTCGCACTGCGATATGCAAACTGATCTGGGGGTGTCGTTAACTTTGTATTGACACCCCTAGCGATTTGCATATGGCAGTGTGAACTGCCTGCGAGTTGAATGCGATGCGGGAACCCACAGTGGATTCGCAGGGTTCCTGCATCGCATATGTGTGAACCGAGTCCTGAGCTCTGCTCTCCTGACCTCACCATGCTCTGTAATCTGCAGTGGCTGCAGGGTTTGAATTTTGTAGTGCTTCTGCTGAAACGGGGGGGGGGGGGGGGTGAAGCTGATCAGGTAGGCTGTACTGTACAGGGCCCCGTAATTTCAACAGCAGCCCTGCCTGAAGATAATGTAGTTGCATCATTTCTGTTGCTGGAGAGAGCATATATGTGATGACGGACATCGCATGTGATTCGGAGCGCACTGCTCTGCAAATCGCATGCAACGTCTATGCAATGCCAATTCAGCCATACAAATTGTATGGCTGAATTCCCATCCCATTCGGGCACAACGCGCACAGGACCCTTTTTTGGGTCTGCACCAGAATCAGATCGCATGGGTGTTCACACCTATGCGAGCCGATTCATGTCCAAACTGACAGTTCCCACTGCGATTTGTGAACTGATCTGGGGGTGTCATTACCTTGGACTGTTTATTGAGTAACGAGCCATTGGGAGTAAGGAGGGATGTGTGAACTGTCTGCAGGTAATCAGAGGAGGCTGAACAAGTCATCATACAGCAACCCCTACGGGGACAGCGCTACAAATATTTTGGATCTAATGAGAAATTAACCACTTCTGGACTGGGAGGATTTGCCCCCTTAATGACCAGGACATATTTTGCGATTCGGCACTGCGTTATTTTAACAGACAATTGCGCGGTCGTACGATGCTGTACCCAAATAAAATTGAGGTCCTTTTTTTTTCTCCACAAATAGAGCTTTATTTAGGGGGCATTTGATGACCTGTGCGATTTTTTTTTTTTTTTTTTTTTGCATTCTGCTATATAACATTTCCTAACAAAAAATTTAAAAATCTAAATTTTTTAACATCTTAGGCCAATTTGTTTTCTGCTACATATTTTTGGTAAAAAAAATATTGCAATAAGCGTATTTTGGTTATTGCATATACTAACTACAGGAAAGAATTGTGTCTTTTTTTTTTTGGGGGGGGGGGACTGCGACATTGCAGCGGACAGATCGGACCCCTAACTGACATTTTTGACACTTTTGGGGGACCAGTGACATAATCAGTGCTAAAAATATGCACTGTTACTGTAATAATGACACTGGCAGGGAAGGAGTTAACACAGTGGGTGATCAAGGGGTTAAATGTGTGCCTAGGGGCGTGTTTCTAACTGTGGGGGGTCATGGCTTCTGAAATGATCACAGAGGATCAAAGGATCACATGGGCTCTGTCATCATTCCGGTGAGAAGAACGGTCAGCTGTGTTTACAACAGCTGACTGTTCTCTCTCAGCGGGGAGCGATCGCGGGTGTCAGGCGGCAATCGGAGCCGCCTGCCCGCTGCATCGGCTTCCCCGCTGACGAGCGAGGGGGGGAGTGCGCCGGCGGCGGCGGCACACGCTTGCCCCCTAGCTGTCTACACGCGACGTATACCTACGTCGGTTTGCTCAGGAGTGGCTGCCTGCCGCAGTATATCTGCGGCGGGCGGTCGTAAAGTGGTTAAACATCCCTTCTGATCTAAGAAAATGAGTAATGATCCCAGAGAGTTTTGTGTCCCAGCAGTTGCAAACCTGGGAGGATCCTAATGCCTCGTACACACGCAACGATTATCGGCCGACCAATCGTCTGACTTTTCTCCAGAGTTGTGTTTTGTTGGTTGGAATGCGCCTAGACTGCGCACGATTTTTCTTGGCCAACAAAAATCTACTTCAGAAGTGATGTCATGTGCTGGTTTACTTTCCGTGTGTTTTTTTCTTCTCTGAGCATGCCCAGTCTTGCTCATCAGATTTTTTGTCTGTCGAAATCTGTACTGACTGATGGAAAATCGGCCATTGTGTTGACAGCCAACAAAAATTTTATAGCCTGCACACCAGATTTTTTTCGGCCAAAAAGTCGGAGTCGGTTGTCGGAAGCATCATACAAACAAGCCGAAAATCGGCCGATCGGACGTTGGCCGAAAATTCCCGGCCAATAATCGATGCGTGTGTACCAGGCATTGGGCACTGATCACATCTAGGCCTTCTGGATCGTGGATGGAATCGACGCAATTCTGCCTGCGATCCCGAATCACAAATCATGGGACGCCCTCGCAATCACCGTCATTTCTGAAGGCACCCCAATCGCAGTGCAATTTTGAGTGACATGCATCCTGCGATTTTGTTTGTGTGATTTTACTGCGATTCTTTCAGCCAAAATCAAGCCGCGATTGGGGTGCCATTGGAAATGACAGGGATCGCAAGTGCATCTAGTGATTTGCAGTGATTCTGAATCATTGGCAGAATTGCAGCATGTCTGCCTATGAATGATCCAGAACGCCTAGATAAGAACAGAGCCTTAAGTGAGCGCATAACTTGATCACCTTTATCCACCACCCCAAGCCTACAGGATCTTGTGAGGTAACCTGGGGGGAGGGACTGGGGGAAATATCCTGTAAAAGCAGCAAGGAGTTTATTTCTCATCTACAGGCCCAAAGATGCCTATTCAGATTCTTTAGCCCTCAGAATTTGTTTTGGCGAGATCCTCTCCAAGGGTTAAATATTTCTAAAGGAATGCAGACTCTGCAGCTTTCCTTGGCAGATCACTGAGAGTGCACCAGGTGATTATAATGATGCAGACCCTCCCATTCAGAATCAGTCTACACAGGACATGGTAAGACAAACAGCTATTTCTTCACAGCAACACAAGGTAGAATTTTGCTACAAAGTTTGTTGTAATCCCTGCAATGTACATAGACCACCCAGAAAGGAGGTTTTTTTTTTTTATCTCAACAAAAGTTTTGACCAACTGATTTTACATGGGAGGGTGGATGACCAACAAGAAAATAAGTGCACTGGTGTTAAAAGTAATTTCTATATATTACCCAGTGGCAGCCCGTCCATTGGGGGCACCGCCCCCCCTATTCATGCGTCCGGCCCCCTAATCTACATGCAGGGCGCCAGGACGCATGGATTCCAATGGGTTTGTTTTTTTTTTTTTTAAGCATGTGATTAGAGCCAGAGGCTATAATAGGCTTCAAAAAAGGGTGGGCTCGGGGCGCAGAGCACTGCGCCCCGAGCTCACCCAGTTTTGTGACAATAGTGAATGAATATTCGCTATTGTCACACAGATTCTCCTCCTGGCCAATCCGGAAGCGGGCCCAGAGACACGTTTCCGGATTGGCCAGGAGGAGAAGCCATGCCATTGGCCATGTAGGAGAGGGGAGGAGACGCAGGAGACTGAGGGGGAAGAAGCCACTGCTGCTGCCTGCCCTTCCACATGTCCAGGCAGGGTGAGTGAGCCGGCGACTGGATGGGTGGGCATTTGTCTATGGTGTGCGGGCTGGTGTGGTCTTGGGGGGGGGGGGGGGGGTATGGCGTGGTCCATCTTCCGCCCCCCCCGGCCCATGGAGCACCAGTCACCACTGATATTACCACAGCGCTTTTTATGTATAGCTGGTTAACAAGTAGTGATTAGGTGAATTGTAGTGAAAGGTCCGCTTTTATTAAATGACAACATATTTAAAAGTGAAAAGAAATGCTTTAATAACTGAACATTTTAAAACCAAAATCCAAGACAGTGAAAGATATACAGGAAGGAGAATATAAGCACTATGTACATTGTAACAAAATGCAGATCGGCACCAGGAATGGTGACTTCTATTCATCCGTGTCCTCTTTATCCAGCTTCTACAAGGAATTTCTCACAGTCTGTGCCGTGGTCTGGAACTTCTCAATGTGCTTTGTCATCGCCTTTTGCTGGAAAATATTGTAACCATTAATAGTGATTGGAGTCCTTCCACCTGCCAGAGCTCAAGAGGCTAACAGGACGTTTTCCTAAAGTCCAAGTGCTTGCTCAGCTATATAATTAGTTAGAGGAGTCCATACATGATGAGGCTAAAGCAGGACTCTAACCAATTACCTATACAGACCCCCATGCGATGGCCCAATATGACCCCATACCCCCGTCATCAGATTTCCCAAATCATAATCCCCAGTCTTATCGGGCATTGGTATGACTTCAAAGGAAGTCAGTAGGTTGGTCTTTTGTTTCCTATGGATAGCTAGGAACAGAAAAGATGAAAGAAAATACAATGGCTACAACCAATTTTCTAGTTTTCTGTAATTAATCCAAATGGAGGTCCAATTGCACCCAATGTTACTTCCATCTCATAGGACATATCATTTTGATTTCAGGTTTGATAATGCAGAGAAACCTTTTTCTTCATCTGGTGATCCTGTCCGTAACACTTCGGGGTTGATTTACTAAAACTGGAGAGTACATAATCACGTGCAGCTGTGCATAGAAACCAATCTGCTTCTTGTAACAGACCTAGCCGGGACAAGGGCTATTGGGGAGGACTGGGAGCAAACCACTTATCCCACCACTGCCACCAATGTGACGGAACCCCTCCCATACTCCGCTTGAGTGCTTCCTCCAGTCTGAATATAGATATCAGATATTATAGCCGCATATTGCAACCAAGAACTAGGCAGGACTAGTTTAGCTGCAAAACTGGAACTGTTTATTTGAAAACTCACAGAAAATTTATACTACACAATCCGATGAGGCTGATCACATTATCATATGCAAACGCAACTGTATACAGAAATATAATTAACACTATAAACATAAGTTAAATTAAACAATTAGTCACCTTGACAATCAGGGATCTCATTCCAGGTCAGATTTGCTGGCATCGAGCTCACAAAGTACAATGCACATTATTACAAGTATAAACACCCCCCCCCAATAGTTTGCTATCAGACAATAGGTGTGTTAATTAGCACAATTCAAAATACAAACAGTGATCCCCCCCCCCCCCCCGCTCCTAAGGCTAGTAAGCAACAGACTATAGCAGGAGACCTACTTACAATAAACCCATTATGGCAGGGGACCACACATTAGAGTGGATTACATAAACCGGGGCTCAACAATTCCCAGGTGCCAGGTTGCATTGGCGACTAGAATTAGCACCCTGGCGCCTTGGTTACCCTGCAGTAAGTGTCTGGTCGCCAGACATCCCATATCTCCTGCGAGGTGCGGGAGTCTCCTGCATTCGGGCTGCGACTCCCTGACACCCGCAAGTGCCACTCCCGCACCTCGCAGGAGACTTTGGATGTCTGGCAACAGAACTGTGCCTGTCAGCTGTGACAGAATGGAGCTGATGCTTCCTGTATAGTTCCGGCTCCGTCCTGTCACAGGCGGAGTGATATCAAATAAACTCCGCCTGGGAGAGGAGAGATACAGGAAGCATCGGCTCTGCATGCTTCCTCCAGCGCCGCTCTGTGATCTCCGCCAGCAGTACCAGCTAGCAGTACCCACCAACAGTACCCACTAGTAGTACCCGGTAGCAGTACCAGCCAGCAATACCCACCATTAGTAAGTTACATGTGCTAGGGGTGCAAATAGCCCCCAGCACATAATTGTAAATATCCCAGCATGTGCAATGTTTGACTCCTACCACCATGACCACTTCAAATCACTGAAGTGGTCATGGTGGTTAGAGTGTTCCTTTAATATCTCTCAGAAGAAGTAAACAAAGTACACACGGGTCAAATGCCGGGAAACATCAGCTGGCCCGGTTCATTAAAAACTGGCCGCCACTGGGCCCGTGTGTATAGCAGTGGGTCCGACAGAAGCCGGCCATTCGGCATGAGCGAAAAAAACAAATGGCTCCTAACTTTTTAGTAAATGAGGTAAAGCTTCACTTTGGAAAGAGTACCCAATCACACGCAAGAAAAATTTAAAAAAAAAACAGCTTTTTTGCTTGCACATGATTGGATGATGTAAGTCAGCGGAGCGTCTGCTCATTTACTAAACTCTGCTAAAACTTTTTCTGCAAAGTGCTCAGTCTATTTGTCTTTTGTAAATCAACCCTAATGTCTCATCACTGATTTCAGAGGGAGTAATAGTGCCCCATTGATATCAGTGAGAGGAATAATGCCCCATCATTGGTATTAGTGGGAGGAATAGTGCCCCATCTTTGGTATTGTTATGTAACAGTATTAGCCAAATGATCAGACCAGTGGTGATGGGCAATTTCTACTTTACTTAACAACGAAAATCAACTTGGATTACACAGGAGATCATGTGAACAGGGGTTTGCAGCAGTGGCGGCTGGTGCTCAAAATTTTTGGGGGGGGGCGCAAAAAGAAAAATGTAATAGGTATTGCTTCGCGCCAAAAAACGCAGTAAAAAAATTGCGTGACTTTGAAGCTGTGCCCCCTTCAATGCAATGAACACTGTGCTGTGCCCCCACAATGCAGAGTTCAGCGTGCATGCCCCTTTCAATGCAGAGTGCCACAGCATTGTCCCCAATCACTGCAGAGCGCCACAGCATTGTCCCCCAATGATTGCAGAGTGCCCACAGCATTGTCCCCCAATGATTGCAGAGTGCCCACAGCATTGTCCCCCAATGATTGCAGAGTGCCCACAGCATTGTCCCCCAATGATTGCAGAGTGCCCACAGCATTGTCCCCCAATGATTGCAGAGTGCCCACAGCATTGTCCCCCAATGATTGCAGAGTGCCCACAGCATTGTCCCCCAATGATTGCAGAGTGCCCACAGCATTGTCCCCCAATGATTGCAGAGTGCCCACAGCATTGTCCCCCAATGATTGCAGAGTGCCCACAGCATTGTACCCCAATGATTGCAGAGACCAGCGTGCGTGCTCCCTTCAATTTAATGCACTTACCTGGCGGCGGCGGGTTCTTCCCTCCTCGATCCAGTCTGTCCTCTCTGCGGCGGCGGCGGCAGGAAGGTGAGCGGCTTCTCCCTTGTCCTCCGAGCGACGGTGAGTGACTGACTCACGCACCGGCACCGCCCCCATTGTGACGTCAGGGATCGGATGTCCTGGATGATGATTGGTCCAGGCTGGAGACTGGACCAATCACAGCCAGGATATCAGAAAGTGGGGGTGTCCAATCGCAAAGACTTGCGCTCGGGTTACACCCCCAGAAGGCTGCCGATCGGCGCCTCTTCTGGGACGTAACCCCACCCCCCCCTAGCCACCACTTCCATTACAGAGGCCGGCGAACCCAATTTTTTTTTTTTTGTAAAACTTTATTTGTTCGCTTTGTCATTTTTTTTTCTTTTTTTTTTTTTCTTTTTTTTAGGGGTAGGGTGGCGGCGCCCTGCCGCCACTGGTTTGCAGTACAAAACGATAATATGAGCAATCGGAAAGCAAAACATATGAAAACAATTCTACCGCAGTTCTACTAATGGCCACTGGATGGCAGCAGAGTGCTCTGAGTTCAGTTTACTGATAGAATAGAGATCTGAAGAATCTCCCATGTCCAAGATGGTAATGGTTCATTCAACAGACTGTGAGCTGAGGGGATTTCCTTCTGGCACTGCTGATGCTGACTTCGGTCAGGAGGCTCTTGGGGCTGTAGATAGGACCACCCCACTGCTTGGACAGCTTCTCCGCATGAACTGTAACAGAGTCTGCTCCAGTGACTGGGGCTTGGACAGATGCTGCGTGCTCTTGTGCTCACTGCTGGTGGCCCGCACAGCAGACTTAACAGGGGAGGACCCAGCACCTGGGGACAGTTCACTTGCCCAGTCACTGCTGTTCCATCAGGCAGGATCTCTCTCAGCACAGGAAGCTGGGAGGGGCTGGCATTTATACTCCCTGGGCATGTCCAGGAGCCCAGGCAATGCTGGGAGCCCAGAGGATTGTAGAGAGTTGAGTTAAAGGGACTTGCACCTGAATCTGGATAAAGGGGCACACGAACTATTAGTGGGAGGAATAGTGCCCCATCATTGCTGTCAGTGGGAGGAATAGTGCCCCATCATTGGTATCAGTGGGAGGAATAGTGCCCCATCATTGGTATCAGTGGGAGGAATAGTGCCCCCTCATTGGTGTCAGTGGGAGGAAATGCGCCCCATTGTTGGTGTCAGTGAGAGGAATAGTGCCCCATCGTTGGTATCAGTGAGAGGAATAGTGCCCCATCATTGGTGTCAGTGGGAGGAATAGTGTCCCATCATTGGTATCAGTGAGAGGAATAGTGCCCCATCATTGGTGTCAGTGGGAGAAATAGTGCCCCATCATTGGTGTCAGTGGAAGGAAATGCGCCCCATTGTTGGTGTCAGTGAGAGGAATAGTGCCCCATCGTTTGTATCAGTGAGAGGAATAGCGCCCCATCATTGGTGTCAGTGGGAGGAATAGTGTCTCATCATTGGTATCAGTGAGAGGAATAGTGCCCCATCATTGGTATCAGTGGGAGAAATAGTGCCCAATCATTGGTGTCAGTGGGAGGAATAGTGCCCAATCATTGGTATCAGTGGGAGGAATAGTGCCCCATCATTGGTGTCAGTGGGAGAAAAAATGCCCAATCATTGGTGTCAGTGGGAGGAATAGTGCCCCATCATTGGGGTCAGTGGGAGGAGTAGTGTCTCATCATTGGTATCAGTGAGAGGAATAGTGCCCCATCATTGGTATCAGTGGGAGGAATAGTGCCCCATCATTGGTGTCAGTGGGAGAAATAGTGCCCAATCATTGGTGTCAGTGGGAGGAATAGTACACCATCATTGGTATCAGTGGGAGGAATAGTGCCCCATCGTTGGTATCAGGGTATCAGGTCCATAAAGACATGGATGAGTGAGTTTGGGGTGGAGAAAAAGTGAGTTGCTGGCCTGCAAAATGCGCTTCTTAAAGAAAGGTCAAACAATCCCATAGACACACTCCTAAACATGGTGGACAGCCTTCCTAGAAGAGGTTGAAGCTGTTATAGCTGCAAAGGGTGGGCCAACTCAATATTGAACCCTACAGGCTAAGACTGGGATGCCATTAAAGTTCGTGTAAAGGCAGGTGTCCCAATACTTTTGACAATATAATGTATGCTGTCTCCTAGTTTGTTCTGTTCTCGAGATTCTCCTAAATCACGCACCTGGCTGTCGGCTGTGGGTTCCTACGGACATAATACATGCAAAGAGTGCATGAGGCATAAAACGAGCACGTCTATCACTTCCTTTTCAACCGGCAAAACGCATTCAATCGGACAATACATTACCATCAATTCCAAATCGATTGTTTTTGTTTTTGAATGTAGCACATGTACTGTCCAGTAGGTTGGTTTACCATGCCTTCTCTAAAACCTAGATTATCAGAACATTTTCATGATTCCAATAACAATAATGCAAAAAGCATTTCCAAAGTTTTGAGACATTTTAGTGAAATACTCAAAGGAAGTCTGACACATCCTCTGGTATCAAAAAGGTTAAGAAACCTTTGAGAGGAGGAGATATTCTACTATTGTACTTCTACTACGTATTCAACTTCAATGTGAGGTGTGGTGGATACCTACCCTTAACACGAGTGCCTCGGGGCTTAACTACTTAAGGACCAGGCCTTTTAATAAACAGAAATTTTCAAAAAAAAAAAAGGACAAACCTATTTCTGACACATGTTGTTTACAAGTTAAAATCAGTATTTTTTGCTAGAAAATTACTTGGAACCCCTAAACTGGAGCATAAAATGGCAGTTGTTACAATATTTTTTGTCACGTGGTATTTGTGCAGCGGTCTTTCAAATGCAATTTGACAGTAATAGGCAGTGACACAGGGCTGGCTGGCCCTACCATGGGTCCCGGTGAGTCCATTGGATCCAGGCGGCAATTTGACAGGGGTAGCAAATCAGTGGCGGACTGGGCCAGGGGGTCGGAGTGTGCCGGGAGCTTCAGTGTTCGGGGCATCTTCTCTGCTGCTGCTAAAGCTGCAGGCTTCTTATCTTTGCCGGCCCGCCCACCACCTGTAGCACAGAGCCGACAGGGCAAGCATTTAACAGTCCTTGGCAAAATTGTCCCTGAGTGGCAGTTTGGAAATGTCACTTTCCCTCCGGGCCGCTCTGATGCCCCGTACAAATTTCATTCTTGGACCCAGGCAGCACAATGTCTTGGGCCAATCCTGCAGTGACAGGTACTCTTTATGGAGGAAATGGGGGCCTAAAAGACCCCTCCACTGCACTTCAAAGTATTCAAAATGCCAAAATTAGCATTTTTGAATGCTGACATTTTATTTAAATCAGCGCCATTGGAACCTGAGTAAACCGGAAGTGACATCGTGGATGTCAGCCGGCACCCACTGATTGGCAAGGAGAGACACAGAACAGAGCTCTGCATATGCAAACAATACAGACCTCTGTCCTGTCAGCAGGGATGTGCTGGATTTTGTTTCCCTTCAAAGCACATCCCTTAGCAAAAGCAGCACACTGTGTACACATAAACACTGGCTAGGCACACATTTAACTCTTTGATTACCCCTAGATGTACCCCCTTCCCAGCCAGTGTCAGTAGTACTGTGACAGTGTATATTTATAGTGCTAATTACTGTATTAGTGTCACTAGTTCCCAAAAAAGTGTCAGATTGTCTGCCATAGTATCACAGTCCTGCTTAGTATCACAGTCCTGCTAAGTCACTGATCGCCGCCATCACTAGTGTAAAAGAAAAAAAAAAAAATTCCAGTATATATCCCATAGTTGGTATAAAAACGTTCACGTAAACGAATCAATATATAGTTATTGGGATTTTTTTTTTACCATAAATGTGCAGCAGAATATATATTGGCCTAGTTCTTTTAAAGAAATTAGATTTTTTAAATTATTAATTTTTTTTTTTTCATTGGATTTCTTTTATTGCAAAAAGTTAAAAAAATAAAATTTATATATATATATATATATATATATATATATATATATATATAATATAATTTTTTTTTTTTTTGCAAAACTGTTGGTCTTTTTTTGTTGTGCAATAAATACCACCAAGAGAAAGCTCTATTTGTGGGAAGAAGTTACATAAGTTTCATTTGGGTACAGTGTCGCACGTTCGTGCAATTGTCAGTTAAAATAGCGCAGTGCGGTATCTCCAAAGAGGAATATTTTTGTATGCCCTGAGGAAGGCTGCATAGCGAAACGCGTTAGATTCTACTGTGTTGTGTTTTTATACATGTACCCAATAAAGGATTTTCTTTGCAAGAGCACTACGAGTTGCTGGCTTTCACCTGATCAGCTGGATTGGAGTGCAGTCTTTCTCTAGTGGTGGCAAGTGGTAGTGCGGGCTGTGAAAGTGTAAAAGCTCCCTCTCATCCCAAGTCGAGGACCACACCCTTGGTTAGCTAGCCGCTGTGGGTGTGCATTTTGTGACAGAAGCTTAAAGGAAATGGTTAATAGTCCTCAGCGGCTTAAAATGCACTGCAGCCTGGAGCATTTAATATCCAGATTTTCTGGTTATGCTATGAATGTCAGCAGGACTGAGGAGAGCTGTGTCAGAGGGGCGACACTGCGAAGGCGAGTTGGGTATTGTAGTTAAGATTCTCTCTATTCTATTCTATTGTTTTATTTTATTTTATTCTATATTATTATTGCATTTGTATTCTAGCGGTGTATGTATTTCTAGGAATTATACTATTGTCGTATTTTCCCCAGGAATTGTCGCTTTTGTTGAGGATCTGTCCGATCGTACTGTGGCATCTTTTTTACTCTCTGTATAGTAAATATGTAACTTTTAAAGGTGACCTCTCTAGTGGGGGCGGTCCTTCCTGTCTAGGGGCTCATTCACATCGGGGGCGATTGGTTCATCAAAATTGGCACAATGCAAACACAGAAAAGAATTGCTGTCGAAGGAAAAAACATACTTTTATTATTTTCATCCTTGTGATTAGAGTTAGATGAGCATTAAAGTAAAGAAAAAAAAAGGGAAATAAAAAAAAAAAAAAACAAGCAATGCGTTGTATCAGTCTGCGGTATCAGTGTATCCTATCAATGCATTGTATCAGTTCTTTGTATCTTATTGGGTTGTATCAGTACAATGTGTCAGTGAGTTGTATTACAGCATTGTATTATTGTGTTGGGTGCATTGTGTCAATGCGTTTTTATCCAGTGTTAATTTTTACATAAAATTTCGATTTAGTTATAGTCTTTTGTCTAAAATGCCATTTTAGTTTTAGCTGTATTTTAGTCTTTTGACTAAAATCCCTTTTTAGAAAAAAAGTATATGGCCGCATGTTTGTATTCCCCTTTTTTTTTTTTTCTTTTTTTTTGTGGCCGTGGTGGGATTCCCCTTCCTTTTTTTTTTTTTTTAACTAAATAGTATCTTCTGTGTATTTAAAGTGCTAATGCGTTTAGTGTCTCATAAAACTTTCATAATCCTCATGTCTAAAAAAAAAAAAAAAAATACCCACACAAAAAGTGCCATGTGCAATATAATCTGTGCAAAATCAAGATTAATTCATCAATAAACTCACATGTTTATATGAGTTTATTAATGAATTATTCTTGGTTTTCTATATATATATATATATATATATATATATATATATATATATATATATATAGAGATAGATAGATAATATGTTCGTGTGTATAGCTCAAAGAGTGAGGTGCACTACGGCAGTTTAAGCTAGTGCTAGCAACCAGACCTTCCCACAGGTCATATATAGAAAAAATAAAATGGGAGGTTGCTGCACAAAGAGTAATTTTATTCCAGATATAAAATTGCATACGTATGTAATTTTATTTTTGGAATAAAATTACTTTTTGGGCAGCAACCCCCTATATATATATATATATATATATATATATATATATATATATATATATATATATATATATATATATATATATATATATCATTATTTTTAACACAATATTTTCATATATTATTGGTTTGATTCTCTTGCACGGAGATTTTTTGGTATTCATTTTGCGGCAGCACTTTTTAAGGAATATTTTGTGCTTGCCATTTTTTGTGTTGGTATTTAAAAAAAAATTTTTTTTAGACATGATGATTATGTAAGTAGACACTGTGATGCATTAGCACTTTGGATACACAGAAAATACTATTTTGTTAAAGGGGGAAATACAAACATGCGCTTATATACTTCTTTCCTATTTTTTTTTTTTTTGTATTTATAACTTTATTTGGAATTTTCAGAGAAAAAAAGAAACACATTACAGAATATATAACTCCATAATAAGTAGATAGCTTACAAAGACATTATCCATATCATTTTTCTCATCTCCTAGGTCTAATAGAGACCTCTGGAGATTTCCAACTCATTAATATATAATCCTTTATCAAATGTTCAACTAAGGCTAGATATTGTTAAGTCAGCAAGTCTCTATCTCTATTCCCGCTCATTTAATCCTTGCCTCTCTTTAACTTCTTTCCTATTTTTATGTGGGACCACCTGCAGCTAATTGGCAGCAGTTTGTTCTGATTCCCTTTTTTTGTGTTATACAACCATTGATTACCTGGGCGCTTGATC
Source organism: Pelophylax lessonae (assembly GCF_965119305.1). Lineage (NCBI taxonomy): Eukaryota > Metazoa > Chordata > Amphibia > Anura > Ranidae > Pelophylax > Pelophylax lessonae. The sequence goes on from NC_138778.1 coordinate 23,188,861, forward strand.
TTCGTTTTTTGCTTAAAATCCCATTTTAGTTTTAGGCCCCTTTCACACAGGCGGACCGTTCAGATCCGCCTGTCCGTTTTTTTTGCGGATCTGAAAAGTCCCCCCATGCATCTCTATGGGGGATCGGATGTCAGCGGAGACATGTCCGCTGACATCCGATCCGTCAAATCTGGACGGATGGAAACCCTATTTTCTATCCATCCAGCGGATCGGATGGGATCGGATGAGAACGGACCGATGGTCCGTTCCCATCCGATTTCCCCCATAGAGATGCATGGGGAACTGACAGCTGTGTCTCCGCACACAGCGCAGAGACACAGCTGTCATCCTCCTGCTCAGCGGGGGATCGGTGGCTTGATCCCCCGCTGAGAAAAACGGAATCTGTCCGACGGATGGATAGTGTGAAAGGAGCCTTAGTCTTATTTTAGTCGTCTGAATTGTTTTAGTCCTATATTAGTCGACTCAAATCTACAGTACATTTTAGTCGTCTAAAAGTTAAATTTGAATGCATTATTTAAGCATTTCTTTAGAATTGCCAAACTCATTATATACTCCTGGAGTAAAAATCTGATAACTTGTTATTTCTGGTATTAAGGATTGAACGTGAAATACAGACACAGATTTAGCCGTTGTCATATGGAACGTCTTTTATAAATCCAAGCTTCATATACAAATATTTTTATTACATTACAATATATTTATTAACCACTTTACCGCTGCTCACTAGAGCTGTACTGCGGCAAAGTGGTTCGTTATCGTCTGGTGACCTAGACCTACGTCGCCAGACACTCCCCTTTATCGACGGCGCGCGCGTGTGCACCGCCGGAGGCGCGCTCCCGCTGTATTCAGTCACAGCGGGAGTCGGGCCAGGGGAGGAGCGGCGGTGATCACCGCCGCTCTTCCCCGATCGTCGGGGACTCGAGTCTGGAGATCCGCCTGCTTGTGTAAACAGAGCGGGCGGATCTCCTAAGTGACAGACCGGGTCAGATTGCAGCATAGCTGAACATGCGATCTGTCCCTGTGTCACTCAGTCACCTCCCCCCACACACGTTAGTAAGCCCCAGGCATACATTAACCCCTTCCTCTCCAATAAAATTAACCCCTTCCCTGCCAGTGTCATTTTTACAGTAACAGTGCATATATACAGCACTGATTACTGTAGTAATGTTACTGGTACCCCCAAAAGTGTCAAAAATGTCAGACAAGGGTCCGATCTGTCCGCTGCAATGTCGCATTATTGCGATTTTTTTTTTTTTTTTTTTTTTTTTTTTTTTTTTTTACCAAAAATATGTAGCAGAAAACAAATTGGCCAAAAATGATAAAAAAATTTGATTTTTACATTTTTTGGGGGGGGAATTTCATATAAAAAATGTGAAAAATATTGTTATTTTTTTCAAATTTATTTGGGTACGACGTTGCATGACCGCGCAATTGTCAGTTAAAGTCGCACAGCGCCAAATCGCAAAAAGTGGCTTGGAGGTAAGACAGTAAAATCCTCCAGTGGTAAAGTGGTTAAATATTTATTACAATATTAATACATTTTTTGACAAGCTGAAGTACAACTTGAAAATCTAAAAAAAACAATAACAAAAAAAAAAAAATAACAATAGCCTTTTTCTTCATTTTCTTTTCTTTTAGCAGCTTAATAGATGCCCCCTACATATGTGGTAGTGCAGTGTTTAATTTTGACGTCAAATTTCAATTTAGTTTTAGTCCTAGTCTTTTGACTAAAATACCGTTTTAGTCGTATTTTAGTATTTTGACTAAAATGCCATTTTTAATTTTGGTCGTATTTTAGTCATCTCAATTCTTTTAGTTTTAGTTGTATTTTAGGCGACTAAAATTGTCATCATTTAGTAGACGAAAATGTTTTAGTTGACTAAATTAACACTGGTTGTATCAGTCTGCAGTATCAGTGCACCATATAATGCATTGTATCTAGTGGTGCACTGAAATGAAAATTCTGGTACCAAAACCGAAAATTCAGAAATGCAGTTGGCTGAAAAGCCTAACAGACAGTTTAAAAAAAAAAAAAAATGAATGTGGCTGGTTTTTGCATTTGAAGTCAGTGGGATGTGATTTGGAATTGCAGTCAATAGGGGGCGTTTTTTCATTCAAGTCAATAAGACATGATTTTTCATTACAGTCAATAGGGGGTGTTTTTGCATTGAAGTCAATAGGATGCGATTATTGCAGTAAAGTCAATAGGACATGATTTTTCATTACAGTCAATAAGGGGTGTTTTTGCATTGAAGTCAATAGGATGCGATTTTTGCAGTGAAGTCAATAGGACATGATTTTTCATTACAGTCAATAAGGGGTGTTTTTGCATTGAAGTCAATAGGATGCGACTTTGCATTACAGTCAATAGGGAGTGTTTTTGCATTGAAGTCAATAGGACATGATTTTTAATTACAGCCAATATGGGGTGTTTTTGCATTGAAGTCAATAGGATGCGATTTTTGCAGTGAAGTCAATAGGACATGATTTTTCATTACAGTCAATAAGGGGTGTTTTTGCATTGAAGTCAATAGGATGCGGCTTTGCATTACAGTCAATAGGGAGTGTTTTTGCATTGAAGTCGATAGAACATGATTTTTCATTACAGTCAATAGGGGGTGTTTTTGCATTGAAGTCAATAGGATGCGATTTTTGCAGTGAAGTTAGTGGGACTCAATTTGGCATTGCAGTGAATAGGGGGCATTTTTTGCATTACAATCAATGGGGGCATTTTTGCATTACAATCAATGGGGGGCATTTTTGCATTACAATCAATGGGGGGCATTTTTGCATTACAATCAATGGGGGCATTTTTGCATTACAATCAATGGGGGCATTTTTGCATTAAAATCAATGGGGGGCATTTTTGCATTACAATCAATGGGGGGCATTCTTGCATTACAATCAATGGGGGGCATTTTTGCATTCCAATCAATGGGGGGCATTTTTGCATTCCAATCAATGGGGGGCATTTTTGCATTACAATCAATGGGGGCATTTTTGCATTACAATCAATGGGATGCGATTTTGCATTGCAGTCAATAGGACTCAATCTTGAATTGAAGTCAATAGGACTTGATTTTGCATTGCAGTCAAAAATGGGCTTTTTTTGCATTGAAGTCAATAGGACACAATTTTGCATTGAAGTCAATGGGACGCAGCATGCCATTATCGGCACTTTTTTTTTTCTATCGGCAACACAGATAACTCTATTTTCAGATGATAATTTTTGGCGATGTATACATCAATCAAGACATCCCTAATTGTATCAGCACATGGTATCAGTGTGTTGTATTAAAGTGTTGAATCAGTGCGTCGTACCAGCACAGGAAATTACTGTGTTGTATTATTGTTTTGTATTAGTGCATTGTTTTATTGCATTGTAACAATGGGTTGTATCAATGTTGCTCACATTCTATGAATGATTGCAGGACTGGAAAGACTTCGTTTTTTTTTTTTTTTTCATGTAGCTTGGACAAAATCTCGGATATCTGCCCTCCGCAGATTAGATTAGTGCCAACCTCTACCACCTCTACCACTACCAGTGGCAGCCACATCCCTCCGCACCATGTACACTGCCATAACGGCGAATGGAAAAAGTGAGCCCACAGTGGTGGACCTCCGCACTGACGCCCTGAGCAAGCCGTGTGCCAAGATGAGAAGAGCGATGGCGGAGGCGGAAGTCGGGGATGACTATTATGGAGAAGATCCCACTGTGAACGGTGAGCGAATAAACATTAATTATTGCCCGCCCCCGAGGAATCAATATTCTAAAATGTCATCAATTCAAATGTACTGAACTTTGTTATTTCACAAATACGGCATGGCTGCCAATTCATAAGAGCGGAGAGAAAACAACCATATGATTGGATGGTGTGTTCACATGTGTGAGTGAGCATGCACAGTCACAATCCAAAAACCGATCTAGTTGGGGGTCTCCAAACTTGTTTAGTATGAGGGCCATTGTGGATTTGACATATATTCACGGGCCGGAAAATCAGGTGTATTATACAACTTTCCCCCTATATTTAGGCCTATCAGAGTCTCCTCTTAAATCTAAGAGAGCCCATCAGATTCCCTCCCCGTCCCCCCTTAGATCCAAGAGGGCCCATCAGAGTTTCTCCCTAAATCCAGGAGGGTTCATCAGATTCCCCCCCCCCCCTTAGACCTAGGAGGGCTCATTAGAGTCCCTCTTAGATCTAAGAGAGCCCGTCATAGTTCCCCCTTAGATCCAGGAGGGCCCCTTAGATCCAGAAGAACCCATGAGAGTCCCCCTTAGTTCTAAAAGAGCCTGTCAGAACGCCCCCTTAGATCCCGAGGGGCCCACCAGGGTTCCCCCTTAGATCCCGAGGGGCCCACCAGGGTTTCCCCTTAGATCCCAGGGGGCTCATCAAAGTTTCCCCTTAGATCCCAGGGGGCTCATCAAAGTTTCCCCTTAGATCCCAGGGGGCCCACCAGGGTTCCCCCTTAGATCCCAGGGGGCCCACCAGGGTTCCCCCTTAGATCCCAGGGGGCCCACCAGGGTTTTCCCTTAGATCCCAGGGGGCCCACCAGGGTTTTCCCTTAGATCCCAGGGGGCCCACCAGGGTTTTCCCTTAGATCCCAGGGGGCCCACCAGGGTTTTCCCTTTGAATCCAGGGGGCCCACCAGGGTTTTCCCTTTGAATCCAGGGGGCCCACCAGGGTTTTCCCTTTGAATCCAGGGGGCCCACCAGGGTTTTCCCTTTGAATCCAGGGGGCCCACCAGGGTTTTCCCTTTGAATCCAGGGGGCCCACCAGGGTTTTCCCTTTGAATCCAGGGGGCCCACCAGGGTTTTCCCTTTGAATCCAGGGGGCCCACCAGGGTTTTCCCTTTGAATCCAGGGGGCCCACCAGGGTTTTCCCTTTGAATCCAGGGGGCCCACCAGGGTTTTCCCTTTGAATCCAGGGGGCCCACCAGGGTTTTCCCTTTGAATCCAGGGGGCCCACCAGGGTTTTCCCTTTGAATCCAGGGGGCCCACCAGGGTTTTCCCTTTGAATCCAGGGGGCCCACCAGGGTTTTCCCTTAGAATCCAGGGGGCCCACCAGGGTTTTCCCTTTGAAACCAGGGGGCCCACCAGGGTTTTCCCTTTGAATCCATGGGGCCCACCAGGGTTTTCCCTTAGAATCAAGGGGGCCCACCAGGGTTTTCTCTTTGAATCCAGGGGGCCCACCAGGGTTTTCCCTTTGAATCCAGGGGGCCCACCAGGGTTTTCCCTTTGAATCCAGGGGGCCCACCAGGGTTTTCCCTTTGAATCCAGGGGGCCCACCAGGGTTTTCCCTTTGAATCCAGGGGGCCCACCAGGGTTTTCCCTTAGAATCAAGGGGGCCCACCAGGGTTTTCCCTTAGAATCAAGGGGGCCCACCAGGGTTTTCCCTTAGAATCAAGGGGGCCCACCAGGGTTTTCCCTTAGAATCAAGGGGGCCCACCAGGGTTTTCCCTTAGAATCAAGGGGGCCCACCAGGGTTTTCCCTTAGAATCCAGGGGGCCCACCAGGGTTTTCCCTTAGATCCCAGGGGGCCCACCAGAGTTCCCCCTTAGATCCCAAATGACAATATACATTTATTTCTTCCAGAGATTCAGCGCTACGCCGCCCAGCTGTTCGGCACGCAGGACTCTCTCTTCGTGTGCAGCGGCACAATGGGGAATTTGATTGCAGGTAAGTGTCCCTGTCGTTGGGTATCTTATACAGACTCAAATGTCAGGTAAGTCTGTGTGCTTCCTGGCAGACAACTCTTAGAATGCAGCAGTTGGAAGATGTAGAGAGGCAAATCGCATGTGTCTTCCTAGCTAAAACCTAAAGGAGAACTTTGAACAAATGACATTTTCAAAATTCAGACTGAAAGAATGGATCTGATTGTTTAGCTTTTTTTAAATATTTTTTTTTCTTTATTATGCTTACTTAATTATTGCAGATTTATTATTTTGTGTTCTTATTTTTAGCCAGGAGGGGGAGCTCTCAACTCTATTTCGCATATTTTCAGGCTTTCTCTATCTCTTGTTGTTTACAGAGCTCAGTACCCCAACACAAGAGAGCAGCGATTCCTCCTTTATCTGATGCTCTATTGGAGGTTTCATTCAGACAAACCAACCTCAAAGCAGGCTGCCACTGCTCATGTGCAGCGCTTTTGGCTAACCGGTAATGCACAGAAATTCCTTTATCATGTGTATAATGTCTACACATGATCATAAACATTTACCTTTCCAAACCTTTTTTTATTTACTGGCCCATTATCATTTTTTTTTTTTTTTTTTTTTTTTTTTTTAGCTCCAGTCTGTGAGTGTTGAATATGAATTTAAAGAATCTGTTTTAGATTTTTTTTAATTAAAGCTTAGGTAGTAAAAAGTCCCAAAGGGGTCCAATGCATCCTCGGAGAGAGGACCCTCGGGTTACAAACACAGAGCAATATAGTAACAAAAATAATGAGTAATTCCAAAAAGAGAAACAAGCAGCGCCATCTGAGTGTAGTATTATCAGGTGCTTTAATTCACAAAAGTGACAACTCACATGAAGCTTGTACATTGTGTGTCAAACAGTAACTCTCACTGCTACAAGCAGTTTGGGTCCCGCTGTGTGTATTTGCCTCTGATGGTGTGTACCCTTGGCTGCGCTGGTGGATCCCAGAGCTCCCTGGCTGGCGTGGATGCACTTCAGTGCCGGTTCCCACATATGCAATGTGAGACATCGTATGTGATTCGCACTGCTATGCAAATCGTATGCAATATCTGTGCCCCATCAGTGCTGCACATCTGTGCCCCATCAGTGCCTCCTCATCAGTGCCCATCAGTGCCGCCTCATCAGTGCCCATCAGTACAGCCTCAATCAGTGCCCATCAGTTCAGCCTATCAGTGCCCATCAGTGCGGCCTCATCACCGCACATTAGCGAAGAAGGAAAAATTACTTATTTCCAAAAAAATTTAACAGAAACAAAGAAATGAAGAAAAAAAAAATATATATAATATATATATATTTTTTTTTACAAAATTGTTGGTCTTGTTTTTGATTGTTTAGCAAAAAATAAAAACCCAGATGTGATTAACTACCACCAAAAGAAACCTATATATATATATATATATATATATATATATATATATATATATATATATATATATATATATATATATATATATATATATTTTTTTTTTTTTTTTTTTTTTTTTTTTTTTTTTACAAAATTGTTGGTCTTGTTTTTGATTGTTTAGCAAAAAATAAAAACCCAGATGTGATTAACTAACACCAAAAGAAACCTTTTATATGTCTAAAAAAAAAAAAAAAAGATAAAAATTGAATTTATGTACAGAGTTGCATGACTGTGCAATTGTCATTCAAAGTGTGACAGCACTGAAAGCTGAAAATAGGCCTGGGCAGGAAGGGGGTGAAACGGCCCAGTAGGCAAGTGGTTAAAACACCTGATAATACTTACTACACTCAGATGGCGCTGCTTGTTTCTTCTTTTGTATCTGTTTTTGCAGAGTCGTTTCTAACTCCTTCTCCCAGCAGCCACTGTACAGCAGGGCCGGGACAAGGGGTGGGCAGGAGGGACGGTTGCCCTGGGCACAATGGTTTATTGCAGGGATGGGGCCTTGACCCTAACCCGAAGGGAGGGGGGGGGGGCGCAGTTTGGCATCCTTGCCCTGGGCGCTGGATGACCTTCTCCCAGCAACCACTGTACAGTATAGTTGGACTTTGTATATGGACTATACATGGGACTTATTTACAGCCTTTTTGAGTCTTTTATCTAATCCACTACCACACCCATATGTTATCATTTATGGTTTAATTATTTGGCACTTCCTCCCCCCTCTCGGTGCGCCACTATTTTTGTTTAAAAAAATACCATAGTACTAGATGAGTAGTAACTTTATGGTGCATCAGTCCCTTTAATCTCTTGGATAGAAATAGGGCAGAGAAGACCCTGGTTCCCCCAGCGTCCCTCCAATCTCCATAAGTAGTAGTTAATTCAGATGACATGTAACACTGTACCCAAATTAAATTTTTATAATTTTTTTTCAAACAAATTGAGCTTTCTTTTGGTGGTATTTAATCACTACTGTTTTTTTTTTTTTTTTTGCTGAACAAACAAAAAAAGACCAAAAATTTTGAAAAAAAAACAAAACTGTTTTTAGAGTTTCTATAAAATTTGGCAAACAGGTCATTTTTCTCCTTCATGAATGTGCGCTGATGAGGCGGCACTGATAGGCGGCACTGATAGGCGGCACTAATAGGTGGCACTGATAGGTTGTACTCATGGACACTGATGGGCACTAATGGGTGGCACTAAAGGGCAATGATAGGCACTGGTAGGTGACACTCATTCGGCACTGGTGGGCATTGATCGGTGGCACTGGTGGGCATTGATCGGTGGCACTGGTGGGCATTGATCGGTGGCACTGGTGGGCATTGATCGGTGGCACTGGTAGGTGGCACTGGTGGGCACTGGCAGATGGCACTGACCTGCACTGGTAGGTGGCGCTGGTGGGCACTAGTAGGTGGCACTGGGGCAAAGATTATCCTCTCCGGCAGTGGTCCTCAACTCCAGTCCTCAGGGCCCACTAACAGGCCAGATTTTAAGTATTACCTTGGGGAGATGCCGACTAGAATACTGCAATCACTGAGCAGCAAATGATATCACCTGGGATGTATCTCAGTTATCTTGCAAACCTGGCCTGTTAGTGGGCCCTGAGGGCCAGGGTTGAGGACCATTGCTCTCCGGGATCGATGTCCCTCTAACAGCAGCCAGCGGTCGGCTTTTTTTTTCTCCTCGCGCTGACAGCTGATCACATGGTAAGGGACCGGGATCAGCCCCTTACTCAGATCTGTGATCAGCCGACACTCGTAGACTCGCTGATCACGAAGCGAGCCGTGCATGCTCCGCAGGGAGCGCGCAGGCAGCTCCTGCATGGGAGGACGTACATGGATGCCCTCCCGGCCATTAAGGTCCGGGCTGCAGCCGTCTTTTGGCTATAGCCCGGACGGGAAGTGGTTAACAAGGTATTATCTGGGTTTACAAAGGCATTTGTTGCACACAAAGTGGATTTATATCCTTTGTGGTTATTGAGGGATATATAATAATGAAAGTTCTTGTGGCCAGAGTTCAGCTTTAAGACCTCAAATTGTCCCTCTAGGGGCCCCGTTTTTATTGTGGGCCCTAGAATATCACCCTGAGCCTCGAAGCTCTGATGTGAAGAAGGAATTTACCTTTTTTTCCTGCCTCCCATGGCGCCAGGCCCTCTATTTTACCGCACAAGCGTAAACAGGATCCCTATAAAACCGTCCAAACTTCCAACTTGTTAAAAACTTGACAGAAGAGGTGGAAATTTTCTTGCCGGTTTGACTTGTGTTTTTGTTTCAGTGATCATTCATTGTCGGAAGAGAGGGGCCGAGGTCCTGCTGGGGGACGAATCGCACATGTACTTCTATGAGCAGGGGGGCATGGTGCAGGTGAGAGTGTGCTGCCACCATGTGGTGACTTGTGTGATGACATTTGTCCTGGTGACCAATGGGAAACACAAAATTCTGAGCTGACACCAGAACAGGAATGGAGGAGAAATCCTCCAATGGTGACACCTATCTATGGGAGGATTTCCCTTTCTTTCCTGCTGTGGTGTCTATTGTAAAGGAAATGTTCTCTAATAGGATAAGATGGCAAAAAAATCTGAACGGGGCTCTAACCCTTCCCTACTCCATCCAAAATGGAGGAAAATGTTCCAGCTTCAGATATACCTTGAAATGTATTGTGTGCAGAGAGGAGAGGATGCATCACAATTGGCAGTTGATAGACAGATCTGACCTATTCACTGACCTATTCACTCCATTTCTGCAAATGGCAGTTGATAGACAGATCTGATCTATTTGCTGTATTCGCCCCCTGTTTCTGCAAGTGGCAGTTGATAGAAAGATCTAACCTATTTTTCTATATTTGCTCCCTGTATATGCAAGTGGCATTTCATAGAAAGATCTGACCTATTTTCTATATTCACTTCCTGTTTCTGCAAGTGGCAGTTGATAGACAGATCTAATATTTTCACTGTATTAACCCCCTGTTTCCATAGGTGGCAGTTGATAGACAGACATGACCTGTTCGCTATATTCCCCCCCCCCCTATTCTGCAAGCAGCAGTTATTAGACAGATCGGACCTGTTCGCTGTATTCACCCCGTTTCTGCAAGTGGCAGTTGATAGACAGAGCTGACCTATTTCCTATATTTATTGTTTCTGCAAGTGGCAGTTGATAGAAAGATCTGACCTACTCGCTGTTATCACCCCCTGTTTCTGCAAGTGGCAGTTAAGACAGTTTTGACCTACTTGCTGTAGTCACCTCCTGTTTCTGCAAGTGGCAGTTCATAGACAGATCTGACCAAGTTGCTGTATTCACCCTGTTTCTGCAAGTGGCAGTTGATAGAAAGATCTGACCTATTTTCTATATTTGCTCCGTTTCTGCAAGTGGCATTTTATAGAAAGATCTGACCAGATCGCTGTATTCACCCCCTGTTTCTGCAAGTGGCAGTTGCTAGACAGATCTGATCTATTCACTGTACTCACTCCCTGTTTCTGCAAGTGGCAGTTGATAGACAGATCTGACCCATTTTCTATATTCACTCCCTGTTTCTGCAAGTGGCAGTTGATAGACCGATCTGACCCATTTTCTATATTCACTCCCTGTTTCTGCAAGTGGCAGTTGATAGACAGATCTGGCCCATTTTCTATATTCACTCCCTGTTTCTGCAAGTGGCAGTTGCTAGACAGATCTGACCTATTTTCTATATTCACTCCCTTTTTCTGCAAGTGGCAGTTGATTAATGGATCTGACTTATTCGCTGTACTCAATCCCTGTTTCCACAGATGGCAGGAATGTTTCCTCGCCCGGTGAAGACACTAAAAGACGGCCGTCTGGACCTGCAAGACCTGGAAAATAATATCCAACAAGGAAACCCAGATGTCCAGATGCCACTCATCTGTCTAGAGAACAGCCACAACCGCATGGGAGGGCGTGTCCTTCCGCTCTCCTATATGAAAGAGGTGCGCACGGTCTTCAATTCAAATAAATTAACCTGAAACTTTAAATACATTTTAGAAAAAAATTTGGATAAAGTACACAAGGGTTCCATTGGGGAGATTTCTCTTCACTTCCTGTCTGATAGAGACAACAGGAAATAAGAGGAAATGTCTCAAAAGTTATCACCTTTGGAGGATTCCCTCTGCTTCCTGTTCCAGTGACAACTCAAGAATCTGAATGTTGGTAGTTATGGCTTTAACTGAAGATTGAGGATTTATTTCTGGTGAGCTTGCTATTCCTCCACATGCCATCCATGGTGTCACCACTGGCGGCGTGTCCTCCTGCAGGCTGTGGGAAGGACGGGATGTGATCAGTAAAAACCCGGCTCGCCACTCTCTCCAAAACTAAAAAAAAAAAACTTTTGATTTTAAAAGATCTATCATCTTCAACATGAGATCACCTAATTTATATAAAGGAGATTTGAAGGAAGTTTAAATATATCTGCTGGCGCTATATAAATCCTGTATTATAATAATAATAATAATCAGTGGAGCAGAGCTGTGGGAGGGACTCAGCAGGCTCCACCCACTACAGGTTGCCTGCAGAAAACTACAGGAGGGGGGCAGAGACAAGACCAGTCACCCTGCACAAGGAGAGAGAGCAGAGTTGTGGGAGGGACTCAGCAGGCTCCGCCCACTACATACTGCCTGCAGAAAATTACAGGAGGGGGGCAGAGACAAGACCAGTCTCCCTGCACAAGGCGTGAGAGCAGAGTTGTGGGAGGGACTCCGCAAGCTCCGCTCACTACATACTGACTGCAGAAAATTACTGGAGGGGGGCAGAGACAAGACCAGTCACCCTGCACAAGGAGAAAGAATAGAGATGTGGGAGGAGCCCAGCACACCTCACCCACTACAGAAAACTACAGGGGGGGGGGGCAGAGACAAGACCAGTCCCCCTGCACAAGGAGAAAAAATAGAGCTGTGGGAGGGGCCCAGCAGGCTCCACCCACTACAGAAAACTACAGGGGTGGGGCAGAGACAAGACCAGTCATCCTGCACAAGGAGAGATAGAGCAGAGCTGTGGGAGGGACTCAGCAGGCTCCACCCACTACATACTGCCTGCTGAAAATGATAGTAGAGGGGGCGGAGACAAGACCAATCATGCTGCACAAGGAGAAAAAAATAGCGCTGTGGGAGGGGCCAAGCAGGCTCCACCCACTACAGAAAACTACAGGAGGGGGCAGACACAAGAACAGTCACCCTGCACAAGGAGAGAGAGTGAGCAGAGCTGTAGGAGGGACTCAGCAGACTCCGCCCACTACATACTGGCTGCGGAAAACTACAGGAGGGGCGGAGACAAGACCAGTCACGCTGCACAAGGAGAGAGAGCAGAGGTGTGGGAGGGACCCATCAGGCTCTGCCCACTACAGGCTGCATGTAGAACATTACAGGAGGGGGCGGAGACAAGACCAGTCACCCTGCACAAGGAGAGAGCAGCAGCAGTGAGCGGTCCTCAAGTCTCACACTGGATTACTGCACAGATCTGGAAGAAATGCACAAAGCTCACCGAGATTCAAGAAGAATACACATGGCCAGTGGATTTATTATCCCTGAGTTTAGATTTAATTGGCGTGTCAACATATCAGCTGACTTTATGGCAAAGAGCGATAAGTAAAATGTACGCTGAGCCGTCACATCCACCCAGAAATGGAAATTTGTAGAACTTGCTGGTTTCCTCTAGATTTTGGTAAACTACATTTCTTTCTGTTCTGGTGACCACCGCCCTTCATGTTTCCTGTAGAGGTGTCACAGTGACAAGAAATGAGGGGATGTCAGACAGATATAATCCCACCAGAGAAACAGGAATAGTAAAAAACAGTATCACGTGTTGCTCATATTTTTTCCTGTCCTGCAGGTTCGGGACATCGCTGATCGCTTTGGGCTGAAGGTCCATCTGGATGGGGCCCGGCTTATAAATGCAGCCCTGACGCTGGGGGTGGAACCTGCAGAGATTGTGAAATACTGCGACTCCGTGTCCCTCTGTCTATCCAAGGTACAATGTCTACAGAGTGACCCTACAGGAAGTAATCCCATCATTCAGCATCAGCAAGTTATATATAACTCTGATACATTGTTGCAGAGTTATGTGTAGTGTTATACCAGAACATTGTACACTTAATTCAGCTGAATGCAATAAACTGCCCCTGGGTGGCGCAAATACTGAATGTTGCGGTGAATGGTGCTAACAATGGGGGGGGCTTAAAACGTGAGCCTACGTGCAGAGTGCAAGGGTCAGGTGTGTAATGTACATAGTGCAGGGGTCAGGTGTGTAATGTACAGAGTGCAGGGGTCAGGTGTGTAATGTACAGAGTGTAGGGGTCAGGTGAGTAATGCAAAGAGTGCAGGGGTCAGGTGAGTAATGCAAAGAGTGCAGGGGTAAGGTGAGTAATGCACAGAGTGCAGGGGTCAGGTGAGTAATGCACAGAGTGCAGGGGTCAGGTGAGTAATGCAAAGAGTGCAGGGGTCAGGTGAGTAATGCAAAGAGTGCAGGGGTCAGGTGAGTAATGCAAAGAGTGCAGGGGTAAGGTGAGTAATGCACAGAGTGCAGGGGTAAGGTGAGTAATGCACAGAGTGCAGGGGTAAGGTGAGTAATGCACAGAGTGCAGGGGTAAGGTGAGTAATGCACAGAGTGCAGGGGTCAGGTGAGTAATGCACAGAGTGCAGGGGTCAGGTGAGTAATGCACAGAGTGCAGGGGTCAGGTGAGTAATGTACAGAGTGTAGGGGGTCAGGTGTGTATTGTATAGTCTTCAGGGGTCAGAAGTATGTAGTATACATAGTGTAGGGGTTAGGTGTGTAATGTACATAGTGTAGTGTTCAGAAGTATATAGTTTACATAGGTAGGGGTCAGGTGTGTAATGTGCAGAGTGTGAAGGTCAGGTGTGTCATTTACAGGCTGCAGAGGTCAGAAGTATGTAGTGTACTGTACATAGTGTAAGGGTCGGGTGTGTACTGTACAGAGTGTAGGGGTCAGAAGTATGTAGTGTACAGAGTGCAGGGGTCAGGTGAGTAATGTACATAGTGTAGGGGTTAGGTGAGTAATGTACATAGTGTAGGGGTTAGGTGTGCAATTTACAGGTTGCAGAGGTCAGAAGTATGTAGTGTACATAGTGTAGGGGTCAGGTGTGTAATGTATTTAGTGTGAGGGCCAGGTGTGTAATGTGCAGAGTGAGGGGGTCAGAAGTATGTTGTGTACATAGTGGAGGGGTCAGGGTCTGGGATGAGAAATGCACAGAATGCAGGGGTCAGAAGTATGTATTATACATAGTGCAGGGGTTAGGTGTATAATGTGGAATGGACACTTACAATTACATTTTTTGTTTTTACATTTTTTTTTTTTAAGGGACTTGGGGCTCCAGCAGGCACGCTTCTCGGCGGGACGGCAGAATTTGTGGCTGAGGCACGGCGAATCAGAAAGCTGCTTGGGGGACAGATGTGCCAGACTGGTGTACTTGCAGCTCCTGGCTTGTTTGCATTGAAACATGCACGAGAATACCTGACGTTGGATCACCAAAATGCCAAACAATTTGCCGAAGGTAAGATTGCAGATGCTGAGAGACCCCCACCTTAAGCTTTGGAAGATTTTACCCCCTTTATGACCAGGCCTTTTTTTTGCTATTCAGCGCTGCACTACTTTAACTTTTACTGGTAATTGCACAGTCATGCAACGCTGTACCCAAATTTAATCTATACCATTTTTTTTCATATAAATAGATTTTTTGGTGGTATTTGATCACCACTGTTTTTTTTTTTTTTGTGATATTAGCAAAAAAAGACTGAAAATTTTGAAAATAAAAAACATTTTTCACTTTGATCTGCAGATAAATGAACAGAAAGATACATAATAAAACAATGTTTCTCTGTATATTTCTGTATTGGCAGCTGAGCAATGTTGTTGATAAACATTGCCAGACTGCTTTTTTTTTTTTTGACAGCTCCAATTGATGGGACCTTCTTTGTGTATCCTCGGCAATTCAGCTGTGATTAATCAACGCTAAATTGCTGCGTACTGTGGCTGACGGATTCCTCCACAGCTATGGCTGACTAGATTCTGGCCCTACTCTCCTGCCCTGGTTTCACCACGCCGGGAGTGTCTTATATATGGGTCTTAGACATTGCTTAACTCCTTTTATCACTGTCTGGTGCCCTCTCATGCCAAGTCTTTTAAGCTACATGATATGTGATGTTTTTTCTGACCCCCTGCGTGGCCGACATGTTGTCATTTATGCTTTAACATGATTGCTGTATCGAGAACCGACCGCTCCTGTTTTGTTGTTTGTGTTATAAATAACCAATAAAAAGATTTAAAAAAAAATGCTGCAGACTGGGACAGGGGGGTCTTGGCAGCAGGGCAGAAGGAGTGGATATTCTACACGTGCCCTGTGTACAATGATGACATTTTTTTTGGGCATGTGTAGAACCCCCAAAGTCTGCAACTGGGTAATATTGCTAAAAACACCAATTTATTTCATGCAAATATACTCCCAAGCATCTCAGGGTGACAAAAGCTAAAAAAAAAACACTCTGTGGTACACCAGCGGGTGTGTTGATGTCATAGACTTCTAGCACCTCCCAATGCATTTCGTCTATGCACTATTGGCGCTTTTCCACTGCATAGAACCGTACCGGCTCGGCACGCTTTTCCACTGCGGTACCACATGGTATAGGGTCGGAACGGTTCGGTACGGTATAGGTTTGCTTTTCCACTGCATGGAACCGAACGGTACGGCTCTGAAAAAACAGTACCTACTCGATTGTGGTTTCAACAGGTACCAAACTGGTACCATATCCCACAATCCTTTGCATGCAGTCACTACTAGCCACTGATTGGTCAGAGAATCACACCCACCCCGTTGTTATCCCACCCACTTAACTTTAGTACTACTTTAGTGGAAAAGCAAACCTATACCGTACCGTACCGAACCGTTCCGTCACTATACCATGCGGTACCGCAGTGGAAAAGCAAACCGGGCCAAGCAGGGCCAAGTAGAGCCTAGCCGGTACTTGCAGTGGAAAAGTGCCATAAGTAGATCTGTAGCGCTCTTCCAACTGCCGTTTTACTGTAAATTACCCAAGCCAAGATGCAGACAATGGCTCTCTCACTATATGTATAAAATATTTTTCTTCCTCATCCATTCACTTTTTTTCCAGCATGTGACCGTAATGTATTTCTTTTTGCCCCTTCAGCTGTGCAGGAACTGGGCTCTCCGCTCTGTCTCGTGGACTCGGCCGACGTGGACAGTAATATTGTTATACTCTCGCTCCCTGGCAGACTGATGGGTGAAGAGCTACGTAAGCTGCTGAGCGCAGTGACACCTGAAGAGCAGAAAAATGGAGGAGGGGTGGTGATGAAGGCAATACTGACGTCGCCTCGCCACATGCGCCTTGTCTGGCACCGCGACCTCTCAGCGAAGGACACCCAGCTGGCATTCGAGAAGCTAAAATCTGTTCTGGGGAAGTACAGCAGTGAAGCGGCATAAGAAGATAGTTGAGGCAGACTTGGACAGGTCCAAACAAAAGGAGCAATGTGAGACATCCACAAGTGATCCCATCGCTTCACAACCCTGTTGGATCTGAGCCACGTTCATTAAACGGGTTTATGCACACAGACACTTTGTCTTTAAAAGGATGAAAATTTTGGAAAGTTTACTGCTTACTTCACAAACCACTAAGCCAAGGGTCTCCAAACTGTGGCCCTTAGGGTTAATCACTGATCTGGTCCGCATGCGTTTTACTGCGCATGCACGGACTGGATCGGTGATTACAGTGATGATAACTGGTAACTATAAAACACGCCTGCCACAGCCGCTCAGATTACCTCCTGACGAAGCCAAGTGGGAGAGTGGCGTAATGTGTAGAGGCAGATCCAGGGGCGGAGCGTGTTAATATTCGAATTATGTGAGATTTTACTCGGTGCTACATTCTGCTGCAATACCTATATGCTTCTTTTTATCTAATAAATGTAAGTGCATTTCTTAAAGCTGCATTAGTTAATTTATATGTATATTAATCAAGATACTACACCATCAGAGATTGTTTCCTTTTTGCCCTGAGAGCTGTATGCAGATACCTCCTCTAGGGAAGCCAAGCCATTTAAGGAGAAATTGAGTGGAGGACTATTATCTGGTGTATGGGATCGATTCTTTACATGCTTTGTTAGCCCATTTGTGGGTCTCGAAATAAGGTGAGCGTGCATTTCATCAGGTGATGGAGCACCATTTATAATGTGGTGGAAAACTGAGTGAATTCTAAGTGGGCCCTGCGATGAGAGTAAATCCATAGATCCCAACTGTCCCTGATTTGGAACATGTCCCTCTTTCATCCTCATTTTCCCTCATTTTGGTCTGATCCCTATAGTTGTATATAAAATGCACTATTTATCTTTCAAAAAGTGTTTACCAGTGCTGAAAATTCCATCCAAGTTCTAAATTGCTGCATTTGTAAATTTCAAAAGCTGATATTAAGGAAAAGTAGTGGTTAAAAAAAATAAATAAATAAAAGCACTTGTGGGTTTAGCTAATCATTTAATCATTCTTTTGGTATAATCAGTGGCGACTGGTGCTCCATGGGCGGCAGACGGACCACACCATACCTTCCCCCAGACCACACCAGCCCGCACACCGTACCCCCCCAGACCACACACCATACCCCCTCCTCTCCCATGTCACTGGCTCACTCACCCTGGACATGTGGAGGGCAAGCAGCAGCGGCGGTTTCCCCCTCAGTCTCCTGCGTCTCCTCCCTCCTCCTTGGCCAATGGCATGGCTTCTCCTTTTGGCCAATTGGGAAACGGCTCGCAGGACCCACTTCCTGATTGGCCAGGAGGAGAATCCGTTGACAATAGCAAATATTAATTCGCTATTGTCACCCAACTGGGTGGGCTCAGGGCTCTGCGCCCCGTGCCCACCCTTTTTTGAAGCCTATTAAAGCCTCTGGCTCTAATCATGTGCATCAAAAAAAAAAAAAAAAAAACCCCATTGGAATCCATGCGTCCGGTGCCCTGTGTGTAGATTAGGGGGCCGGACGCATGGATGGGGGGGAACGGGCTGCCACTGGGTAAAATTCTCCCTTAAGGGGGTGTGTCCTATGCTGACATACTTTTGTTAATAGGTGTCCCTCGTTTTCATCTCAAAAAGTTGGGAGGTATGGTAAAGGGCCCAGGAACCAGTGGGAAGGTCAGGGGGGCCCATTATGGTTTCTTGCACCGGGGGTCTGAAGGTTCTAGTTGCACCACTGCTACTGACCCTTCAAAGAGTGTATAGTCGTGTGAACACTGAAAAAATACGAGAGTTATGCAGCAGATTTTTTCTAACAAAATATATCCTGCTCTCCTCTCTAGCATATGTAAGCACAATGGACGGCATATTTAGGAACAGCAAGGTTTACATCTACATAAAATAGACAAATAAAGGAGGACCTGCAACTGCTTTCCTGCTGTTGGATACAAAGACAAAAAATAATCCATCCAAGCCTGAAATACAAGATGCAGCCTGCACATACAATGACTGGCTGTGCTTTTATAGGGTAACAGGACTAAACCCAGGAGCTTGCATTCAGTATATCTAGTCCCCCACAGTACACGGGAATGCAATTATTTTAGTAATAAACTGCTAGATACCTTTTCTCATCAGCAGTATATAGCAGTCTCCCATCAGTGTCTGATTAAAGATTGTAGGAGGGGTTTTCATTCTCCCCTGACTGTCCTATGAGTCTGTATGACCCCTGACCCTCTGTCTGGACAGTGCTGATCACATGCATCCTCCCAAAAAAAAAAAAACTCTTGCAATACACACCAGACTGAGCATGTGCTGAGTACCTCCAAGGCTCTGTTCTATTGGTATATACACCATATTACCAAAAGTATTGTGACGCCTGCCTTTAAACCCACATGAACTTTAATGGCATCCCAGTCTTAGTCCATAGGGTTCAATATTGAGTTGGCCCATCCTTTGCAGCTATAACAGCTTCAACTCTTCTGAGAGAAGACTGCCCACAAGGTTTAGGAGTGTGTCTATGGGAATGTTTGACCATTCCTCCAGAAGTGCATTTGTGAGGTCAGGCACGGATGTTGAAGAGAAGGCCTGGCTCACAGTCTGCACTCTAATTCATCCCAAAAGTGTTCTGTTGTGTTGAGGTCAGGCCAGTCAAGTTCCTCCACCCGAAACTCACTTATCCATGTCTTAGTGGCAGTAAATTATCCCCTTTATGCTGCATTAGTGGCACCAGTATCAGGGTTAAAAAGTACATTGGTGCCACTAATGCAGCACAAAGGGGTTAATTTACTGCCTCTGGTAAGTCACTAATGCATCAGTGACCAGTGGAAATACATTACCCCATCATGCTGCATATTACAAATACCATTGATAATTAATCCCCCAAAGAGTCAATTTATCCATCTGGAGATAGCAAGCTGTTTACTTTTGCGATACACACTTGGTTCCTCCTCGGTTACTCTAGGTCTCAGCTCCAGTAGTAGCATTCTATGCTCCTCGGAGTCTTCTCCCATCCCTCCTCTGGCCAGTGTCTCATTGATGTCATGTCAAGCCAGTACTACAAAGTGCCTGTCAGGGGAAGTATCCCCACTGACAGGGAAGTGAAGGGCTGGCCTGTTATAGGCTTGTGCTGAGTGCAGGAGCACACTCGCACATCGTTGCAGCTCTTTAGCGTCTGGTGCGTGCAGTCGCAGACACGCAGTATACTCGGCCTTCCTCCAGTAAATGGCACCGTCCAGGGCATCTGCCCCCCTTTTACCGACCCTGGCCATGATCCCATGTAAGGTGCCCTGAGCCCATGTGCCAAAATCCCATGTAAAGTGCTCTGACCCCAAGTGCCATGGTCCCATGTAAGTTGCCCACATTTCAAGTGCCCTGATCCCAAGTAAGGCTTCTATGGAGTTGAGTTTAGGAGCTTTGGCAAACAATTGCTAAAAGCTCCTAAACTCAGTAAGTGTACCTGATCCCATGCAAGTATTTTTGTCTACTTAGGCGAAGTTGCATTTTGGTGCGTTCCCGCGCTGCAGCTGAAGACAGGTCCTCTTCACCTTCTGACTGCGAGAACAGTGACCCCTCAGGTAGGGGGCACCTGGGGCGACCCCATCAGCCTCTGAATCCGAAGACCCCTCCACAGAAGAAGGCAGCGGCTGTTTTCCGCTATCAACCGTTTTAATAGCTAAATCAACTTCAGTCGCCAAGCTTTCCAGGGCAGCTGAAATCACGGCCAGCTACTGCAATCTGGAGTTTGGGACGCCATGGTGCAAATTGCAAAAAACTGAGTACTGCCGCTTTAAGAGCGCCGTTTGCGGTATCTACCAACGATCGCAGCAGTCTGCAGGAAACCCCATTGAAGCCAAACTGACAGCAGAAAGTGCAATGAAATGCCCACAGAGACCCCGATACATTACCACCTCAGACACACTTCCTCCTGAATCTTTTACAGGATTGAGAAAGGCAGGAAGTGACCTCTGCACAGCAGCAAGAAATGACCACACAGGAAGTGATGTCGCCTGCTAGACAAACACTGCCGAGTATAGCACCAGGGCTACACAAAGATGGACGCACATAGAAAGCCCCCTCCCATAGCACACCTGCAAGGACAGGGAAAAGACAGTCCAGGTACCGGGCAGGCCAGGGGGATCTCTTGGGAGGCACAAATCCCATTTTCCCCAGGGGTGGGCCCACATCCTCCCCAAGTCCAGCAGGGGCAAAGGAGGGCACATTTACTCACCATACCATGGATCAGGAGGGCTCCGGGCAAACTGCCTCCCACCCAAAGTGGGGGTGCTGTCAGCTGATGGGCACACAGACTCAGGGCGTTCCAGGTCTATGCACCCCGGCGAGGCATCCGCTCGCAGGGTCGTCCCCCTCCAGACCAGGGGGCACCGTCGTGACTAGGTCAGAACTATAACCTGCTCACACTTGTAGGCCAGACTGGGGGGGGACTATAAGGATCTAGATTATACAGTACGAAGTCCCAGCCGGCATCGTTGCTTGTAGATCATGAGGAAATTCTTCCCTGAACACTAGCAAATGAGTAAAGATAAA